>NW_024543078.1:8782692-9408461 GCF_018167655.1 Microtus oregoni | reverse complement strand
GCCTGGAATTATTAGACCTCTCACAATGTGATATCAAGTTGAAATATCTGCATTTTAATTAAAAAAAAATACCCCCAGATGCTGTCACAGTAAGGAAAGCACTTCATTTTCAAATCTTTAGCATTTCAAAGTGAAGGCATAAAAGGTTTTATTTATCAAAGGAAAGGAACAAGAGTAGGCAAAGCTCACGGTCGTGGGCTGGTGGGTGGGCAGGGAATCTAATCGACAGCTGAAGAGGAAATATGTCTGTAACATCAACTGTCTGTAGCAAGGAAGGGTAAAGTACACATTCCGTTGCTTGCTTCAGATCTTGAACCTGAAAGACATAAATAATATTTAAAAGAATACTATAGAAAGTGCTTAAACATAAGGTAAGAAAGCCTTCAGGGCCTCACAGAAAAACATAAACTCACATCGTTTATCTAGCAGTGTGTCCTCCCTGTTAACATGCAGATATGCTTCTTTAATAATATGTATATGTAAATTAATTGTTGTAAATTACTTTTGATGATACATGAACAGTAGTTCCATGATTCATACATGTTCTTTGCATTTTTCTCAGCCAGGATTATAGTAAGTTTATCTAATGAAAAGATAAATTTCTCAGAAAGAATGGAAAGTTTTAGAAGCTCTAATCTAAGAAAATTTTTTTCCATATGTCTGGCAGCCTGTGAATAATAGCAGAAACAGAGTGTTCCAAAAAGTGCATTCTGGTGACTCTGTGAACTACACTTGCCTAGGAGCAGGGTGTGACCAGAGAATGGGGTGAGGCTTGTAATCTGCTGTTACAGACAACTCAGCAAAGACAGAGAAGGAAAGAAGTATAAGGGAATAGCATTTACAGAATGGAAAAAACAAACTGTGATACAGCCAAATCCCGTTAACAGCTACCACAAAATGATCAAGAATCTAAGAACACTATTTGTGCATTTCAGAAAATTCAACCCCATAAAAGAATCAAAGAAAGGAAAAGAAGGCTTATCACAAACATCTATGAAAAGTAAGGAAGCTCTCCACTGCAATTTGGAAATAGCAAGATGATTATACAATAAATTCTATTAGATACTCAAGAATAAATATGTCATTGAGTTTAGCAATAAATTAAGGTAATGTAGAGAAAATACCATTATTTAAAATGCTATTGTTTATTACGTAGTAAATTTAAGTTTTTTTCAAATAAGTGTTTTAATAAATTTTCACTAAGACAGAATCATGTATAAACATCTCATTCATATAAAATGGGGGTTTAAAGAGTTAATCTTGCTAACCACACTAGCATATTCTCAACATCTCTCAGCTGAATATAAGTGGCAAAGAGCTGTATCAGTGGTAAAGAACTATGACTTTATCACAATAAAATGTAATTGAGAAAAAGTATTAAAGGCTGTAAGTATTTAGTAATACATGGCTTACTTACAAGGAGTATGTAAGCATCAACTACAAATCTGCAATGAAAAACATTAAGGGTATTGAAAAAAGCTAAAGGTTGTGGGAGCATCCTGGAGGGGAAAATATGTTAATGCCATTTCTGCAACATGCTCAATTTATGAACCACATTGTCATGCATACTACAGGTAAAATCAGATGCTATTCAAAGCCACCAAACTTACTGAATTTTAAAAACAATCTTAAAAATACCAGTAGAGATAACAATAGGAGGTGACAAAACTTCTCTAGCTGTCCTACTCCTTAACTGACCTGTGCAGTTCGTTGGCCACAGTTATCAAACAAATGCATGACTATGCAAATGTTCTGTGGAACACTCATTCCATTTATAGGCATTTAAATGTTTTCTGGTATGATCATATTCACATCTTAACAAGACAAGTCACATGAAATATCCATTATCCATATCAGTCAAAAGTACTATTCATAAACACACAAATAGTGGAATTTGAAGCAAAGATTGCCAAAATATTGTAAAGAATGGATATAAACAACCTGGTCATGCTTCTTTGGGGGAAGTGATTGTGATGAATGGGTGAGTGTAAATTGATGTTTCTCCCATATTTTCAATTCCCTACATCTAAGATATATGCAGCATTTAATGGCTCATGAATTGTTTACCTGGGATTATGTCTGTTGTTTATTTTTCTTTGTGTATCCAATAACACAGGAATATCCATATTTACAAATCTCTGTAGTCAAGAATGACCCCTACATGATACATCTTTTGTAATGGGTGAAAAAGGGCTTTTCTCATTTTCTCTTTTCAACATCACTTTGGAATTTCATCAAAAGGAGGAGTCACTGAATACATAGTGAAACCAGTTATGGGAGTGAGTAAAGTCACATGGCTCAAAGAAACATGGTTTCCCATGCAAAGCAATTGAAAATCAAGATGGCTATGAATGGATGATACAGTGTCTGGAATAAAAAGATTAATTTACATAATTCATGGTTTCAAAAATAGGAGTATTCAACTGGCAATTAAATGGAAAAATATTCACAACAACAATAAGTTCAACAAAATGAGTAGTAATTACATATAATTACATACACATTGTGGTGCTCAAGTGTAAAGTCCAGCTAGAATAATATATGAGACTATGTGTAATGTTAGGTAGCTACATGCCCAGATGTTATCTATGTCCGTAACATAACTGAGTGAGTCCAGTTTCAATTAAAATCTACAGAAAACTAACATTATAATTCTAAAATTCATTGAGAAGATTCAAAATGCAAAAACTTGTTGGTAAAATAAGAACAGTTGGAGGAAGCAAACTTAGGAAGAATGAGAATTAAACAACTTTTAATGATGAAATCTTTATATTTCTTTGAAATAGAACTTTTTATAAATGAATCAGGATATAATACAAAAATACATTTGTTTCTTTTTCTTTTATTGTTCACAGACTGATAAGTGGTTGATAGCTGATAGGTGATGATTGTGATAGACAAGTAGTAGATACATAAATAGACAGATATGAGATAAAATATCAATTAATAAGTGATAGATAAAGAGACAATTCTTTTATGATACATAAGAGATAATGAATAGATACATAGGTAGGTAGATAGATAAACAGATATTTTCTACATAGAAAAAGTATCAAAATCTATATCAAATAATGAGTTTAGAAATAGATTAGAAAGCTGTTATGATTGGATTCTCTCTCTGTATATTTGTATATTGATATTATAACCTTTGACATACCAGAAGTAAATTCATTTGCAGATAGAATCTTTATAAAAAACAATCAAGTTAAACTATGTTTGTTATGGTGGGGAATAAATAGGATTAGATTCTTATAAAAGGAAATAAATTGAACACAAAATCACAGAAAAAGATGACGTGCAGAAATTGGGAGAAGAAGCTCTCTACACAGTGAGAATATTCTGTCACAGTTTCCAAAGAAGCCAAGCCTGAACCAACTTGAATTTTTAGCTCAAGACTCCAAATTGTGACTCAAACCATATTTTCATCATTACCCATTCCGTATACTTTGTTGTGACCATCTCTAACAAGATCTAACCCTACTAAAAAAAGTAGGTAGAACTGTAGAACTGATCCAGACAAATGGAAGCAAAAAAATTATAAACATGGAGCCATTATCTCACAGAATACCTGAGAAGTATTTTAGAAAGTAGTTGTAAATCTGTGCTGATAGTTTCTGTCAACCCAGCACAAGCTAGAGCTATGCAGAAGAGAGCACCATTGGCTGAGAAAATGCCTCTATAAGGCTGGTCTGAAAGGCCTTTGGGGCCTTTTCTCAACTAGTGATTGGCATTGGAGGGTCTAGTTCACAGTAGGCAGTGCAACCCCTAGCGTTAAGTCCTAGGTATCACCAGAAAGCAGACTGAGCAAGTCATGGAGGAAAGGCAGTAATCAACACTCTTCTGTGACTTCTGTATTAGTTTTTGCTTCCTGGTATCTGCCTTGAGTTTCTGCTGACTTCCCTAAATGAGAGACTACAAGCTGTAAGGAGAAAGAAGCTCTTTATTCCCCAAATTGCTTTTGGTCATGGTCACTATCACAGAAACAGTAAAGTAACTAATAAAGATTTTATTTCTGTGCCCTTTGCACATATTTTTTCAAGGGTAAAACAGTAATTTCCTTACCTGAACGTGTAGAATAATATCAAATATAAACGAATGTATTTTAGAGAATTCAAGCTGTCTAGCACATATTAAAAATAAACTTACTAGTTTATGCCACAGAAATAGTTAAGGGAATATGTGTATGGCCTCATACACTGATTTTATTACTCTGTAAGAAAAAGAAGAGTGGGAACATGCTAAACATGCAGTGATAAGATTGACTGAACTGCACACAGAACAGAATGTGTCATAGCACCTGGCAGCAGGTAGGACCTCTGAGAGACAAGCAGCCAATGGTAGAGCATGGGTGAAGGATGAGCCTTTCTGATTATTCATGTCTCTAAAGAAAAGTTGTTGGAAGATAAAGAAACACTTCCTTCAAATAGAACAACATACTGTGATCACCTCTGTGCATTTCCACTCTCTAGAGTTATGATGTTTGAAACTAGAAGATGCTGATTAATTGCTTAAGTTCCTTGGCTCTATTTCTCTAAGTATTGTAATCTTGTTCATGATTACTGTTGCATTAACTAAGCAATAGATTGTTTGAAGTCCTGAAGTATATTTTATCACGAAGGTTAGGAACACTAAATATGATAATGTAATTAAAACTGATTGCAAACTATAAGAAAAATAGCAAAAAAGAAATAATAGTTATATTTAATTTAATGAAAAATCATCAATGATGAGCAAAAGCAATAGTGAATATTGCTACATGTAATAAAGAAGGAAGAAGCAATAGACGATAAATTTTATGGAAAGCACCCTGGACATTTAGCTCCACACTCATAGCCAGGTCAGCATTCTTGTTCTGATGTCAGTGTATTTTTAGAGCCATGGCTGAGACAGGGAGCATGGAGCTGACTGATAGACCACTTCTATAATAGCGTTGCCCTTGGAAGGGATTTCTTGTCTCATTGACTCAAATATGTCTACTGGAAAATAGGATTACCAGGAGTGCTTACCTCCTGAAGTTCTTGTGAGTACAAAATGAGTTATATGATCTCTCATGCAAAACATGGCCAATGTTTTTTTTTTTTCATCAGTTTGATTTATAATATATATGGTATTCTGGGGACATGTTTATTGTACAAGAGAAACCAAAGGCATGAAATCACACTGTACTTTTAGGTGAGACAAAGATGAACCATTATTAATATTATTATTATTTGTTATTTGACTCCCATGACAGTCTAGAACTGGATGATTATTGATTAATCTTTGTTGGATTGGGTCATCTGCTTCAGGGCCATTGTAGAATAACCTGCTTCACAGTTACATACCATTCCAGTTCCCTCCATGCAAGAAGAAGCTAAAGGGTGGCAAACACCTACGCTTGGCAAAGAAACCACAAAAACAAAACCTAAAGTAGTCACTGAAGCCTACTCTAAATGAAATAAATGTCTTAACCACTGCTAAACTCCACAGTGCAAATGATTGTTCTATATGTCTGCAGAACACCCATGAAATTCACTAAGTTTCTCAGGAGTAAAGACACGACTTGTTTAGAAAACCTCATTATTTACATTGGAGGTCAACACTCTATAAAGTTACAATTTAATACAAAAATGTGGGTGAAGCCAGTATCTCACGTTTTATAAATGAACTAACATGTAGAGAGTCCTCGTGCCCTTTTCTACAAGATCACAACGGAATTCAACCACCTTTCACTGTGCAGGCAGGGCTCTCTAGCATTTCCTTGGTGAAGGGCTAATTACAAGTTGCTGAAATCTTAAACATGGCAATGTCACTACCGCTGTCTCTATCCAAAGAGCACACAAATAATTTACAAGAGCAGGTTTTGTATTCATTTTATTTCCCTTGATGGAAGAAAATCAGTCTCTGTGTTTTCCTGTTTATTTGCTTCTCATGTAGTCAAACACTCTCTTGTCTGGACCATTGTATGTCGGCTTCTGTGCCCATTCTCCACACCTTCACGCCAAGCATTCCAAACTCCCAATCTGGCCTTGTCTTTGCCCGACTAGAACACTTTCAGTTCACTATTATTCTCCAAACAGGGTCCCGAGTCCTAAACGTCACTTAGAAGCCTGCTATGTCTCTTCCCCTCTTCCCACGTTTTCTTGCCAGCTACCAGATCTCCCACTCTTTCATCGGAGCTTCACGGCTGACATTTATTCACTTAAAATAACTTTATTGACACTGGCAATACAAGTGCTTTCTCCCTTAGTCTAGCTAATTCATATTTACCTTTAACATATTTTCTTTCTTGCCGCAGTCCCATCGCTCGAGCTCACATCTACACACAGGCAAACCCACATTTACTGCAGGCTGAGCTTTCCCTTGAATGTCAGCTTCATCTTTCTGTCCAAGTTCGCTGGACTTTCTGTGCTCATTGACGGTCTTTCAAAGTAGTTGTTCTTTTCCCGCCTGCCTTTAAGACCAACAGTGGTTCTTGGACGTATGGAAAATGAAATACATTTCCCATTGGGTTTTCTTTCCTGTGGACCAAGGGTGAAAACGAGTCCCCTGTTTTCAATTTGGCTCTACCCTACTCTCCATTGTATTCCGCAGTATAAAACCTGCTGGCAAACATCCGAGGTCTGGCATGCATCGATGGCACTGTGAATGTTCCGCTTCCTGTAGTACTCCACGAGTGGGGTGGTCTGCGTGTGGTAGCCTCCAGGCAGATCTTCAAGGCCTTCTCATTGTCATCTGACCTGAGGATCAGGGGCTCTCCAGTGATATCATCTTTCATTGGCTCCTTTGGAGGGTTGAACTCCTCATGGTAGGACCAGCCACTCTTGGGGTGAATCTGTCTTCCAGTGATCCTCCGGATCAGCAGGGAGTCTGGAATGCTGAACTCAATCACTGAATCAAGCTTCTCCTTCCTCTTCTCCATGAGGTCCTCAAGCATTTCAGCCTGCCTCACAGTCCGAGGGAAGCCATCAGTTTTCCAGCATCCGTCGTCGCCTTCAGCTCCTTGCCCAGCTCTGAACCTGAAGCCACCATGGCTCTCAGCATGTCTCCAGTGGCCAAATGGCAGACATAGAAGTTTTCTGCCAATCTGGCCTCCTGGGTCCCCTTGCCAGCCCCGGGCGGCCCCAGCAACATGGCCCGAATGCCCTTCCGACTCTCTGGCTCGGGAGCCAGCGCGCTGGGAGCCATGTCTGCCAATCTGTATCTGCAATGTGTCTTGCTTTGAAAAAGAAGTCACATAGACCTAGAATCTAATAAATGATTAAGACAATAGATTTGGTTACTTGGGTCTGGACATGTTAATCAGCATTCTCACTGGAGCTGAGTTCCTGGTTCTCTGTTCCTGATTGTGGCTTTTGTCGGTGGTGACCTGTCTCAGACAGCCAGGGTCCTCACACTCTGGACAGTGACAGTAGTGGTTACTCATGCCATTCAATGGTAGCAGGAGAGAGTAAACACCAACCTGAGAAATCCCCAGATTCTCCCCAGGTGTTCTTTGTTTTTTTTTTTTTTCTTCCAAACCCTTCATTATAACCAGACAATGTCATTATCCTCAGACAAGATCAAATATTAACTGGTTTAGACTGGCTCATAAGTTCCACTCTTCAAGACAGAGATAACTGAAAGTCATGAAAATGTGTATCTGTTCCAAAACTGGTGATGTTTGCACAAAGAAAAAAGACATGGGCAAAACAAACAAAATGTGTTCATCCTCCATTTCAAATGACCAAACTTTCCTCCAGGAAGAAACCATTCCAGATTTGTACCTCTGTATTAAAATATAATATGTGCCACCCAAACTGATACAAACAACATGACAGTTAAAACAAATTTAGAAATAAAAGGTGATATTAAGATAATTGCATATTTATTTAAAATCCCACACGGGGATGTTGACAGTCCTATTTTGGAATCAGAACCTTCCCTTCCGGCTTCTCTGTGTCCCCTCACGTATGCTCACCCTGTAAGGAACAAAGTGAAGACACTGGAAACAGGATCATGTCTTGTGCTAGTACCACTTAATAGTCGGTTTGAAACAGAGCAGTGACAGCTAAAGTTCTGGGAGTCAGAACGAGGTCAACTATAGCAACTTCTTTACAATTTCTAAAAGGTTTCTTTCTATCCCCCCTTTGCATTTGAAAATGCTAAAAGATGACTAGCCTAATTTATTTCATTAGAAACGTGCCTTGCTTCTAATCAATATAAAGTTTGTTTTTGTTAATATTATTTATTATTATTATCTCTAAGTATTAGTTACTTTTCATGTTATTACAAAACCCCTGACCAAAGCAACACAAGGAAGGCTGCAGTTGAACATAGTAGGGAAGACCTTGTGGCAAGAACATGAGGCCACTTGGTCACATTGTTTCCTCAGTCAAGGGGTGTCAAGAATTGGAGTGATTGGTGCTCAGCTTGTGTCTCGTTTGAGTCTAACTCCCCAACCCATGAGATCGTACTGCCCACATTCAATATGATTCTTCATACCTCAGATAAGCTCTTCTAGATATATTCTCATAGACACACTTAGTCATCCTGACCATGGCAATCAACTAAGGACACTCGGTGTTCTCACTTTCTGGTGCACAATTAATAGAAACCCAGACCCTGGCCAGCTGGCCTTGGTGAGATCCTGATAGAACATCCCCATTGTGTCAGTGTGTGGGTGCACCCCTCGTGATCCTGAGTTCCTCGCTCATGCTCTCTCTCCTTCTGCTCCTGATTTGGACCTTGAGATTTCTGTCCGGTGCTCCAATGCGGGTCTCTGTTTCTGTCTCCTTTCATCGCCTGATGAAGCTTAATATTTAGGAGGATGCCTATATGTTTTTCTTTGGGTACTCCTTCTTATTTAGCTTCTCTAGGATCTCTAATTAGCCTGGGATAAAACCGGACTCTCTGAACATAGAGGACAATGAGGACTACTGAGAACTCAAGAACAGTGGCAATGGGTTTTTGATCCTACTGCATGTACTGGCTTTGTGGGAGCCTAAGCAGTTTGGATGCTCACCTTACTAGACCTGGATGGAGGTGGGTGGTCCTTGGACTTCCCACAGGGCAGGGAACCCTGATTGCTCTTTGAGCTGATGAGGGAGGGGGACTTGATTGGGGGAGGAGGAAGGAAATGGGAGGCGGTGGCAGGGAAGAGACAGAAATCTTTAATAAATAAATTTTTAAAAATTAACTAATCAATAAAAAAGAAACCCAGAGAGAGAAATTGTGGTTCAACCTGAAGGTCAGAAAAACAAAACAACCACTGGCTCTTAACTCTGCCTCAGTCCAAAATAGCAATCCTGCCTCCAGGAATCTTCAGAATGAGACTGTCTGTCTGGGAGCTGTCTTCTCCCACCTTATATTGCCCTCTAGTGCTGGGACTAAAGGTGTGCACCACAACCGGCCAGCTTCTAAGGCAAACTAGTGTGGCTACTGGGATTAAAGGTGTGTGTCACTACTGCCTGGCCTATAAGGCTGACCATTGAGACTGTTTTACTCTCTGATCTTCAGGCCAGCTTTATTTATTAAACTACAAATGAAGTATCACTGCAACTTTCAAAGTAGAATAACTTAACATTACTTAAACATTTGTTTAGGAGTATAAACACGTGGCCTAGTAAATTTGTTCATGATGAGTACTCAGTAAGCAATGCTTTAGAAGTAGAATGTAGAGGAGACTGGATGGCTGTACCTTCTCTTGTAGCTCTAACAACTGTTCCTGATGTGTGCATCCAGAGAGGACTGTGTGGAAATTGAAGGGAAAGGAAGGACCTTTCTCCATGGTCTTCCAAAGTCCGACACTGTTGTATGCACTGTTTCCTGTTTTTTCCTCAATGGCCTTTGACAGGTTCCTTCTGTTCATACTAAATGTCTATTTTCCTCTCTCTCTCTCTCCCTCCCTCCCTCCCTCCCTTTCTCTCTCTCTCTCTCTCTCTCTCTCTCTCTCTCTCTCTCTCTCTGTGTGTGTGTTTGTGTGCGCGCACGCGTGCGTGCATGCATGAGAGAGAGAGAAAGAGAGAGATACAAGTATATACATACTTCGCTTTCTAATCTAAAAACCCCAAGCCTCATGTACTCTGAAATCTGACAGACTGTTGGAGGTTTAGGGATCTGGGGATTAGAGTCATCTACCCAGTAAATAAAAGTATTCTGAACTCCAAAGTACATAATGTACAGATGAATAAACTGAACGTTTTTAAATGTAAAATTTGCTCCTTTGTCCCCTCAGTTAGACTGCCTACCAATTCTGCGTGTCAGCTCATTAAATGTCAGTGTAAGCAGGAACCACATCTTTCAAAGTGATCCAACCCTAAAGAGGACAGTGCAGCCACCAGATGCCACTAAACTTGCCTCATGCTCCTCCCACGCAGTGCTGCCTTACTGCCCTCCTCCTAGACCTCTGATTCCACCATCACAATGGAATCAAAAAAACAATGTAGAGTGTATCACTAAGCCAGTGGAATACAGCAGTCCGCCGGGAGCATCCACTGGGGTTTAAGAATAGTAACTTTATTACAAACTAGAGAACTATTCACAAGGGATGTTTCGCTTTAATGTGTTTTGCTGCAGAGCCCTGCATGTGTCTAAAATTCAGTGCTTCCAATTCCTGTGTGCGTGGACTAGCCTCTGCTCATTCACACAGCCCTTATCAAAGGCAAACTGTCAGATGTTAGAACCAAGGTGTCTATCTAGTAAATCTCCTACTATACATACCCAGATGTTCAGAAGAACTGCAAAATAGGGTAGTTATATGAGAACAGTTAGCACACCAATGATGCTCTTGCGTTCCCTGTTATTATATAGTTTGCCATTATGTTGCCATGTTATGTTGTTGCTGTGTTGTCGCGACTACGGTGATGGCTTTTTCATTGTGATGTTGAATGTGCCCTGTTCTCTTCCGCCACGTTCCTTAACTTCTTTCTTGGGAGTGTTTGGAACTTGCTAGCCTTACACATGGAAGAGATTTCCCCCTTTTCCTATGGGAGTTTCAGAGCTGGTTGTCAAATTTGAACAGATATGAGATTAAAAATACCCAGATTTGACACCCACTGACACATACCACTAAAGCAAATGAGATGGCACTTGAGCTTCAACAGAGTGATGGGTACGGAAGCTGGACAGAGGCAGACTACTCATTCCTCAAAGCAAAAGATGATGTGTCTCAATAAGAAATATAAATGTCCTAACTTACTTCTAAGGAAAGAGCCCAGCATGTTCTTTCTGTCTCGTCTAAGGTCAGGAGCCCACAAGTGATTCCACACAGTCATGTGTGCTCCCTTCCTATGTCAGGGATCTATTAAAGACTGTCTGTCCTCCAGCGTTGCCTCACAGTGCTTTCTCCTCTCTCTGATTCACTAGACAAAGGCTGCATTTGCAGTTGGCTCCTGAAGCCACTCCCACGTGCTGTGAAGATATGTCTAAATAGCAGCATTTGCTTGTAATTGGAGTGTGCTTCTCCCTGCCACTTCTGGGTGTGAGAGAGACAGGAAAGACAGCAGGAAGGAAGTCTCTACCTAGCATGGAATCTAACATCTCCACATCGCAACATGAGTAGTAGGACATTTTCAAATAATACTCTGAGGAAACAGCATGTGTCACCCATCTATACCAATTGCAGTCACAGGAAGTGCAGAGTCCAGTCTCAGTTCATGTTCCTAGAAATAGACACCATTACAGGTAGATTTAGGGACATGTGCCTGCCCTGTGGCTTCCCTACATTTGTGGTCTGTAGGGAACTTTTCTTCCTTTATGTGGCTTTACATAAGGATCATGGAGAGTTGTGCTGTGGGGAAGAACATGCTGTCTTAAATAAATTAAAGTTACCTCTGCAGAGGTCCTCATGGGTTAGAGAAGCAAGGGAATGGCATCGCCTCCTACAGATAATATGCCTTGGACTCAGCAACCCATATTCCTATTGAGACAGCTAGACAAGGACTGAGTAAAAGTTAAAGAAAACCAGGTTCCATCTAGCACATAAGAAAATCCTAAGAGGCCCCATCAGTCAGTAGTTGGAAACACAGTGCACAATTGTGTGAGCTTGGAGTATTCAGGGATCCCCTACAAGACAAGGGTGATTTTTATTTTCATTACCAACAACATTAACTTATTAATAGGTGTATTCATCAATTGGGGCCTTTCTGTGGTGACTGCAAGGTACCTGTATTTTAAAAGACTTGTTTTTGGAACACCCAACATATTTACTTTCTCCTTCAAGTGGAAGAAAGGCCGCCCTCCTGTTGGGACTCAAATTGTCCTCTGGTTCTGCCTCTGCTTCAGACGCGGAGGGAGACCAAAGCCTAATCCCTTAATCTAAGCCTCTCTACCACACATCCTCCGCTAGGGTCCTAATGCAGGTCGTTTAGAAGATACTGTAGTAGCAATCGCAGCATAATCAGCACTGTCTTCCCTCTGTGGGATCATTTTTCCTGGGATCCTGCCTGTTTACATTCCTAGTCCTATAGCAACCATTCAATCCGAAGAAAGTGCAAGACCATGTCACTGCCCCAGCCCTCCCTCCCTCTCATAAACGTGCGCGCGCGCATGCTCACACACACACACACACACACACACACACACACACACACGTTAGCACAATAAGGAAACTAGCAGCACAATCTCCACACATACCTTAAATATTCTAATTTTAGTATACCTGTCTCGAATATTTTTTAGGAAATCAAGGAAATTTTTCCTGGGTCAAATTATCTATATTAAAAATTTTGAGTATTCCCCCTGGCTATCTCTTTACTGAAAGGAAACAAACAATAATTTGATTGGATTCCATAGCCTCATTATTTGTGGGATAAGAATCAGAACAATTAGCATCCTCTCTGATATCTCAGATCCCAAGCCAAATGCAAAAAGAATGACAACCAATACATAATAAACTTAATGGTATTTTTATAGACTTTTTGTCTCATATTGCTTTGGGCATTTTTGCCTTGCTTGTTGTGTGTGTGTGTGTGTGTGTGTGTGTGTGTGTGTGTGTGTGTGTGAATGCACTTTAATCTCTTATATCACCTTTTAACCACCAGGCAACTTCCTTCTCTTGCAGCGATATCCTATTCTCTTCATTTATTATGTATAATTTCCAGACTGTACACATTTTCTTCTATATAATGGACATTACCCTGGCCCCATCCTTTTGTTCAGGGCTATTATATTTGTGCATCAGCATAGTTATGAGGTGCTATTGTTTTTTGTTCTCTCACACAGTTTCTGGAAGCTCACCTGTGTCTCGGTACTCATCCAATTCAGTAGTTTCTCTCTGAAGGAAGGGTTTTCTCTCTGAGCACTCAGTCACTAGCCAATGGGAAAGATTTCTTACTGCATTTTCTTGCTCTGTTGTTGCAGCCTCTGCTCTGTTCTCAGATCTAAGCACTTTGTTCTCAGCTCCACTTCTAGTAACGCAGGAGTGCGACTATTAAACTCTTCAAGTGGATTAGAATGTTTGGAACATTCCACAAGCACACTTAAAATGTTAATTGCCCATCAGTTTTCAACAGTCCTTTTCTTCTGCCTCCTGTTTGTCCCCTATTTGAGTCTCACCAGAACAAAGAGTGACTAAGCATCTGGGAGAATCAGAAGCACACCGAAAGTTTTTAACTCACGAGAAAACTGTATTTGAAGGGAAGCATCATTCTCTGAGTTTTAGTTTGTAGTAGATGTCATTGCCATATGGCTATGGCAATAGGAAACTGTGTCACATGATTATATGACATGTAGGGAATTGCTTGCTTGTAGCACATTTTCATGATCATTGTTTAAGAGACAGGCATAACAAAGTAGAAACTGAGGCTTGGGACTATCACAGTAAACCGATGTTCTTGGTGACAGCTGGTGACCAGTTGAGCTCTGTCCCAAGGACTCTCCTCCCTTATGCCAGCTTTAACTGTTAAGGATGCTGTTGGGACAGTTTCTCTTGCTCTTTTTTTAATTGACCAGGTGCAGGTGCACGAGGCCTTGAAGATGGGAGGGTAATTAAAACAGATGCTATGATGAACCATTACAGACCTGTGCTCTCAGGCCCTGTAGTCAGTCTAAGTGCACAGATCACAGGAGGCAGGCCTCAGGGAAACCCACAGGTAGGCACACACTGAAGCAGATTGAAAGGCCTCCCAAAATTCAAAAGCAAAATGGTACTTAGTGATTGCAACACTTACCGTCCACACTGAATATCTTACAGAGAAGATAATTTCCTTGTTTTGAAAACAATTGAGAGGCCATAAATACAAATGAAATTCATGGACCATTTAAATATCATAAGCCTCACTCTCACAGAACATCAGGGCAAATGGAAAAGTAGTTAAGAGCTGGATCACTGAGCCTGTATGCCGTGCAGCGGGCATGGAGCGAGAGTTCAGCTGAGCTCTCAGAGAAGCCATGTGTCGGCACTTCATCTTTCCTTCTTCCCGCAAAACATCAATTTGAGTGCTGAATATTCTTTCTGATCAGGAGACAAAGGGAGCCACTGAGGAGAGGTATGTCAAGACGAGCACCTACTGGTTCCAAGAAAAAGCTCATAACACTGGAGGCATCATTCATGAACTAATCATTGTGTAGATGATTGCAAGAAGACAAGAACACAGAGTCTGGAATCAGATATGAACTCACACACCATCTCTGCCCTTTATGAGCTGCTTGCAAGGCTCTTCCACTTCTCTGAATGCCAGTTTGCCCAATGAATAGGAATGCCATGCCTTTCTTGGCAGTAAAGAAGAATAACTCAGACAATAACAGAAAGCCTTGTGGAATCCTGTACCTTTCCTTCTGGTAACAATTCAAGTCTACTACCTGATAGAGACTGACAGGCATAAAACTGTCAATATGCTGATACTGGAGAATGGCAGTGACTGGTGGGAACAGAGGTAGGACTGAGAAACTCCTTCCATGTGTATAGTTATTCTTAATGTTCTAGTGGTGTACAAGAGGTTTTCCTGGGAGCCAGGATGAAATGGGGATTTTGGGACAGATGGAAAGAGTCTGATTCAGCTAGTCAGGACTAAAGCGTGAATTCTGGCTCATGGTTATCCATCCCAGATGACACTGAGGAATGCCTAGGATCCTTCCACCAGATCTTTCTTCTGTGTCACAGCAGCTTTCTCAGCAAGTGGATGACAAGTATCTTGGGAACAAAGGCAGGAGTTGATAATAAATTTACTCCTGTAGACTTGTAGAGTGTGAGGTACTTGGGATGATGTATTCAGCTGAAGAGGTGCTTCTTAAGTACTTGTTCATTAGCTTAGTTAACTTTAACACTGGTTATTTCCTACTTTAGGCTTTCTGGTTTCACAGTTAAATCCATGCTATGAATTAGGATACAGTAGTAGTGCCACAACCATGACAAAGAGCCAAAGTTCTTCTCAAAGGCTGTTTTCTTCTCTTAGAAGACAAGCTCTACATTTGTCTGGGGAAATGATCACTCAGAATGACATCCTAGAATTGTACACCTGACTTATGGCCACCAGTGTATCAAGAGAAGAAATGATGGCAACTTTAGTTTGCTTCAAAAGAGAAAGCATTTACCCTTTTACTTTTCACCTTCCCTGGTGGTAAAGAGAACACTTAAAGATGAAACTTGACAGAACCAGCCAAGAGTCATGTCACAGAAGCAGCAGGGCACAAAAGGTAAAGAGGTCAGCTTATAAATTATACAATGAACATCCAAGGACCTCTAATTTCTATGACAAAATTATATGGTCTTAGGATTTGGGTGTTTTGTGGCAAATCACAAAATAAAAGCCTCAATTGAAGATGTAGGATTTGGACGACATAATACCATACCCTACCATGCAGAACCACAGTTGCCTCACTTGCTAAATTACCTCCCAGCAAATGAGACTGTGATAAGAGACTCAAATGTGTTTGGTGAGAAACCTCCTACTTTGTAGGTGAACCATGTTTTTGGCTGCATATGAATAATTTTACAATTTAGTGTTTATTTCTCTAGGACTATTATAAAAACACCAAAGTTGCATAATTTGGAAAGAAAAGAGAATCCTCTACCTCTAGCCTTAATGGGAACTGACTGTATGTGGCTTTGGGACCTTGATTGTTGACTGAGAGCAATGAGAGGAGGACACAGGGACAAAGCTAGGTTCTAAGGCCCTTAAAAATGTCAAGGGAATGTCTGTGCTGTAGATATTAGGAAGGAGAACCAGGTAACAAATTTATTATTCATGAAGAGTGCACAGCCAGGCTCCTGATAAAGGGTCTTTGCGTTACAGTCTCATCATCATGAGAAATAGCCCATCACTGTACTGGAGATAGAAAGATTCATGGCTTGTGCATTCTTTTTTTTTTTTTAATAATTTTTTTTATTAAGAAAAGAAGAAAAAAAAACATAAACAAAAAACAAGTTTCCACCTCCTCCCAGCCTCCCATTTCCCTCCCCCTCCTCCCACCCTTCTCCCCCTCCTCCCACCCTTCTCCCCCTCCCCCCACTCCTCTCCCCCTCCCTCTCCAGTCCACAGAGCAGTCCAGGTTCCCTGCCCTGTGGTAAGTCCTAGGTCCTCCCCCCTCCGTCCATATCTAGGAAGGTGAACATCCAAACTGGCTAGGCTTCCACAAAGCCAGCACATTAAGTAGGATCAAAACCCCGTGCCATTGTCCTTGGCGTCTCATCAGCCCTCATTGTTCGCCATGTTCAGAGAGTCCGGTTTTATCCCATGCTTTTTCGGTCACAGTCCAGCTGGCCTTGGTGAGCTCCCAGTAGATCAGCTCCACTGTCTCAGTGGGTGGGTGCACGCCTCGTGGTCCCGACTTCTTTGCTCATGTTCTCCCTCCTTCTGCTCCTCATTGGGACCTTGGGAGCTCAGTCCAGTGCTCCAGTGTGGGTCTCTGTCTCTGTCTCCATCCATCACCAGATGAAGGTTCTATGATGATATGCAAGATATTCGTCAGTATTGCTCTCGGATAGGGTCATTTCAGGTTCCCAATCCTCAGCTACCCAAGGAACTAACTGGGAACCTCATGTTGGGCACTTGGGAGCCCCTCTAGGGTCAAATCTCTTGCTCACCCTAAAGTGGTTCCCTTAACTAAGAATTGTGGTTCCGTGCTCCCCTATCCACCTTTCCTTTATCCCAATTCTCCTGATTCCCCAAATCCCCCCTCCTTCCCTTCTACCTTTTCTCTCCCCATCTCCCCTTACCCCCATCTCACCCCACCCCCAAGATCCTAATTTTCTCCCCGGCAATTGGGTCTACTTCCCTTAGCCAAGAGGATAACTATATGTTTTTCCTTGGGTTCACCTTCTTACTTAGCTTCTTTAGGTTCACCTATTGTAGACTCCGTGGCCCTAATTTATGGCTAGAAACCAATTATGAGCGAGTACATCCCATGTTCATCTTTTTGGGTCTGGGACACCTCACTCAGGATAGTGTTTTCTATTTCCATCCATTTGCCTGCAAAATTCGAGAAGTCATTGTTTTTTACCGCAGCGTAGTACTCTAGCGTGTATATATTCCATACTTTCTTCATCCATTCTTCCATTGAAGGGCATCTAGGTTGTTTCCAGGTTCTGGCTATTACAAATAATACTGCTATGAACATAGTTGAACAAATGCTTTTGTCATATGATAGAGCATCTCTTGGGTATATTCCCAGGAGTGGTATTGCTGGGTCCAGGGGTAAGTTGATCCCGAATTTCCTGAGAAACCGAAACACTGACTTCCACAGTGGTTGCACAAGATGGCATTCCCACCAGCAATGGATGAGGGTACCCGTTCCTCCACAGCCTCTCCAGCAAAGGTTATCCTTGGTGTTTTTGACTTTAGCCATTCTGACAGGTGTAAGATGATATCTCAAAGTTGTTTTGATTTGCATTTCCCTGATTGCTAAGGAAGTTGAGCACGACTTTAAGTGTCTTTTGGCCATTTGAACTTCCTCTGCTGAGAATTCTCTGTTCAGTTCAGTGCCCCATTTTTTAATTGGGTTAATTAGCATTTTAAAGTCTAGTTTCTTGAGTTCTTTATATATTTTGGAGATCAGACCTTTGTCTGTTGTGGGGTTGGTGAAGATCTTCTCCCAATCAGTAGGTTGCCTTTGTGTCTTATTGACTATGTCCTTTGCTTTACAGAAGCTTCTCAGTTTAAGTAGGTCCCATTTATTCAATGTTGCCCTTAATGTCTGTGCTTCTGGGGTTATACATAGGAAGCGATCTCCTGTGCCCAGCTCCTGTAGGGTACTTCCCACTTTCTCTTCTATCAGGTTCAGTGTGTTCGGGCTGATATTGAGGTCTTTAATCCATTTGGACTTGAGTTTTGTGCACGGTGATAGATAAGGGTCTATTTTCATTCTTCTACAAGATGACATCCAGTTGTGCCAGCACCATTTGTTGAAGATGCTTTCTTTCTTCCATTTTATACTTTTAGCTCCTTCATCGAAAATCAGGTGTTCATAGGTTTGTGGGATAAAATCCGGGTCTTCTATACGATTCCATTGGTCGACTTCTCTGTTTTTATGCCAGTACCACACTGTTTTCATTACTGTAGCTCTGTAATAGAGTTTGAAGTCAGGGATGGTAATGCCTCCAGAAGATCCTTTATTGTATAGGATTGTTTTGGCTATCCTGGGTTTTTTGTTTTTCCATATAAAGTTGATTATTGTCCTCTCCAGATCTGTGAAGAATTTTGATGGGATCTTGATGGGGATTGCATTGAATCTATAAATAGCCTTTGGTAGAATTGCCATTTTTACTATGTTGATCCTCCCAATCCAAGAGCAAGGGAGGTCCATCCATTTTTTGGTATCCTCTTCAATTTCTTTCTTCAATGCCTTAAAGTTCTTGTCAAATAGATCTTTCACTTCCTTGGTTAGATGTACCCCAAGATATTTTATGCTGTTTTTTGCTATTGTGAATGGTGAAGCTTCTCTGATTTCCCTCTCTGCTTCCATATCCTTTGTGTATAAGAGGGCGACTGATTTTTTGGAGTTGATCTTGTATCCTGCCACATTACTAAAGCTGTTTATCAGCTGTAGGAGTTCTTTGGTGGAGTTTTTGGGGTCGCTTATGTACACTATCATATCATCTGCAAATAACGAAAGTTTAACTTCTTCCTTTCCAATTCGAATCCCCTTGATTCCATTATGTTGTCTTATTGCTATTGCTAGAACTTCAAGCACTATATTGAAGAGGTATGGCGAGAGTGGACAGCCTTGTCGTGTTCCTGAGTTAAGTGGGATGGCTTTGAGTTTCTCTCCGTTTAATTTGATGTTAGCTCTCGGCTTGCTGTATATAGCTTTTATTATATTTAGGTATGACCCTTGTATCCCTAATCTCTCCAATACTTTTAACATAAATGGATGTTGAATTTTGTCAAATGCTTTTTCAGCATCTAATGAAATGATCATATGGTTTTTTTCTTTCAGTTGATTTATATGCTGGATTACATTGATAGATTTTCGTATGTTGAACCAGCCCTGCATCTCAGGAATGAAGTCTACTTGATCATAATGGATAATTTTTCGGATGTGTTCTTGGATTCGATTTACCAGTATTTTGTTGAGGATTTTTGCGTCGATATTCATGAGTGAGATTGGCCTGTAGTTCTCTTTCCTGGTTGAGTCTTTGAGTGGTTTTGGTATCAGAGTAATTGTGGCTTCATAAAAGGAGTTTGGTAATGACCCTTCTGTTTCTATCTTGTGGAATACATTAAGGAGTATAGGTATTAGATCTTCTTGGAAGATCTGGTAGAATTCCGCATTGAAACCATCTGGTCCTGGGCTTTTTTTGGTAGGGAGGTTTTTGATAACCTCTTCTAATTCTTCGCGACTAACAGGTCTATTTAGATTGTTCACCAGGTCCTGATTTAACTTTGGTATATGATATTTATCTAAAAAAGTATCCATTTCCTTTACATTTTCCAATTTTGTGGCATATAGGCTTTTGTAGTAAGATCTAATGATTCTCTGAATTTCCTCTGTGTCTGTGGTTATGTCCCCCTTTTCATTTCTGATCTTATTAATTTGCAAATTCTCTCTCTGCCGTTTGATTAGCTTGGATAGTGGTTTGTCAATCTTGTTGATTTTCTCCAGGAACCAGCTTTTTGTTTCATTGATTTTTTGTATTGTTTTCTGTGTTTCTATTTTGTTGATTTCAGCCCTCATTTTGGTTATTTCCAGTCTTCTACTCCTCCTAGGTGAGTCTGCTTCTTTTTTTTCTAGAGCTTTCAGGTGGGCTGTTAAGTCTCCAATGTGAGCTTTCTCTGTTTTCTTTGAGTGGGCACTTAGTGCTATGAACTTTCCTCTTAGGACTGCTTTCATAGTGTCCCATAAGTTTGAGTATGTTGTTTCTTTATTTTCATTGAATTCCAGGAAGACTTTAATTTCTTTCTTTATTTCTTCCTTAATCCTGCTATGGTTCAATAGTTGACTGTTCAGTTTCCATGACTTTGTATGCTTTCTGGGGGTAGCATTATTGTTGAATTCTAACTTTAATCCATGGTGATCTGATAAGACACAGGTGGTTACTAATATTTTTTTGTAACTGTGGATGTTTGCTTTGTTACCGACCATGTGGTCGATTTTCGAGAAGGTTCCATGAGCTGCAGAGAAGAAGGTATATTCTTTCCTATTTGGATGGAATGTTCTATAGATGTCTGTTAAGTCCATTTGATTCATTACCTCCACTAATTCTCTTATTTCTCTGTTAGGTTCCTGTCTGATTGACCTGTCCATTGGTGAGAGAGGAGTGTTGAAGTCTCCTACTATTAGTGTGTGCGGTTTGATGGCTGCCTTGAATTTTAGCAATGTTTCTTTTATGTACGTGGGTGCTTTTATATTAGGGGCATAGATGTTCAGGATTGAGACTTCATCCTGATGAAATGTTCCTGTTATGAGTATAAAATGCCCCTCTCCATCTCTTCTGATTGATTTAAGTTTAAAGTCAACTTTGTTAGAGGTATGGCCACACCTGCCTGTTTCTTAGGTCCATTTGCTTGATAGGCCTTTTCCCAGCCCTTTACTCTGAGTAGGTGCCTGTCTTTGTGGTTGAGGTGTGTTTCTTGTAAACAGAAGAATGTTGGATCCTGTTTTCTTATCCAATCTCTTAGCCTGTGCCTTTTTATAGGTGAGTTGAGTCCATTGACATTAAGTGATATTAATGACCAGTGGTTGTTAACTCCGGTCATTTTTTTTTAGTCGCAGAGTTTATGTGTTTCCCTTCTTTGTTTTGTGTTGGTGAAGGGTCTCTAGATGTCTGAGTTATTGTGGTCATTGTTGGACTCCTTGGTTAGTGATTTTCCTTCAATTACTTTCTGTAAGGCTGGATTTGTGGCTGTGTATTGTTTAAATTTGTTTTTATCCTGGAAAATTTTATTTTCTCCATTTATAGTGAATGAAAGCTTGGCTGGGTATAGTAATCTGGGCTTGCACCCATGGTCTCTCAGTTTCTGCAGTACATCTATCCAGGACCTTCTGGCCTTCATGGTTTCCATGGAGAAGTCAGGTGTAAGTCTGATAGGTTTACCTTTATAAGTAATTTGGCCTTTTTCCTTTGCAGCTCTTAATATTCTTTCCTTATTCTGTATGCTTTGTGTTTTGATAATTATATGGCGAGGGGATGTTTTTTTTTTGATCCAGCCTATTCGGTGTTCTGTATGCTTCTTGCACCTTCATAGGAAAATCTTTCCTTAGGTTGGGAAAGTTTTCTTCTATAATTTTATTAAATAGATTTTCTGGACCATTGAGCTGCCCTTCTTCTCCTTCTTCTACTCCTATTATTCTTAGGTTTGGTCTTTTTATTGTGTCCCATATTTCCTGAATGTTTTGTGATGAGAGTTTGTTGGACTTGCTGTTTTCTTTGATCAGTGTGTTTATTATCTCTATGGTATCTTCAGAATCCGAGAGTCTTTCTTCTATCTCTTGTATTCTGCTGGTTATGCTTGTTTCTGTAGTCTCTATTCGTTTACCTAGATTTTCCATGTCCAGACGGCCCTCTGTTTGTGTTTTCTTCTTTGCCTCTATTTCAGTTTTCAGGTCTTGAACTGTTTCCATTATCTGTTTGATTGTTTTTCCTTGGTTTTCTAGGGTATCATTCACTGATTTATTCAATTCTTCAAACTTTCTGTTATATTTCTCATCCATTTCTATAAGGGCGTTTTTTACATGCTGTTTAAGGGTGTCAATCACTTTCATGAAGTCAATCTTTTCTCCTTCCTCTTGATTAAGGGGTTCTTGTCCTCCCGTTGTGAGGTCGCTTGTTTCTGGTAGCTTCATGTTGCTTTTCAGCTTGTTGGGCGAATTCTTGCCTTGACGTCGGCCCATCTCTTCTTCCAAATGCTCCCTATGGATTTTCTTTTACCGGATTAGGTCTCCTTGCCTACCAAACGCTGTCTCTCCCCAATGTTGGCTCTCCCAATGCTGGGTCTCCTGGCGCCGAAAGATCAGGCCTCCGTGCTGGTTGGGCAGCTCGCAGACAAAGCGCCTACCCCGCTTGGTGCAGGCAGGCCACAGAAACAAAGGAACTGCTGCCCCCCCGGGAGCCCCGAGTACTCGGACCCAGCGCCCAGATAGGCTTGGCTGGGCGATGCCACGCGCCAAAAGAGGGCAGTGGGGGCGAAGTGGGGAGGGCTCTGGACGGAAGCTGGGTGGGCCAGGAAGAAAGAGGCAGCACCCGGGGAGTAGAGGCCCTGCAGAGAGCCCAAGCAGGACAGGGGGCCAAGAAACCCCCGAGCTCCCCGTCCCAGGCTGGCGCCGTGGGCCAGAAACTCACCCCAATGCTGGGTCTCCTGGCGCCGAAAGATCAGGCCTCCGTGCTGGTTGGGCAGCTCGCAGACAAAGCGCCTACCCCGCTTGGTGCAGGCAGGCCACAGAAACAAAGGAACTGCTGCCCGCCCGGGAGCCCCGGGTACTCGGACTCAGCGCCCAGATAGGCTGGGCTGGGCGATGCCACGCGCCAAAAGAGGGCAGTGGGGGCGAAGTGGGGAGGGCTCTGGACGGAAGCTGGGTGGGCCAGGAAGAAAGAGGCAGCACCCGGGGAGTAGAGGCCCTGCAGAGAGCCCAAGCAGGACAGGGGGCCAAGAAACCCCCGAGCTCCCCGTCCCAGGCTGGCGCCGTGGGCCAGAAACTCACCCCAATGCTGGGTCTCCTGGCGCCGAAAGATCAGGCCTCCGTGCTGGTTGGGCAGCTCGCAGACAAAGCGCCTACCCCGCTTGGTGCAGGCAGGCCACAGAAACAAAGGAACTGCTGCCCCCCCGGGAGCCCCGAGTACTCGGACCCAGCGCCCAGATAGGCTGGGCTGGGCGATGCCACGCGCCAAAAGAGGGCAGTGGGGGCGAAGTGGGGAGGGCTCTGGACGGAAGCTGGGTGGGCCAGGAAGAAAGAGGCAGCAGAGAGCCCAAGCAGGACAGGGGGCCAAGAAACCCCCGAGCTCCCCGTCCCAGGCTGGCGCCGTGGGCCAGAAACTCACCCCAATGCTGGGTCTCCTTGCGCCGAAAGATCAGGCCTCCGTGCTGGTTGGGCAGCTCGCAGACAGAACGCCTACCCCGCTTGGTGCAGGCAGGCCACAGAAACAAAGGAACTGCTGCCCCCCCGGGAGCCCCGAGTACTCGGACCCAGCGCCCAGATAGGCTGGGCTGGGCGATGCCACGCGCCAAAAGAGGGCAGTGGGGGCGAAGTGGGGAGGGCTCTGGACGGAAGCTGGGTGGGCCAGGAAGAAAGAGGCAGCACCCGGGGAGTGGCTTGTGCATTCTTGTCCTTGAGTGTCCTGCAGAGGAGTGACACCGGAGTTGCATAGAAAGTGAGTCTCATGGACCGGTCAAATAATTTGTTTTATTTAAAAATCAAGCAAGTGTGCACTGAAAGTCTGGGGGTGGTTAGTTTAAGACATTTGCAAGTCATGTAAAGGGTTTACTTTAGCTAGGAGCATACAACAGGTGTGAGATGTTGATTGCATTCTGTAGGTATAGCCAGGGTTGGTTGTGGTATCTGCTGTGAGCAGTATTCCATATACTTAAATGAAGAGGAGACTGGAAAAGAAACCACAGTGCTTAATTTTTGACTCAGTACAGGCAAGTTTCTTTGAGGCCAAGATTTTGTATTTGTAATGAATCTCTAGTTGAAAGAGATGACATTTTCTATCCATGGGGGTTACAGGAAGTTCTTAAGAAATTTGTCTGTTTTTTCTATGTCTTTGAATGTATGGTGTTCTATACTTAGACATTGGATTATATATTGTAGAGTGTAGTCTATGCCTTCTTTGGCATATAACTGTTGTTTTTACTCAGGGCAAGAACTACAGAGATTATGCAATCTTTTCTCTTTTGTCTTTATAAAAAAAGTCCTTCTTTTCTTCTTCTTTTCCTCCTCCTCCTTCCTCCTCTTCCTCCTTATCCTTCTTATTTTTTTCTTCTTCCTTACACATTGTTCTAGATGAGAATGGGTCTTTTTGTATTCATCTGTGATGTAGAAAGGGTATTATAACCAAACAGCATGGCAATACTGTGGCAGAGAAAAGTACCCCTCCTCAAGAGTATGTTTAAGAACACTGGTGTCCCAGGGCCATGGTGACATCTGGACCCAAGCTGCTTCTGCCGGCCATGTCTTGCCATGGCCCTACCTGCAGTCGTGATCTGTGTTGATGTCTGTTGACTGTGTTAACCACATGGGTTGAATCATGTGTTGAAGTACAAATGCTGTGCTGAGCTGGCCCTGCCCCTCACTGCCCTGGGGAGATCCACTCCACCACACCAGAGAGCTGACTCTGCCCCACACTGGCCCTGATATAATGGAGTCCAATGGCTCCAATACAGGAGAGTTGGGCCTACCACCAGTAGGAAAATTGCCTCTTCTCAATACTATCTTGGCACTTGGGTTAGCCAGCCCTACCCCTTACCACAGACATGGGAGAGCTGATTCTGCCTCTCACCAGAAGGTGGTGGTCCCAGCAACCAGGTCATACCAAGTCAGTTACCACTCAGATATACTTTCAGGACTTTGAGTTAACACTTCCCAACAGCTACACAATCTATGACCAGCTAGAGCTCATGAATGAACTGCAGAGGTGTATCAGTGAGGGTTCAGTATTGATGGTGTACCAGAATCCAGAGGCCTTGAACCTGACCAACAGCACATTACATAATGAACATTTACAATTAAAGCTACTTGGACAAAAGGGCCTACTGCATGATACACAGCAGCTCTCAAAGCCAATACAATAAATAAGAAAACAATGGAGAATCAAGAAAGACAGAGGAGTGAAGTGCTTTGGTTTTTGTCTTGTTTAAAATTTGCTTGCTTTTTTGTTTGTTTGTTAACTAATATTATCTGTATTTATATTTTTATCTTATTTTATTGAGAGGTAGACACTACAAGGGTGAATATGGAGGGATGGGGAAATGAGTATGGTGGAGGTGCCTGATGTGAAATTACCAAAGAACTAATAAAATTTATGCTAAAAAAGGAGAATTCCACGGGTGTCAAAGACAAGGGATTGAAGGGATTGGATATTTGTCAAGACTTTTTATCTAAATCATGATTTTTGTTTCAACTTGCAAGGTAGACTTAAAAGATTTTTTAATCATTATATGTGTGCTCTTTGAAATCTTATAGGCTCCATCACTTGAAGTAAAAAAGTTTTGATGACACATTATTGAGTATTTTATAGCAAACAACTAAAAGTAGATATGCATGAAGCTTCTATTTGTGATATATGAAATAAAGACATTTAAAATTTTAGCCTAATAGAGATGACATGATGATCCAATGAAATAATATATTCTGTAAATTATTTTGTAAAATCGCAGCCACAAATAAATAACAAACACTAAACGTGTTCTTACAGAGACTCAGACTCAAAAACCAGCTTTATTTTTCTGTTATTATTTAGTGGTGGCAGTAAAAGCTGATAGAGGGACTCTCTAGCATACTTCATCTCCAGTAATGCATAGAGAAAAAGTCTATACTGCTAAAACCAATGCCAAGTTTATTTCATGCGGAGCTTTGTATAGGTCCACTATTTTAAAAGCAGACTTAATCAATACCAATCATCTGGAACAATGTGCCAAAATTTTCTATACTTTACCTTTCTTAAGATTAAAATCTGATATCTCTTTCATGTTTAGCACTCAGTGTAGCAATTCCAGGTTTATTTCCTAGAGGACAGTTGCACAGATCTCAGGGACTCTCTAGCTTCTCCTCTCAAGTCTTTAGTCCCTGGGCAGCTCCACTGTGTTTGCCTCTCTTTGACATTTCTTATTGTTTGTCTAACTCCTGAACTCTCTAAACACAGAGAAGCCTCACTGCCTCCACAGATCAATTTAGGAGGCGCTGAACTACTTCATGAGCGGTGAAAGAAAAGGTTTGCCGTAAACCTTACTGCAATATAGAAGTGTTTACGTTATTTCATTTCTGTTACAAAATATTTTAGAAGGCAACTTAAGGATGGAAGGACTTATTTCCTCTTAGAGTCTGTATAAGAAAAGTCCATTATGGAAAAAAGGGAAGGACGTGTTGCACTTATAGCAAGGAAGCAGAAAGCAATCAATGCTAGTGCTCATTATTTTTCTTTATTTCCCCATTTTATTCACTGCCAAGCTTCAGCCCATGGGATGGATAGTGCTGTCTACAATAAATTCGGGTCTTTCTTCTTTACTTAAACCTTCCTACAGTAGTCTTCAAAGACAAGTCCAGAAGTGTCTCTCCTAGATGACTCTAAATCCATTCAAGTTCACAGTAAATATAAACCTTCACACATGCAGAGATTACGTTTATACAGGCATAATCCAACACATCCAAACCAGAACTCCTTTGTAATGGAAATGAATTATTACTAACAGAAGCAGAATGTTCTGTCTTCAAAAAGATTTGCCTGGTTCAGAGGTTGAACAAAGGGAATTCACAGAAAAATGTGACTGACTTCAGTAGACTCTTACATTAAACAAGTATTTAAACAGAAGAAAAATTCAGTGAGTCATTGGTTCAAATTACACCTGAAATCCTCCATAATGATAGCCTGTACTGATTCAGAAGTGCCACCCAGAAGTCACTCAAGTTACTGCCCTGTTGATTCAACAAGATGACTCTGCATTTTCACAAGATGAATAGCATATTAGTATCATATTAAAAATGTATCTTGTGGCTGGGCGGTGGTGGCGTACGCCTTTAATCCCAGCACTCGGGAGGCAGAGATAGGTGGATCTATGTGAGTTCGAGGCCAGCCTGGTCTACAAGAGCTAGTTCCAGGACAGGCACCAAAAACTTCAGAGAAACCCTGTCTCGAAAATCAAAAAAAAAAAAAAAATGTATCTTGTGCTGACCCTATGTTAGTCACTGAGCATGATTTTCTTGTTAAATACATTATCGGAAAAGTGGGTCATAATATTTCTATTGTTTCATGAATTATAAAAACACAGAGAGAGAAAGAAATGCAGAAATTTTAAGATTTTTCTGAAGCTGCAGGTTATAAAAAGTAGGACTAATACAAGTTTTATTGACCAAAGGACCGAGTCACTATTTGATATTGCTTTCATAGTGTTAGGAATTGAATGTGATGTGAGATGGAACTAATTAGTGTAGCAAATATGTAATTCATGTACTTAGTATATTGAAACTTGTTAATAATTTGTTTTACAGCAAGTGTTTAAGACATGAGCCTTCATTCTCACTCATCCTGGGTTCTAATATATAGACACTTCCATAGATGACCTTGAAGTTCCCATTGCCTCATACTTGTATACACTGTGGGGCCCAGGGTCAGTTCATCTGTAGAGTTACCAAAGTTTGTTTGGTACTAAAGCTAAATGCCATCATCTTGAAGCTCTCTTATGATTTGGAACAAATCAAACCAAGTTTAGTGCACAACTCTAGTCCTCAAATAGCTTCAAGGAGAAGACTTCATGTGCTTCTCAAGTTTTGATATGTCAATCAGCAGTTTAAAATTCAAGTTATTGAAGTCTACTTTGAACTGAGACATCTGCCCAGCTCTGGAGTTGGCGTGGCCATGTTGGTGCTAGCCTTAATTTTATATTATTAAGTCAAGTTGTTGCCAGGTTTACTTAATTCTGAATCAGCCTGCAAAATTATGATTTTTTAAATTATCTATTACTCTACACAAAGACAAAATCATACCATTATATTCAAACAGAGGAGTGATATTGATACAATTTTAATTGCTATAGTTTTGTTCCAATCAAGAATCCTTCCCACCACATACTATGTTTTTCTTTGAAATAATTTTTTTATCCTTTTTTTTTACCAAAGATATTTAAGGGTGTAGAGTTCTGATTTTATATTTCATAGTATATTTATGTGTTATTTTTCTTTATTGTCAACATGGAATGATTCTAGAATTCCCTGAAGTCAAGTATTCTTTCATGAGCTAGAAAAATAATTTAAAAGATATTCTACATATATTTACCTTGGCTTATAGGCAGTTGAGAATTCTAGATGTGAGCCAATATCCTCCAATTTATTTACCATCAAATAAATACCATCAAAGTAACAATGTAGATTCTGGAAACAGCACATAATCACATCATATAATTATCTGAAGTGTTCATTGCCTCTTAGATTTAAGTTCACACATGTAAATTTTATCCAATTTAATTCAAAACGTGGATACCATTATTTCTGAATTTTAGTTAATATTACATTAACACAGTCAAAAACCTTATAGGATTTGTCATTTCCATGTAATCTTATGCAAGCACATGAATATACACATATGTGTATTATACAAGTACATGGATTATTATCATTTTTCTAAAATTTAGAGCAGAATTTTATATATATTTCCTTTAAAAATTTATTTTCCACATAAGCAATATGAATATACATTACAGAGATGAGTTATGGATCTAAATTATTCTTTGTCAATGCCTATGTAATGAGCATCTGTATTGCAATCGTTTGTTTTTTGTACCTCTTGTCTTTCCTAATTAGGAAAGTGGATAATTTAAAAACATTTAGTACACAATTCATGTTTTTGTTTCTAAGACTGAAAACAGAGCCTGAAAGACAAATGTCACTGCATAACTAAGAATGAACTTAACACTCACTACTGGCAAGCGAAAACTTTATTTTTTTTTAAATACCTTTGTATTTGCCAACTACTCCTCTGTGTAGGGTCTGTTCAGATGTCTTAAGCACACATCTGAACAGACCCTACACACAGGAGTAGTGTTCTTTTATTTTTGAGATTATAACATAATTACAGCATTTCCTCCCTCTAAACTGTCCCATACACCCTTCCTTGCTCTCTTTAAAACTTATGGCCTCTTTCTTCATTATTTGTTGTTATGTGGATATATGTATATACATATACATATATCCCTAAGTATAACATGCTCAGTCTGTATAGAGCTACTAGGAAGTATGTTTTCAGGGCTGACCATTCATTATTGGCCAAGCAGCTGGTATCCTCTCCTGTAGATAAAACTATTTCTCCTACTCTTAGCATTCCTTAGTTGTCTATAGATCTTTCCGTAGAGTAGAGATCCTGTGGTCTTTCTCCTGTCTACTTGGCATGTCTATCGTTGTTATCTTTGTTCAGCTCATGCTGTAGAAAGTCATGTTAATGAATTTTCATAAGCTTCATAGACAGTATTAGAAGACACAGTCTCATAGCAAATTCTGTGATACTCTGGCTCACAGTCCTTCCAGCCCTTCTTCTGTAATATTCCCTGAGCACTGGGTGTAGGAAATATGCTCTAGCTGTAGCCACTGACACCGAGCTCAACAACCTGCCTTTTCATTGGTTATAGTTTTATGTAATAGTCTCCATCTTTTGCAAAGAGAAGTTTCCTTGTTGTGGAGTGATGACTAGACTTATCTGTGGGTATAAGGACAAAATTTAGAATGTACTTAAGATTATGCTTATCTAGCAAAGTCATAGCTGTATGTTCTCTTCCAATATCCATAACTTCACACAAGTCTTGAATAGTTGCCTACGTTTCCAGTATCAGGCATGATTTGCCTCTTACTGACAAGGTCTTAAATCCAATTGGAGAGGTCTTGGTTTTGGTCAAGGTACGCTCCACCTCTGCACCCTTCATGTTATCATATTATGCTGCTTGTTCTTGTTCATAGGTGTCTCTCTTAGTCAGTGCTCTTTTGCACTGAAGAGACACCTTGACCTCAGCATCTCTTCAAAAGAAAAGCATTTAATTGGGACTTGCTTAGTTTCAGAGGTTTAGTCCATTGCGATGATGGCAGAAAACATGGTGGTTCACAAGCAGACATGGTTCTGGAGAAGTAGCTGAGAGTTCTACATCCTGAACCTCAGGCAACAGGAAGAGTTAGTAAGGCACTGAGGCCTAGCATGGTTTTTCTGAAACTTCAAAGCCCTCCCCCAGTGATACACTTTCTCCTTCAAGGCTACACCTACCCCCAGCAAGACCACACCTCTAACTCTAAGTAGCACTACTCCATGATGACCAAGCATTCAAATACATGATCTTATGAGAGCCATTCTTATTCAAACTTGGTTGCTTCCCTCCTTCACAAGCTTGCATTGTTCCTTCTAGTATTATGAGAACTAGCCCTCATAGAAGAGACATTCATGGCAGTTCCAGCCTAAAGTCCCTTGAGCCCTGTGTCTGAAGTGCATTCTTATTTTCTGGAATAGGTACTTCCTTACATTCTACCTCTCTGGTCAAAACAAGGGCAATAGCAGTGTAGTCTTTATGGTTTAGGAGTCCTGAGCAACCCTGACCAACAACTCAAAAAAGGGAAGACCATGCCTTGCCAAGGTCAGCATAGCTATTAAGCAACACAGAACCTGGAAAGGAGGATATTGGTAGACAGAAACACAAGACTTGGGGTTCACTTGAAAAATTTAGTAGTTTTTAAATTATTTTTCACTATTTATACTGGTTAACATATATTACATATATATTGTTTATTATATGTGCAAATATGTATATATTTATATATACACATATGGAAAGTATAGAAATATATGAATTTAACGGTTACATATTTAATTGAAAAAAATAATGAATTCTCTGCTTAATTCTAAGAAGGTCTACCTTACCATGAAAGTTAAGAGTCTATATTAAAATGTCATGTCCATGAATATTAATCCATTCATTTTCTTTTCTTTGTTTTTTTTATTTTTTTATTTTTTTTGCTTTGCTTTTTTTTCTGTTTCTGTGTTTTATTTTATTTTTTTAATTTATTTATTTATTAAGGATTTCTGCCTCCTCCCCGCAACCGCTTCCCATTTCCCTCCCCCTCCCCCCATCAAGTCCCCCTCCCTCATCTGCTCGAAGAGCAATCAGGGTTCCCTGACCTGTGGGAAGCCCAAGGACCTCCCACCTCTATCCAGGTCTCGGAAGGTGAGCATCCAAACTGCCTAGGCTCCTTTTCTTTGTTTTTTAATTCAACAAGCATTCATCAACAATTTTCTGTATAATTTGTGTTGGACTAAGCTCTGCCGTTGCATGGAGGAGGAGAAGGGACAAATAGAGCTCTGCTTTATTGCATCTGCATTCTAGTTCAAAGGCTTTTCTTATTGAAGTGTGGGCTATTCTAGCCCTATACAAGGTCTTTAGGATAAAGGCATAAATTATTCTACGTTCATTAATCAACATCTGCTTTGTTTCATTATGTTTCCTTTATTAAAAACAGATTTTTTTCATCACATAAATCCTGATTACAGTTTCCCCTCTCTCTACTCTTCCTAGTACCTTGTACCTCCGTCCCATCCAGATCCACTCCCTTTCTGTCTCTCTCCTGAATACAGACTTCTAAAGGATAATGATAAAATAATATAGATAAAACAAAAACTAACACATTAAATGTGGACAAAAAAAATGAACAGGAGTACACCCCCAAACTGCCAACTCTGCTTTCTCCCTCCTGCTTACCCTGTGACAACATACAGTATTATCAGTTCCAGCTGCATCTTCTCCTGCCAATCAGAACTCAGCTCTGCTGCCACAGGGCCCAGCAGTGGCTGTGAGGCAGTATGTCTTCCAAGAGCATGGTGCCTCAGCTTCGGATACTCCTGAACTCAGTTTTCCTGCGGCCAGGCAGGCTGCTCTTTCTTAACTCTTTCAGGTTATGCAGTCTTGCTAATCCATGGTTACAGACATTTGCTCTCAACAGTTTATCTAAACATGGACTCAGATTCTGAAGGTAGGCAGTAATAACTCGGATCACCTGGTTCCTACAGTCTGTCCACTCTGGAATGGCAGGACTGCTCAGCAAGAGGGAGAAAGCAGAGTTGGCAGTTTGGGGGTGTACCCCTGGGATATAGTAACTGTCCTCTGGAAAATCAGCCAGAGCCACTGCTCTGTGTGTGACAACTGACATTGTTCAACCACCAGCCACTGGGGTATTTTTTAATAAGTTATTCTCCATTGTAACTGACAATAAACTGCTTATGAAGGAAAATTTGGGGATTTTTAAGAACCAATTTGCCACCCAAATGGTACCACTGTTAATCTTGATGTTAACGTTCTTCTAGATATCTCTGTGCATAGACTTTGATGTGTTTACATAGTTGTTATCCTACTGTATATACAATTTTATGTCCCTTTTGTACTTAACATAAACCTTTTTTTTGCCATGTTACCAGTCTTAAACAGAATTTTATGGCTTACAAAAAAAATGAACAAGAGAATATAACCCAAGAAAAGGAACAAGAAACTGAGACCCAATCATTCACACATTCAATAACCCCATAAAAATACTAAACTGGAAGCCATAATACACTTGCAGAGGATAGTGTAGACCCATGCAAGCACTGTGCAGACTGCCTCAGTTTCCATGTGTTCATATTAGCTTTGTTCTTGTTGTTTTAGATGGCCTTGTTTTCTTGGTGCCCTCCATTCCCTCTAGCTCTTACATTCTTTCCTCTTCTTCCAAGAGATTAGCTGAGCCCTGAGGGGAGGAAATTGATGGACACATCCCATTTACGTCTGAGTGTTCCAAAGTCTGTCACACTCTATATAATATCTGGCTGGGGATCTCTGTATTTGTTCCCATCTGATGCAGGAGGAAGCTTCCCTGGTGATGACTGAGGAAGGCATTGATCTATGCGTATAGCCGAGTGTCATTAGAAGTCATTATATATTAGTATTAGGATGGTAGAATTTGGTTTTATCCTATGCCATGGGCTATCTATTCTCTGGTTCTTGGTAACCCTACCAGTGTCAGTTATAAATATCATATCTTGCAGTGATCCTTAAGTTAAACCAGTTATTGGTGGTTTGTTTCTCCAACCAGCTTTGTGCCTGTGCTACCATTGCCCTAACATATCATGCAGATAGGACACCATCAGGGATCATTTGTGGCTGGCTTGGTGTTTATGTCTATCTTGTGATGGATTTAAGGTATTTTCCTGTACCAATGGTTGTAGAAACATAGGAATGAAAACTCTATGTAATCACCAGCTCAACATCTGCATCTTCAATGAGTTGTGTAGGTGTTACTTTTAACAGTGGGGCCTTGCCATCAGTTTGACCTCTTTAGCTAATAACTCAATTATTAGTGACCCAATTCTGGAACTGGAAGCTTCATTTGGTGATAAGTCAAAATGGCCAGTCAGGATTCTGTCTTCCCCACTATTTAGCAATATAATTTAGATCACTTTCAACCTTCATATTTGTATATATTTTAGGAAGCTTGTACTATATCAGCTTTCCATAGTTTTCAAATGGCCTTTAATTTCAGTTGATTCACCTACATTTCTTCCCTTCTCCCCTTCTCCCCTTCTCCCCTCTCTGTCGCAACTTGATGCCTCCATTCCAGCCCCCTTAATCCTTCCATAATTCTTTATTACCCTTTCCTAACAAGTTTCTCTGTACCCCCCTAGGCCCTTGCTCTACACCTAACCTCTATAGTTAGATGAAGTGGAGGTTGATTATTACTGGCTTAGCTGCTAATATCCACATATAAAGGAATGCATACTATATTTGGCTTTCCAGATCTGAGAAACCTCACTCAGGATGATTTTTTCCTAGTTCCATCTATTTATCTGTGGATGTAATGATTTCAATTTTCTTTATCTGAGTAATACCCCATTACACACCACATTTTATCTTTTCATTCATTGACAGAGACCTAGTTTGTTTCCAGAATCTGACTATTAGGATAAAAGCAGCCACGAACATTCATTCGGTAGTAGGATGAACCATCCTTTGAATATATCCCCAAGAGTGGTATAGATTTATCTTTGGGGTAAATCAATTTCCATCTCTCTGAGGAATTATCACAGTGATTCCCATACTGGTTGTATAAGTGTGTACTACTACCAGCAATGGAAGAGTGTTTCTTCTAGTCCACATCCTTGCAGCATTAAAGTTTACTAGTTTTATTGATCTTAGCTATTCTGACAGGTGTAAGCAGAAATATCAAAGTAGTTTTGACTTGCATTTTCCTAATGGTTAAGGATATTGAAATTTTATGTGTCTCTTAGCCATTAGAGTCTCCTCTTCTGAAAATTCCCTGCTTATAACTGTAGTCCATTTTTAAATTGGGTTATTTGTTTTCTTAATATCTAGTTCTTTATTTATTTATATATTTTGGATATTAGCCTTTTTTGGATGTGTATTTGGTAAAAATATTTGCTTTCTGTTGGCTGCAACTTTGTCTGGATGATAGTTTCCATTGCCTTATAGAAGCTATTCAGTTTCATGAGGTACCATTAATTATTTGTTGATCTTAGTGCCTGCATTAACAGTGTTCTGCTCAGGAAGTCATTCCCTATGCCAATGAGTTCAAGACTATACCCTACTTTCTGTTCTAGCAGATCCAGTGTATCTAATTTTATGTTGAGGTTTAGATTTTGATTCATTTAGACTTTGATTCACTTAGAGTTATTACACATGTAGGGTAATAAGTATGATATGTTTGGATTCTTCTACATGTATTCATCCAGTTTGACCAGCACCATTATTTGAAGTTGCTATGTTTTTCTACTGTGTAGTTATAACTTCTTTATAAAAAAAACAGGTGTTCCTTAAACACATTGGCACAGGAGACCATTTCCTAAATATAACCTTCATATCACAGACACTGATAGAAACAATAAATGGGACCTCCTGAAACTGAGACTCTTTTGTAAAACAAAGGACATGGTTTTACAGCTACCTAGAAAATGGGAAAAAATCTTCACCAAACCCACATCAGACAGAGGGCTAATCTCCAAAATATACAAAGAACTCACGAAATTAGACATCAAAAGGAAGAATAACCCAATAAAAATGGGGTACAGACCCAGACAATGAACTCTGAACAGAAGAATCTAAAATGGCTAAAAGAAACTTAAATAAATGCTCAACATCCTTAGTCATCAGAGAAATGCAAATCAAAACAACTCTGAGATTTCATCTTACAGCTCATATTGAGTAAGGCAACTCAGACCCAGAAAGACAAATACCATATGTACTCACTCATAAGTGGGTTTTAGACAGAAAGCAAAGAAAACCAGTCTACATTTCACAATCCCAGAGAATCTAGACAACAATGAGGACCCTAAGAGAGACATACATGGATCTAATGTACATGGGAAGTAGAAAAAGACAAGATCTCCTGAGTAAATTGGGAGGGAGCATGGGGACCATGGGAAAGGGGAGAAGGGGAGAACACAGGAAAGGAAGGGAGCAGAGAAAAATGTGTAGCTCAGTAAATTCTAAAAAAAAAAAAATTAAATAGAAAAAAACTAGGTATTCATAGGTACATTGATTTATGTATGGGCCTTCCATTTGATTCCAGTGATTAATCTATATGTTTTTGTGCCAATGCAGTATACAAAAATGGTTTTTTAATAGTGTAACTCTGTAGTAATACTTGAAATTGGTTATAGTGATACCTCAGTTCTTTGATTATTCAATGTTGTTTTAGCTATCCTGAGTTTTTTGTTGCTGTTTTTTCCATGTGAAGCTGAAAATTTTCCTTTTAAAATATGGAAAGAAGTGGGTTGGAATTTGGTGGGGTTTGCATTGAATCATTGGATTGCCTTTGGTAGAATAGATACTTTTAATGTTAATCCTACTGATCCATGATCATGGGAGATCTTTCATCTTCTGATATCTTCTTCAGATTTTTACTTCAAAGACCTGAAGTTTTTCTTGCGCAAGTCTTTCACCTGCTTAAGTAAAGTTACCCCGAGATAATTTTCATTATTTGAAGCCATTGGAAAGGGTGTTGTTTCCTTGACTTCTTTTTCTTTTTGTGCATTAATTTAGTATCCAGCTACTTTATTAAAAGAGTTTATCAAGTTTTTTGGTGAAATTTTTAGGATTACTTATGGATATTATTGTATCATCTGTAAATAAAGATATTATGATTTCTTCCATTCCAAATTGTATCTCATCTCCTTGATCTCCTACAGTTGTCTTATTGCTCTAAAACTTCAAGTACTATATTGAATAGGTATAGTGAGTGGACAACTTTGTCTTCTTCGTGATTTTAGTGGAATTGCTTTGAGTTTCTTTCCGTGTAAGTTGATGTTGGCTGTGGACTTGTTGTAAACTGCCTTTATTTATAAGGACATATCCCTTATGTCTCTAATCTCTCCAGGACTTTCATAATGAAGGTATGTTGAATTTTGTCAAAAAACATCTTTTGCTTCTACTAAGATCATCATATTGTTTTTGTCTTTCAGTCTATTATATGTAGGATCACATTTATCACTTTTTATGTTGAATCATCCCTGCATCTCTAAGATGAAGCCTATTTGATAATAGTGGGCAATCTTTTAGATATGTGCTCTTAGGTTCAATTTAGAGAATTTTATTGACAACTTTGCATCTATGTTTGTAAGGGAAATTGTCTTTCATCATTGACTCTTTATGTGCTTTATATATCAGGGTATCTGTGGCTTCATAAAATGAACTGGGCAATGATCCTTCTGTTTCTATTTTCTGGAATAATGTACGGAGTGTTGGCATAACTCTTTTTGAAAGTCTGGTAGAATTCTGCACTAAGACCATCTGGCCATGGACACTTTTAGTTGGAAGACTTTTTTATGTTTCTTATTGAGCTGTACATTTTTCTCCACTCCCCTCCTCTCACTTCCTCTACTTCCCCTGGAAGACTTTTATTAACTGCTTCTTTTTTTTAATTTAATTTAATTTTATTTATTTATTTATTTTTTTTGGTTTTTCGAGACAGGGTTTCTCTGTGGTTTTGGAGCCTGTCCTGGAACTAGCTCTTGTAGACCAGGCTGGTCTCAAACTCACAGAGATCCGCCTGCCTCTGCCTCCCAAGTGCTGGGATTAAAGGTGTGCACCACCACCGCCCGGCCATATTAACTGCTTCTATTTCACTAGATGTTATAGATCTGTTTAAATTGCATGTCTGCTCTTGATTTTTTTTTACCTTTGACAAGTGGTATATATGTAGAAAATTATCCATTTCTTTTGGTAGAGTACAGGTTTTAAAAGTATAACCTTATGATTCTCTGGATTTCCTCACTGTTTCTTTATATATTCCCCTCTTCATTTCTAATTTGGATTCTCTCTCTCTCTCTCTCTCTCTCTCTCTCTCTCTCTTTCTCTTTCTCTCTCTCTGTTGATTTGCACAAGTGTTTATTAATTTATTGACTATATCAAAGGACTAACTTTTGTTTCATTGATTCTTTATAGTCTTCTCTTTGTTTCTTTTTTATTGATTTCATCAATCAATGTTTTTATTTCTTGCTATCTACTCCTTTTGGGTGTGAGTTTTTCTTTTTGAACTAGAGCTTTCAGGTGTGGTGTGAAGTTACTAGTGTGACATCTCCAAATATTTTATGTTGGTACTTAGTGCTATGAAGTTGCCACCTAGAAACTTCTTCTTGTGTCACATATTTGGAGTATGTTGTACATTAATATTTGTTCAATTCTAGAAAGTCTTTAATCTCTTTTCTGACTCGTTTTTCACTCAGTAGAGTGTTGTTTAGTTTCTAAGAGTTTGTAAGCTTTCTGTTGCTTCTGTTGTTTTTGATCTCCACCTTAATCCACAGTGGTCAGATAGGATGCAGGATGTTATTCCAATTTTATTGCATCTTTTGAGATTTGCTTTGTGCCTGTGTACCTGTTCAGTTTTGGAGAAAGTTCCATGTGGTGTTGAAGATAGTATGTTCTTTTGTGTTTGGATGAAATGTCCTGTAGATATCTGTTGCATGAATTTGATTTCTAACATCAGTTAACTCCAGCATTTCTCTGTTCGGTTTTTGCTGGATGACTTGTCGCTGACAAGTGCAGGGTGCTAAAGTCTCCCACTAACCGTATGTGAAGGTCAAAACATGACTTAAGCTGTAGTAGTGTTTCTTTTACAAACTTAGGTGTGTTTGTGTTTGGGGCATAGATGTTAAAATTGAAGTGTCCTCTTGGATTTCTTTCCCTCTGATAAGTATGTAGTATCCTTCTCCATCTCTTTTGATTACTTTTGGTTTGAAGTCTATTTTGTGAGATATTAATGCAGCTATGTGAGCTTGTTTCTTAGGTCCATTTTCTAAGACTATGTTCTCCATCCTATTATCCTGTGATAGAGGTTCTTAAAGAAGAAATAAATAAAATTTTTAAAGAAAACCCCAAAAATAAATTATCTCAGACACATAAATCAAAAGGGAAACATACATTCAAACATACTCCCCAAAATAATAACAGGAATCAACAAACAATCCTCATTAATATGACTCAAAAATCAGTGGTCTCAATTTCCCAATAAAAAGGCACAGACTAAGAGAATGAATGCAAAAAAAGGAAAAAAGTATCCATTCTTCTGTTACATAAAAAAATACCTTAACATCAAGACATTTCTCCAGAATAAAATCAATCAAAAGAGACAAAGAAGGTCATTTCATATTAGTCACAGGAAAAAGCCATCAAGAGGAAATCTCAATACTGAATTCTATGCCCCAAATACAAGGGCACCCTCATATGTAAAAGTGATGGAGGAAGGTCATTAGCTAATAAAGGCACTGCCCTGGCCCATTTTATTGGTTAGAGGATTGGTGGGAGGAGAAAACAGGACAGAACACTGGGAGGAAGAGGAAGTGAGGTCAGAGACTCCACCGCTCTGCTCCTGGGAGCAGACGCCTGAGAGAGACGCCATGCTCCCGGCTCCTGGGCAGACACACGCCATGAAGCAAGCCGCCAGGTTAGACATGCTGAACCTTTCCCGGTAAGACCGGTGCTCACCGATTATTAGAGATGGGTTGATCGGGATAACAGAATTAGCCAGTAAGGGCTAGGGCTAAAGGGCCAAGCAGTGTTTAAAAGAATACAGTGTCCGTGTAATTATTTCGGGGCATAAGCTAGCCGGGCAGGTGGCCAGGGTGTTGGGGACGCAGCCCCGCCGCCACCCTTATTACTTCATAAAAGAAACACTTCTATAGCTTAAATCATACATTAAACCACACACACTAATAGTGGGAGACTTCAACACTCCCCTCTCACCACTGGACAGGTCATTAAGACATAAAATGAACAGAGATATAAGAGAACTAATAGATGTTATAACTCAAATCGACTTAACAAATATCTATAGAATATTCCATCTAAACCGAAAAGGATATACCTTCTTCTCAGCAACTCATGGAACATTCCCAAAACTGACCACACACTCTGTATCAAAACAAATCTCAACAAATACAAAAAAAAATGGTATAACCCAATGTACCTTATCAGATTACCATGGTTTAAAACTACAAGTCAACAGCAATACTAATTCCAGAAAACCCACAAACACATGGAAAATAAATAGTCCTCATCTGAATCATCAATGGGTCAAGGAAGAAATAAAGGGAGAAATTAAAGACTTCCTAAAATTCAATGAAAATGACCACAGAACATACCCAAATTTATGGGACAAAATGAAAGTGTGTTGAGAGGAAAGTTCATAGCACTAAGTACAGACACAAAGAAGTGGGAAAAATCCTACACTAGTGAATTAACAGAATGTTGGAAAACTTTAGAACAAAAAGAAGCAAACTTCCCTAAGAGAGCTAGATGGCAGGAAATAATCAACTTGAGATCTGAACAACATAGAAAAAAGAAAACAATACACAAAGAACCAATGAGACAAAGAGTTGGTTCTTCGAGAAAATCAACAAAATAGACAAACCCTTTTCCAAACTAACCAAAAGGCAGAGAGAGAACATCCAAATTAACAATATCAGAAATGAAAAGGGGGACATAACAACAGACACAGAGGCAATCATCAGATCATATTTTGAAAACCTTTACTCCACAAAATTGGAAAACTTAAAAGAAATGGACAACTTTCTGAATAAATATCACTTACCAAAATTAAATCAAGACTAGATATGCAAATCAAACAGACCTATAACTGCTGAAGGAATAGAAACAGTCATCAAAAGTCTCCCAACCAAAAAAAAGCCCAGGACCAGATGGTTTCAGCTCAGAATTCTACAAGATTTTCAAAGAAGAACTAATATCAATGCTCCTCAAATTGTTCCACACAACAGAAACAGAAGGAACATTGCCAAACTCTTTTTATGAGTCTACAATTACCCTGATACCCAAATCACAGAAAGACATTACTAAGAAAGGTAATTACAGACCAATCTCACTCATGAACTTGGATGCAAAAATACTAAATAAAACAGGTTAACAGGTCACTCACTTCTGAGGCCTGAATCAGAACTAGCTTTTAAACATGAAAGAACCTTTAAATATAACACTTATCCATAAGTTATAAGATTCTCAAACTAGTCTTCAGGGGCAATTCAGACTTTTGTTGAGATGTGGCTTTATTGTAATAGACAATAAGGTGCCCTTTGTGTCAGTGCCATGGGAGAGATGCTTGCAGAAGGTCATATGGAGTGCTCATGTGGGGCCCAGGTTAGCTTATAAAACTACACATAACAGTAAAGAAACAGAAGTGAAGAAAAATTCTAGGTCAATTGTTGCAGGAGGTCCTCCCACTCCTCTAGCCTATAGCTGCTGAGATACCAGCCCATTGGGGCGTGGTCTCTCTCCCTTTAAAAAAGTGGCCACTTCCCTCTCCTCTCTCTCTTCACTTCCTGCTCCCCCGGCGACTAGACTCCCTTCCTGGTTGTGTAGAGGGCTGTTGTCTGGGATGGCGATCTGTAAGTTTTTTCCCCTTTAAATAAATACCACCCTATTAATCATAATTCCAAATTGGTGTGGCATTGTTTGTGACTTACGCCTTCAGTCAATTTTTGTATTTTAATTTTTTTCTTTATATTTGTATGTGTGCCCACCGTGTGTGTGTGTGTGTGTGTGTGTGTGTGTGTGTGTGTGTTGGTGTCTGTGTGTGTTCATCTGCATGTGTCATGGCATAACTGTGGTGATCATAAGACCACTTTTGGGAGTCAGTTCTCTCCTTCCATCATGTGGTTCCTTGGGATCAATCTCAGGCCATCTTGGTGGCAAGGACATTTACCTACTGAGCCATCTCGTTCACCAAAGTTTTTTTTTTGTTTTGAGTAAATATCTTAATAATAATTGATGATAATTTTAATCTGAAAATTCTTTTAGAGTGAATAGTAAACTCTTTAGATAACACGTAACTTTAGTCTGTGAGCCAAACAGAGTGATATGGCTGAATTAAATGATGAAGTTCTTAATAACTTATCACTTTTTGTGTAAAATTCTCTTTCCTTCCTCAGAATAAAAGCTTGAAGAACAAATTGTTGTCCAGAAGCAAGCTGTGTGGGATTCATGCAAAAGAGGTGAGTAAATATGACTTTTTCACAAGTGTACCTGGTTAAGATTATTATTGAATTAAATCTTGTATAATCTAAAGAACTAATGGCTTTTCCCCTAACACAAATGAAATACTGAATGCAAAATAAAATACATTTTAGTTTTTGTATGCATCTAGTTATTTCAACATTACACAAATGAAAAAATAGAAATGTACCCAATGTCATGTTCATAAAATGATTTTTTAACACCTGTCTCATTGTATGAACCAATTCTCCCCAGCAGGAAATTATACGATGCCCACTGTATTTTCCTTAAGATTTGTGACATTTCTATTCCACCAGCAAAGTTCGTAGGATTGTATTAGCTTACCAGGTAAACAGACATGCTTGTTCTATTTCCTGTGCAATTAGATTTTCTTATATATAACTCAAGGAAGAAGAAACATTTAGTCACAATAGTCAGTTTTATCTAACTCTGACCTGATGGTAAGTTCAAAATAGAAACAAAGAAAACCAGCCCACAAATCACAATCCAAGAGAACCTAGATAACAACGAGGACCCTAAGAGAGATATACATAGATCTAATCTACATGGGTTGTGGGGTAAAGGGACACTCTTGCACTGCTGGTGGGAATATAAGCTGGTACAGCCACTTTGGATGTCAGTGTGGCAATTTCTCTTAAAATTAGGAAACAGCCTTTCTCTAGACCCAGTACTACCACTTTTGGGTAAATATCCAAAGGATGCTCAATAATGCCACAAGGACATGTTCTCAACTATGTTCATAGCAGCATCATTTGTCATAGCCAGGACCTGGAAACAACCTAAATGCCCCTTAACCAAAGAATGGATAAGTAAAATATGGTACATTTACACAATGGAGTACAACACAGCAGAAAAAAAAATAACAACAGCTTGAATTTTGCAAGAACATGGATGGAGCAAGAAAACATTATTTTGAGTGAGGTAACCCAGACACAGAAAGACAATTGTCACATGTACTCACTCATAGGTGGTTTTTAAACATAAAGCAAAGAAAGCCAGCCTACAAACCACAATCCCAGAGAATTTAGACAACAATGCAGACACTAAGAGAGACTTACATAGATCTAATCTACATGGGAAATAGAAAAAGACATGATCTCCTAAGTAAAGTGGGAGCATGGGAACCTTGAGTGAGGGTTGAATAGGAGGAGAGAGGCAGAGAGGGGAGCAGAGAAAAATGTAGAGCTCAATAAAAATCAATTTAAAAAAATAGAACTGTATCTTGTAGGAACTATTAAGGAGAGTAGTAAAGTAATAGTGAAGTTTACAAGTGAGTGTAGGTTAAAGACAAGAGTGCCGGTGTCTCCGGGGCACTTAGAAAGCATACATGAAGAAAGTTCACCCACTGAAAATCCCATGAGTTATAAGGAACAGGCAAGGAAGCATTAACATTCCAGGAAGACCTGATGTCTATGAAGAAAATGGGAAGGAACGAAGCTTAAGAGAAGAAAGATGACTTTAAAGTTTGAAAGTTGACCCCTCCAAAGATGTCCAGAAGGGAGAATGAGCTGCTTAAACAGGTCCGTCATTGTCTAACTATGAAATTATCCTATTTCCCTTAAGTTACAAATACCTTTCCCATCACCTTTCTATAGGTGGAATAGGGAAATTAGGAAAAACATAATCTCCCTTCCTCTCCTGCTTGTAAGAACAAGGTCACATGCTTAGGCAATATGAGGGCTCAAAATATATTCTAAGACAAAGCCATTATCAAGAATGCTATACTTCAAGCTTGCATGTAATATGATCATTTGGAGAATAAGTTTCATATATATATGAATGTATGTATATATATATATATATGAGAATGAATGAAATACGCTGTAATTTGGCATCCATATATACATATGGATGGGTATATATGGATGTGTTTATATATGTATATATCCATATATGTGTGCATGTATATATATGATATAAATACATACATACACAATGGATGGAAAACTTTAAGACATAGAAAGTAAGTAGTGTCGAGTCTCTATAAAAAGGAAAATACAACTGGTTAGTTTGTGGATCTGATGCAAGGAAGAGCTTCATTTCATCGCATTTTGCTCTGTTTGGGTAAAAATCAGCATGACATTGTTCATATAATTGGGGTTGTTGAAATAGGAAAAATGGGCATTGGGAAATTTTTGAATACTGTGATATAGTAAATAGAGTGGTGTTTTAAATAAGAAGTGTCTAAGCCACATGTGGTGCAGGTACCTGTGATACCAACACCTGGGCTATAATACAGGAAAATCAAGAGTTCAAGGTCACTCTAACCCACAACACTGATTCTTGAGGGAGACTTGAGCCATTCAAGACTCTATCTCAAGAAACAACAACAGAAAAGGGAAAATATCTGGATAAAAGTTGCACTGAACATGTAATCAGATCCTCACAAAACTCAAGTACAGGGGAGAAGGGGGCCCTAGAGGTATCACTGGTGTTTAGAAAATTAAAGAGTTCCTCCATTTATAGTTTATCCTCTTCATTCAAGAATGTTCCTAATTTCCCTCAGTTCAGTGAAAATTAAATCTCATTTGTTCATCATTATGTTCTTCATGTTATCGCCTTAAAAGTTGAAATGCAGTTAAGTTCATATAATTTATTCATTTTGCCATATCTTGTTAAATATTCATAGAATAATATCAGAGCTCAGTATTCTGGGTTAAAAGGGAAATGTTTACACTGTCAAAATAGTATTTTAGAATAATATGTGAAAATTTTATTATTTGATTCATCATTATTTCTTTTTTTTATTGAGAAAAGGAGAAAAAAAAACAAGTTTCCACCTCCTCCCAGCCTCCCATTTCCCTCCCCCTCCTCCCCCACTACGCCCCCTCCTCCCACCCTTCTCCCCCTCCCCCCCCCACTCCTCTCCCCCTCCCTCTCCAGTCCAAAGAGCAGTCAGGGTTTTCTGCCCTGTGGTAAGACCTAGGACCTCCCACCTCCGTCCATATCTAGGAAGGTGAACATCCAAACTGGCTGGGCTCCCACAAAGCCATCACATTACGTAGGATCAAACCCCCGTGCCATTGTCCTTTGCGTCTCCTCAGCCCTCATAGTTCGCCATGTTCAGAGAGTCCAGTTTTATCCCATGCTTTTTCAGTCACAGTCCAGCTGGTCTTGGTGAGCTCCCAATAGATAAGCTCCACTGTCTCAGTGGGTGGGTGCATCCCTCGTGGTCCCGACTTCTTTGCTCATGTTCTCCCTCCTTCTGCTCCTCATTGGGACTTTGGGAGCTCAGTCCAGTGCTCCAGTGTGGGTCTCTGTCTCTATCTCCATCCATCACCAGATGAAGGTTCTATGATGATATGCAAGATATTCGTCAGTATTGCTCAAGGATAGGGTCATTTCAGGTTCCCTATTCTCAACTGCCCAAGGAACTAACTGGGCACCTCAGCTTGGGCACCTGGGAGCCCCTCTAGGGTCAGGTCTCTTGCCAACCCTAAAGTGGTTCCCTTAACTAAGAATTGTGGTTCCGTGCTCCCCTGTCCAACCTTCCTTTATCCCAATCCTCCTGCTTTCCCAAGGCCCGACCTCCTTCCCTTCTAACTTTTCTCTCCCCATCTCCCCATACCCCCAACCCACCCCACCCCAAGATCCCAATTTTCTCCCCGGCAATTTTGTCTACTTCCCTTAGCCAAGAGGATAACTATATGTTTTTCCTTGGGTTCCCCTTCTTACTTAGCTTCTTTAGATTCACCTATTGTAGACTCCGTGACCCTTATTTATGGCTAGAAACCAATTATGAGTGAGTACATCCCATGTTCATCTTTTTGGCTCTGGGATACCTCACTCAGGATAGTGTTTTCTATTTCCATCCATTTGCATGCAAAATTCGAGAAGTCATTGTTTTTTACTGCTGAGTAGTACTCTAATGTGTAGATATTCCATACTTTCTTCATCCATTCTTCCATTGAAGGGCATCTAGGTTGTTTCCAGGTTCTGGCTATTACAAATAATACTGCTATGAACATAGTTGAACAAATGCTTTTGTCATATGATAGGGCATTTCTTGGGTATATTCCCAAGAGTGGTATTGCTGGGTCCAGGGGTAGGTTGATCCCGAATTTCCTAAGAAACCGAAACACTGACTTCCATAGTGGTTGCACAAGATTGCATTCCCACCAGCAATGGATGAGGGTACCCCTTCCTCCACAACCTCTCCAGCAAAGGTTATCGTTGGTGTTTTTGACTTTAGCCATTCTCACAGGTGTAAGATGATATCTCAAAGTTGTTTTGATTTGCATTTCCCTGATTGCTAAGGAAGTTGAGCATGACCTTAAGTGTCTTTTGGCCATTTGAACTTCTTCTGTTGAGAATTCTCTGTTCAGTTCAGTGCCCCATTTTTTAATTGGGTTAATTAGCATTTTAAAGTCTAGTTTCTTGAGTTCTCTATATATTTTGGAGATCAGACCTTTGTCTGTTGCGGGGTTGGTGAAGATTTTCTCCCAGTCAGTAGGTTGCCTTTGTGTCTTAGTGACAGTGTCCTTTGCTTTGCAGAAGCTTCTGAGTTTTAGTAGGTCCCATTTATTCAATGTTGCCCTTAATGTCTGTGCTTCTGGGGTTATACATAGGAAGCGATCTCCTGTGCCCATCTGTTGTAGGGTATTTCCCACTTTCTCTTCTATCCTTTTCAGTGTGTTCGGGCTGATATTGAGGTCTTTAATCCATTTGGACTTGAGTTTTGTGCACGGTGAAAGATGTGGGTCTATTTTCATTCTTCTACAGGTTGACATCCAGTTGTGCCAGCACCATTTGTTGAAGATGCTTTCTTTCTTCCATTGTATACTTTTGGCTCCTTTATCAAAAATGAGGTGTTCATAGGTTTGTGGGTTAAAATCCGGGTCTTCTATACGATTCCATTGGTCGACTTCTCTGTTTTTATGCCAGTACCACACTGTTTTCATTACTGTAGCTCTGTAATAGAGTTTGAAGTCAGGGATGGTAATGCCTCCAGAAGATCCTTTATTGTATAGGATTGTTTTGGCTATCCTGGGTTTTTTGTTTTTCCATATAAAGTTGATTATTGTCCTCTCCAGATCTGTGAAGAATTTTGATGGGATCTTGATGGGGATTGCATTGAATCTATAAATTGCCTTAGGTAGAATTGCCATTTTTACTATGTTGATCCTCCCAATCCAAGAGCAAGGTAGATCCATCCATTTTTTGGTATCCTCTTCAATTTCTTTCTTCAATGCCTTAAAGTTCTTGTCAAAAAGCCGGGCGGTGGTGGCGCACGCCTTTAATCCCAGCACTCGGGAGGCGGAGGCAGGTGGATCTCTGTGAGTTTGAGGCCAGCCTGGTCTACAAGAGCTAGTTCCAGGACAGGAACCAAAGCCACAGAGAAACCCTGTCTCGAAAAAAACAAAAAAACAACAAAAAAAAAGTTCTTGTCAAATAGATCTTTCACTTCCTTGGTTAGATTTACCCCAAGATATTTAATGCTGTTTGTGGCTATCGTGAATGGTGAAGCTTCTCTGATTTCCCTCTCTGCTTCCCTATCCTTTGTGTATAAGAGGGCGACTGATTTTTTGGAGTTGATCTTGTATCCTGCCACATTACTAAAGCTGTTTATCAGCTGTAAAAGTTCTTTGGTGGAGTTTTGGGGGTCGCTTAAGTACACTATCATATCATCTGCGAATAACGAAAGTTTAACTTCTTCCTTTCCAATTCGAATCCCCTTGATCCCATTATGTTGTCTTATTGCTATTGCTAGAACTTCAAGTACTATATTGAAGAGGTATGGCGAGAGTGGACAGCCTTGTCGTGTTCCTGAGTTAAGCGGGATGGCTTTGAGTTTCTCTCCGTTTAATTTGATGTTAGCTGTCGGCTTGCTGTATATAGCTTTTATTATATTTAGGTATGACCCTTGTATCCCTAATCTCTCCAAGACTTTTAACATAAATGGATGTTGAATTTTGTCGAATGCTTTTTCAGCATCTAATGAGATGATCATATGGTTATTTTCTTTCAGTTTATTTATATGCTGGATTACATTGATAGATTTTCGTATGTTGAACCAGCCCTGCATCTCAGGAATGAAGCCTACTTGATCATAATGGATAATTTTCCTAATGTGTTCTTGGATTCGGTTTGCCAGTATTTTGTTGAGGATTTTTGCGTCGATGTTCATGAGTGAGATTGGCCTGTAATTCTCTTTCCTGGTTGAGTCTTTGTGTGGTTTTGGTATCAGAGTAACTGTAGCTTCATAAAAAGAATTAGGTAATGACCCTTCTGTTTCTTTTTTTTTTTTTAGACCAGCACAAATATTTAATTTTAATGTTAAAGGCAGCAGCAGCATTCATATTCTCTAAGCACTTTATTCACATATTTGGGATTTCCAAAGACAATCATTAATGTACTATGACTTAGTATTCCTCCACAGATGAAGGCTAGTATTAGTGCTGACTTCTGGTCCAACACTGATTTGTAAGGAATAGATACAGAGTCAACAGAGAAAGAGTCTCCAAAAGGAAAGGAAGGCAGTAGGCTTAACGCTAATAGAGAGGCATCTCCTACTTTCAAATTAAAGACTCGTTTGGTCGTAACTACGTTAAGTGCTCCCTCATGTTATTCAGTGGCTATTGATATGTGGCAGCAATATCCCGAGCTCAGCCCAGACTGCTAAGTATCCTTGAGGCTAGAGTAGAGCATCATTCTAGTGCATAAAAATGTGCTAAATGCGTACCACATATTCAATATGTGGGTTTTTATAGACATTGCAGAGTGTTTAAGAACTTTCCTGCTCCACTTTTCCCTGCAACATACACTTTGGTGTTTATGATTATCATTTTGATACAACTTCATTTTATGTGTTTATAACTATGATTTATCATTAAATTTTAAGCATATTTTAGATGCAGTTATATAATTTTTATGCCTAGAATTTTTCCATTGAAGCATGTTGCAAATGAGTTTTTCTCTAAACAGACCCTGAGAACAATAGCAGGTGGTCCAAGCATTGAGGAATATTTGATAACATTCCGACTGCCACACAGGAAGTTTTGAATGCTGTAGACTAGGGAGAGAATGTGGAGGAGGAGGGTTGTATTTCATATTCTTTTGGAGAAAAAGGAAGACACAAAAGTTAGCTGAAGAATAAGTATCCAGACATACTAGAGGATGGAGGACATCATTCTGCCCTTGGCTGTCATCCGTTACATTATGAGTTTCAATCTTCCTAATATTGCTCATTATTTAGTTGTTACTGTTTGTCAGTAAAATACCACATGCATTTGTGAGGGAGGCTGACTTTAATAGCTTGTTTCCTTGTCATTTTGACAGTTGGAGTTGAAATTAGTCATCTGCAATAGATTGTTTTGTACTGTGCACAATATTGAGATCTGAATTAGCTGCTAAATTCATGATTTATATGTCTTTGCAAGGCTGATTTATACTTTATTATTTTTACCTTGACTCGAATTGCATTCATATGAAATAATAGCTGAAAAGATATGAGCAAAAATTGTCAAAACATCCTGAAATATTTTAAAACTCATGAAATGTAGCCTAGATACCCTTGCAAAGTATTACCTGGAATGGTGAGTACATAAAAGAAAACAAAGGATTGGAATAGTTATCATTGCCCATGGAATTGTTGTTTGTTATTTTCATTTTATAAAGCAAAAAATATATTTATTTCACATTAATATTCATATTCATTACTTTGAAATAAAAAGATAGTCATAAAACACTGCATTGCATATCTTTGTACATGCAGGAATGCATTGTACACATATAAAAATTATTCCCTAGGAATGATTTATAGAACATTTATTAGACCTTTGTGATAGTCTCCTGCAGATTTTAGACAATGTGAATCAAAAGTAAATACACATATTTTACATCTACATTACAGAATTTTGGAGTTGAAGTTAACTTTATAACATTTGGTAGTTTTATAACTACTGGATATTGGTGAATTTAGGTTAAACATTCATTATGTGAAAACTCTTCAGTATTGACCAAACATTACTAGAATCCACTCAGTCATAGTTAGGGTCAATTGATTAGAGCTACCTACTTTCCACATTTTTAGGGCAGTGAAAATAATTTCTCATTTAATTTTTCAAAGTACGGATGCTAGTGGTATAAATAAAACTTTTTCTAAGCAAAGTCACTAGAATCCATGAACAGAGGACAACTGTTTTCCAGACTAGCCTAAGATATGCATTATTCTCGATTCTGCATTTATAAGCACAAAAGATAATATTTCCTAGTTGTTAAAGTCTATAGAGTTTCATGCAATATTTATAGTCAGTAAAATTTCAACTATTTGCATAATAATTTATGTCAGCAAGAACATATGAGGTTATAAATAGATGTCAAGTGCCAATAAATGCCGATGGTGAAAGATAAATAAAAAAGGTGATGTTTATCACACTTGATTTAATGTTATTACTCTTTCATGTTTCAACAAAACAAGAGGGATCTAGGCAATGAAAAGGGTAAATAAGAACAAATTTTCTTTAATAGAAATAACATTTAAAATTACTATTTTTGTTTCTGAGCATGTAGCAATAATAGTATAAAAATTTTAGGCTTTGCAGCTCTTAGGAAAATTTGAGCAAATTCTGAATGTAAATTTGGTGAAAAATTAATATATGCACTGTAAGAGAGCTACATGTTGGTTGGATTGTTCACCATTCATTGTTAGAAAATCCCCTGGATATTACACATTCTTGCAGACCTATATTGTTAATTTTCATTATATTATGTTGACTTCATTTGAGAGATGCCTTGTTTGCAGATAGACAGTAAAACAAACAAATGATTGAGTATCCAGAAGAGACAATTCCATTTGCCTTTCCTTTTAATGTCTTTATTGGATCTAGAATGACTGCTTTTTATTTGACTGTCTATAGATCTGAACCATTATTTTCTGGTAATATTATTCACAATGTTCTAGGCCAGTTTGATTACCTGCATGCCTTTTTCATAACTATAAACCACAAAGTCATAGTCTTAATTTAAGGCAGCCAAAGTGTAGTCAGCTTCTGCGAGTTTATTTATTTATTTTTTTTAATTTATTTATTTATTAAGGATTTCTGCCTCGTCCCCACAACCGCTTCCCATTTCCCTCCCCCTCCCCCGATCAAGTCCCCCCCCCCCATCTGCTCGAAGAGCAATCAGGGTTCCCTGACCTGTGGGAAGCCCAAGGACTGCCCACCTCTATCCAGGTCTCGTAAGGTGAGCATTCAAATTGCCTAGGCTCCCACAAAGCCAGTACGTGCAGTAGGATCAAAAACCCACTGCAATTGTTCTTGAATTCTCAGTATTCCTCATTGTCCGCTATGTTCAGCTAGTCCGGATTTATCCCATGCTTTTTCAGACCTAGGCCAGCTGGCCTTGGTGAGATCCCAATAGAACATCCCCATTGTCTTAGTGTGTGGGTGCACCCCTCGTGGTCCTGAGTTCCTTGCTCGTGCTCCGTCTCCTTCTGCTCCTGATTTGGACCTTGAGATTTCTGTCCGGTGCTCCCGTGTGGGTCTCTGTCTCTGTCTCCTTTCATCGCCTGATGAAGGTTAATATTCCTGAGGATGCCTATGTGTTTGTCTTTGGATTCACCTTATTTAGCTTCTCTAGGAACATGAATTATAGGCTCAATGTCCGTTATTTATGGCTAGAAACCAAATATGAGTGAGTACATCCCATGTTCCTCTTTTTGGGTCTGGCTTACCTCACTCAGGATAGTGTTTTCTATTTCCATCCATTTGTATGCAAAATTCAAGAAGTCCTTGTTTTTTACTGCTGAGTAATACTCTAACATGTATATATTCCATACTTTCTTCATCCATTCTTCCGTTGAAGGGCATCTAGGTTGTTTCCAGGTTCTGGCTATTACAAACAATGCTGCCATGAACATAGTTGAGCATATACTTTTGTTGTATGATAGGGCCTCTCTTGGGTATATTCCCAAGAGTGGTATTGCTGGATCCAGGGGTAGGTTGATCCCGAATTTCCTGAGAAACCGAAACACTGCTTTCCAGAGTGGTTGCACAAGTTTGCATTCCCACCAGCAATGGGTGAGTGTACCCCTTTCTCCACAACCTCTCCAGCAAAGGCTATCATTGGTGTTTTTTATTTTAGCCATTCTGACAGGTGTAAGGTGGTATCTTAAAGTTGTCTTGATTTGCATTTCCCTGATTGCTAAGGAAGTTGAGCATGACCTTAAGTGTCTTTTGGCCACTTGAAGTTCTTCTGTTGAGAATTCTCTGTTCAGATCAGTGCCCCATTTTATAATTGGGTTGATTAGCCTTTTACGGTCTAGTTTCTTGAGTTCTTTATATATTTTGGAGATCAAACCTTTGTCAATTGCAGGGTTGGTGAAGATCTTCTCCCAGTCAGTGGGTTGTCTTTTTGTCTTAGTGACAGTGTCCTTTGCTTTACAGAAGCTTCTCAGCCTCAGGAAGTCCCATTTATTCAATGATGCCCTTAGTGTCTGTGCTGCTGGGGTTATACATAGGAAGTGGTCTCCTGTGCCCATGTGCTGTAGAGTACTTCCCACTTTCTCTTCTATCAGGTTCAGTGTGTTTGGACTGATATTGAGGTCTTTAATCCATTTGGATTTGAGTTTTGTGCATGGTGATAGATATGGATCTATTTTCATTCTTCTACAGATTGACATCCAGTTTTGCCAGCACCATTTGTTGAAGATGCTCTCTTTTTTCCATTGTATACTTTTAGCTCCTTTATTGAAGATCAGGTGTTCATAGGTTTGTGGGTTAATGTCAGGGTCTTCTATTCGATTCCATTGGTCGACTTCTCTGTTTTTATGCCAATACCAAGCTGTTTTCAATACTGTAGCTCTGTAATAGAGTTTGAAGTCAGGGATGGTAATGCCTCCAGAAGATCCTTTATTGTATAGGATTGTTTTGGCTATCCTGGGTTTTTTGTTTTTCCATATAAAGTTGATTATTGTCTTCTCCAGATCTGTGAAGAATTTTGATGGGATTTTGATGGGGATTGCATTGAATCTATAGATTGCTTTTGGTAGAATTACCATTTTTACTATGTTGATCCTCCCAATCCAAGAGCAAGGGAGGTCTTTCCATTTTCTGGTGTCTTCTTCAATTTCTTTCTTCAAAGACTTATAGTTCTTGTCAAGTAGATCTTTCACTTCCTTGGTCAGGGTTACCCCAAGGTATTTTATGCTATTTGTGGCTATCGTGAAAGGTGATGCTTCTCTGATTTCCCTCTCTGCTTCCTTATCCTTGGTGTATAGGAAGGCAACTGATTTTTTGGAGTTGATCTTGTATCCTGCCACGTTACTAAAGCTGTTTATCAGCTGTAGGAGTTCTTTGGTAGAATTTTTGGGGTCGCTTATGTAGACTATCATATCATCTGCAAATAACGAAAGCTTAACTTCTTCCTTTCCAATACGAATCCCCTTGATCTCCTTATGTTGTCTTATTGCTATTGCTAGAATTTCAAGCACTATATTGAAGAGGTATGGCGAGAGTGGACATCCTTGTCGTGTTCCTGATTTTAGTGGGATGGCTTTGAGTTTTTCTCCGTTTAATTTAATGTTAGCTGTTGGCTTGCTGTAAATAGCTTTTATTATATTTAGGTAGGACCCTTGTATCCCTATTCTCTCCAAGACCTTTATCATAAAGGGGTGTTGAATTTTGTTGAATGCTTTTTCCGCATCTAGTGAAATGATCATATGGTTTTTTTCTTTCAGTTTATTTATATGGTGGATTACATCGATAGATTTGCGTATGTTGAACCAGCCCTGCATCTCTGGGATGAAGCCTACTTGATCATAATGGATAATTTTTCTTATGTGTTCTTGGATTCGGTTTGCCAGTATTTTATTGAAGATTTTTGCGTCGATGTTCATGAGTGAGATCGGTCTGTAATTCTCTTTCTTGGTTGGGTCTTTTTGTGGTTTTGGTATCAGGGTAACTGTAGCTTCATAAAAGGAATTTGGCAATGACTCGTCTGATTCTATATTGTGAAATACCTTAAGGAGTATAGGTATTAATTCTTCTTGGAAGTTCTGGTAGAATTCTGCATTGAAACCATCTGGTCCTGGGCTTTTTTTCGAAGGGAGATTTTTGATAACCATTTCTAATTCTTCGCGAGAAACCGGTCTTTTTAGATCATTCACCTGGTCTTGGTTTAGCTTTGGTATATGATACTTATTTAAAAAAATGTCCATTTCTTTTGTATTTTCCAGTTTTGTGGCATACAGGCTTTTGTAGTAAGATCTAATGATTCTCTGAATTTCCTCTGTGTCTGTGGTTATGTCCCCCTTTTCATTTCTGATCTTATTTATTTGCGTGTTCTCTCTCTGTCGTTTAATTAGTTTGGATAGGGGTTTGTCGATCTTGTTGATTTTCTCCAAGAACCAGCTTTTTGTTTCATTGATTCTTTGGACTGTTTTCTGTGTTTCTATTTTGTTGATTTCACCCCTCAGTTTTATTATTTCCAGTCTTCTACTTCTCCTGGGCGCGTCTGCTTCTTTTTTTTTCTAGAGCTTTCAGGTGTGTTTTTAAGTCCCCAATGTATGCATTCTCCGTTTTCTTTAAGTGGGCACTTAGTGCTATGAACTTTCCTCTTAGCACTGCTTTCATTGTGTCCCATAGGTTTGCGTATGTTGTCCCTTTATTTTCATTAAATTCAAGGAAGACTTTAATTTCTTTCTTGATTTCTTCCTTGACCCAGGTGTGGTTCAGTAGTTGACTGTTCAGTTTCCATGAGTTTGTCGGTTTTTTGGGGGCAGCGTGGTTGTTGCCTTCTAACTTTAATCCGTGATGATCTGATAAGACACAGGTGGACACTGATATATTTTTGTATCTGTGGAGGTTTCCTTTGTTTCCGAGTATGTGGTCAATTTTTGAGAAGGTTCCATGAGCTGCAGAGAAGAAGGTATATTCTTTCCTATTTGGGTGGAATGTTCTATAGATGTCTGTTAAGTCCATTTGCTTCATTACCTCCAATAATTCTCTTAATTCTCTATTAGGTTTCTGTCTGATTGACCTGTCCCTTGGAGAGAGAGGTGTGTTGCAGTCTCCTACTACTAGTGTGTGTGGTTTGATGTCTGCCTTGAGTTCTAGTAATATTTCTTTTACATAAGTAGGTGCTTTTATATTGGGGGCGTATATATTCAGGATTGAGACGTCCTCCTGATGAATTGTTCCTGTTATGAGTATAAAGTGACCGTCTCGGTCTCTTCTGATTGATTTTAGTTTGAAGACAGTTTTGTTAGAAATTAGTATGGCCACACCTGCTTTTTTCTTAGGACCATTTGCTTGAAACACCTTTTCCCAACCCTTTACTCTGAGTAGGTGCCTGTCTTTGTGGTTGAGATGTGTTTCTTGCAAACAGCAGAATGTTGGATCCTGTTTTCGTATCCAATCTTTTAGCCTGTGCCTTTTTATAGGTGAATTGAGCCCATTAATATTAAGTGATATTAATGACCAGTGGTTGTTTACTCCGGTTATTCTTATTGCTTTTGGTAGTAGAGATTGTGTGTCTCCTTTCTTTGAGATGTGCTCGTGAAGGGTCATTAGATGCCTGGGTTATTGTAGGCAGTGTTGGATTCCTTGGGTTGCGATTTTCCTTCTATTACTTTCTGTAGGGCTGGATTTGTGGCTACGTATTGTTTAAATTTGTTCTTATCCTGGAATGTCTTGTTTTCTCCGTTGATAGTGAACGATAGCTTGGCTGGGTATAGTAGTTTGGGTTTGCATCCATGGTCTCTTAGCTTCTGCAGAACCTCTATCCAGGACCTTCTGGCTTTCATAGTTTCCATCGAGAAGTCAGGTGTAAGTCTGATCGGTTTACCTTTATAAGTTACTTGCCCTTTTTCTTTTGCAGCTCTTAATATTCTTTCTTTAACCTGTATATTTTGTGTTTTGATTATTATATGGCGAGGAGATGTTTTTCTTTGATCCAGTCTGTTTGGTGTTCTGTATGCTTCTTGAATATTTAAATGAATATCTTTCTTTAAGTTGGGAAAGTTTTCTTCCATAATTTTGTTGAAAATATTTTCTGAGCCTTTGAGCTGTGACTCTTCTCCTTCTTCTATTCCTATTATTCTTAGGTTTGGTTTTTTTATTGTGTCCCATAGTTCCTGAATGTTTTGTGTTGAGAATTTGTTGGCTTTGCTGTTTTCTTTGATCTGTTTGTTTATTTTCTCTATGGTGTCCTCAGCATCTGAGAGTCTTTCTTCTAGCTCTTGTATTCTATTGATTATGCTTGTTTCTGTAGACTCTGCTCGTTGGCCTAGATTTTCCATATCCAGCTGGTCCTCAGTTTGTATTTTCTTCTTTGCCTTCATTTCAGTTTTCAATTCTTGAACTGTTTCCATTACCTGTTTGATGGTTTTTTCTTGGTTTCCCAGGGTATCATGTACGTATTTACTCATTTCTTCAAACTTTTTGTTATACTTCTCATCCATTTCTATAAGGGCATTTTTTACATGTTGTTTAAGGGACTCTATTATCTTCATAAAGTCGATTTTTTCCACTTCTTCTGTGTTAGGTTGTTCAAATACTTCTGATGTAAGATCATTGGGTTCTGATGTTTTCATGTTGTTTTTCGGATTATTGGGTGAATTCTTGCCTTGGCGCCTGCCCATCTCCTCCTATTGATCCTATCCAATGGATCCTTTAGAAACCGGATCAGGTTTCCCTGCTGGCCAAGGGCTCTGCTTACAAAATGCCCTCACTCTCTTTCGTGGTTCCTGCTGCAGGCCAAGAACCCTCTCACCCCTCCGAAGGATCTTCAGGACAGGACCAGGCTCCCCTTGTGCCAGTGACCTGGCCAACCAAAGGCCTACCTCTTTGATTCAATTGTAGTAGGGCGATCTGCTCTCCTTATTGCACGCCTGTCCCAGCCACTTGGGTCTGGCCGCCACTGCGCCACGTCTGGCGCCGCCACTGCTGTGCCGCGTCTGGCGCCGCCGCCGCTGCGCCTCTGTGCCTCTGGCGCCGCTGCCGCTGCGCCTCTGTGCATCTGACCCTTCTGTTTCTATATTGTGGAATACATTAAGGAGTATGGGTATTAGCTCTTCTTGGAAGCTCTGGTAGAATTCCGCATTGAAACCATCTGGTCCTGGGCTTTTTTTGGTAGGGAGGTTTTTGATAACAGCTTCTAATTCTTTGCGACCAACAGGTCTGTTTAGATTGTTCACCTGGTCCTGGTGTAACTTTGGTATATGGTATTTATCTAAAAAAGTGTCCATTTCTTTTACATTTTCCAGTTTTGTGGCATACAGGCTTTTGTAATATGATCTGATGATTCTCTGAATTTCCTCTGTGTCTGTGATTATGTCCCCCTTTTCATTTCTTATTTTATTAATTTGCGTATTCTCTCTCTGCCATTTGATTAGTTTGGATAGGGGTTTATCAGTCTTGTTGATTTTCTCCAGGAACCAGCTTTTTGTTTCATTGATTCTTTGGATTGTTTTCTGTGTTTCTATTTTGTTGATTTCAGCCCTCAATTTGATCATTTCCAATCTTCTACTCCTCCTAGGTGAGTCTGCTTCTTTTTTTTCTAGAGCTTTCAGGTGGGCTGTTAAGTCTTCAATATGTGCTTTCTCTGTTTTCTTTAAGTGGGCACTTAGTGCGATGAACTTTCCTCTTAGCACTGCTTTCATAGTGTCCCATAAGTTCGAGTATGTTGTTTCTTTATTTTCATTGAATTCAAGGAAGACTTTAATTTCTTTCTTTATTTCTTCCTTAATCCAGGTATGGTTCAGAAGTTGACTGTTCAGTTTCCATGAGTTTGTAGGCTTTCTGGGGGTAGCATTATTGTTGAATTCTAACTTTAATCCATGGTGATCTGATAAGACACAGGTGGTTACTAATATTTTTTTGTAACTGTGTAAGTTAGCTTTGTTACCAAGTATGTGGTCAATTTTCGAGAAGGTTCCATGAGCTGCAGAGAAGAAGGTATATTCTTTCCTCTTTGGGTGGAATAATCTATAGATGTCTGTTAAGTCCATTTGCTTCATTACCTCCATTAATTCTCTAATTTCTCTGTTAGGTTTCTGTTTGATTGACCTGTCCATTGGTGAGAGAGGAGTGTTGAAGTCTCCTACTATTAGTGTGTGCGGTTTGATGGCTGCCTTGAGTTTTAGTAATGTTTCTTTTACGTACGTGGGTGCTTTTATATTAGGGGCATAGATATTCAGGATTGAGACTTCTTCCTGATGAATTGTTCCTGTTATGAGTATAAAATGTCCCTCTCCATCTCTTCTGATTGATTTAAGTTTGAAGTCAACTTTGTTAGAAATTAGTATGGCCACACCTGCTTGTTTCTTAGGTCCATTTGCTTGATAAGCCTTTTCCCAGCCCTTTACTCTGAGTAGGTGCCTGTGTTTGTGGTTGAGGTGTGTTTCTTGTAGACAGCAGAATGTTGGATCCTGTTTTCGTATCCAATCCCTTAGCCTGTGCCTTTTTATAGGTGAGTTGAGTCCATTGACATTAATTGATATTAATGACCAGTGGTTGTTAACTCCGGTCACTTTTTTAGTAGTAGGGTTTGTGTGTTTCCCTTCTTTGAGTTGCGTTGGTGAAAGGTCTCTAGATGACTGAGTTATTGTGGGCATTGTTGGACTCCTTGGTTAGTGATTTTCCTTCTATATTTTTCTGTAAGGCTGGATTTGTGGCTACGTATTGTTTGAATTTGTTTTTATCCTGGAAAATTTTGTTTTCTCCATTTATAGTGAACGAAAGCTTGGCTGGATATAGTAGTCTGGGCTTGCATCCATGATCTCTTAGTTTTTGCAGTACATCTATCCAGGACCTTCTGTCTTTCATGGTTTCCATAGAGAAGTCAGGTGTAAGTCTGATAGGTTTACCTTTATAAGTAACTTGGCCTTTTTCCTTTGCGGCTCTTAATATTCTTTCTTTATTCTTTGTATTTTGTGTTTTGATTATTATATGGTGAGGGGATGTTTTTTTTTTTTTGATCCAGCCTATTTGGTGTTCTGTATGCTTCTTGAACCTTCATAGGTACATCTGTCTTCAGGTTGGGAAAGTTTTCTTCTATAATTTTATTAAGTATATTTTCTGTACCGTTGAGCTGCACTTCTTCTCCTTCTTCTACTCCAATTATTCTTAGGTTTGGTCTTTTTATTGTGTCCCAAATTTCCTGAATGTTTTGTGATGAGAATTTGTTGGTTTTGCTGTTTTCTTTGATCAGTGTGTTTATTTTTTCTATGCTATCTTCAGTGTCTGATATTCTCTCTTCTATCTCTTGTAATCTGTTGTTAGTACTTGTTTCTGTCATTCCTGTTCGTTTACCCAGATTTTCCATCTCCATTCTTCCCTCGGTTTGTGCTTTCTTCATTGCTTCCATTTCATTCTTCATGTCTTGAACCGCTTCCCTAACCTGTTTGATTGCTTTTTCTTGTTTCTCTTGGTTTTCTTGCGTGTCTTTGAGCGATTTATTCATTTCCTCTACCTTTTTGTTTGTAATTTCTAATTGTTTATGGCAGTTTTTCACCTCCTGTTTAAGGTCCTCTTTTATTTTCATATAGTTCACTTTTGAGTCGATTTCTTCTATTTCTTCAGGAGTAGGGTGTACAATTCTTCTTATTTCGGGATCCCTGGTTTCTGGTGGTGTCATGTTGCCTTTCAGATTGTTGGAGGAATTCTTGTATTGGCGCCTTCCCATCTCTTCCTTCAAATGGAGCCAGGAGAGGCCTGGTCTCTTGGTCCAGACTTTGCTGTGATTGACTCTCAGGGTATATCTCTTCAGTGTAGAAGCAGGAACCGTTCCCGTCCAGATGGGATTCCTCCGCAACCGTCCTGATGGGATTCCTCAGCAACTAAACAGGGCCTCCGGTAGCCCAATGATCCAGGGCCAACAGGATGAATGGAGCAAGTGGGGGGGGGGTGGTATCCAGGAGCGCGCAGGAAGCCTGGCGCCGGAGCTGGAGGTGCCCGGCTCCCTTACAGGGGACCCTGAGGCCTGCCCGGCTGGCAGGCACTCACCGCTCTGGGTGGGTCGCCTTAGTTTAGGAGCTTAAGACTGTAGTTGAGCACTGGTCCTAGCATACAGCGGGGCAGGGTTGGGGAGGGGTGCTGGGGGTGCTGGGTCGTGCGAAAGAAAGACAGCCATGCAGAAGGAGCTGGGGGAGGGGGTTTGTGCTCTCTTCTGGGACAGTCCGCCCCTGGGTAGCACACACTCACCCGTCCTGATGGGATTCCTCAGCAACTCTCATCATTATTTCTTAAAACAAAGTAACAATCTTTTGTGCTGGAGACTAGCTGAAAGCAGCTCATCATCTCGGCCACGGGCTCTCGGCTCTATACCCGCACAGGAACGAAATACGCTGTGATTTGGCATAGAACACCATGTAATATGGCTTTTCCCAGGGATATGTGAAGAAATATGTATTCACTGCACATAGGGAACTAGAAGCAGAATGAATAGAGGCAGCTGCACCTCTAGAATCCTCACCACAGCTTGGGCAACAGCTCATGAAGCTGCATCTCTCTGGCTTTGCTGCACAACCAAAGACAACTTAGCGAGTTAGAGATTCCCCTCTACCCCGAAATCACCACTGTTTCTATGACCTTGTTTGACACTGCCAGGAATCTTCTAAGTTCCTGGGCTTCATGGGCATAGTGAACAATAATTAGCTTTCCGAGTCTTCAGAGCCTGCCTCCTCCCAGAGCTAATGTTTCAATCCAGAGAAAATAGTTATACTACAAATATTAAAAACTGCAAACCCAACACCATCTGCTGTTGCTACCACTATTATTTCATAAAGGGAAAGTTATTTGAACATAAATGTGTAGGAAAGAATTTCAGATTAGACTGTTGTCTCATAAATAAGACCAAGGAGCTAAAATGTTCTGTCACGGTTGCCTACATCCTTGTCCTCCTAGCTGTCATTGTCATTATCACAGCTTTAATTAGCTCATGCACATGCAGACATTCCAGGACCTTCATGATCTTCATGACCTGATATTTGGAATTGCATTTACAATTAGCAATGTATTAAAAATAAAATCACTGAGATTCCAAATTGTGTATAATTTTTAGAGGTGTATCCTTTTGATAGTTTTAACTTATCAAAATATTGCTGACAAGTTAAGACAGTTAGCATGTTATATGCTTCAAATTAGCATACATTACATAATAGATATATTACTTTAGATGTATTGTTTTTGAATATTCTTCATGAAAACCTAAGAAAGGATTTTGTTTAACAGCATACTGATAATTAGTCTGGACTATGAAATACAGATGACATGAGAGTACAAAGAATTCATATCTTCATGATAACACAAGCTAAGAAATCTACTATGATTCTACCATGTTGTAGTCACTAAATGTATACACACATACACACATCACAATAAAAAGTAGAAAATAAAATCTCAATTTAATTCTAATTTTATATACTAAAACCATCACCTAATGTTGCTTTAAACATTTGTTATTATATTGAAAAGTTTAGATCCTAATGCACACCTTCTATGCAAATAGATTATAAATGGATATCAGAAATAGTTGACATTAGTCCTTCACCTCTCTGAGAAACTCCAGCACTAATTATCAGGACTGGAGATGGCACTGGACGGGTCACATGAATACTTACTATGAGCAGCAGTGATCTGCCGATTCTCACCCACACTTGTCAACTCTATTGAGAGACTCCTTGGCTTGGGTAAGAGTCCTGAAGACCAGGCGTAACAGGATTGTTCATTAGTAAAGTTAGTGGCCTAAGTGACGATAACCATGTGAATCAGAATCGCCATAGAGATAAACTTAGTATAAGACAAGGCTCTGAATTGGTTATCATTATTTTGGGAGACTTTGTAATCAAAATAGTTATAAGAAGCATTAATTTCAACATAAAAGCAAAAGTGCCAGAGGTTGAAGGGTCATGTGCAAATATTCTTCATTAATAACCTCTGGCAAACCCATGTTTTTACTAGTAAGTTCAGTCTTCTGATAATGAGCATAGGATGTTTATCTGCCCCCATTGGAAAAAGAGAATAACTTTTGGCAGACATGGGATGCTTTGGAAAAGAAAAACGAAATGAGAAATGTAGTAGGAGCTGTGGGCTGCATTCCTGCCTCCCGGCTCCTGGCTGCCAGCTAGCTTATGCCCCAAAATAACAACACACCATTCTTTTAAACACTGCTTGGCCCATTATATCTAGCCTCTTCTCGGCTAACTCTCGCACCTGGACTAGCCCATTTCTAATAATGTTTGTAGCACCCCAAGTTGCGCTTACTGGGAAGATTCTAGCCTATGTCCATCCTGGGTCAGAGCTTCATTGCGTCTGCCCCAGAGAGGAGAGCTATTGAGTCTGAGCTCACTTTCTCTTCCTCCCAGCATTCTGTTCTGTTTACTCTACCCACCTATGTTTTAACCTATGAGGGTCAAGCAGTTTATTTATTAATTAACCAATGAACTTCCTTCATCAGAGAAATTCAAATAGTTGGCTTTGTTACCAAATTTTTTTCAGAAATACTTATAATTTAATTAAAATATAATTATATCATTCCCCCGCCTCTTATTCTTCCCATGCTCCTAATCCCTGCTCCCTCTCAAATTCACAGGCTATGTGTTTCAATACTTACTGTTACATATACATATACAAATATAAAAAAACATTCTCTTGGGTCTGTTTAGTATTGCCTGCATATGTATGTTTCTAGAGCTGACCAGTTGGTATCTGAAGGTTCATCCTGGGGAAGACTAATTCTCCTCTCCATCCTGAAATCTGGTCTGGCTTGGTTTTGAAAGGCTTGGTGAATGCTATCACAGTTGCTGTGAGTCCATAAGTAGGGATGTACTAGACTGCTTCACGAATTCTCACATAGTTTCAGATCATACAGTGTGCTCTTCTTCACATTATCTGACTTTGTAATATGGGCTAAAGAAGGGAGCATCTACGACTCTTCATTATGTTTTACATATTTGCCCCTTACCATGTGTATATGTGCACATGTGTGTATGTATATGCCCATTTAGATGTTTCTGCCCAGTGAAGTAAGAGGATCTATTATTTCAAGAGTAAGAATGCAGTGAGCTGAAGTACTCTACAGTACTGGTAACTGTGTCTTTTCTAAAAGGTTCAGAAGACACAGTCTCCTTCTCCAACTTACAGATAAATTATAAGGATGCAGGTAAAGGTGCATGTCACTGGGAGCAACTGAGTTTGTTAAATGTATCTATATTTATAAGGATCTTGGTATAAAGTGTGGTCTTCTGTAGCACTGTTCACCCTTGACTAATGGAATTTTCCTGACATTCTATCTGTTTGTTTGCTAGTGTCTGTTGAACATACAGTGGATTAAATCTTTCCACGCATTTACACTCACGGATCTTAAAAAGCAATTCAGTACAAACAAAGATAACGGCATCCATACACATGCCTTTGTGTTGTAGGAGGTTGCTTGTTCATTTCTTGGCTGCCCAGACTCCAGAAATAATCACACAGTAACAATATTATTTGCAATACTGTTTGGTCTATAGTTTAAGAATATTTCTGACTAACCCCTATCTTAAATTAGCACATCTCCACTAATCTGTGTAGCACCACGAGGCTGCGGCTTACCAGGCAAGGTTTTGTACATCTGTCTCCAGCTGGGCTACATGACTTCTCTCTAACTCTGTCCTGCTTTCTCCCAGAATTCACTTTAGTTTTTCCCTTCTTAGTCCTACTCTACTCTATCAGGCCAAACCAGTTTCTTTATTAACCAGTGGTATTCACAGTGTACAGAAGGGAATCCCACATCACCTTTGGCTCTTAAAATTAGTTTTTTTTTATCATGCCTCATTACAGATATTTTCCATGTTTGTGTGTAGAGTAGAAGACAGGAAGTTATTTAAATAACACCTTTGTAAACATATGATGTTTTAAACAGAATGAAATCTTGCTTCCTGGCCCAGATGTCTACGTGTCTGATGTCAAAGCTAAATTTAGTCTTCTCTGTTGATTGTCCAAATTATAGGCTTCTGCTTGACTAGGCTAAAAGGTTTACTCCTGTGCAGTGTGGAAAATTTAAATCTTCAAGATCGAAAATAAAAGTTAGCATAGGCACTAATGCATATCTCTGCTTTTACAGTCAGAAAAAATCCAAGCCCAACTGAAGGAGCTCCGTTATGGGAAGAAAGATTTGTTATTTAAGGTAAGCATCTTGGCCGCTTTTCCTCCTAAAAGTCTGTCCAACATCTAACATTCTCAAAATAGGACTTTGGCTAATTGAAATTTCCTGGACATTCTAATGAAGAATTGCTCTTGGCTGAGTTGGGGTTCCCTCTGTTTTCCTACCTCTTAATGAAAGCATATAAGTAAATCACTAGGCCCTTTTGTTGTCCAAGGTAGATTTGGTTCTAATGTATTTAAAGCTCCTCTTCCTACATTTTAGCAGGTTTGCTTTGATATATGTTCAAAGACTAGAGGGATAGATTGAGGAAGTTTTTGCACATACAGTTGACCTTGCAATCTTTACAGAAGTTTACTGACATTCAGTCATGGGTCTGTCTGATCAAAACCTGAATTTCAGAAATCTGTACCCACTGAGAAAATGTGGAGAGGAATCCTTAGGGATTCATGGTTCTGAATTCCCAGACTTTAGGAGCATTTTCTTCTGTCACAGGAGGTTTTGCAGAAATGATAAAATTAAAGACCTTTAAAGGGAAAGATTAGCAATGATTTAAATATTTGGATCTTTTTACCAATGAAGCGAGAATGTCAAAATGTCAAGAACGGAGTGTATGTGGTCATAGAAAATGCAGAATAAAGGATAAGGGGCGTATCCCCCAGCTTCCTTGATTTAACCCTGTAGGCAAACCATCAGCCCATTCCCAAATAACCACATGGAGATTTCTCAGCAATTATAAAAGCTCAGCCAATAAATTAGAATTGCTCCTAACAAGCTCTTACAACTTATATTAACCCATTTTTATCAATCTATGTGCTGCCCCTGACTCCTGTCATTTACCTGTCCTCTTGAGTGCCTTGTTCCCTCTCCATCTGGCTAATGACTGCCCTTCTTAGTCCCAAAGAGCTCTCTCCCTGTCCAAAAGTGTCATCTAACTTCTTCCTGCCTAGCTGTTGGCCATTTAGTTCTTTATTAAACCAATGTAAGCAACACATCTTCACAGTGTGCAGAAAGATTGTTCCACAGCATATACCCAATGCATTAATTTCAGATTTGTCATCTTGAAAACTATAGAACATTTTGTGTTGTGTAACTAAGTTCATGAGAATTCCTTACAGCCCAGAAACATTCTCACCCAGGAACAGAAAGTAAAGGTCCTTGACTTGTATTCTTTTTCAATCTACTTTTTCTTCTGGAGTACTGAGATAATTGTTTAGGCTTTTATAAGTAGGTGTAATAACATTCAGTAAAATAAGATTAAATTATATATAATATTTACTTTTCAACACATTTCCACTGTAATGATCACCAAAAGTGAAAAAAAATGGTTTACTAAATTTTAAGGTATAACTATTTTAATAAATGTGGGAGTGAAGTGATTTTTACTGGAAACAATGAGAGATGACAGAGTGGTGTGCCGAATTTGCTCTTGGCTTTAGAATCAGAGGGAATGTCCTGATTTTGCCAGCAGGTACTTGCACATAACATATGATTCTGTCAAGTCTTGACAAATGCTCTTCCTGCCTTTGCTTTGGTGACCTTTAATCCACAGTCTCCAAAGCCCTAAGAAAACACCTGGAACTGTCAGACATGAAGGCCCAAATACCTGGGGAAAATTGTCATTGTTTAGGAGTAATTTCAGTAGAGAATGAACAACAATGTGTTAATTGGATTGAATAAAGAACAAGATAGCATAACTGCGTAAAGAGAGACTCAGAAGGATTTGTCTGTGCCATCACCTCTGAGCGTTTCTGGCATTCCTCCCTGCTGAGGGAGACTTGGCCTGTCACCCCTGGAATGTTGTATCTATGACCTGCAATTAGCCATTGGAGATCTGAGTATGCCCTTACAGGCTAGCCTTTCCAAAGAACCACAGAAGAAGGCATGGTTTTCCTGGTCAGTGTCATGGCTGCATTTAGGAAGAACTAGTTTCTGTGACTCACTGTGGGGAAGAGAAGACTGGAGAAGTTCACATAGCTAATATCTGAGACTCATCCAGCACTGTGCAGTTGAAAGCAGTCAACACTCTAAGGTGATCAGTTTATTATTAAGTATTTTGAAAGATAAGATATTTTTGTGTGTAGAAGCTTGTCTTCTTCCATTCTGAGTACCCTTGCATGACCAGAGGGCCTTTTTATGGGGGCAAATGTGTCAAGTCATAGTGGTACTATGGGGACATATCACAATGCTGGACCTATAAGTATGCTATAAATTTCATTATGTTTGTGTTTCCCCTGTTCCAGACTATGTCCATTGTGGACATTAATGATAACTCTATTACCCTTTCCCACTGGTTTCCACCCATCTAGATTCAAATTCTCATTCCAAAATTTGATACAGTTTTCAAAATTCACTCCTAGATGGTATTCAAATGTCAGGCTTTATGCCATGGTGTTTCTGCAGAGCCGCCCTGTTCAGATAAGATTGGATCACTTCTGCCTCATCATTCCAGTGGTAATTGAAGGCCATTGTAATGCATTATAAAAATTAGATCTGTGAAACCTATAATATATCTGAGTGTTAGAGAAGCCAGTCAAAATAAGACAGTGATGCTGATAGCACCCTGCCCTTTGAATCTGGGAGGTGAGTTGAGCTTGGGATTGCTCTTGTCCATTCCATCATGCTATGTTTATGACTTGGCCTCCCAAGCAGCCTTTTCTCTGGAAATGGCCTTTAATTTACACTACAAGAAGGTGATTCCATATTTCTACTGGTACAAATAGAGCAGTCAGTTATCATGAACCTCTTGGAGGGAAATCACTTGCATTCAGGAACTGTCTGAAGGTACTCTAGAAGCACAAATGAGATGCTATGGTGGGGGAGGATGTTCACTAAGGTTTTCTCATCCTATTTTTCTTAGTTCACAGATGATTAAACCCATATTCCTAGCCAGACTTGTTCAGTTTTGTTTCTGAAATTGTAAACTATAACAGCACGTTTTAGGTACATAGTTGAGCACTTTGAAGTTACTCTCCAGGAAGAGTTCATTCTTCTCAATTCTTATAGTTAACCACTCTCAAATAGCTGTCATTTCCAATTAAATAAGGAAAAATACAGTGATATCTCTATTCCAAACTTCTAACTTATTACCATAAAATGAAAGAAAGAGTAATAAACATCCAAGGATTTGGCCCTCTATATAATTTTTAAGGTGCCTTGTTTACCTATCGTTCATCCTAACTGCATATGTGTAGAGGCATGATGGCTTGCACTAATAGAAAGCAAAATGATGAATTTCAGAAATTTCTCTCAACCATCTTCTAAGTACAGTTATTAAGAGATAAAATATTTGAAATACTTGGAAGAACATAGAGAAAGAGGAACTCTTACACACACATGGTGGGGTATAAATTAGTGTAGTCAATGTAACAAATACTATGGAGCTTTCTCAAAAATCTGAAATATTGGAAGCAAGACTGTCTGTTGGGGGAGGAGACTATGGGGGCAAGGGAGTGAGGGAAGGGTAGGGTAGCACAGCACAGGACAATATGCATAAACTACGTTTCATTCTATACAGGCATGAATCTGGCCTTACGAGATTCTGCAAGGTCAAATGAAAGAAAATAAACAGAATCAAAATAAAAACAAATAAATAAAACCTTTAAGCCAGAACTTTATATTCCCAGAAACCCAACTTCTGCATTTATCCCAGGAGAAGGAGTCACTGTCCTGAAGAAAGAAGATTAAATTCTAGTGTTCACAGCATACTAAAATCATGGTATTCCACAATAACCCATTATATATTAAAATTACACAGAAGAGAGCATCTTCAGAATAAACAATGCAAAGGCAAGAACAGTGGCTGACCAGGGTAACATGCTAACTCGAAAGATTTTGACATTAGGCTTGCATAAAACAAAGGAAGAGAGACAGCATTGTACCCATATGATAGAATAAAGCACCTCATAATCTATTATTTTCCTATTTTTTTTCTAATAAGAAATTTAATGAGGATGGAAATTTCATTGCTACTCAATGGAGTATGAAACTTTTTTCATTTAAACTAAATACTTGACTATTAAATAAAGAGAAAATAACCTGCGTAATAGGGTTCTTATCCAAGGTTCTCTAGAGAAAAAGAGCATTATGAATTCCAATAATTCTGTGGTATTTCACAGTATCTTATCCATATATATGTGTATGAGTGTGTGAATGTATATGTATATAAATTTATATATGTATGTGTATGTATGTATACACATTTATTAGAGTGTCTTGCAGGCTGTGGTCCAGTTAGTCTAACAATGACTTTCTATTAATAGATCATTCAAAAATCCAGTAGTTGTTCAGTCCACAAAACTGAATCCTCAGCTGGTCTTCACTATACATTGGAATCCTTCAGAAGGAGGCTCTAATGTCAATGAAGGAATGAACTTTCTAGCTGTAAGGGCAAGCAGACAAAGAGAGACTAAGGTTCCTTCTTCTACTTACTTTATATAGAATGACACAAGAAATGTTGTCCCCGCCGGGCGGTGGTGGCGCACGCCTTTAATCCCAGCACTCGGGAGGCAGAGGCAGGCGGATCTCTGTGAGTTCGAGACCAGCCTGGTCTACAAGAGCTAGTGCCAGGACAGGCTCCAAAGCCACAGAGAAACCCTGTCTCGAAAAACAAAACAAAACAAAACAAAACAAAACAAAAAAAAAAAAGAAATGTTGTCCCCATGTTCATCTTCATTCTTCAATAAAAATTAAAGATCTTTAGTTTTAATTAGCTGCTCTTCCCACCTCTAAAGAGTCACAGTAAAGGTGGGCCTTTCCAATTCCAATTACTAAATTAATAAAAATCCTTCACGGTTGTACCCATCTGCTTGGGTTCTAGTTAATTCCAGATGTAGTCAAGTTGACAACCAAGAATACCTATCACACAGGGAGCTGTCCAGAGACATTTTTACCTGTCTTAGGTGGCTTCCAAGCTTGTATTTCCCTTAGAGCTTGACCACTCTCTTTATCATTGATCTGTAGAGGAACCAAGATAGCTCAGTGTTTAGAAACAGGGACGATCACCCTCACGTACATAATATAGTATTAGTTATGGTATGAATTTGAACACAGGTGAAATTTTATGTTATCATCTACAAAATGACAGTAATGGTAGCCTTTCCATCAAATAGTTTTTTTGAAAATAAGATGAATAAATTTAGCTAAATTGTCAACTCATTTTCCTACCTAGCATGTAAAGCAGAGGAAGAATTAGCTTTTGTTGTTCCTAAAACCTAGAACTTTTACTTTATTTTTTTCATAATATCAACAATCCATTAATCTTGGGCTTAGAAAACCCTGGGTTTTTCTTCTGTTGAGGGAGTTGTGTGAGCTCACTTTTTTTTCTGAAATTGTCACCATACTACAGAAACACTAAATGAACCTAACAGTCATTCACTAAGTGTGAGCTGCCTTCTCTTCTTCTTCCAGTTTACTTTTTCTTTTCATTTCTTTAATATCTGAAGATAAAACAGATTTTATCTGTTTTCCCCACTTTCCTGGCATTATTAGGCATGGGGAGATAAAAATTGTGTCTCCAGTGTTTTGGTGGAAGGAAAAACATCTAATCCATAGACTACAGTGGAGGACACATGAACCCTCTCACTGCATCATGAAATGCACAAAGCTAATTCCCTTTTCAATGTGATGTACTTATAGCTCTTAAAGTGTGAGTGTGTGTATGTGTGTGAGTGAGTGTGTGAGTGTGCACATGCATGTGTGTGTGTGCATGTGTGCATGTATGTGTGTATGTGTGTGAGTGAGTGTGTGAGTGTGCACATGCATGTGTGTGTGCGTGTGTGCATGTATGTGTGTATGTGTGTGAGTGTGTGAGTGTGCACATGCATGTGTGTGTGCATGTGTGCATGTATGTGTGTATGTGTGTGAGTGAGTGTGTGAGTGTGCACATGCATGTGTGTGTGCGTGTGTGCATGTATGTGTGTATGTGTGTGAGTGAGTGTGTGAGTGTGCACATGCATGTGTGTGTGCATGTGTGCATGTATGTGTGTATGTGAGTGAGTGTGTGAGTGTGCACATGCATGTGTGTGTGTGTGTGTGTGTGTGTGAATGTATGTGTGTATGTGTGTGCATCACTAAAGTAGCGAACTTTCTCTAATACCCATAACTGGACTTAACTATTTTAAAATTAGAATAATTTTCAAAAGCTGATAATATTATAATGTGCAAGCACATTATATAATCTTTGTTTATGCTTTTGCGCTCAGTCTCTGTTCAAAGAGAAATAAGTGGATAATAAACTCTAATTATTGCAAATTATGAGACTCGTCCACAGATGTGAATTTATCAGATGGATCAATATGAAACTGATCTACTCAATATGTGTTTCTCAAGAACATTCAGGGTTTTCAGCATTGGATTTAGACCATGTCTAAAAAATTATTTGAATTTAATTCTTTAGCGGAGCATCATGCATCATCTGTTGCAGAGGAGTGGAGACCCTGAATTATTTTCCTTTCTCATGGTACCATTATCTCTACTCCATATTCTAAAAACCTACCACACAGGCTGTGTCCCCAACGCATACACACACACACACACACACACACACACACACACATATACATGCATACACGTGTTCATATATTTATATAGTAAAATAAGCTTTACTGAGTAAAAATTTGCATATAATACTTGTTCTGCTCTGGAAACTTGGTTAGTCTGTTGTTTTAAATGTTGTCTTTCTTTTGTGTTTATAGTAATGAGTGTATATTATAATTTGATTTTGTTAAGATTGATAGTGAGAACACTTTTCTGTTCTCAGCTTTGTTTGAGTATCAACTCTGTGGAAATATGAAGAAGTGTTTTATCCATTTTAACATGTCTTGTCATCACACTAATTTTGTTTCTACATATATTTCAGGGAGAAGTTCATTGCCTGCCATAGTTGTTCAGATGTTTTCCCCAAGTTTTTATTGTTCCTTTTCCTAACATGGGATTTTCAAAGTCAAAATGCAGTTTTTGTGAAGTCAAGTATTTTTTTTAATGTTTCCTAATATTATTGCTCCTCTTGTTACTGGGGAAGACTTTGCTTAGCCGTGTGCACAGGGGCTCACTGCTATATCTTCTTACAGATGTTTGAGAGGACTAGAAAAATCATCGGCAGAGATTTAAACATCTTATCAGGAGCGAATCATTCAGATTAATTTTCTAGTTGTTTTAGAGCAATGTGAGAGCTGGCTGAGAACACAGAAGACAATTTATCCTGACTAGTACTTCCCCTCCCTTTATGCTGTATAACTCTTGTGTCATGGAATCAAATCTTATGTCATTCTGAGTAGGGTTCTGTGATGAGGCTTTGTCTCTGAAGGTATTTAAGTACTTTGAATATGAAGCACAAAAAGGAAATTGAGAAATCTGATTTTGATTCAGATTTCCAATTTTCAACACTTCTGATTTTACCTACGACTGAGCAATTTTCATCAAATTATGTAAATTCTTAGTTTTAGCTTCAAAATAAGGGTATAAAACTTTTGTGGGATGCTCAGAAGAGACTCAAAAAGATAACAACAATTCACTTTTTTTCTTGTCTGAAACTTCCCATGCTTCATCTCCCCAACTGTGCCTGTTCTCCTGGAGGAAAACACATTACATTCTGCATGCCTCTGTCCTCCCAGCTCAGTGTTTCTTTCTGCGTTCCACCATGGCTGTATGAATGATAGTTCCTTTTCTCTGTTGGATTGTTTAATGAAGTCAAGCCAATACTCATCTATTCCAATTTACTTAGCCACAGCAGTGTGGGATGTTGTGGAGTTCAGAGTGGGGCAGGGGATGTCAAAGAGGATGGTAGTGTTATGATTAGAACCTTCCCATAACATTTTTAGAAAGAACAAGTTTACCCTTGACATGGAAAAAGAAGTCATTATCCAGATAAAGGAATTGCAGAAGGTGCTTTTGGAGTAGACAGAGTAGTGCCACAGTTTATGGTCCCAACGCATCAGAGACATCAAGAGTGGCCATTTTGAAAAACAAAACAAAACAAAACAAAACAAAAAATCTATAGGATTGAGTACTGAGTTACGTTTGGCACAGGAGGGGACCTGAAGCTGAAACTGGAAGCTGGAATTGATCAGGTGCTGTGTTTTGCTTGTTTTGTTGTTGCTGCTGTTGTTTATTTAGGTTTGGTTTGGTTTGGTGGGTTTGTTGTTTGCTGTTTTTGTTTTGAACTCTGAGTAGCAGCTGTAACTTCAGTACTTCCTAAACTTTTCATGGACTTGAGTGAAGGTTAATATGGATTGGATAGAATTAGCCTTCTATGCATATTATTTCTTACTGCATTTATACTCAAGTGATTTTAGCACAGGGCAGTAGAAAACTGAGTGTGCGCCAACTCTCTTTAAATCCGCGCAGAGAAATCCTCGGTTCTTTACAAGCTGGAAGTCACATTTCAGCATTAATTGCCAGCTGCCACTGGCAAGAGCAGCATATTCCCGAATAGGCCCCTCTCTACCAGCTCTAGAGATAAGAACTACAATTGGCTGTCAAGATGCATCCTTCCTGCATCTTTTCCTCTCCGCCCCACTGTTTCCATAATGGGGCAGCTGGAACAATGCTTACGAGCATGTGACTTCTGGAACTACCGTAAGATCTGTGAGGGGCTACCAGCGAAACGCCCATTCATTCACTTATAACCTCAGAAAAGTTAGAACCCTTTTTTACAAGCTCCTCTTCAGTTAGTTCAGACCCATCCCATTTCCAAGCACTTACAGGGATCCCAAGTGTCTGCCTGCCACTATGAATGGAGCAACCTCTTGTTTAAAAGTCTCAAACCAGACCACTTTGTACTGCTCACTTTCCCATTGCCTGCGCAGTTCTTACACAAATGCTGCTGCTTCCAAGGCTGTCCTGGAACTATCTTCAAACTCTGCATTCCTATAACATCAAACACTGGAAACAGGGTCTCACTTTCTTGTAGTTTCCGTTCCCCATCTTAGCTCTCCCTGGGACTTGTTTCCTTGCCGTGCAATGTCTTCACAGGTATTCTTCACTTGGCTAATTATGACAAACTTTTGAAACTGACCTTGTAGAGCTAGAGCTTTTTGTTGTTGTTTTTTAAAGAGTCCCTTTTATAGCCAGATCACGCCCAATTTTCCTGGCAGGATTATAGTAGTACTCCTACTATGTCCAACTTGTGATAGCTTTAATAATGTAAAATCTGTCCATTTAATGCACAATGCAATGTTTTCACTAGCTTCCTTGGTACGGGCAACCAAGGATGAATTAAGAGTCACTGAGCTGGATGTATATTTGGGCAGCTAAGAGGAAGAATGTGGGATGATAAGGTTTATGAATATAAATGATCATGGTAAATGACTGTACTAAGTAGCACCTGAATTGATAAATAGAAAGATGGATGGAGGAATAATAAAAGACATAAAAGCAATCATTACAAGGTATTTCCCCATATACAGAAATAAATGAAATGCATAATTAATGAATTTCTTGTCAGTTCCTTGGATTAGACTAAGATCATCACGTACTCAGTCCTGATCAAGTGGATTAAAGGGAGTGCAGCCGCAGGAGAAGGAGGTACATGGCCTCTCCTGGGCACAGTCTGAGGCCTGCAATCCCCCTTCAGGGAACTGGTGGCACATGAGATTAGCAAACAGAAACTGAGTTCTTTTTGCCTTCGTAGAAGCAATTGAGATAATTAATTGAGTTACAAAAAGCCGATTTTGCTAAAACTAAAACAAAATTACAGTGGTAATTTCCAAATAATTGTCTCATAGGCAAAAATTAATACTTTTTAAAAAATTCTATAGAGACAAAATTATGTATATCAGAATTTTACCTTTCTTTTTTCTTTCAGTATTTTCTTTTTCACATTTAAGCCCAAGGACCAATCTTTCATGCAGCTAAATATTTAATACTCTCTTATTAAGAAGGAAATTTCATAAGGGATTAAGTTAATTATCTTCCTGTGTTTCTACAACTGGAAAAAATCTGCTATTGAAGACTTTTACTAGAAGCTTTCTGAGGGATTGTGAGCATAGCATTTCCTAGCATAATAGAAGTCCTGGGATTGACACCAAGTTTGGGTAAAGAATCTGTATCTTTCTTGTTTTCTGTGACAGTTTCACGAACTCCTTCAAGTGAAGTCTGGCTTGTATTCAAGTATCTTCAGTTGGCCCAGGAGGGACAGAGTGAAGGTCACATGCCCTAGCACTGGCTTGGGATTCAGAGAAGCAGCATCGGCATCCTACTAGCATAAAACCAATTCAAGTTTACTGCCTTTGCACAGGTGTGTGTTAGCTGGGGCAAGGCTTCCAGATGAGGTGCATGGGTACCAGCTGCCACATACTAGTGGGATCCTGGGTCTGTGAACTGTCAGGACTTATCAAGGCTTTCTTTCCTCCTTTCCTAAGTACTAACAACAATATGTGTCACATTTGGGGATGGCCGAAGTAGTCAGCCCCTCGACGCAGCCCACGTTTTGGCATATATGCACTATTTTACAAATCCCTTGGGTGATTTATTTCATGTTAGAGAAGAAAAGCCAAAGCCTTGAAAAATAAGGACCTTTTCTGAATTCTTAAGGGAAGTAGATGGGAGGGGGTAGGGGCATGTCAAGACTTTTATACTAGGTTCCGTTGTTCTTTCCATAGCTCTAATAATGAACATTTAATTAAGTCTAAGCCATTAAGTGTGAGTCAATGTTTCAACCAAGGTTGTGGTTGTTCTTTGTAGATTTCTGCTTAGGCTCCAATTATATTTTATCTTTTGTTGCAGCTTTAGTCATTAACCCAATTAGCTCAAGTAAGACTCACTTAAGCTATAAAAATAAAATTTGTATTATCGGACCTCAGAAAATATTCAAACACCTCTTCAGTCCAGTACTACACTTGGAAAGGTACTTTTTCTAGGGCAGAAGGAGACTCTCTCTTTGTGTGCCACAGTGAAAGTCATAAAACCCCAAGCAGAACTTGACAGCAGTCTTTTTTACAGCAGCTGCCCCACCCACCCAGGAGCTGCCCTCCTACCACAGCACAGAAGCTTAGGGGACAGAATCTGCTTGGTTTGCATATTTACTGCCCACAGGAAATTATTGGTTTATGTATTTAGAATCGACCTGAAGTGGTTGGAGTGATGCTTTCCGTTGTCTCAGTAGGTTTTCCCATTTCTGTGAAGTTCTGTAAACACCGTCACAACCAAGGCATTAGTGCATCTGCTGTGCGATTTTCTTAATCCTGAGAGTTTCACAACTAAGCTTAATCAACACATAAATTTTCCATATGAGTTCGTATTTACCTTTAACTGAATATAACAAATAATATCCAATAAACACATATCTGTGAATCACCCTGAATGTTTTTTTTATTTAAATTGGCCCAGCTTATCACTTTTCAGTGGATGTATTTACTGGCAAGTGAGTTTAAAAACAAATTTAAGGCTGATAATATGATGCCCCAACACTAGACAAAGTAGACTGATAAGAAAGATATCAACTCACTTATAAGAGATTATCCATGTTATCGTTATTATTTTTATCATATACTAAGAACCATGTATTCTGATCACTTTTAGAATACTGATTCTAATCTACAGTAAGATATTCTAAGTCACATTTTAATGTTAAAGGGATGTATTTGGACAGTCATTATTGGAATATTGATTCTTCCAATCCCTTAGCTTGGGATGTCTTTCCATCTTTGGTCTTTTATTCAATTTCTTCATTGGGTGACTTAACATTTATGTGGTAGAGGTTTTCATTCCATCAGTGAGGTTTACTTCCACTTTATTTATTCAATACCTATTGTGGACTGGAGAGATGGCTCACAGGCTAGAGATGGGTCAGTGGTTCAGAGCACTGCCTGTTCTTTCAAAGGTCCTGAGTTCAATTTCCAGCAACCACATTGTTGCCCACAGCCATCTGTAATGAGATCTGGTGCCCTCTTGAGGAAGAGACCTGGTCAGTCATCCTCATCAACTTAGACCATGAAACCCAATATGGACAAGTTCAACAGAATCACCATATATAGGCTGTCTATTGCCAGAGCATAAATTTCATTTTTTTTTCATTTTATTGTGACTGGGATTGTTTCCCTGATTTCTTCTTCAGTCTGCCATTGTATGTAGGAAGTCTACTGATTTTTAGAGGTTAACTTTGCATCTTGTTACCTTGTAGAAATATAACTATGTAAGTTTTTTTTAATGGGACAAGCAGTGATTTAATTAGTACAGTGTCTATGTGCTTATTTCAGGTTTAAGCTAGCTGGGTGGCTGGGAACCTACGAACAGGCCTTCCTCCAACATCAGGGTACTTGTAGCCTCATAAAAAGAATTAAGCAAAGTTCCTTCTGTCTCTATTTAGTGGGATAATTTGAGGAACGTTGGCATTAATTTTTTTTTTATTTTTTTAATTTTTTTATTGAAAAAAAATTCCGCCTCCTCCCAGCCTCCCACTCCTCTCCCCCTCCCCCACTCCTCTCCCCCTCCCCCCACTCCTCTCCCCCTCCCTCTTCAGTCTGAAGAGCAATCAGGGTTCCCTGGCCGGAGAGATGGCTCAGTGGATAAGAGCATTGCCTGCTCTTTCAAAGGTCCTGAGTTCAATTCCCGGAAACCACATGGTGGCTTACAACCATCTGTAATAAGGTCTGGTGCCCATTTCTGGCCTGCAGACATACACACAGACAGAACACTGTATACATAATATTTTTAGCCGGCTCTGGTGGCGCAGGCCGGTAGGATTTGCTGAAGGAGGCAGAGGCAGGTGGATCTGGAGTTCAAGGCCAGCCTGGACTACTATGTAAGTTTTTAATGGAGTCTTTGGGGTTTCTTATATAAATAAGGTGATTCACATATCACCTGAAAACAGGGATGTCTTTATTGATTTCCTAACCTTTTTTAAATTAAAATAATTAATTAATTATTAATTAATTTCCTAACCTTTTTATGTCCTTCTCTTGTCCTATTACTCTATGCCCTCAGATACAGTGTTGAATAGAGAGAGTAGATACCATCGCCTTGTTCTTGCTCTTGATAGGGATCTGAGTTTGTCTCCATTTAGCATGGTATTGGAGATAAGCATGCCATATGTGCCTTTATTAGCTTGAGGAATGGTTTTCCTGCCCCTGATGAGATGATCCTGTGGTACCTGTTTTTGAGTCTGTGCTATGCCAAGGATAGCATACTGATCTACATTCATTGAACCTTCCCTGTGCTTCTGGGGTCAAACCAGCTCGGGTGTGGTAACGGTCTTTCTGAAAATAGCTTGATTCAGTTTTCTAGTATGATTTATTTATTTATTTATTTATTTATTTTTTATGTATACAATAGTCTATCTGTATGTATGTCTGCAGGCCAGAAGAGGGCCCCAGACCTCATTACAGATGGTTGTGAGCCACCATGTGGTTGCTGGGAATTGAACTCAGAACCTTTGGAAGAGCAGGCAACGCTCTTAACCACTGAGCCATCTCTCCAGCCCCTCTAGTATGATTTTGAGAACATTTGTCTCTCTGTTTATCAGGGAGATCCATCTGAAATTTTCATTTCATTTTCTTTGTCTTAATCCAGATAAGACTTCATAAAAAGAGTTTGGGCATCTTGTTCTTTTCTACTTTGTAGATTAATCTGAGTAGTTTAAGTGTCAATTTTTCCTTGACGTTATGATGAAATTCTGTGATGACTATCTGGTCCTGGCTTCATTTTGACTGGGAAACTTAACTTTTTGCTTGTTACGGATATATTTGTATCATATTGACACTATTTTGGTTTGTTATGTGCATCTCATAACTTGTACGTTCCTCTTAAGTTTTCCAATTTTATGGGATACAGATTTTTCTAAAGATGTATTTATTATTTTCTGAATTTTGTTGATACCTGTTATAATATTTGCCTTTTTACTTCTAATTTTATTATTTTATGTCTTCTCTCTCATGGATAACTTGCTTCTGCCTTTTTCAGTATTGCCTATTGCTTGTCTTTTCAAAGAACCAACTCTTCATTATACTGGTTCACTGTATTTTTGTTTGTTTTTATTCATTAATTTGACCCCCAATTTTCATCGTTTCTTCCCATGTATTATTTATGGTTTGATTTTCTCTTTGCTTTAAAAGCCTGCAAGTGCATCTGCGTTATTAACCTAAGAACTCTCAAATTTTTAATAGATTCCAAGAGACTGACATTCATTTTTTTAGATATTTATGTGAGGGATCAGTGAACAGACAATGCTAGCTATTTTGCTCACCACTGTAAAGCACCTAAAGAAATAAGCTTGAAGAGAGGAAAGGTTTATCTGACTCCCAGTTTGACAATGGACTCCAGTATGGTGGGGCAAGTGTAGCATCAAGAGAGTCAGGTTGCTGCTAACGCTCTGTCTGTAAGCAGGAGGCAGAGGAACTAATGTTCACTCCTCACACCCTAATTTATCTTTTCCATGCGATCTGGAACCCCAGCCCATGGAATTGCACTGCCAGTATTAATATCTTTTCAGGAAATACATCCCCCGACACACACACAAACACCTCCAGAGGTGTGTTTCCTAAGTGATTCTGATTCCTATCAATACTGTCACTCATTGTCTTCATAGTGTGGCGACCATACCTTCAAGCAGCTGTGATAGACAACATCCAATATCTAGCATTACTTATGCTCATACTCTAAATGACAGGAGGAGAAGAATATGATATTGAGAATTCCTCATGGGAAATGAAGTCATAGGTCTCTTCAAACAACTGGCATTTGAGAAAATGACTTAACACTCTGAGAACTGAGAAGTGAGGAATTTGCAATATGAGCTTTACAATCTTAATTTTCTAAAACTGAAATCTAGTTATTTCTTTTACCTACTATCAATAATTGACACCATTTTGTTGTTTTCTTTTGTTTAGTTTTCACAGATAGCCCTATGAGGCAAAAAAAAAAAAAAAAAACACTATAGCAGTCCTCCAAGCTCTAGATGCCCTTATATTTAACTATTTCATACTATTGAATTTCATTCACCAATTAGTGTTTAATGCATGTAAAATCAGAGGTTCTTGAGAAATTTATGTTATATACAACTACACCAAAGGTGGACTTGTCATGACAGAAAAACCTGTACTACCCACCTCTGCATCCTCAAACTCTAGGGCTCCCATCCCACAGTATAGCTTCTGTAAGCAAATCAACCACATTTTGCTTCTATTGGTTTCACTTTGAGATAGCCATGAAGGAATTCAAACCAAAGCGAACTCTGTGGTTTGTTATTGTTGTGAGTTTTTTTTCTCTACTAACAACCATAAAATGAATTTTCAAGGAAAATGTATAACAAGAAGAGTAGGAATCTGACTCACTGGTGTGTGGACAGGGGCATTGGTATATGTTGTTGCTCTCAGAAAATTAATTTGCTAAGTAGGAATTTTGAAAGAGTGTTTAGGAAATGCATCCAGAAGAGCTGCAGCTCTGTGCAGGACTCAAACAATAAACTAAACCCATTCTCCTGATGGCAGAAAAATATGAACAAATAGAGATGATATTGACATTCAGCAAATGATTCTCATATAAGAAATAAAGTACCTTTTAAAAATAACCCAGTTGTGTAAATGTACCACATTGTCCTTATCCGTTCTTCAAAAGAGAAAAAAATAATGACAGCTTGAATTCTGCAGGAAAATGGATGGAGATAGAAAACATCATTTTGAGTGAGGTAACCCAGACCCAGAAAAACAATTATCACATATATTCACTCATAAGTGGATTTTAAACCTAAAGCAAAGAAAACCAGCCTACAAATCACAATCCCAAATAACTTAGACAACAATGAGGACCCTAAGAGAGACTTACATAGATCTAATCTACATGGGTAGTAGAAAGACAAGATCTCCTGAGTAAACTGGGAGCATGGGGATCTTGGAGGAGAGTTGAAGTTGAGGGGAGAGGTAGGGAGGGAAGCAGAGAAAATGTAGAGCTGAATAAAAATCAATAAAAAATAAAAAAGAGGTAAGAGGATGCTTTGTCTAATTTTTGATTAAAGAAAAAAACTTTTGAAAAATAACCCAATTGACTTAGTCCTGAAATCAATAAAACATTGTAGGTTGTATCTCCTATGCTACTATGCTAGTCATTAATGTGCACAAGCCATCAATCCTTGTAACCATTACCCCGGACAGAGCCATTGTCTAATAACTACCAGAGAAAGGAGATCTGCTTTTTCAGGACATTTATGTATAAGTACATATTGACTGCTCGTCAGTCTTGTGATTCAGTAGCGAAGAAGGTTTAACTGAGTTGTGAGGTGAGAGACATGTTATGTAGCCCAACATGTGACTTGGTTTCATGTTTGCTCACCTGCTCTCCATTAATGAAATGTTTACTAAACATGCCCTGGGTACACAGCAGTATTCTGAAAATTATTGGCTCAGTGATCAAAAAAACAAATGCAAGACCCAGTTGTCAATAATACTCCTTTAGAGACAGAGTCAGGAAAAAAAATCTACCAAATCTAGAAACGGATAAATGACGATTGCAGACAATGGGGCAGCATTAAACCAGTCTGTATTGTGGTAGCCATGGAAATTGTTCAAATGGTGGAGCACTTTCATATTTGTTGGTGAATAATCATCAATTTACTTATTTCCACTCATCCCCTGGAACACTTTATATCTTCTTGTCTTTTGGTTGTCACTTGCCAATATATGGCAATCTCTTTCATCCCATTGGCTTGGTTGCAGTGCCTTGATAACTTGGAAGTATCTATTTGGAGCAGCTAGGTGACATTCACTTGTCCTCTATCCCGAGCCTGGATGGAGTGCTGCTTACTCCTCCATGGAATTTTTTTTTAATTAATTTATTTATTAAGGATTTCTGCCTCCTCCCCGCCACCGCTTCCCATTTCCCCCCTCCCCTGATCAAGTCCCCCTCCCTCATCTGCTCAAAGAGCAATCAGGGTTCCCTGACCTGTGGGAAGTCCAAGGACCGCCCACCTCTATCCAGGTCTAGTAAGGTGAGCATCCAAACTGCCTAGGCTCCCCCAAAGCCAGTACGTGCAGTAGGATCAAAAACCACTGCCATGGTTCTTGAGTTCTCAGTATTCCTCATTGTCCGCTATGTTCAGCTAGTCCGGTTTTATCCCAGGCTTTTTCAGACCCAGGCCAGCTGGCCTTAGTGGGTTCCCGATAGTACATCCCCATTGTCTCAGTGTGTGGGTGCACCCCTCGCAGTCCTGAGTTCCTTGCTCGTGCTCTCTCTCCTTCTGCTCCTGTTTTGGACCTTGAGATTTATGTCCGGTGCTCCAATGTGGGTCTCTGTCTTTGTCTCCTTTCATCGCCTGATGAAGGTTAATATTCAGGAGGATGCCTTTGTTTGTCTTTGTTTGTTTGTCTTTGGATTCACCTTCTTATTTAGCTTCTCTAGGAACATGAATTATAAGCTCAATGTCGAGTAGGTAGTATTATCAGAAGGCTGCCATGTAAATATTTCTTATATATTACATGAAAGTACTGAAATTTTCCCATTAAACTTCCCCTCTGCCTTTGGGTACACATATAAGCTATGATGTTATTTGGCAATAGTTTAGAGTTTGATTCGCAATGATAGTAAGACCCACTGCTTGTGCTGTCTGTCATGTGGCTCCCTTGGTCCAATGCCATGAGAGACTGCAAATAGGAGTTGCCAGCATCATGCTAATCTTTCTCAGGCTCAAAATGTGAGCTCTAAACTCTCCAAATTGAATTGGGCTCTTTGTCTTTCTCCTGGATGAATCTATGGGATTCAGCAAGTGTGTGGCAAGCCAGCTTCTGAGTGAGCATTCACCAGGAAGCTAATTAGAAACTGTCTTGACTGTTAAAAAGCCCTGTCTGTTAGAAAACCCTTAGACCTTTCATGCACCCAGGACAATGTTATATATATTTTTAGATCATGTCTGCTCTTTAGCAAATCATTTTATATTTTTAATATTATAATAGTATGAAAAATAGTAAGAAAAATATAAAACATTCCTTGAAGAATATTATAATAATACTAAGATTATATTTGTAGAGGATATCTATGAGGATTACCTTTTTAAAAGTATCTTTAAATTTCTAAGTGTGTGTGTGTGTGTGTGTGTGTGTGTGTGCTTGTGTTCGTGTGTGTAGGTTTGAGTAGAGACCCCCAGTCCAGAAGATGCTGTGAGATCTACTGTCAGTGGCGTTTTAGTTGCTTGTATGCCATTTAATGTGAGTGTTAAAAACCAAGTTGAGGCGTCTACAAGAGCAGTGTTTGCTCTTAAACACTGCACCATCTCTCCAGCTCCAGAGCTACTTTTTTTCATCTGTGAATGAAGGAGATACAGAAACCAACCAGTCATGGATGAATGCAAGGTGTTTCGCATGATTTGACACAGGACAGATTCACATGCCCTTTTTGATGTACCCTCAAGGTACATAAATGTTTGCCTCATTCAATGAACTATAAGGTAGGCTAAAAGATTAAGAATGCACCTAAGTTCAAACATTCTTTTCTTTCTAGCATAGCAAAGCACTGCAATTACACTAGTAAAGACTCAGTTCTGGTGCTCCAATTGATCACGAGCCTAATTATATTGTCTCAATATGTAAATGATAAACTGATAGCTCCGGGGATGAGTGCAGAAATATTGAGGAAGTGCTTAAACGTTGTTACATAAATATGAGCCTTTGCATCACAGCGCTTGAGACTCTGCTCAGAAAATGGTCCTCAGGTAGAAGACAGGTGCACTTTGAGGGTGTTCCATGTTTCTAGTATCAATAGCTGATCACACACAGCTGATTCACAGCTCTTTGTGGGAGAACGACTATTCTAGTACTGCTTACTCTGCAAAAGAATAAGATCTGAACAGTTTTTCAGTAACATAAATGAACAATGTATACTTTGAGTATAAGGTTTTTAATTTAAGGAAACTGTTTTATTCCTGTTAAATTATAAGAGCCAATTAAAGGCTTTGTTTGAATACAATGGTTTCTAAGTCTCTGGTGAACCCACGCTTAATTAGGTATTAGTTTCTGTTTTGCTTTCTTCCATGAGAATAATAGTCTCATTCTGTTACCTTTTGTTCAAGAAATAGTGAATATTTAAGCTTTTTAAACTTAAACATAAATACTGCACTACAGAGAGGAAAAATATACGTTATCTTTATTTTGTAGAGGGAAGAAGAGAGAGAGAAAAAAAGAAAGAAAGAGCGAAGGAGAGAGCGAGAGAGTAGACCTTTATTGTAGTAATGACCAGCACCTACATATGAGTACTTATCTACCAACAGTTCTTCAGCAGTACATACCCACCAGCACATGCTCATCAGGACCTACGCACTCACAAGAAACTATCTGCAAATACTTATCCACTATTACCTGTTCACCAGCATCTATTCTTCAGTTTGCAACACCTCTGCCATGTCATCTGTAACTATCTACTATTACTTATGCATGAGCACCTGTCCACCAACGCCTATCTATTCATGCCTGTCTAGCTGGAACTATGCCGGAGTATTTATCTACGCATATCTGTTCACCAGTATTAATTGTTGAAACAAGGGCGGCGGGCTGCGTCCCCGGCACCCGGCTGCCCCCACTGCTAGCTTTACCCGAAATAATTACACGGAAACTGTATTCTTTTAAACACCGCTTGGCCCATTATATCTAGCCTTTTCTTGGCTAACTCTCGCACCTGGACTAGCCCATTTTTAATAATGTATGTAGCCCACGAGCTGGCTTACCAGGAATGATCTTAACCTGCATCTGCCTGGAGTGGGAGAACCATGGCGACTCCCTGACTCAGCTTCTTTCTGCCAGCATTCTGTTCTGTTTACTCAACCCACCTAAGGGTGGGCCTATCAAATGGGCCTAGCAGTTTCTTTATTGCTTAATCAATGAAATCAACAGATTGATATATGACACTCCCACATCAATTAATCCATCAGCACCTATTATCATCATCTGCCTACTGATTACGTATATCCTTCAACATCTACTTGTCCATACCTATTTACCACTCTCCCATGTGTCTACCCAACAGATCTATTGACTTCTACTCACACACCAGGACATATCCTACCTCTTAACTAAATATTTTAGCACAATCACAATAGTTGGTCAGAGGGCTGAGGTTGAGTGATTCTTTTATTTAAGAAATCACATCCCAAAGTAATTATGATGACTCTATACTGTAATACCAACATTTAGGAAGCAGAGACAAGAAGGTTGTCATAGATTTGTGGCTATCCTGGACTACATAATGAGTTTTGAGGCAGTCTGAATATAGACTGAGATCTTCTCTGTTAGAACAAAATAGGTAATTTATTATATCCTCATAATTAGAATTGAGCTTTTATATCTCATAAGAAATAAATCACTATAAAGCAGACTTTGTTCCTGAGGTCTGGGAGTTCATAAGTTTCAGGACCTTAAAGATATTTTACTCAAGTAAAGTAGCTGATCACATGCTAGTCACTTTTGCATGAGAAAAAGAGATTAAACTTACAAAAATGTGAAGTCAAAAATTGGACATGTAAACATACTTCTTGAAGGAGAGTCTTCTAGGATTTTATAAACTGATCTGTTAAATTTCCTTTAATAGCTCTTAAACCCAGTGCAATGCTGAGGTATCTCTGTGTGATTTGAGAACTCATTTTGGTTTCATACATGTAGTGGCTAAATCTCTCAGACATGTTCCTAAGTTATTAATGTTGAAAAGTGCAGACAGTGCATCGAATAATCCAATCACCTCAGTTAAGAGTGACAATAAAATGTCCTTCTGTTAGAGCAGGGTTAAACAGAAGAATGGCATTTGTGATTTTGTCCGCTGTATAACTGTCGGGTAAATGTGACTTAGAGATACAGGTAATGAAGCAATGCAATGTGGTGCTGTGTGTCCATAGAATGATCAACAAATGCTAGTTTAAGACTAATGAGCAAGGGATGTGTTCTTATATGCTAATGGATGAAGATAATTTGCATGAAACACAATAGTGTGTTTTCATCAATCCATTCGGTTTCTAGTTAGCAATTAATAGTATCTCTTGGGGCTGGAGCAATAGTTCAGCAACTAAAAGCTCTTGTTCCTTTTCCAAAGGCACAGACTCAGTGTCTGAATCTGGTCCCGTCTAGATTTGTTGGCTCAAAGCTGCCTGCAGTTTCAGTTCCAGGGTATCTGCTACCCTCTTCTGGTTTCTCTGGGCATCTACTCACTCATGCTGAACAAACCCAAGCTGGCACATGCACATACACATAAATGAACAGCCAAAAATTTATTTAAAATGTCTTAAAACTATATCTCTCATGGGCTTATAATTCTCCCTCTGGGAAAAGAAAAGCGTTATCATACAATATTCTCCCAGTCATCTATTCTTTCTTGAAACATTTTAAATTACATAGCATATCAGTAAATTTTGAGCATGTACCATTGAATATATGCACTCTATTTAGTCAGGAATTCTAAGCGTGAAAAATCTCCAGTGATTATGAGTATAGCTGTATGTCCAGGATGTACATAATTCAAATTCTAAATCTGCTTGTATTCAAACTCTACAACAGTGTGATGTTAAGCAACATATTCATTAATCTCTCAGCTTTCCTCATTTTTAAGAGAGAACTAAGATTATATTGTGTTCTTCTGTGAGTTAATTTATGTGATACTATCAAATATGAAGGACTAAGGTTCAGAGAAAAGTGGTGTTAGCTTATAAATCAGATTATAAAATTAATGCCATTAGCTTCATTTTAGAGAAACCACACACACACAACAAAATACATACACACGTGCACAAACACACCCAAAACATATACACATATACAGACACACACACACAAAACACATGCACATTTACAGAGACACACACACAAAACACAAACACATACATGCATATGTACACACTCATGATGTTCAAACTCACAATATATATTCTAGATTTTATCTTTAGTTTAAGATTAAATACAGACTTAGATTTCATTTTCTTGGCTTCAAAAAAAAACCAACAAAAAGATTTCCTGTGTAGAATTATAACATTTATTAAAAGTTTACCCTAGGATCTATGACTTGGTTACCTCTCAATGTTTTGTGTCTCTTTCATTAATGAGGATCTTGGAACCAGAAACTGGCTACCAGAATTACTGAAACAAATTTCACAGCGCAGACCAGACGAAAGGATGGAAGTGATATCCCCTTTATCAGTGGTGCCTCTTTCTGATTTGCCCCCCCCCCATTCTGACCTTTATGTACTACACACGCTAGACATAACACCACACAGGTTACTCTAAACCTAACATGCCTAATGTATGTTTAGGACTTTAAAGTCTTCAATGTTAAAATTATATTCCCTGCAAAGAGAGTAAATCACAAAATACATAAATCATTTTGTATTGTGCACACTTCAGAGCAGCCTTTTAGAGAAGACAGAACCAAGACTACTGTTACCTGGAGGACAGAATAGCAGTAATCCTACCAACAAGATTTTCAGAAATGTAGATTTATGTATTAAGGTGTGATGGATTAATCCCTCACAGACTTAGTCATGTGCAAATGCTTTATAGAACAGTTCCATGAACGTTCAGATAAGATGTGTCCATTTGTGCACAGCTGAACCTTAATAATCTCAGCAGGAAAAATCACAGCTTATGCATGGGACACCAAATTGCTGTTCTCCTTTATTGTGTAGTGATGTGAAGGTGAATTCTTAAAACAAAACTAACTGAAAAGAAGAAGAAGAAGAAGAAGAAGAAGAAGAAGAAGAAGAAGAAGAAAAAGAAACAAAAAGGAAGAAGAAAAGAAGTACAACAATGAGAATTCTAGGGTAAAGGTCTTGTTCTCAGGGATACTGTCAGCTGGAAATTCAGCGTTCTTGGGGGATTGGAAGGGATGGTTTTAGAAAGTGAATTAAGAAATGATACCAACTTCAGCTCCCAAACTGTTGCTTCCTTCTCTTTCTTTATTTGAGCTCATACAGGAAAAAAAAAGTGTCTTCACATTCTGTGTAATTCTTTTTTCTCACTTCTCCAGCTCCCCCCTTGCCCCCATCTCATCTTCACAATTACTTCTATTCTCTCTCTCTCTCTCTCTCTCTCTCTCTCTCTCTCTCTCTCTCTCTCACACACACACACACACACACACACACACACACACACTCCAGTTAGTTTTGCCCTTATTTGCAAGTATTTAGAGCTGACCACATAGGATTAGAGCCTCATCCAGGAAATGAGATCTTTCTCCAACCATCAGTTTTGCAGTTCCTAGAGAAGTGTGCCCTTGAGAAAATGGATGGTTTGGTTATGCTGCTGTCTAAGTGACTCTCTCAGGCACACTGAGATGTCTTCTCTCTATCAGTTGTTGCTAACACTCAACTCTGGTTTAGCTATTTAAATTTTATAAGGCATCTTTGATTGTGCATGATTTTTTCTTCTGTTTTTCTTCTCTCTTCTTTGTTTCAGACTTGTAAAGAATTAATCGTGTCCTAAGTATTAGCAAATGACTGTATGACAATGAAAATTCCTCAGTTCAACACTGGGTTTTCTGAAATGGTGTCATATTTTAATTTATAGTGCATTATATTTTCTCAAGTAAACTTTATAAAGTTAACTTTATTAACTAGTGTATTCTCTGGATCAGCGCCCTAACTATCATGTCTTCTTGTGTGGTAGCTATTGTCGGAACTTTCTTGTATATAGTATAGACACAGTGTGTGAATTGACTTAACAACTGCTCTTTTAAAAACCAGGACAACATATCAGTATTCTCTTTGTGAGCTTCCCACTTATGAAGCTTGCTCATACTCAGAAAGATCTCAGGAATGGTTAAAAAAAGAAAAAGAAAAAAGAAAAGAAAAAAAGAAAGAAAACTTTAAGGTGGCTAATAGTAATAGTTTCTGAACCATATGCTCTATTTTATTGGAATTCATTTTCCTTGTCCAGAAATAAGCATACTAGAATATATTGACTCCTCCTTCACGATGTATAAATGGAGGTCAACAAAGTATCAGTAAGTTACTTTGTGTTGCTTTTATTTCTTCCATTATTTTACAGATACTTTTATTGTATATAGAAAAAAAACTTGAACTTATAGGGATTAAATACATTGCTCAATGAACTAAAACTAATCATCAGATTCTTTTCCCCATCTCCACTGATCAAGCATTTGCCTTCCTCCATCTCAGATTGTTGTCCCTGTGTCGTGAGGATGACAAGGCTGGACAATGATCTACAAATGCTGGCATTTCCTCTCAGGTGGAGAAAAAGGGAGGTCTGCATAGAGTGGACATAATAACACCCGTTCAGATGACTGGAGGGCATTGCATTCAAGTGCAGTCCTGCAAACCTGCAAGTGGCGCGTTCCTGTTTCCTACTGCTCTAAAAGTACATAACTGTGTGACAGATACAGATAAAGCACTACTACGTCTGTCCCTCCTACTCGTCTCTTGACTGATTGTGTTTTATGTAAACAGGTTTAGTTTTTATTTTTTGCATTGGAAGTCTTATGCTTCCAGTTCATGATTTGCCTCTTTTATAGCCAGGTTTCTGCCCATCAGAAGATTCGTCTTGATGATTCTCGTTTATAACAATAGGCTGTACCGAGACACCACCTACACCCTAAGGTAGAAAGTACCAGCCATTCACGGATAGATTACAAGCACCTGTAGTTTGGAAGGAGGCCAGCGATGTTGGTTGGGTACATGTGTAGCTATATTTCCACTGGCCTGTTTTTGCTCAGTTTTTATCTCAGTTTGGATTCTCCATGAGGGCATAACGAGAGGCGCTCCACCCCAATGCTTATTTTACCCTGTCTCTCTCAAGTGCTTTTCTGTATTTCAATGACCACGGAAGGAGTTAGAACTGCAAGATCTCATCAGAATCAAGAATATAAACACTCTAGGCCACTTCTGACGCCGCGCTCGGCGTGAGGTTCCGGGGCGCGCCGCTGGGTCGCGGCGGCGGCGGCGGCCTGGGCTTTGGGCGGGATGGAGGAGGCCGCGATCGGGGATGCCGAACTCAACTGGTCCCGCCTTAAGGCGTCGGCCAAGGCCCTGGAGTCGGAGCTGGAGGCGCGCGCGGAGGAGCGGCGCGGCTCGCGGGAGGCGCTGCTGCGGCTGCTGCTGCCTTACACCCGGCTGACGTCGCTGCCGCGGGCGCTGGGCGGCGGCTTCCCGCACCTCCAGCTCCTGGACGTGAGCGGCCACGCGCTCAGGGCGCTGGGGCCCGAGTTGCTGACGTTGAGCGGCCTGCGCACGCTGCTGGCCAGGAACAACCGGCTCGGCGGCCCAGGCTCGCTGCCCAAGGGCCTGGCCCGCTTGCCGCTCTGCCGCAGCCTCCAGGTTCTCAACCTCAGCGGCAACTGCTTCCAGGAGGTGCCCCCCTCGCTGCTGGAGCTGCGGGCGCTGCAGACCCTCAGCCTGGGCGGCAACCAGCTGCAGAGCATCCCTGCCGAGATCGAGAACTTGCAGAGTTTAGAATGCTTATACCTTGGAGGAAACTTCATTAAAGAAATCCCACCAGAATTAGCACATCTTCCTTCTCTGAATTACTTGGTGTTATGTGACAACAAAATCCAGAGTGTGCCTCCTCAGCTCTCACAGTTGCATTCCCTTCGTTCCCTGAGTCTTCACAATAACTTACTGACATATCTGCCTCGTGAGATCCTCAACCTTATTCATCTGGAAGAGTTGAGTTTGCGAGGAAATCCATTGGTTGTCCGTTTTGTTAGGGATTTAACATATGACCCTCCAACTCTTCTGGAATTAGCTGCAAGGACCATTAAGATCCGAAGTGTTTCTTACACTCCCTATGATCTTCCTGGGAATCTCCTTAGATACTTGGGTTCAGCCAGCAATTGCCCAAACCCAAAATGTGGCGGAGTCTATTTTGACTGCTGTGTCAGACAAATTAAGTTTGTGGACTTCTGTGGGAAGTACCGCCTCCCCCTGATGCACTATTTGTGTTCTCCAGAATGCTCTTCCCCCTGCAGCTCTGCCTCGCACAGCTCCACGTCCCAGAGTGAGTCTGACTCAGAAGATGAGGCCAGTGTTGCCGCGCACAGGATGCAGAAGGTCCTTCTTGGTTGACCAGCAGTGGGTGTTGACAATGCTAAAACACTAAGCAAAGATGATTCAAAAGGAAAATGAAGCTTGAAGTTGATTGGAAGCCTTAGTGTTTTCATCTTGACTGTCCATGTAAGAGTTGCAGTGATCTATCTGTTTAGAAAGAGTCCAGTTCCGTGCTTAGGTCCTTTGAGTGTAATTTATTCTGCATGGCAGTTCAGAATTCATCAGCTGGTTGGTCACAATTTTTACTAAGTCTTTGCTCAAACACTAGAAGAATGGTACACTCTGAGGAGCAGTCACAATCAGCCTGGAGTGGTGTTACCTGGGGCCATTGGGTTGACTAAGATGTCAGTCATCACAATTGTGCTTCCAGAGTTGTCCTGATCTGTGCTGAACACTAGGCTGTAAATAGGATGAGCGTCATCCCTTCTTGAGCCTTTCTGACCAACCAACTGGTACTGTGAGGACTATCCCTTTTAAATGGAATTTAAACTTCAGCTCTTGTTTTGTGTGATTGTTACTAACTATATGAAGTCTAGTTGTGATGTGTTACAGTGCCTTAATCATAGCGAGGGTATGGAACCTTATTCTAGAAATGATTTCAGAGAAGCCTGCAACCTGAAACTCTGCAGAACACTTGGAAATGTGCTTTAACAGGCTAGGTAAAGAACTATGTAGATAATACCCGAGCCATACAGGCCTGGAACTCTATGTAGAATGGGCTGGCCAGGAACTCAGAGATCCACCTGCCTCCACCTCCTGTTGCCGGCATTAAAGGTGCGTGCCACCACCTGCCTCCATGACCATCTTAACTTCATTTTGCTAATTGCAATGATCTCTTGTAAGCATGGCTTTTACACTTATGGGAGTGATCAATCTATTTGCCAAAAGATAGAATGATCTATAATAATATTTCCCAACAGGAAAATCTAGATGGCAAGTGATCTAAGAAAAACTGCTTTATAATCGTGGACTAAATCAAGAAAAGTTGGCCATGGTTGTGCATACCTCCAAACCAGCACTAGGAGGTAGAGGCAGAAGATGAGTTCAGAGTTAGCCTGGGCGCCATTGTAAGGTTGAGGCCAGCCTGGGATAGATACATGAAAACTTGTCTCAAAGTGGGGGTGGGTTAGGGTGGGGGTGGATTTTAACCATCAAGGGGGCTGGCTCGTTTGTTGGGGTTTTCTGTCCTGCCCGGTATCCCCAGCTGTTTAGTCCCAGAGAAAAATCACACATAGCTCTCTAAGTTATAAAGCTGATTGGCCCATTAGCTCTAGCCTCTCACTGGCTAACTCTCTCACCTTGATTAACCCATTTTTTTGATCTATGTTAGCCATGTGGCTCAGTACCTTTTTCAGTGAGACAGATCACATCCTGCTGCTTCGGTGATCTGGGCAGGAGTGGGAGGAATCAACTTCCTCCTTCCCAGAATTCTCCTGTTCTCATTATATCATTTCTACTTCCTGTCTGGTTTTCCCACCTATATATACTTTCTGCCTGGCCAACCAGCGTTTATTTAAAACATGATTGACAGAATACAGACAATTCTCCCACACCAAAATCTGTCTCCTTTGCTTTTACTATATACTAAACCAAAACTTCCTCTGCATTTGAAAGAAAAACTACAACTAGATAACATAACATGACTATTCAAAGATAGTCAGAAGTGGAGCTCATTATGTTCATCTCATAGAACCGTTGAGCACTGAGAAAGAAATATCAATAAAACAGAACAGAAAACGCTAAATGTTGTATCCTTAAAGTGTAGGAGAAAAGTAGCAACACAAATTATTGTCATTGGAAATTAACAGATTTGCTAGCTAGTTGATTACGCAATAAAAACTAATGTTAAAACTTTAAGTTGGAATTAGGAAACACTGACTCTCAATACTGATGATCGAATAAGCAGCCTGTATGTAGTAGCATGAAGACTGGTTGGTAAGCGCTAACAGTAGGTTCAGATCACATTAGGGCGCCGGTGATCTTGAAGAGTGCTTTGTTAGAAGCCAGCTGTATGCCGACAATATTTGCATGGTAGGTTTCTTGTATATATTGCTTTTATTTTAGTAGATTATATTAGTAGATTATAGGGTAATTCAAGGTTTGTGTGTGTTTGTGTTATGTCATGAAACACGAGAGTTTCGTGGCTGCAGACTTTATAAAAGCTATCTATGCTAGGCGTTGACTGTAGCTTGCTTAGCATGTACAAGGCCCTGCATCTATCCCTATAAACCCAACCCCTGCCCAAAAGACAGCTACACGCTGACCTGGCTCATTGTTCACAGAGTTTAACTACACATTTAAAAAACACTTCATTGAAAGAACTCCATAGGATAGATACATCTACATGCCACTGGCGGGAATATTTACATTTATGACAGATGAAACAGTACAGCTTCTCTCTAGGAAGCGGAAAGAGTAGCATTAGATGCTCTATTTACAAGGCTATTTACAAGTAATTCCTAAAAGGCTACTCAAGCTATCACTTAGTACTAGAGGATTGTCAATCAAAAAACTAGAAGTATTTAAACCAGAAGAATAGGGTCCCATCATCTGAGCATTTTCCATGAAAATAATCTATGTTGTTTAAGTAAAGTCATCTAATTACAAAGCATTTACAAGTTTGACACTTGGATACTGCCCAAGTGTCACTGCCTGTCCTAATCCAGCAGTCTGCAGCTTACAGCTGCATACTTGGGAAGTACAAAGACTATAACTTCTATTGTACAATTAACTATGCTAGCAGTACAAACATCACTTCGATAAACACAGGAAGAAAATTCCTAAATAAAAAAAATTATCCTACTACACTATTTTGAGGAAAAGGTAAGGGGACTCACTATAGCAGCGTTTCACAACTGCTGTTTTACTTTTTTTTTTGTTTTGTTTTTAATCCATCTTTGGCCTTATCCTTTACAAGAGCTGCCAATGATTGCTAAAATCTTTTTTTCTTCCTTTTTCATCCTTTTCCTTTTTTAGAAAACTGATAATAGACATTAGCTTAGTGAGATAGGAATTGGCCATTTAGAATTCTGATCATCTTCTGAAGTCAGCTGAATGCCGTAGCAGTCGTAGTCTGTCTCGCTGGTTATGAATTCCATTATTTATACAGCTAATGAACTCTTAGAGTTTCAGAATTGACAAGGGCTAATTTTCATAATACAGCTATTTTATTTTCTGAGACAGGGCTTGGCTGTGTAGCTCAGGCTAGCCTTGAACTTACTGTGTGTAGCCCAGTCTTGGCTCAGCTTCCCAGCTGCTCGAGTCACAGGTGTAAATCACGGACCCAGCTCAGTAGAAGTATGCCAGAGGGGCCTCCTGGTCTGAAAGTCTTGATGTTTAAATTTTTGTCACTAATATACTCGGGAGGCAGAGGCAGGCGGATCTCTGTGAGTTCGAGACCAGCCTGGTCTAAAAGAGCTTGTTCCAGGACAGGCTCCAAAACCACAGAGAAACCCTGTCTTGAAAAACCAAAACAAAACAAAACAAAAAAACAAAAAAAACCATACATTGTAAATTGACTTCAAATATGAGAAAGTTGGGGGTGATATAAGTAAAAATTAAAGGCAACCCTCAATAGTGCAGTATGTCAGTGCAGACCAGTTCTGACAGACACTGCAAATACTGGGTTTATGAAGGCTCAAGAAGAGGCTCCTTGCTTGAATGTTAAGAAAAACAAATCTTTAGAAGCAGCAAAGGATAGGGAAAATTAAGTCAGTGAAGCTCTTTTGAGTAATAAGGAATTGTTTTAAAATTGACTTGCCAAGTGGTCTGTTGCTGGCATCTGATAGCCTGGTCACTGAGTTTAATACTGTTATTATTCTATTGGTCCCTGTGCTGGAGGCTGCTCTATTGCTCTGGTAAAGTAGAGCCAGCAAGCTGTAGGCTTTCTCTTACCCTTGCTCTTACCAGAGCTGGAAAATAGTTTCTCATTGGCCTCGTTACTAGTACAGCAGGTAGCCTTGGTGAATCGCGCTTTTTTCTTTTAAACTGCAAATTAAGCATTTAGTAAGTAGCTCTTTGCATAAAAAACATGTTTATTCTCTAAGTTCCCATGTGAGTGCTTATAGATATGACTATCAGCAAAAGTGTATATGTAAAATTATTTAGCTGCATTTAGTTTCAAGTGCCTAATTTTTACCTAATTGATTTGCCTTTCATCTAAAAGTACATTTTAAGTATTGCTCTCCATTTAAATCAACGTACTGCTTTTTTAAGTTAGGCTAGGCAGTGTAACCCTGGTGAAGGGTACTGTGTGACCCTGGTGAAGGGTGCTGTGTAGGCTTCAGGTGTGGGACTTATAGCATGTAACTCTGTTTCTTTGCTTAGAAAAGAAGTGTTTAGTTAGCTTCATCTTCTGCATGCTAAGCATTTAATATTATGTAACATTGATTCAGTAGCATGTAGTTTTATATTTTCATCATCGTGTAATCTTTTTGATAGTATAGTTGGTAGCAGTATCCTTTGTGGTCTGAGAGTAAGTGCCTTAACTCTTCCATTTAACTCAAAATACAGTACATAAAGTATATTATATGGTAAATTGTCAGTAATGGCCATGTGGTCTTCTGCATTGACTTGAAGGAGAAAGTCTGATCCTGAGAGATTCCTTTGCCACCACAGGCCTGCTGGTTTCTCGGGGGGGGGGGGGCGGTTCTGGGGAGGGAATCTTAATCATACTGTACCAGGAGATAAGAGCCCTCTGGAACCAAGGATCAAGCACCACCGCTACCCTGCCCCCAGAAAAGAAGTGTATCTTTTATATGGTGTTTTATTTAAATGTATATGCTACCACAAAGGACAAGAGAAGTTATAGCATCTTAGGAAAATATTGTCACTGAGGTATATAGCATGTTGTATCACCGTTTTCCTATAGGCTGAAGGGGATAGTTTAATATGTTTAAGTGCCACTGTTCTTTTTACATTTTTCTTGATCTCTATTTACTAAGGATTAAATTAAGCATTCCACTAACTCACAGCTGAACACTTAGAAGGTGGTCTTGATGAGTGCTGCTAGGCTTTCTCTTAGCATTAGTCAGCCTCAATAATTGATAGAATATTCAGTCTCGTGTGTGTGTGTTATGTGTGTATTAAATCTAGTAGCTTAGTGAAGGTTATTTACATGCAGAAAACTGTCTGCATTTACTAGAATATACTCTATTCTTTTGGCCATAACTAAATTGAATAAAATTGTTTATTCAAAACTCTAGCTGGAGGAAGAAAGGATGAGTTTGGTAATGCTGTTACTACAACCATAAGTAAGTTGATTGGTTTTGTGTACAGGGATGGTTGAGAATCCCTGTTCTCACAGTTAACGTGATCAGCACCGGTGTTCCTGAGAAACAGTGCTGACCCCAGTGGTCACTTTCTAACAGTCATGTGCAGACTTGTGCTGAGGTTTGTTGTATTCTGAGTCCATTTGGTGTTGTTAGAACAGAACACAATGGGAAAGACTGTCTGCATAACCAACCTTCGCTCTCTGTAAAGTCGGGGGATTCAAATGCCAACAAGATGCTGAAAAGTGTTACTTCTACTTTGGTCAAATTATTATGTATGCTCTGACTTCTTTAGTTTTCAGTACCTAAAGTCTTATGTATTAGAAATATCTGTATAAGTATATATATAACTAAAATGTAACTCAGAAATGTGAATTAATAATGGAGTTTGTTTTCTGGAAAAGATGTAGTCCTGTTGTGTCAAATTTATGTTGCTTTATAATGGCTAATATTCTAAAAAGAATGCTTAAACTATTTAAATTCTTGTGCCTCCTTCCCCCAAAGGACATGAAAAAATATGATCTTATATTAACTTTATATACTTTCTTCATGAATTTTGCCTTAAACATTGTGCCTTGTTTTATTAAATTGTTTTATTAGATTCCAATTCTGGTCTTTGTAACAGCATTTTATTCTAAACAAACATTTATTTTAAAAAGAAAATTTATAAGGCCTGTATTTGGTATATAACTGCTTATCTGTTTATTGAATTTATTTGAATACACAACTCCAAAAATAAAAAAAAATATAAACACTCTCTTGATAGGAAGAAACATAAGACACAGAGACAAAAGTATGAATGGCTTTCTCAATTTTTTTTAAAGATTTTAATTGTTTTCTTAAATTCTCTGAATGTGTATTTATCTGTACATGAGTATATGCAAGCAAATGTGGGTTCCCATGTAGGCAAGAAGCAAGTATTGTGTTCCCCTGGACCTAGAAATACGGGATGTTGTGAACAACCTCACAACATAACTTCAGTCCTATGAAAGAATACTAAGTCTTCACCACCAAGCTGTTTCTCCAGTCCAGATACTTAAGCCATGAAAAGAAGAGATTAATGCATATTTCTGTATTCCATATTTCTCTTTTAACCTTATTTTCTTAGTAACATCTGTCACTAAATCTTAATATACATGCACAGATAGGGAAGCATTTTGTCTTTGACTTTATTTTTTCTTCAATATGTAATCAGTACACACAATCCATTTTCAAATACGTTGCAAGGTCACTGTTGTTTATATTAAGACATGACTGAATTATTCCTGATAAGGAATAAGAGGGCAGCATTACTAACACCAACTGAAATAAATACATTTAATTTTTCTTGCTATTAATATAAATCAACATAAACTGAAGGAATACACTCAGAGAATTATAAACTGAAGTCGTGTAACTATTATGTGTTTATTAGTAATGAACTTCTCCAAGCATCATGTTCCTCATTAAGTGATGGTTTATGACAGAAACCTGTTGTTGCCTTTTGCTTGAAGCGTCAACTATTTTGTTCAAGATCACATAGCTAAGGCAAGATTAGAATGTGCATTTTTTTCTTTTTATTGAAAATAGACTCTTCACTCCTACAATACATAATGACCACAGTTTCTCCCCCCTCCTGTCTTCTCTGCTCCACATCACTACCTCTTCTCTCTTCCAGATCCATTCTCCCTTCTCTTCATTTTGCCCTCAGAAAAGATCAGGCTTCCAAGAGAAAACAACCAAACACAACAAAACAAGATACAATAAGCAAAGGCAAAAGCCCTCATATCCAGGCTGGACAAGGCAACCCAAAAAGAAGGAAACAGCTCCCAGATCAGGCAAAAGAGTCAGAAACACACACACTTCCACTCCCACTCCCCAGTCCTCTGCATATATGTTATGACTGTTAGCTTGGTGTTTTTGTGAAAATACATCTTTCAAATATGAAGTCACTGTTACTTTCCCTGAAGAGCCCTGTTGTGACATTTGAAGAAATGAAGAGGCTTGCTAGGTTACAGAGACATGAGGTAAAAGATCAAGTGTTGCTACTTTAATCTCATTGGAATGGCACAACAAAATTTTGCAGACTAGGCAGCTCATGTAAACCATGTCCACATAGCCCTCAAGGCTAGACTACCGTTTTCAGGTTCTCCTTGATTCAGTGTTTGGGGAATATATTTCCTGTCCTGGTTATTTTGTGATGGTGCCTTCACACTGGTATTTATAATTATAAAGAGAGAGAGGGGAAAAAAGAGCACTTCAAGCCTTATTATAGTCTCAATTGTTCTATCACCAAATAAAGTTAAAACTCAAATGGACAGTCTGACATCAAGACAGGAAGTTGTGCAGATAGAATTCAGTCCCCGAGGACTAGAAGCATCTCTGATAAGAGAACTAACAAATATAACAAAGATTGAGTTAGGCTTTACAAGGTGTTTCGACCCATGAGACTCATACCGTTCTCTGCACACATATCAAATGGCTCTGTAACTTCGTGCCTTTCATCTGAAATTTAAATCAACTAACAGGCATACATTCTTTATCCGGGAAGAACAAATATGTCGAGTATAGTGTTTTCTCAAATGTGCTGCCTTCCCTCTCTGTTACAGGCCCAACAGCTCACCCAACTGGAAAAGAAGTTAGCTGTCGCCAAAAATGAGCTTGAGAAAGCATCTCTTGACAGGGTAAGTTGCCATCCAGGAGCCATTACGACTCGGCTTTCAGCCACACAGTGTGTGCTTGCTGCTGCCTGCGGTCGTCCAGAGCAATCCTAGTGTGATGGCTTCCTTGTTCTCATTTTTTTCTGCTAGAATCAATTGAGTGAACTCTGTGGGTTTGTTATTCCGTTATTTGTTTATCTTACTGGCACATTTATTCCATAACACCGTGGATAGACATACTTAATGTAGAAACCATGCTGTTCTCTGATAACTCTGGAAGAAACAAAGAAAATGGAAGTAACCATGAGTTGTTAAAAGTGTGTCTTAAATGCCTGTGCCTTGGCACTCGTCCTCATGTTCGAGAGCTTGGAAATTGGCACAAGGATATTACATGTGTCAATAATCGAAAATATAGGACTTCATATATATTGTATAGTCATACTTTGGAATACCATTCCAAACATTAAAATCACAAATAAAATACATTTTGTCTATAAATAATAATTGTTCAAACAAATAAAAAACTATTTAAAGTATTTATGGAGGTAGAATAAGTGAAAGAACAAATATTAAAATTAAGAATTTAATTGTTTTCTGAGAAATATAGTGTAGATGATCGTGAAGAACACTTGCATGTATGTGTTTCACCCTCCACTCATTGAATGGATGCAATGTAATAGTCTGTGCTAGTACATAAATATCGCATGTATGTTAAGCATGCAATATATATGTAGACATTGGGTACATGCTGCCTCCGTATTTATTTGTATTACAAATATTTGTCTATCTCTCTGTAATTTATGCACCATAAAGATGTGTTAAGTAGTTATGAAGACATCTTTCCATATTCAATTCAGACTGCTGCTAACCTTGTTCATAATATTTTTTCTATATATTCTTGTAATTCTCAAAGTCATCTTGGCTAAACCTAAAGTGTTGTGCCTTCTGAAAAGAACTTTCTACAATTAGTAATAATTTTATGGATAATATTGAACAGGGACACCAGTGCATTTGTGAACTTTTTATTCAATGATTTCTAATATGCACTCAGAGAATCTGTAAAAAAAAAAAAAGAAAAAAGAAAAAGGAGGCTGCCCCTTAATTACCAGAATTGAACTGTGGGCATTTCACTGTGGATCAGGTAGGAGAGAGCCCATGTGGGATTGATTCCCTTTGAAGATCTTCAGGTTTCACATTTTAGGAAACCCTACACTGTGTGGATGCTTTGATACTGTGCCGTACACTTTGCACTGTATGGTAAGTTTAAGACCAGGCTAAAATTTTGCTGCTTAGGAGTGTGACTATGTCTCTCATAGGCATATATCTTTGGTCTGTTATGATCCAAACATCTTCACAGCTGACGGACAGAGTATGTAGACTGTGTCATAACAGAGAAATTAGGAAGAACGTATCCTGAATGTTAATGATGTTCCTTTGTAAGATTTGGAGGCCTGAGACAAATTAAATATTCAGAGAAGTAAGTAGATATCTCACTAATCTTAGTCCTTTGGAATTACCATTTATTAATTTATCCAAGTTATTAACATTTAATAGTTAAGGGCAGCCTGACTTCTATTCTTTGGGGTAGAGCAGGCATAATTTATTTTACCAAAAATTAGTTTTATAAAAAAAATTAACTTCAAGGTTTTTCCAGGGATATTCAACTCATCTCTTCCAACTACTGCTCTGTCACTTTTTACAAAGGACATGGGATTTTTGTAGATTTAATGGAATTAGAAAACCAAGAGGAACATATAATCTTAAGTTTTCCTAGCTCACATTAAAAAAAAATTATTCTGTCTTTGCTGCCACTGTCTTTGAAAAATGTATTAAATCCTAAGAAGACATTGAGTCTTCAAGGTCCTGAGGCAATCTCCCAACTTCTAAGACTATCATTTCTGGCCATTGAATTGTTCTTTCTAAAATAGTCTTCCTGATCTGACATGATATAATTACTTAACTGATAATGGTTATTGGATTTTAAAATAGCTATTGTGAGATGTTATTATGTTGGACATTACAGGAATAAAAAAAAAGTATGAGACATGGTCTTTGTTCTGATATCAAATATAATGGACCAATCAGAAAATAATACTTTCTGGCCCCAAGACAATAGAATAATAGAGAATTAATCTTGCATTGCAAGTATTTGTGGATAACACCAAATTCCAGAGCCACAGCGCACTCTACTGGTTGGAAATGGCCCAGGGACAGAACTCGGGCTAACACAGAGTTGTTTCTTCTCCTGCAGTGCCATGTGCTTCTTTCACTATCCGTCTCTTTCATGTGCACCACTGTGCAGTGAGCCCATAGCCTGCCACAGCACGCTCTAGTCTGAGAGCTGTGGCCAGAGAGTCTCTAGGAACTCTCCTCCTGTATTTAGTTGATGACTTTTGTTGGCAGGCCATGTTGAAATCTCCCTGGTGCTACAATTCATAGCCATACCACTGAGAGCTGAGGGATGACTGAATTTTTATATACATAACTAGTCTGACAGGAATCCTGCCTGCCATGTAGAAAATAGCCAGAAAGTTTATCTGTTAGTATTATTATTAAGTGAGATAAGATTGCTTTTCTATGACGAGCAGTTTGTCTTTAAACTTCATAATTCTGTCACCTCTTTTTTGGTACATAGAACTATAAAAACTCTTTTTACATTATTAGACATTGATTTTAACAAATATCAAGCAAGATGCATATGAAATTTACAAACTAGCTCTAAATTCAGGTGGAAAGGTTATCTCAATCTATAAGGGAAAGAACTACCATTTAAAGTAAATGTCCTTCACCTCTCTCTATTGTTTCTATATGAGACTTTTTTATGCTTCGTGCATGTTCTCCTTTTAGATATATTTTGTCTCATGTTCAAATAATCTTAACTATCATGTAAATGCTATGGGGACGTCTTCACACCCCAACTTTGTTCTCAATGTTATTTCTAATAAATGAAGTTTGAGTTTATTATACCAAAATAATCAAAAGAATCTCAAGATCTATGAATCAATTCTGAGCTTCCAGAAAGCTATTATTAATTGAGCTACAACTGGGGTATACTGAAAACTGGGGGCATATTAGCTACAGAATTTACCACTTCAAGTGTGGAGGGAAAAACAAATGGGAGATATAGTTTGGGGCTAGGAGGGAAAGGGTAAATCAAGAGTTAACTGAGAAAAGATTAGTTCTTCAGATCCAGAGGAAAGCATGCTATACATGTTGTCTCATACATCAGTAAAGAATGTCTGGTTGTAGTGAGCTTCAAAGGAAATAGTCGGCTGAAGTTCCAGTATAGACAGCCCTAGAAGTATAATGGTGACTGATTCTGACCCTGGGCCTGTGTGAATACAGCATTGGCAGCATCAGAAACAGACTTGTTCAGTTGGAAGCATGCTCTTGGGGTGGTAGGAAAACAAGACACTGATTCTGGTGACAATTCTCACACCATGGTCCCTGGTAGTATCTATCTAGACTGTCAACCAAGAACCATACTGAAACGTATGACAGGAGGTCCTGGTGCAGGTTACAGTCCCAAGAAGGAAACACAGGAAGGAAGATGTTAAGAACAGCCTGAAGCAGAATACAAATGGCTCTGTACACCCCTTTAATGGTTAAAGAAAGAGAGTTGATTAAATTAACCTGGAGATTTCCTGATGAGGTCAGGGCCTCATGTGACACCTAATTTAAAGCAAAATTCAATATATGTGCATTGTCTTTCACAATATATCAGAGCATTTAAAACCACCACTTCATGGCTGTTCATTAGTTTTAGCATCTGAGTTGAGTTATTGCTCTGAATTAGAGATTTATGTACCTAATCTGTTAGATGTATGGTGTGAACAGAACAAAAGAAAAAGAATCATGCAAATAATGTTGCTTTCTGTGGGTTCTCAGTATTGAAACCTTCCATTATAGATTTTCACCTCTACATTTATACCCATCACTGTTCAAAAGTCCAAAGCCAATGGCCATCTTTCATTTTAAGATTGATTTTTCTTTTAAATTATGAGTGTAGGTGTGGTGGGTCAGTTTATTTTATATATAAGCACAGTGTGACAGAAGACAGAGTTGGATGTGCTGATGCTGGGAACCAAGCTCCAGTCCTGGACAGGAACAGTGTATACTCCTAACTGCTGAGCCATCTCTCCAGCCTTAAAAAGATGCCATGGAAATCCCCTGTGTGGGGCACTCTCTTTTCAACTGATTTTACACTGTTCTCCCTAGAATCTTCTGTGAGTGAGGGTTTAGCCTAAATGTCCCTTCCTATTGTCCTCATGTAGAGTATGCAATCACACCTTAACTCTACCAATATTGGTATCAACTACAGTTTATTGGTATCTGTTCCATACCACCCACTTTAACTGCACTCAGATGTGTCTTCTCTGTGAACTACTTACATGTCACATCCTTCTGCTCCAGTTTCTGCTTTGAAGACCTATTATAGACCTCACTAAGCACAATGAACAACATCCTGCAGCCTGATTGTTATGCTCTCTTGAAATGTTCTCCATCAAACCAGTCAGTCCACTGCTTTTTAATTCATCACTCTGCTCATTTCATTGTCAGAGAATTTGCCAGGATGTAGGACATGTAACCTCTTAATCAATGTCTGATACAATCCTTCTCACCCTCTGTGGCCTACTGATCCTCTGTATCCCCACCAGAATCACCTACCAAATACTGCTTCCAGTTTCTTAGAATGTCTTACCTGACATTTCCAACTGTTCCATATCCTCTTGTAAGCCAAAGACTTACAGACAACATGATCAGATCTACAGCAGCAAGAGACCCATATCTTGGAATCAATTTTCTGCCTTAGTTATTTTTCTCAACAATGCAAACAAATACCTGGTGAAAGCCTCTTAAAGATGGAAGGACATAGTCTAGTTCATGGTTTGAAGGGTTCCATGGGTATCCAAACTGTTGACAATGTGAAATGACACCATGAATACCAATGTATTGGACCACATTCATAGTTCATGATAATGCCTGAGACACTCCTGGGTCATCCTATGGTAGTGGGAATGGCTCTCAGATGCAGTGGCAGTAGCTTGGGATGCTTGATCAAATCTCACTAAATCAGGTAGCAGAAGGAGATGAAGAAAATGGGAAGAGCTAAAAGGATGGAGAAGGAGAGAGAGCAAGAGAGAAATCAGAGATCAAAAACAAGGTCAGAAAGATGCTCATGCTATTTTAACTTAAGGCCTGTCACCCAGTGTTCCATTCCCTAACCTAGGTTCCACAGCCTTAACTCTGCCACCAGCTGGGCACAAGGTGTTCAAGTAGAGAAGCTACTATAGGCATCATATTGAAGCAGAGCAAGAAATTTCATTTGAAAACCTGTCGCTATTTGTATGGGGGGAGTGTATTATAAGACCAATGTGGGAAATGGTAACAAGAGCCATAGGTAAAAATATTAATTTCCCTTTGCTCTCAGGAATCACAGATGAAAGCAATGAAAGAGACCGTACAACTCTGTTTGACATCCGTTTTCCGTGATCAGCCTCCTCCTCTCAGTCTCTTCCCATCAAATCCATCACAGACATTGCATCCACCCAGGACTATTACTTCCAAGATTCCAGATTCGAGGACAAAAAGCGAGGTACATTTTTTTTCCATGTGTTAGCAGTGATGACTATTAGTGTATGGTTTTAAAACTTCATTGTGTATACTCAACACACTGGGCCCATGTAGGACAACCAATTCACTGAATGGTTATTAGGCAGCTCTCAGTAAAGAGTAGCTCAGTCTGCAGTTCCCATGACCACACAGGGAAGGCTGTCAGAAAGCAATAGTTTATTATCAAAAAGCTTGGTTCATAATCAGGAAATTTTAATTGTTTTCATTACAACAACAAAAATAGAAAAAAAGAGTCATTATTAATTTAAAACAAGTATTTACATTACATTCTCATAAACAGCACAGCTAGGAGCCTTCTTTGGAGGTTTAAGCTACATCCTCACAGAATACGTGCATTAAAAGTAAGTATATCTCTTTCAGTCCATGAGAATCATTTTACAGCATGTGAAAAATTCTAACTCGAAGGAATTCGCCACATAGTTTGTCAGTTAGATCATTTTGTATTGACTTCCATTCGTTCTTTTTTATTTATATCTTAAGGAATTTTAATGTGCCTCCATGTTTCAGAGCAACTGATTTGAAAGTTGTCTTAACAAACTTTCCAACAATCGATTACCATCAGAGGTTCAGTGGCTTCCTCCCCACTTTGTTTTGATCTATACAGAAACAGCTTGGTGTGGTCTATATGTAAATAAACTCAGGCAGCCTGAAAGCTTTTGGAGAAAAGCTGTGCTCTTGAAGGAGCATCTCCCCTTGTCGTTTGCAGTTAGGATGTATGCTATGCACAGCAGCCTGACTTAGACATGCAAGGCTGTACAGGTAAGGTCTAAGGCTTGAGCAACAGGAATAGAGCATGAGCACTGTGTTGTACTGCAGATGAGCTCAGTTCCTGTCTATTTTTTATTCTCCTTACTCTAGCATTGCTACTTGTGATTGTGGGCATAAAAGATCTATTAGTTTATGTAATCTCATGGTATATTAACATACTGTCCTGTAAGAAATTCATGAAATTGTATTTACAATGCTTCTTTTTATCACCTTTGCTCTTATTGTGTGCTGAAGAATACGTATAATTTCAAAGTAACTTTTTTCCATACATTTTTCCTGTTCTACTTGTGAAAATTTTAGGTTCAAAATATTGAATTATTTATATCCCAAACAATACAAGCACATGAAACTGTACTGTTCTATGTTTATCAGCAAATTTCTTAAAATAGCCAAAAACACACTCCCCACAAAATCTAATACTGATGAGTAAGCCATGGCCTCTTTCCTCTAGTATTATGTCTGTAACAGACACAAATATCATCTAAAACTGGTGGCTTCCAGCCAAGTATCCCTCCAGTCTGGGAGCATGTGACTTTTGTCTCCAACTCAAACTATATTGCTTAAATGAATTATTAGAACTAAGTTTTTATGACCTTAGATATATTAAGGAAATTACTAAGGGTTACTTTTATTGATTTTTCTAGGACTAAATTTATTTCCTGTCATTGAAATTAATAAATATTTATTATCTTTCATGGTTTATCACAGAACAGAGCAAGGAGGATTTAGACATGCAGTATTCATATTGCTTATTTTTCAAAAACCAAAAATAAAAAATTCAATTGTTTAAGATGAGTTTCAATAAATCTAGGGTAATGTAATATGGAGTACTGTGTTTTAGAGATTAGCATTAAAAGCTTGTCTAATGTTTATGTTTCATCTGTGTTCTTTGTCTTTTTAATAGTGGCAGAAATTGTGTTTTATGGGCGCTCAGGGCATAATCTCTACCCAGGCCCCAGCAGATAATATTGTTCTTAGTCCTGAATCATATAACATGGTGTAGTGTGTATAAGAAAATCAAGCTCATCAGTCACGAACGACTCTTCCTCTATAAAAGAAAAATAACATGCTTTGTGTATGAAGGCAGAGATTGAACACAGGGCCGTGAACAACCTAGGCAACATTCTCCCATTGATCTACAGTCTCAATCCACACATTGTTTGTTTGTTGTTTATTTTTTTTCAGGCAAGCCTCGAACAAAAGGCTTAAATTAGAACATTGAACTGGTTAACTATTAGAGAGAGTTTGTTGTAGCCCACGAAGACGTGCCTAAAGTCACTCTGCTCTGTCACTTTGGAATCCTGTCCTCTTGGAAGGTCTGAAACAGCTATAGCAATACGAGCAGTTAAAATAAGGTTCTGTTTTCCATTCTGCTGCATCAGTTTTCATTGAAAAATAATGTACAAAATGATGTCTTTCATTTTCATGTTTCCATACATGTAAGTCTTTGTACATTGTTAAATAATCACATATTATAACCTTCCTTTCCCCTTCCCTCCTCCAGGTAGTCATCCTTCTCAATATCGCCTTTACCCATTTATCTCTATATTTATAATTTTAATCTATATATCTGTATCATTATCTATCTATCTGTCTGCCAACACCAATCTATTACCTATAAGACATCTATCTATCATCTATCTAATCTATCACATAATACTCCATCCAATATCTATACAATATTTAAGGGGACAATTGCTATTTTTTCTTGCTGGGTCTGGCTTATATTGTTTAACACAATGAGATACAACTTCACACATTTTCCTGATGATAATATAATCCTGTTTTCTGTGTCTCAGTGACCCTCATTGTGTTTAGGTACCACGTATTCTTTTAATGTTCATCTGTTGATTGGCATTTAATTTGGTTTCATGTCCTGGCTATGATGATTAGTTCCATAATTGAATGTGTTGCTCATGTATCCCTGTAGTATGTGGACATCATGCATGCATCTCTGTGGTATTTAGATACAGAGTACTTGGGGCATATACCAGAAGAGTTATGCCGGCTTCAACTTCTTGAGAAATTTTCATTACTATCTTCACACATTGACTGCAAATATCATAATTCTCACCATCAAGGAATAAATGTTCTTTCTTCATATTTTTACCAGCGTTGGTTGTTTAAGTCCTGGATTATAGTTGTTTTGACTGAGATGGACTCTATATCTACCTTTAAAAATATTTGAAACATGAGTACCTCTTTCTTTTCTGTTTGATTCATCTGTTTGTTTATTTTTGAGGATTAATTTGTTGGATTCTTTATATATTCTAGATTTTAATCCCGTGTTAAATAGATATCTATCCAGGACTTTCTCTCATTCTGTCAGCTATCTTATCTCCCTGTTGATTGCTTTCTTTGCTGAACAGAAACACTTCTATTTCATGCAGTTGTCAAGAATCTGTCTTGAAATGTTTTCCCATGACAGGTTTGAAGCATTAAGTCTTACATTAAGCTTATTGTTCCATTTGGATAACTTTGTACAGGGCTAGAGAAGGGACCTAGCCTCGTTCTTGTTCATGCTAATATCTGTTTTTCTCAGCACAAGGTTCGAAAAGGCTGATTTTTCTGTAATGTGTACTTTTTGATATCTTTATTGGAAACAAACTGCTTGTCACTGTATGGATTTTTTTTCAGGCCTTCAATTCCCTTTCATTGTTCCACTCTCCTGTTTTGGTGCCAGTGCTGTGCTGATTTCGTTAATATATAGTTCTGCAGAACAGTTTGAATAGGTCTTGTTTATCTTTAGTATTTCTTCTTTTGCTCAGCATTGTGTGAGCTATTTGGAATCACCCATCCTTGTGTGTTAATGGGAGCATTTCCCCTAGTTTTGGCATCAAGTTTTCATCAGGGTTGCCTCGACCCATCAGTCCCTTTCAGTTTCAGTAACCTTGCCATTGAAACAGTGTTAGTTCTGCTGATCCTGAACTGTGGGGCACTCTGCGTCCTCCAGTGCCCTCCTCCATTCTTCCTTCAGGCTCTCGGTTCCCATTTCAGAGTTCTTCCCTCTTGGCTGTATCTATGCCTTGCTATTTTATTTTTCTCTTGAAACTTTTATGGATGTGATTTTCTTCCCGATTTTTTTTTCTGCTTTTGAAATCTTCCTCGGCAGTGTTTTGTGGGGCTCTCCATGGAATCTGTGAGGCATATCTAAAATAACCATTTAAGCCTGCATAGAGAAAAAAGACAAAAATAGTTCAAATGGTAACATTTGATATTATTTTATTCTTCCTAGAAGGTTCATGATCTAATCCTTCTACTTCTACCCAAGCACATTAGTATGTGTGTGCTGTATGTGCACACATTGTGTACCTGTGTTATATATGTTTACATACTGTATGTGCACACATTGTGTACCTGTGTTATATATGTTTACATACTGTATGTGCACACATTGTGTACCTGTGTTATATATGTTTACAAACTGTATGTGCACACATTGTGTACCTGTGTTATATATGTTTACATACTGTATGTGCACACATTGTGTACCTGTGTTATATATGTTTGCATACTGTAGGTGCACACATTGTGTACCTGTGTTATATATGTTTACATACTGTATGTGCACACATTGTGTACCTGTGTTATATATGTTTGCATACTGTAGGTGCACACATTGTGTACCTGTGTTATATATGTTTACATACTGTATGTGCACACATTGTGTACCTGTGTTATATATGTTTACATACTGCATGTGCACACATTGTGTACCTATGTTATATATGTTTACATACTGTATGTGCACACATTGTGTACCTGTGTTATATATGTTTACATACTGTATGTGCACACATTGTGTACCTGTGTTATATATTTTTACATATTGTATGTGCACAAATTGTGTACATGTGTTATATATGTTTACATATTGTTTGTGCACACATTATGTACCTGTGTTATATATGTTTACATATTGTATGTGCACGCATTGTGTACATGTGTTATTTATATTTACATATTGTATGTGCACACATTGTGTACATGTGTTATATATGTTTACATATTTTAAAGTCACATGTTTGTTTCACTACTACAGGCTTGTAAGTTTACTGGAGAAAATTTGTAAAATAATTCAAATGCTTTCTCCTCATTTTGTACTTATCTCCTTGGCTACTATAGCATGCCTGTTCTGTGAGCCATCAGCCCCACAGCTCATGCCCACTCTACAATATTCTTGTCACCTGTATGGTAGCATGCCTGTTCTGTGAGCCATGCCCACTCTACAATGTTCCTGTCATCTGAATGGTAGCATGTCTGCTCTACCATGATCCTTCCACTGGTGTTTCTCCTAAGCAGATGCAGTTATATTTTCTTACTCTGCATTATTGCATCCTCCGCCGTTGTTAATATGATTCTCTCTGATGTGAGAGCTTGTTGTTAGCCTTCTCAGGAGGATGTTTTTATGGCACCCCTGCTGTGACAGCAGAGATCGAGTGGCTCCCACCATGGTCTGTCTTGTCCTCAGGAAGGTGACTAAGTTTACCTTCTTGACTAGCCTGGCATGGCGTTTTCAGAGAATTAACCTGAAATGGAATTTAACGTGTGTCTATTTTCTTACTCGACAAAGAAAATATGCTTCATTCAACTAGATTGCTTTGTACACATATATGATGAGTGTGCTAGACTCTCTAGACAGCATTTGAAGGTACATGGATTTGCATGGGGCAGATCACCAAGTCCTGTATGGTTTTAATTTTTAAATTTAATTTTAGTGTTTAGAATCCCATGCACTGAATGTCTTTGATTAAAGATAAAGATTAAGGTTATTATTATTGGTTCCAATTGTGTCCGGGAGAATGATGTTTTTGTGATCTCTAGCCATTTGCTTTGTAGATAACAGTGTTTGAATAGAACGGCAAGTGCAAAAGTGTAAACTAGGAAATATCACTTCCATTTTGTACAAAGTAAACACACTGGAGTGAGAAGAAACAAAGCATGGGAGCTGATTTCTTTGTTCTTGTAACAAGTCATGGCACCTTAGCTAGGGTATAAAAATGGCAATTGGACTCCAGGTATGCTGATTAAGAAAACTTGTGTATACTCGCCATTAAAGATGTTGCTGACCTCTTGATATCAGTAGAAGGTGTACAGAGATGAGACCAAGGTGGCTCTCAGAGTTTGCATCCACAGATGGTATAAACCGTAACAGAGAACTTTAAATTAAAGCCAACCGGCATGTTTCCCATATGCTACTAAATGATGAAAATAGCTACGTTTTTTATAATATTAGGTTTTTCAGGTCTGTGCACAAAAACACAAGGAAAGCCACCACCAAGTTTGTAAAGCTGTTGTGGAAATAGAGTAAAAAGATTCACCATTTAGTAGTATGGATCCCTGGGAATATGGGCAATAGAAACATGGAGTAAAAGCATGAACTAAAAAGCCCTGGGAGTGGTCACTGCCATTAAAAGCATTCACTGCTCTTGCAGAGGACCTGAATTCAGTCTGGAGAAGTCATGTCAGATAGCCCACAAGCAATTTTAGCTCCATAGAATTTTACCTTAACACAAAAGAAACGTTCACAAAAATAAAAGATACAACAAATACTCAATCAAGTTCTTAGCAAGGTCTCACTCATTTTTCAAAATAGCTATTAACTATCTCAAAATAGTTCCTCAACTGTCCCACTGTGAGGACACAATGTATTGACTCACAAAATGGTAACATTACTTTTAGCAAGACAGTGAAGCAAAACCAAGAAAATTCCTTTATCACCAGAGGTCACCATAGCAATGCTATAGACAGAAACAAATAAATGAAACACATATATACTAGACCAGGAAAATGCTGAAATTGTGTTAAGGGGACCCATGTTTTAATCCACCCCAGAATATGTAATTTTGTTGATCCTGACCTTTCTGAATAGAGCTCACACTATCTTTGTGTCGGCCATATTTACATTGGTGAAAGTCACAGTCCTGAGAGCTCCACAAATGCAAGAAAATGGCATGCTAACTTATAAACCCTAATTCTTTATTGATTCGTTGGAAATTTCACATCATGCACTCTAATAACACTCACCTCCCAGTCCATCCATATCCACCTCTCACCACCGCAGAATGCCCCCCAAATTAATTAGAAATAAAATAAACAACAAAAAGAAGACCTTGTTCATCTTTCGAACACCCCTTCATTTATCCTAGTAGCATAGGGAGCTGCAGTGTATCAGGTAGTATATACCCCCCTTGTCCAATCAACCCCACCCACAAAATGCCCATTGCAAGGACTTATTTGTCTGGCTCAAGGCCTCTGGTTTCTGGCACATCATCATCACTGGGCCCTCACTGAAACTCCTCTCAAGTATCTTGTTGCTCCGAGTCATGGAGATCTTGTGGTCTTCAGTCCAAAGGACCAGTCCTCTCATGCACTCCAGCAGGTCACAGATGAGCAGCTGCTAGGGTGGACAGCCCACGATCCAGAATATGGATCTGGGTGTTAAGTCTCTGATCAGGTCAGTTGGGCCACTAGGACTATCTACCTCAGACCCAGAAGCAGAGCTAGCTCTCCTCCTACACCGATGCCATTAGGTTAATTCTCCCATGCTTGTGGTAAGGGACGTGGCCATCTCACCCAAGTGCCAGGGTCAGCTTTTCCATGGGGGATGATGGGAGAGTGTCTCCAGCTCTCCTACTACAATGTCCAGTGAGGGGCAGGGCCAACTGTCTCAGAGCCAGTGAGAGTCGGGGCTGGTACAGCAAGGCCCTTGGATTTCAATATGGACAAGCTATTATTTTTTTATTACCAAAGTCATTTATGCTCCAGGGATCTAAACAGGAGTTTCCTGGAATCTGAGCAAAACTAGCATACTTCTTGGTGCCCAGAGTCTTAGTAAATACGGGCTTTTAAGTACCTTCCTATCTGCCAAAAGTCTTTGGCAAAGAGGTTCTTAAGAATAATCAGTATGGTGCACCTGCAAACATCACATACCAAGTTTCTCATACTGCATCGTATTTTCAAATTACTGGGTGTTTCAAAGATGCCCAGTTTGACTATTAACACTCTAGATTCCAATGTAATCCTGGACACAAGAGAGTTTGGGAGTCACTTGAAATACCTAAAATACAATCGAGACTGAAAGTAAATAAAATACGGCCTATGGACTTAAGAAAGAATTCAATCTCAATATAAGCACGTACCTTCTTCTACTCCACTGCTGATAGAAGAGATTTCTTATATGACCCCGTCGAAGTGGTATGCCTTAGACATTTTTCTTTCTATGTGATAGGCTCATTAGTTAGCTTGCATGCAGACATATGTAATACATCCACACCTACTATGAGGATAAAAATGAAGAAATAAATATACATATTTTATGAAAAACATCAAAATTATATAAGATACATGAGAAAATTTATTTTTTCCCTCTCTTTTTTATTGGTTTTTATTGAGCTCTACATTTTTCTCTGTTTCCCTTCCTGTCTCTCCCCTACCCTTCAACCCTCTCCCAAGGTCCCCATGCTCCAAAATTACTCAGTAGAAAAAGACAAGATTTCCTGAAAAAAATATTTATAATATATTTTGAGCATGTGAGGTCATAATGCCTTGTTTGATGACTGCCCCAATCTGTCCCTACTCTGTCAATTAATATATGATGGTATGTATCACATGTTACAATCAAAACATATATATTGGGATTCTGGGCATAGCTTAATGGTAGAGAACATGCCTAGAATTTTCAAAACCATGTGTTTAGTCCACAATATCACAAAAGATGGTTATATAAATGCATATATAAAAATAAATAAAAATGTGTGCAGAGAATAAATTATAAAATATGTATTTGAAACAGGGAGTATAAGGTGAGACCTCTGTGTTGCCTTGTTTGTGACACAGATGCAGAGGTGTGCTGTTCAGAGTGGTACAGGTTTAAATCTTCATAAATATTCTTTCTTGGTAGAAAAGTTGAGGAAGGTATGGATGATGACGATTTGGGAATCTTGAAATATTTCAGAGTTTGTTAGCAGCCAAAGCCTAGAAGCCATTTAATTCTTCTAAAATTAAATTGGAACAAAACATTATTGGTGAGAATATTGCCTTCAGTACTTCTCAGAAGTCAGGTAATATTCAGAGAAAAATCCTGTTACCATGTGCAAAGGAGACAGTGTCTCCTTTACTTTCTATTTCCACCAATATTTCTGACATTTTCTTCCTTTTCAGTTTGTTTATTATCTGATAATTTTATTCAGGTGTAAAATGTTTTATGATCATATCCACCCTTTGTCTTCATTGTGTATATATGTACACACAATACTTTTCCCAATAGTTTTTCATAACACATGATTTCCCTCTTTATCCTGATTAAATCTTCAAATGTCTTGGCATCTTACAATTGAAAAATGATAGTAGATGCTACATAGACAAAGCAATGAAGTGGGACATTCTTGATGAAAAGTACTTAGAACTGAATCGTTTCTGTCTGTAATTTTTAACGTGCTTTTTTATGTTTTAAGACTATAATGAAAAGCAATCTACTGTGAAGAAATACAAACAAATTCAGTTAAATGGCAGTAAAAATGATAATAGCATATGGGGGTATCAGGGTGATGAAAAAGGAGATGGTAAAAGGAGTGAGTAACATCAAAATACATCATACTCAGGTATAAAAATGGAAAGGAAAGATTGTTTTGTAGAAGTAATATATACTAGTGAAATGCATTGGTAGAGTATACATCAGTAGACCAGTATACATCAGTATACATCAGTAGACCAGTATACATCAGTAGACCAGTTTACATCAGTAGACCAGTATACATCAGTAGACCAGTTTACATCAGTAGACCAGTATACATCAGTATACATCAGTAGACCAGTATCTCACAGTTAGTTTGGAAACATTGGATTATCTAATAAAATTAAAAGGTGCTGGAGAGATGTCTTAGAAGCTAAAAGCAATTGCTATGCAAGCAGGAGAATCTAAATCTGAATCCCTAGGTAACATAAAAAAACTAGGAATGGCTACCTATGTTTATAACATCATACTCTTGGAGTCAAAATGGGATAATCGATGCTGCTATTTGGTGCCAGCCTTGGTGTGGGAGGTCCTTCTGTATATGTATTGCTTTTATTGGTTACTGAATAAGGAAATTATTTGGGCCTATAATAGGGCAGAATAGAGCTGGGGAGGGGGAGAACTAAGCTGAATGCTGGGAGAAAGAAGGCAGAGTCACAAGACGCCGTGTAACCGCCAGAGGAAAAAGATGCTATATGCTAGCTGGAACTTTGCTGGTAGGCCATGAGCCTCATGGTAAAATACAAAATATTAGAAATTGGTTAATTTAAGATGTAAGAGTTATCCAGAAATATGATTAAGCTATTGGCCAAGCAATGATTTATATAATATAGTTTCTGAGTGATTATTTCTGGAGACTGGGCTGCCAGGAAACAAATGGTCTTCCAACTACACAGCCTAGCTCCAGCTTCATAAGAGACTGAGTCTCAGATGAGGAAGGTTAGAAGTGATAGAATAGAGCATCCCATGTTCTGTTCTGGTCTCCACAGGTGTGCATACATCCCTCCTGCCACATGCACCTATACCACACACATTCTCTGCACTCACGCATATACAAGGCATAAAAATAAACAGAAAGTAATCTAAAATAAATAAGAGTATTGAAAGTGCTCACTGTTATGTAGAGTATGGATTTCACTAAAGCAGTGTGTGAACACGATGATAGTGTTAAGGTGCCTCGAAAAGCACAGTATCACACCAATTATTACAGCATTATGTATTAATTAATTCATTTTTTATTCACTGCATAGCACAAGGTATTTTGCAATGCCCTTCATAACTTAGAATACCACCATTTCAATAAAAGCAATAGATGAATGATTATTGTGTTTCTTCCAAATTAAAATTTTCATGAATATCGGTACCAGAAACAAATGAAATTAAATTCATAGAGTGTGGAATCAAACCATGTTTCTGTTTCCTTTCTTTATTGTTAATTTTATATCTTCAAAACTGTTCTACAAAAAAGCTTTGCCTAATAAAACTATGGAAGAAGATTCTTTCCATATAGATCGAATGGAAAGTCATTTTATCCTATTATTTAAACATTCAATAATGCTAACTTTTGAGCTGAAGTGAGATGACATCAACAACTGAGGGTACAAACATTTCACTGACTAGGATCATCTGTGCTTTGTTACCCTATGTCCACAATCTCAACTCAGAATGTAGTTTTATCTATCCAGAGAGGTGTGGGGAATCACTTGGTTTTGTGGTTTGCTAGTCATCTGTCCACGAAGACAAAGGGGCAGAAGCAATGAAGAGATTTATGCATGGCCTGTGAACTTGATGGAAACAGCTGTCTGGGAAGCAGACTTCAGGGAATCAGCTCAACTTTAGAGTATATGAAATATACAGAATGGGGGGGGGCGGTCCTGGGAACAAAGCCTAATTTGCATTAAACGGCATGGTCTCCTAGTATAAGTCTTAGTTATCATATGTTCAGCAGGAGTGCCTTCTAGCAGGAATCAGTGCCAAGGGTCAACCTAAAGATAAATTTGGCACCTGGCTTAGAGACAGTTTTTAGATAAAGTCAGTCCTCCAGGCCCAGGTAGTCAGCAGGATATTTTGTTGGGGAGGGAGGGAGTCTCCATGTCACTGAGCTTTTGGAAAAAGCTGCCAGGCCATGATAGACTGTAACCTCGGACCAGCCAGCAAGGCCATCTAACAGAGAGGATAACAAAAATATAGCTTATAAGATTCCTTTGCTAATTTAATAATCATTGATGTTCTGTTATGAGACTACATATTTCAGGGTGAAAGAATTTACTCACTTCTTAGAACTTCTTCACAGCCTCGGGCTATTCCATAGAATAAACTTATCAGATTAGCAGCCACATGGCAGTGGCTTATGCCTTTAATTCTGGCACTGGGGAGGCAGAGGCAAGCAGCTATCTGTGAGTTCTAGGCCAGCAGAGGCTACAGAGAGTTCCGTAACAGACTCCAAAGCTACACAGAGAAATGCCGTCTCTAAAACAAAACAAAAAATGATTATCAGAATAGCTAGATTATTTTACAGAAAAGCATAACTAAATAGTTGATATTCAGATAATAAACAAGATTCATAACATTCTCTTTGGAATCACCTATTGTTTCCTAAGCCCCTGGCAATGTTCAAAGTATTCATAAAACCTGATTCTGAGACAAAGGCCCTAGATGCTCATTATAGAAAGATTATGAAGCTATGTTTTAAGCCATGGTCCCTCAAAACAACACTAGATAGGGATTGAGGACAATTTCAATTTACATGCCCAGAGATCATTTAGCGAGAGGAAGCAATGAACCCATTAGTCTATGTATTAATAAAATGAGTCTTACTATATATATTTCCAAATTTTGTTGTGTTGACATGTTTTTGGCAGAAATATGATTCAGGAAAACTATTAATTGACTTCAATGAGCTGGAACTTTTTGGTTTTTGTATTATTGTGGGAGTCAGCAGCTCATGTCCTGAAGTGATAGTTAAGTAAGAGTTACTCTGCCTTGTACACTTACCTGGCTGTGCTGGACTTCCTCTGTCTCCTCTAAGGGCCTTTAAGTTCCTTATGGCTTTAGACACAATTGAATGCATGTACTTGGAGTTTATCAACTGCTAAAAGTTCTACATAAGATGAATGTCTCACAATCTGAATAAAAGTATAATTTCCCCTTGCACATCCCGCTGTTAATTTGTAAAATTTAAATTCAGTTGCTTCATTCCCTTAATTTATGTTAAACTTGTGTCAAGTCAACCCCTTCCAAATTTCAAAACCTTAAGTGATGGAGAACATGTATAAGCTGTGTAAATGTTTATTATTTGGGTCAATTGCAAAATGAATGATTAATTAGTAGATGACTGCCAAGATGATGGCTGTTCAACCATTTGACAATTGGATCAGTCTTGAAGACAGACTATAGTAGAATTATTAATGTTACCGATTGATAGGAATCTATTGGACAAAAAACACAAAATAGTATTAATGCACATTTACTGGTATTATCAACTAAGCTAAGGGTTTGCTGAAGTGGAGAAGGGATAGCAGCTACATGGATTTAAGCCAACATTCTCTCAAATCCTTCCAGATATTTTATATCATCTGTAATATTTTCAACCTGGTTCCAATTACTGGTGAACTTTTACTTATTTCCCATGGGTTCATCTTTGTGTTAGTTTTTTTTAAAGTTTGACTTCTTTTAAAGTTTCTATTGCACTATAAGACTTTTATTATGCTTATTTGGTATGCGGTATTGTGCCCGTGTAGCTAAACCCACAAGCAAGATCACCACAGAGCCAGTGTCCAGTGTAAACACACAGGGTTTATTGATTATAAGCTCAAGCCCAGACTATCATGTGTGGAGGAGAACAGCCCTGAGCATCTGGGGATGGGTTTTTTTTTAAAGGGAAAAAAAAATCACAATCAGGGCGATACAAGTCTTGATGTTTTAGGATTGGGTAGGGGTATGCATCTTTTAAGTTCATTGGTTAAGGTCTGGTATAATATCCAAACAAAGGCTATCAGTAGCCACAAGGACATGTAGGGCCTGCACATCTAGGGCTGGCCTGCCCAGGTGGGGTCACCCTGACTCGGCCCTGCCAGTTTGCAGCCTTTCTTGGAATTGCTTGTGACTAAGTTCATCCACTGGCTAGACCCTGTCTAAATTGGAATTCTTTCTCAAAATGGAGTTTGTTCTACTCCTCCATCTTTGGAATGTTGCAGCAGGCTTTTCTTTAGGCTACCAACTAGCTCCCAAATCAGACATAGAGACTTCTTATTGGTTATGAATGCTCAGCCTTTTCTTAGCTCTTATTTTAATCTGTTTTGCTTCACCTATATTTTGCCTCTGGGCTTTTTGCCTTTCTTTTTTCTGTATATCTTATTTCTTTGTTTCTCCACGTCCGGCTAGCAACAGCCTGACTTTTGGCCCCAGGTATGTGACTCTCTTTCTCTCTCATTATCTCTTCCTTCTCTCTTCTGTTCAGATTTCTCCTCCTACTTATTCTCCCTACCTGCCAGCCCTGCCTATTCTTCTACTGTGTAGCTATAGGCCATTCAACTTTTTATTAGAACAATCAGGTGCTTTCAGCATGCAAGGTGAAACAAATGCAACACATCTTTACATAATTAAAACAATGCAGCCTAAATTCATGCAACATATCTTTCCATTGTTAACAAAGGCAGCATAAACAAATGTAACACATCTTTGCCAAGTTAAAATAATATTACACAACAGAATGCTGCCCTGGTTTTAACAGCTAGTCTGTGACTTTCTCGTGAATAAATACTTGAGAAATTTACATTTCATCTCAAACACAGAAAATAGACTTTTATTAGATATACAGTTAGTGATGGGTGATTTGAATTTACTGCTAGGGATGATGAATTGGAATGTGATAAAAAATAATAAAGCTAAATTTTGTCATCAATTAAATTTAATTAATTTAATTCCCTTTCCTCCCTCCCTCCCTCCCTCCTTCCCCCCTCCCTCCCTCACACACACACACACACACACACACACACACACACACACAGAGAGAGAGAGAGAGAGAGAGAGAGAGAGAGAGAGAGAAGGAGAGAAGAAATGGTTGGATTCTGTTCATTATGTTTTTCTTCAGATTACACACAATCAAATGTGATCAGGTGATGAGTTAACTATTTGTCCTGAAATGCCTTAATTGAATATAGAAATGATAATGTTAAATTCCATGAGAAGAGGCATCTAAGTTGTTTTTGCTTACTAATGTATTAAAAAATCCTAGATCAGGAAGTGCCATGCATAGATCAATCAAACATTTGCTGCATAAGTGAGTGTATTAAAAAGAAAAGTGGCAGCCACTGACATTGACATTACCTATTTTATCAAACCTTTCTCAAATTAAATAATATGAATGTATTTCTTCTCTTATAAACTCTAAAATCTTATTTCAAGGTATAATAATGCTTTTAAAACACTATAGCCAATGCACTAGCTTCTGTATTTGATGTCCTTCTTGTAGAAATTATTATGTATGTGTCATTACTTTCATGGTTCCTAAATCTTACATCACTCAATATTTTCTTCAAATATACACACTCATATTTTCAGCATTTTTCAGCAATATTTTTATCAATCACATTTGAAATATATGACATGATTTAAATCTATAATTTTCTACTGTTTCAGAGGAAACACAATATATTACATGATAGCAAATTAAAGTTTACAGCTAGAAGAATCCTTTATGCTATTGACTGATAATGAATCTGAATCTCTGAAAAACAAGATTCTTGCCAATAAGTAGAATCTGTTTTCTGGTTTGTTGGCTCTCAATCTGAAACACTATCTTTCCCCAGTCTCTGTTATATTGGCTCATCTAGTCAGAGCACATAGAGAGCATAGGATGGAAGATAAATTAATTCCAGCAGATGTCATCATCGGACTTTCCATTGCTAAGAATGAACATCCTTTGAAAAAAAAGAGGAGAGCTAAACAGTGAAGATTTAAACAGTCACTATCCCTTTCCATTTCCTGAGGATTGCTTTGTTTAGGATCTGGGAGAACCTGCTTGGAAAATACATTGGGAAAAAGAACATCAGTCTTTATTTTGTTAGATCCTAGTCTCTTCTTTTGCTTTGGCATGTCCTAGCAATATTAGATACATACATTACATATCAGGACTAGGTATGCATGTATGTATATGTATACATATATGTGTGTATATGATAGTGTTTAGGTTGTGTGTGTGTGTGCACATATACAGTCTCTTAATGAATTCACCCTTTACCAGTATGCAAAGCATGTCTTTCTTTGCCTTTTATTCTGACAACTCAACTGAAGTTAGAGTAGTCCTACTAGCTTTCCCATAAGGAACATATTTTGCAGTTGTTTTATTCCTAATCTGTTTCTCTTTCATGGATATTTCTCCCATTTGTCAATAAAATTTAAGTTTTTTGAATCAATTAAGTTAATCTATCTATTGTCACTTCCCACTTCTGTTCTTCATGACATCATGTTGTCCTTACTGAGTTGAGTTTCTCATCATGTTGCTGTATGTAAACAAACAGAATTCTTCATTACCAAACTTTTCATTTTTGATTGTAAATTTTAACCATCTATAATTTATTTTTTACTCTCCTCTAAATGGAAACATGCTCCCTTAACAATCCTTTGAATACTACTATATATTTTTGGATTCTTGTATATCTCCTTGATATTTATGATCCAAATAACAGATACCCCTTTTTGATGTCCAATTTTAAAAGCTTGAAAAAAAGTGTGTTCATTGTTCTACAATGCAGAAATTACATGAAAGGCTAAGGTAGCATATGTTTGGTGGAATCCCAAGATCATGAAGGGCATGGATGTAGACTGCACAGTCACATGAAGGCATTGTGAGTACGTGGAGCAGGCATAGAAGATGTTTCCAGAACCCTGGTGACATCACTATTTGCAAAAATGGAAAATTTTAGAAGTCTTCTAATTTAGTATTTCACATCAAATTCTTGAAGGCCAAACTACACTTAAGACTGGCTGTTGACTAAATAAACATGTAATACACTGAGCCTACGATAAAAAAAATATAGTTAAACAACTTTTTTCAAAAACAACAACACAATAGATGAAATTCCCAGATGACTCTCCATGTCCAGGGCCTCAGCAGCTGTGGATTCAATCAATCACAGACCAATCTCAAGTACTGTTAGAATGTTGACTGTTCTGAACATGTATAGACATGTATTGTGAATTCCTGAACAATACAGTAAATATATAATTTACTTTTGCTAGGGATTGCAAGTCAACTAAATGTATTTAAGTTTCTGAAGGACAGGTATGCATGGCTCAGTTTATATACACATATGATGATGGTTTATAGGAGGAATCTAAAAATCAGTGGGATTTGGCATCTGGGAGGTTGTGCTGGAATTGGTTCCCATAGATTTTGAGGAAATATATGGAGAAATACCAAGTGATCAGACCTAAAATCATGCACATGTAGGCAACATTGTATGGACTGAGCAAATTACACTATTAGGTTTGTTTCCTTAGATGAATATTAATAACAGTCATTAAGGCAGAGGAGTCCTTGAATTCAGGAGGAACAAGGAGACCCAGGGAGGGAAGGATAGATAGGGAGTAGTAAGGGAGTGAATGCATTTTAAATGTATTGAAGGAAGTATAGGACAGTCCTGGAAAGGAGGACTGGTTCAGCAGAATCACTAATGGTTACCACAGGACTCAGAGATACCCTGCATGCAACTTTTTATGTCTGACGATGTTTTAAGTGAAGATTTTGGTATTCCTCCTTCGGTTTTGGTTACCACATTTTTCTCCTCTTTTTGAACAGTCTTAATGCATTTAGATTGCTTTTCAAATTTTTGAGATTGCTTGGCCCATTCTGTTTTAAATATAAATATTTTTAAATCATGCATTTTATTACAAAGGATGACTTGACATTCCAAATTTGTGCAATGTACTTTATAAGAAATTTAATAAGAACATTTTTAAAAAAATATTCTCTTCCCATGGTGCATTAGTTCTTCATAAAATATTTTTTAAGTTAGAAGCATACTTTAAATTTTTATGCTTCATGGATAAGGGGAATTCTTTTTTTTTATTGAGAAAAGGAGAAAAAAAACAAGTTTCCCCCTCCTCCCAGCCTCCCATTTCCCTCCCAATCCTCCCACCCTTCTCCCCCTCCTCCCACCCTTCTCCCCCTCCCCCAACTCCTCTCTCCCTCCCTCTCTAGTCTAAAGAGCAGTCAGGGTTCCCTGCCCTGTGGTAAGTCCTAGGTCCTCCCCTCTCCGTCCATTTCTAGGAAGGTGAACATCCAAACTGGCTAGGCTCCCACAAAGCCAGCACATTACGTAGGTTCAAAACCCCGTGCCATTGTCCTTGGCTTCTCATCAGCCCTCATTGTTCGCCATGCTCAGAGAGTCCAGTTTTATCCCATGCTTTTTCAGTCACAGTCCAGCTGGCCTTGGTGAGCTCCCAATAGATCAACTCCACTGTCTCAGTGGGTGGGTGCACCCCTCGTGGTCCCGACTTTTTTGCTCATGTTCTCCCTCCTTTCGCTCCTCATTGGGACCTTGGGAGCTCAGTCCAGTGCTCCAGTGTGGGTCTCTGTCTCAATCTCCATCCATCACCAGATGAAGGTTCTATGATGATATGCAAGATATTCATCAGTATTGCTTATAGGATAGGGTCATTTCAGGTTCCCTATCCACAGCTGCCCAAGGAACTAACTGGGGACTTCGGCTTGGGCATCTGGGAGCCACTCTAGGTTCAAGTATCTTGCCAACCCTAAGGTAGCTCCCTTAACTAAGAATTGTGCTTCCGTGCTCCCCTATCCAACCTTCCTTTATCCCAATCCTCCTTTTTCCCCAAGTTCCCCCCATCCTCCCCTTCTCACTTTTCTCTCCCCATATCCCCTTACCACCCCACCCCCAAGATCTCAATTTTCTTCCCAGCAATTTTGTCTACTTCCCATAGCCAAGAGGACAACTCTATGTTTTTCCTTTGGTTCACCTTCTTACTTAGCTTCTTTGGGATCACCAATTGTAGACTCTGTGACCCTTGTTTATGGCTAGAAACCAATTATGAGTGAGTACATCCCATATTCATCTTTTTGGGTCTGGGTTACCTCACTCAGGATAGTGTTTTCTATTTCCATCCATTTGCATGCAAAATTTGAGAAGTCATTGTTTTTTACCGCAGCGTAGTACTCTAATGTGTAGATATTCCACACTTTCTTCATCCATTCTTCCATTGAAGGGCATCTAGGTTGTTTCCAGGTTCTGGCTATTACAAATAATACTGCTATGAACATAGTTGCACAAATGCTCTTGTCATATGGTAGGGCATCTCTTGGGTATATTCCTAGGAGTGGTATTGCTGGGTCCAGGGGTAGGTTGATCCCGAATTTCCTGAGAAACCGAAACACTGATTTCCAAAGTGGTTGCACAAGATTGCATTCCCACCAGCAATGGATGAGGGTACCCCTTCCTCCACAGCCTCTCCAGCAAAGGCTATCATTGGAGTTTTTATTTTGGCCATTGTGACAGGTGTAAGATGATATCTCAAAGTTGTTTTGATTTGCATTTCCCTGATTGCTAAGGAGGTTGAGCATGACCTTAAGTGTCTTTTGGCCATTTGAACTTCTTCTGTTGAGAATTCTCTGTTCAGTTCAGTGCCCCATTTTTTAATTGGGTTAATTAGCATTTTAAAGTCTAGTTTCTTGAGTTCTCTATATATTTTGGAGATCAGACCTTTGTCTGTTGCGGGGTTGGTGAAGATCTTCTCCCAGTCAGTAGGTTGCCTTTTTGTCTTGGTGACAGTGTCCTTTGCTTTACAGAAGCTTCTCAGTTTTAGTAGGTCCCATTTATTCAATGTTGCCCTTACTGTCTGTGCTGTTGGGGTTACACATAGGAAGCGATCTCCTGTGCCCATCTGCTGTAGGGTACTTCCCACTTTCTCTTCTATCAGGTTCAATGTGTTCTGACTGATAATGAGGTCTTTAATCCATTTAGACTTGAGTTTTGTGCATGGTGATAGATATGGGTCTATTTTCATTCTTCTACAGGTTGACATCCAGTTATGCCAGCACCATTTTTTGAAGATGCTTTCTTTCTTCCATTGTATACTTTTGGCTCCTTTATCAAAAATGAGGTGTTCATAGGTTTGTGGGTTAAAATCCGGGTGTTCTATATGATTACATTGGTCCACTTCTCTGTTTTTATGCCAGTACCACATTGTTTTCATCACTGTAGCTCTGTAATAGAGTTTTAAGTCAGGGATGGTAATGCCTCCAGACAATCTTTTATTGTATAGGATTGTTTGGGCTATCCTGGGTTTTCTGTTTTTCCATATAAAGTTGATTATTGTCCTCTCAAGATCTCAAGATCTGTGAAGAATTTTGATGGGACCTTGATGGGGATTGCATTGAATCTATAAATTGCCTTTGGTAGAATTGCCATTTTTACTATGTTGATCCTCCCAATCCAAGAGCAAGGGAGATCCTTCCATTTTCTGGTATACTCCTCAATTTCTTTCTTCAATGCCTTAAAGTTCTTGTCAAATAGATCTTTCACTTCCTTGGTTAGATTTACCCCAAGATATTTTATGTTGTTTGTGGCTATCGTGAAAGGTGAAACTTCTCTGATTTCCCTCTCTGCTTCCATATCCTTTGTGTATAAGAGGGCGACTGATTTTTTGGAGTTGATCTTGTATCCTGCCACATTACTAAAGGTGTTTATCAACTGTAAAAGTTCTTTGGTGGAGTTTTGGGGGTCGCTTATGTACACTATCATAAAATCTGCAAATAACGAAAGTTTCACTTCTTCTTTTCCAATTCGAATGCTCTTGATCCCCTTATGTTGTCTTATTGCTATTGCTAGAACTTCAAGCACTATATTGAAGAGGTATGGCGAGAGTGGACAGCCTTGTCGTGTTCCTGAGTTTAGTGGGATGGCTTTGAGTTTCTCTCCATTTAATTTGATGTTAGCTGTCGGCTTGCTGTATATAGCTTTTATTATATTTAGGTATGACCCTTGTATCCCTAATCTCTCCAAGACTTTTATCATAAAGGGGTGTTGAATTTTGTCAAATGCTTTTTCAGCATCTAATGAAATGATCATATGGTTTTTTTCTTTCAGTTTATTTATATGCTGGATTACATTGATAGATTTTCGTATGTTGAACCAGCCCTGCATCCCTGGGATGAAGCCTACTTTATCATAATGGATAATTTTTCAGATGTGTTCTTGAATTCGGTTTGCCAGTATTTTGTTGAGGATTTTTGCATCGATGTTCATGAGTGAGATTGGTCTATAATTTTCTTTCTTGGTTGAGTCTTTGTGCGGTTTTGGTATCAGAGTAACTGTAGCTTCATAAAAGTAATTTGGCAATGCCTCTTCTGTTTCTATATTGTGGAATACATTAAGGAGTATAGGTATTAGGTCTTCTTGGAAGTTCTGGTAGAATTCCGCATTGAAACCATCTGGTCCTGGGCTTTTTTTGGTAGGGAGGTTTTTGATAACCTCTTCTAGTTCTTCGCGACTAACAGGTCTATTTAGATTGTTCACCTGTTCCTGGTTTAACTTTGGTATATGGTATTTATCTAAAAAAGTGTCCATTTCCTTTACATTTTCCAGTTTTGTGGCATATAGCCTTTTGTAGTAAGATCTAATGACTCTCTGAATTTCCTCTGTGTCTGTGGTTATGTCCCCCTTTTCATTTCTGATCTTATTAATTTGCAAATTCTCTCTCTGCCGTTTGATTAGTTTGGATAGGGGTTTGTCAATCTTGTTGATTTTCTCCAGGAACCAGCTTTTTGTTTCATTGATTCTTTGGATTGTTTTCTGTGTTTCTATTTTGTTGATTTCAGCCCTCAGTTTGATTATTTCCAGTCTTCTACTCCTCCTAGGTGAGTCTGCTTCCTTTTCTTCTAGAGCTTTCAGGTGGGCTGTTAAGTCTCCAATATGTGCTTTCTCTGTTTTCTTTAAGTGGGCACTTAGTGCTATGAACTTTCCTCTTAGGACTGCTTTCATAGTGTCCCATAAGTTCGAGTATGTTGTTTCTTTATTTTCATTGAATTCAAGGAAGACTTTAATTTCTTTCTTAATTTCTTCCTTAATCCAGGTATGGTTCAGTAGTTGACTGTTCAGTTTCCATGAATTTGTAGGCTTTCTGGGGGTAGGATTGTTGAATTCTAACTTTAATCCATGGTGATCTGATAAGACACAGGTGGTTACTAATATTTTTTTTGTAACTGTGGATGTTTGCTTTGTTACCGACTATGTGGTCGATTTTCGAGAAGGTTCCATGAGCTGCAGAGAAGAAGGTATATTCTTTCCTATTTGGGTGGAATGTTCTGTAGATGTCTGTTAAGTCCATTTGATTCATTACCTCCATTAATTCTCTAATTTCTCTGTTAGGTTTCTGTCTGATTGACCTGTCCATTGGTGAGAGAGGAGTGTTGAAGTCTCCTACTATTGTGTGTGCGGTTTGATGGCTGCCTTGAGTTTTAGCAATGTTTCTTTTTTGTACGTGGGTGCTTTTATATTAGGGGCATAGATGTTCAGGATTGAGACTTCATCCTGATGAACTGTTCCTGTTATGAGTATAAAATGCCCCTCTCCATCTCTTCTGATTGATTTAAGTTTGAAGTCTACTTTGTTAGATATTAGTATGGCCACACCTGCTTGTTTCTTAGGTCTATTTGCTTGATAAGCCTTTTCCCAGCCCTTTAGTCTGAGTAGGTGCCTGTCTTTGTGGTTGAGGTGTGTTTCTTGTAAACAGCAGAATGTTGGATCCTGTTTTCGTATCCAATCTCTTAGCCTGTGCCTTTTTATAGGTGAGTTGAGTCCATTAACATTGAGTGATATTAATGACCAGTGGTTGTTAACTCCGGTCATTTTTTTAGTCGTAGAGTTTGTGTGTTTCCCTTCTTTGTTTTGTGTTGGTGAAGGGTCTCTAGATGTCTGAGTTATTGTGCTCATTGTTGGACTCCTTGGTTAGTGATTTTCCTTCTATTACTTTCTGTAAGGCTGGATTTGTGGCTGCGTATTGTTTAAATTTGTTTTTTTCCTGAAAAATTTTATTTTCTCCATTTATAGTGAATGAAAGCATGGCTGGGTATAGTAATCTGGGCTTGTATCCATGGTCTCTCAGTTTCTGCAGTACATCTATCCAGGCCCTTCTGGCTTTCATGGTTTCCATGGAGAAGTCAGGTGTAAGTCTGATAGGTTTACCTTTATAAGTAATTTGGCCTTTTTCCTTTGCAGCTTTTAATATTCTTTCCTTATTCTGTATGCTTTGTGTTTTGATAATTATATGGCGAGGGGATGTTTTTTTTTGATCCAGCCTATTCGGTGTTCTGTATGCTTCTTGAACCTTCATTGGTATATCTTTCTTTAGGTTGGGAAAGTTTTCTTCTATAATTTTATTAAATATATTTTTTGGACCATTGAGCTGCACTTCTTCTCCTTCTTCTACTCCTATTATTCTTAGGTTTGGTCTTTTTATTGTGTCTTATATTTCCTGAATATTTTGTGATGAGAATTTGTTGGACTTGCTGTTTTCTTTGATCAGTGTGTTTATTTTCTCTATGGTATCTTCAGAATCTGAGATTCTTTCTTCTAACTCTTGTATTCTGTTGGTTATGCTTGTTTCTGTAGACTCTGTTTGTTTATTTAAATTTTCCTTGTCCAGCCGGCCCTCTGTTTGTGTTTTCTTCTATACCTCCATTTCAGTTTTCAAGTCTTGAACTGTTTCCATTATCTGTTTGATTGTTTTTCCTTGGTTTTCTAGGGTATCATTCACTGATTTATTCAATTCTTCAAACTTTCTGTTATATTTCTCATCTCTTTCTATAAGGGCATTTTTTACATGCTGTTTAAGGGCGTCAATCACTTTCATGAAGTCAATCTTTGCTACTTCTTATTGATTAAGGTGTTCATGTCCTCCCGTTGTGAGGTCGCTGTTTTCTGGTGGCTTCATGTTGCTTTTCAGCTTGTTGGGCGAATTCTTGCCTTGGCGTCTGCCCATCTCTTCTTCCAAATGCTCCCTTATGGATCTTCTTTTACTGGATCAGGTCTCCTTGCCTACCCAATGCTGGCTCTCCTGGCGCCGAGAGATCAGGCCTCCGTGCTGGTGGGCAGGTCACAAACAAAGCGCCTACCCTGCTTGGTGCAGGCAGGCCATAGAAACAAAGGGACTCCCGCTCGCTTGGGTTCCCCGAGGATTCGGATCCAGTGCCCAGACAGGCTTGGCTGGGTGATGTTACATGCAGAAAGAGGGCGGTGGGGCCGAAGTGGGGAGGGTTCTGGATGGAATCTGGTGGGCTAGGAAGAAAGAGGCGGTATGCAGGGAGTGGAGGCCCTGCAGAGAGCTCAAGAAGGATAGGGGCCAAGGAACCTCTGAGCTCCCTTTCCCTGGCTGGCGCCACGGGGCCAGAAACTCACCCCAACGCTGGCTCTCCTGGCTCCGAGAGATCAGGCCTCCGTGCTGGTGGGCAGGTCACAAACAAAGCGCCTACCCTGCTTGGTGCAGGCAGGCCATAGAAACAAAGGGACTCCCGCTCGCTTGGGTTCCCCGAGGATTTGGACCCAGTGCCAAGACAGGCTTGGCTGGGTGATGTTATGTGCCGAAAGAGGGCGGTGGGGCCGAAGTGGGGAGGGTTCTGGATGGAAGCTGGGTGGGCTAGGAAGAAAGAGGCGGTATGCAGGGAGTGGAGGCCCTGCAGAGAGCTCAAGAAGGATAGGGGGCCAAGGAACCTCTGAGCTCCCCTTCCCAGGCTGGCGCCGTGTGGGGCCAGAAACTCACCCCAACGCGGGGTCTCCTGGCTCCGAGAAATCAGGCCTCCGTGCTCGATAAGGGGAATTCTTAACAGTAAACTCAGTATAACAGGAAGATAAGCCTAGATTTTCTCAATGTACCCAAAACAGTGTAGAGGGGCACAGTCGGGGAAGGGTACTAGTTACATGCAAGATTCCTGGAGTTTCTGTGTTCTTGAACAATTCTTCAGAAGATGAGAGTTGTCCCTTAAAGGTGGAAAAGGCTAGGAAGTATAGTCCAGGCTAGTGCACCCAGCAGATTCAAGAACATTGATTTTGGAGAAACAAAACCGTCAGGGTTCAGTGATTACTCAACAAGATGAAGCCCTGTCTCTAGCCTAAGAAACCGAGTTTGACCCCCAGAACCTACATGATAGAAGGAAAGAGACAACTCCTGCAAATTGTCCTCTGACCTATAAACATACACACACACACACTAAATAAATAAAGATACAGAAGAAAATTTGAGAAAAATAATTTACATAATTGTTGCCTAAATTTCTATAAATTTACCTGAAAAGATAAGGTTTCTTATAAATGTCATCCTTCAGATTTCATTATTCTTAATTTGCGGATATATTACAATATGGATGCATATTTTATATTACTATCCTTTCCCATAGAAATGCTTCTAAATATTGTGAGCTCCCCATCCTTAGAATCCCCAAATGACCCTCATGCCTGGAAATGTCTTCATGATGAACCTGGTGAGGAATGGGCTGAAGCCCCACATGAGGACAAACAGAACACCCTGCACTGTCAGCAAAGATGAAAACTGAGCTTGGATTGCAAACTTAACTGGGGGACAGTGAAGGCTAAAAATGCAGGGAAAGGCCAAAAAACACAGAGCACTGAGAGACTGTAACCTGCTATGCATACTCACCCTTCATAATTGAGTAGGACTTCATCATTATTGACAGACTATTTATTTTCTGTCGATATTAGCTGAAAATTGAGTAAAAGCGAGAGTTGTGTTGTTTTTGTTTTGGTTTGGGTTTTTTTAATACTCTAGTGAGTAGTTTCTGCAGAATTGGTGTGTTTGTTCTTATTTACTAATAACTACATTATACAAATTCCCTATGAGAATATTTGTATTTCTTTCTCAGTAATTATCTAACTGGCAAGCAATTCAAAGCCAGAATGGTAGGAACCAATAAAGTACTGAGATGTTTTATTATTCTTCAACTTAAATGTATTAGTCAAGAATCATCTTGAAGTAGGAATTCTAGATGTTATAAGTTAAAATGTGTTAAAGCTACATTCCTAGTGGGGTAACCCAGTGCAGAAGAGAACAACAGTGCGTACATTTTCTTTTGAAATGTAAAAGAAGGACTTGGGTGTTATGAGTCCTAGGGAAGCAGAAGTCTTAAAGCAGCTTTGCAAGAGGTTGGCAGTTTCCTTGGATCACACCACATTTTCTCATCTGAGTACTGAGCCTCACACCTGTAGCTTCTCAAACATGACACTATGCCCCTTGAAAAGTATTTCTTTATTTATTTGATTGACTCACTTTACAAATGGAGCCAAGCTTTGCTGCTTGAGTAGGGTTTGAACTCATGAGGTCAAGGGCTTCTCTTATCAGGTGTCCCCAGTGGAAATCACTTTCTTTTAGTAAGCAAGTCTTTATGATGTTAAAATGTTTTCTAGGAAACTTCAATTTGTGCAGAGATGTCTCTACAGATGGCTTTTTTCCCCTCTTATCCTCTTTTCTTCTACTCTTGTTTGCCTCTTCTCATCATTTCCTCCTCTTCTTACTTCTTTTCCTTTACTATAGCAAGTAATACAGAGGAGATAAAACCTTAGAGAAATACATTACACTGTTTGAGTTGAAAAGGAGAATATGTAAAAGATGTTGGAACCACTCAGCCATGTTTAACATCAGATTTAATTGTATGAAGAAGATACTGAAAGAGCAAAGAACTGAACTTTTTGTTTTGTTCCTGTTGTTTGGTATTTTTTTGGGGGGGTATATTTGTACTTTTATTCTTTTTTCATACAATACATCCCAACCATAACCTCTCCTGCCTTCTTTCCTCCTAGTTCTCCACCAACTCCCCTCTCTCCCAGATTCAGTGCGCCTCCATTTCCCTTCAGAGGAGTAGGCCTTCCAGTGATATCAACTGAACAGAGCATAACAAGATGCAATAAGACTAGGCATAAACCCTCATATCAAGACTGGATGAGGCAACCTAGTAAGAGAAAAAGGGTCCCATGAGCAGGCAAAAAAGTCAGAGACACCCCCATACATGCTGTTAGGAACCTCAAAAGAACCTCAAGCTAAACAGCCACAACATGTATTCAGAGTGCCTAGTGCAGACCCATGTAGGCTCCATGTTTGTCCCCCCTAATCTTTGTGAGCCCCTATATGCCCTGCTGTTGTAAGGAGGCCACTTCTTTCATTTTCAGCTCTTCAACCCCAAAATAATCACATAGAAACTGTGTTAACTAAATCACTGCTTGGCTCATTAGCTGTAACTTCTTTTGGCTAACTCTTACATCTTAATTTAACCTATTTCTAGCAATCTGTGTATCACGGCTGTGGCTTATCGGGTAGAGTTCTGGCGTCTGCCTCTGGCTGGGATACATGGCTTCTCTCTGACTCCACCCTTCTTTCTCCCAGCATTCAGTTTAGTTTTTCCCACCTGGCTAAGTTCTGCCCTGCTATAGGTTCAAAGCAGTTTCTTTATTAATCAATGGTATTCACAGCATACAGAGAGAAATCCCACATCATCCTGCTTAGTTTATTCTGTGGGTCATGCTCTGGTGTCCTTGACCCCTCTGGTTCCTACAATCCTTCTTCCTCTTCCTACAGTTCTGCTTCATGTTTGGTTTTGGGTCTGTGCATCTGCTCCCATCAGCTGATGGATGAAGTCTCTCTAGTGATGACTGGGCTAGTCATGTGTCTAGGAATATAGCAGAGTATCATTATGAAAGACCCCCAAAATGGGCGTCACGTCTGAGGGATACCCCTTCACCCAAGACAGAAACCAGGCCACTGGATGCAAAAGCAAGAGGAAGTTTATTGGATACACAGGTGCCTATGGGCATGTCAGCAACCACAGTCGAGAATAGTCAGCCTGCTGAATGAGTGTGCCGGTCTGAGAAAACACCATGCATTTATAGGGGGTTCAGGGGTTACATAAAAGATGGTGTAGCAACAAGCATTTCATTGGTTCCTATATATTGGGTGGGCTAAGGTCAAGATTGGGACAGGGTTGTTTATCCATTTGCAGTTTTATGGAAAACCATAAAATCTAGATATAGCTAAGTTCAGCTCTCTGGGTATTTTGACAGACTGTCGCAGTGGTTAGCTGTCTTCCTGTCGGCCCAGTTTCTACAGAGCTAGCTGACCGCAGATATCCTGTTCAGCAGGGCCCTATCTGCTTCTCTAAAATTTGTTTTTCTAAGCTTATGTAGTTGACTTAATTTGAACCTTGCTACAGGCTGGAACAGGGGTCTTTCAATTAGGAATCATTTCATTGAGATTTTTGCTGTTTGGCTTGGTTTTACTTTTTGTTTGTTATTTTCCTTTGGCCAGTATTATTTGGTTCTAGGCCAAGTCTGTAAGCCATCCTGGATTCTGGTTCCTGGTCATAGGCATGATTTCCCTCCCTATGGCTTGGGCCTCGAGTTAGGTCAGTCATTGGTTGGCCACACCCACAAGCTTTGAGCCACCATTGACCCATCTTGCAAGTAGGGCAGGCTTAGGGTTCAAGATTTGGGGGTTCGGTTGGTGGGCTCTTACAGCATGGAATAAATCATCATTGGCAGAAGCATCAAAACATAATTTGATTTTTCTGAGACAATGAGTATCTCAGACCCAGTATCATATTTAAGAGCTAAGATAAAAACTCCCTCCCTCAGGGTCTATTTGCAATAAGCCAGCATTTCCCTATATTGCCAAAAAATATCAAACTTTTTACTGTTGTTGGTCTTGATGACAGATGTGAGAGATTTCTAGGGGAAAAAAAAGAAGAGACATCATCACAGACTTTAGAATATTCCCAATCTCCTTGTTCGTCAGGATTCAAAAGAACTAAATTAAGATATTTAAAGTATCCCTCGCGGTCCTGAGTTCCTTGCTCGTGCTCTCTCTCCTTCTGCTCCTGATTTGGACCTTGAGATTTCTGTCCACTGCTCCAATGTGGGACTCTGTCTCTGTCTCCTTTCATCGCCTGATGAAGGTTAATATTCAGGAGGATGCCTATATGTTTTTCTTTGGGTTCTCCTTCTTATTTAGCTTCTCTAGGATCACAAATTATAGGCTCAATGTCCTTTATCTATGGCTAGAAACCAAATATGAGTGAGTATATCCCATGTTCCTCTTTTTGGGTCTGGCTTACCTCACTCAGGATAGTGTTTTCTATTTCCATTGAGACAATGGGGATGTTCTATCGGGAACTCACCAAGGCCAGCTGGCCTGGGTCTGAAAAAGCCTGGGATAAAACCGGACTCGCTGAACACAGAGGACAATGAGGACTACTGAGAACTCAAGAACAATGGCAATGGGTTTTTGATCCTACTGCACGTACTGGCTTTGTGGGAGCCTAGGCAGTTTGGGTGCTCACCTTATTAGACCTGGATGGAGGAGGGTGGTCCTTGGACTTCCCACAGGGCAGGGAACCCTGATTGCTCTTTGGGATGAAGAGGGAGGGAGACTTGATTGGGGGAGGGGGAGGGAAATGGGAGGCGGTGGCGGGCAAGAGACAGAAATCTTTAATAAATAAATAAACTTTTAACAAAAGATACTTAAAGTAACAGATTCTGTCAGAGCAGTCATCTCGACAATCCTTACTGGAATGGAAGACTTTTCCGGGGTGTGCTGCTCTGACAATGCACCTTATTGGAGAAATTATCTCACTCCCGAAGCTAGTCTTGACCCAACATTCCTCACTGTCTCAGTTCTTCAATGTTTTCCTCCAATTGCAATGACTCTGTACAGCATTTGTGTCCACCTCTCAGGAAGCACTTTTACTCCTTTTTCAATTCCAGTTTCCTAAAAGCTAACCTTTCATTCTTTTCCACATTTTTCACTACCTAAGATTAGGGAAGAAATCTTGAGGGTGAGGATGCGGGTCAAAGAATCCTGGCGGCAGTTGACTGGAACTGTGGGGGTCCTGAAAAGGGGGTGTACTGGTCCTTAAGCCCCATATTTGGGTGCCAAATGTTGAAGGTGAGGAAATGGGTCAAAGAATCCCAGGCTAACTCCAAAATATTCCAGTTATGTTTTCTTTGTTATAAGGGGTGAACTCATAAAACAGGAATGAGAAGTCCAACCTCAGCTGTGTAGCATGGGAACCAGAGAGAGAGAAAACCCTGGGTGGGCAGTTTCCTCTGGGTACCCACAATGTCATGCCCTAAACTGGTCCAACCTCTTAAAGATCAGAGGTTGACAGAGCTTCCCCATCAAATAAATATGATTATTGTTATTTCATCACCTTTTTAAAATGTCGTATACTTAATAAAATATACATAAACACTAGAAAAACATCTGCTTTACCTAAAGCTATATTTCAGTGATAAATATTTTTGGATAAATGAAGCACAAGGTATATGTTCAGTCTTCAAAGAACCCTCATAAAAACAACCATCAATGAAAGAGACAAGGAAAAGACAGTCTGTTTAAATTATAAAATGGCCACATATATATTGTGTATGCTAATAATGCATAGACCCAACTCAGCCACATACATATCATTCTGGAAATGTTATATTGTTGTGTCCTAATAAAGATTCTATGCCATCCTTTACAATATAATAGCTTTAATGAAGGATTTCAAAATGTTTGACTTGAATTTTGATACCTTTTTATGTATTTGAGATTTGTCCTTTTTTATTAGAGAACCAATAGCCTTGGATATCCTGTTAGAAGAGTTTTATATTATTTTGGCTTGAAAATAATAGGAAATGTTGAAAGCTGAGAAAATGAGTCTCTGGCACAGAACTATTCCATTTGCTGCTAGGAGAAATTCTCACAAATTTAATGGCCTGATGTCACAGATGTACACAGCCTAGAAAGTCTTTCACCCCCACCCACTTGACTTGTTTTTATGTATTAAGTGTTTTTTTTTCTTTTTGTAAAATCCCTGTCACAGCAAAGCTAACTGCATGCTGAAACGTGGAAGTTTCCCAAGCATGCACAAGCCCTCTATCCCATCTGCGGTGTTACCTGCCATGTTCTCTGCCATGTGGTGACTTGTGCAACTTCAAGTTTATACTCCCAGCTCCTGAGTTCTGGGCTTATTGATCCTTGTACAGAATTGATTTAATTGCTTTTAATTTGTCAATTGAATCCTATTACTCAGTATTTAACAAGCATTTAGGTGTGGAAACCTAAGGGGCTATGGACTACTTGTGGCACCAGGTTACACTACTAGTCATGACTTGGCATCCGCAACACCTGCTGGGCAATAATAATTATTATACCTAAAACAATTTACCAGATTTGATATCAGGGAGTTAACAAATGAATAACCTTGAAAGTTATGTAATCGCAGACAACATTAACGTTGAAATTTTTAGTAACTATTTTGCTAATACTATGGATTGCATTCTGCAAGATTTGTATAGTTATGGTGATACAACCATTTATTGGATATTGGGACTCAGTTTTTTTCTTCATATTATAACCTTAAAAATGGCTTGCTAACAGAGCCAAAATGAGGCCATTTAAGAAATAACACAGTATTTACAGACTAATAATGAACATCCAGCTGATAGGATTATTATCATTGAAAATCAAAAGGTAACTAAAAATACTATTGAAAATGGTAACATTAATTTGACAGACAAAATTGAATCAAAATCAAAGGATACTAAGAAATTATATGAAAGAATTCATACTGTTGAATTTGACAATCAAAATTTCTTAAAAGGTTATGATAAGTTAGCAGACAGAGTATCTCTCCAGGATGGCAATCTGTACACTACCAAATAATGTCCAAGGATGAGGTGTTATCTTTAAATGGAATACTTTAGACCTTGGAATCACCTGTGCAGAATGAGTACCAGAGTCTAGGTGTCTCGATGAAATCACTAGAAATATATACAGGTCAGGAGATTCAGGCTTTAGAAAATGGAGTAGTAAAAAGATTTGAAATTATTCAGGAAATTATTGGAGCTGATAAGCAGGGAAGGAAGGTATAAAGACAGGATTCAACATCACCAGTAGCTGTAAGAGACGACTTACCCAGTGTTTTAGATGTCCTACCCTGTAATCTAATCTGACAAAGAATCAAGCTCTAAAGGCCCAAATGGATCCAAAGAAGGTAGATGGATACCTATAGAAATGAATTATCTAAAAGAAATTAAGCAAGCTGTTGTAACTTATGGCTTATATTCTGCATTTGTTAGAGAGACAATAAAGACATAGGCTTCTAGCATTAAAGTGACACCACATGACTGACTTCAGTAAGTTTCAGCAGTCCTGGATGATGGACCTCAACTGATGTTTAAATTCTATTTTAGAGAAGAGGCTAAAATTTTAGAACAACAGGGAAAAGCAAATGAACTTGAGACTTACCAATATCAAATTCTTGGTGAGGGTACTCATGCTGACCCAAGGCTCTTTACGATGACCAAATTTTGTCCCTATGCCACAAAGCAGCCTTAAATGCTTGGAACAGGATTCAAGAACAAGGAAACCTAATTGAATCATATACCAGGGTTAAGCAGGGCCAGAGAAAATACCTTAGCGACTTTTTACAAAGACTAAGATGCTACAAATAGGAATAACAGGTCCAGATGCTAGATGAGTACATACTGAATCTCTATCTTCTGAAAATGCCTACTTGGATTGCTAAAAGTTACTTGGGCTTTTAAAGGTTAGATCAGCACCAATCGATAAATGGATTCTTTTTACAATGAACATTAAGACATTTGACTAATATACTGAATCTTGGGTAGAAGCAATTTCCAAAGGAATGAGGAGATATCAAAATGCCAAATGTTTTAATTGTGGTAGAATAAGACACCTGAGAAAGAATTGTAGACAAGGAATTTCTAGGAATATCTCTTCTGGGAATAACAAGAATAGGAGGACTCAGCCTTCAAGTATATATAGAAGGTGTGGCAAAGGCTGATATTGGACCAATGAATGCAAATTAACAAAAGACAGACAAGGAAACCTTATATGATTGGGAAACTCTTGGGGTAGGGGAGACTCGCAGAACCCAAGACAAAAATCAGTCCACTCATTCCAAGTCACAGTGGAGAACATGTCTCACTAGGAAAATTAAAAAATCCAAAGCCTTCTATAAAAGACGATACTGTTCTGGATAATGGAATAAGAATAGAGGATAAATCAAAAATGCTAATAGGAAAGACAAAAATTATATTCTGGTTGATTTCTAAAAATGATCAAAGACCAAACCTAAGAGTGCATATAATTGGCATTATAATTATTGGTTTGATAGACACAGATGTGGATGTGAGTATCATTACTTCAGTAATCACATAAGTCACAAAACAATCCCACACCAGTTCAGAATCATCAATAATAAAAGGGTTATTTATTTAAGGAGAAAACTTACAGACACTGTCCTAGAAACAGTTCCCTAGAACAGGAACAGTCTACCAGCCAGAAACAGGAGTCAAAAACAAGAGAGCAGGCACACAGTTACCACTACTTAAGAGACCATGACCAAGTGGGATGGTATCTTAAAGGCCATTGGGTGAAGGAGCAGAATGTGCTTCCACAGCACCTCAGACTTTTCTTTAAACAAGAGAGTTCCAAACCCAATACAAAACTAGATAAACTAGGAACAGATATCAAGTATAATTTGAATTACAAACAACATAAACAATATTAAGCAAAGAACATATGCTAAATGTATTAATAAACATACTATCCTATGGAGTCTAATTCTTGTATAGAAAATGGCTTGGTTAGATCATAACAGTACAGTAACTACGACTATCTAATCTTCAACCCTTGATATCAAAGGCCTGAGAAGGGAGATAATATTACTTGAGCACGCAGAAAGTACAATCAAGTACCTTCCAAAGCAAGCAATATATGATGGAGAAAATTAGCTACCTGAGCAATCACCCAAACTCTCATTTTGCATTGTTGAAGCAACCAATTTTGGCTAAGACCTAGAGTAACTGACAGACCATTTTCAAGGCAGGACATTTTCAGAACCATCTTACTCTGTCTTGGCAAGATTTGATACTCCTGCTTATCCATTTCTGGATATCATGTAACTTGTCAGTAGTTGAGGCATTGTCAGTTCCTTGCACAAAAGCCAGTTTTGCCAAGAAGAAAACAAGCTCCAAGTGGAGTGTCTTCAGTGTTCAACGTCCTCTCAGGCATATATTGGTACTGTAAAAAGCAATCATATCTCATGTCAACAGAACCCTAAGTTATTTAAATTTCATGTTCCACAGATCCTAGAAGTGGTTGAAGATTACCTATCTAGACAGAATACAATCTCTATATATCTAAAGAACCTAATTTATCTGACTGTATATACAATCAACATGAACAACTACTGACCTATAATAATTAGTACCTGTATAACTTAAAGACTAAAACTTCAGCTTTCAGACCGGTGAGTGGGTGCCATCCTGAGCAGGGCGGAAAAACAAGGAAGAAGCACTAGGCCCCTCCAGCTCCTGCTGCAGGGTCCACACATCCCTGCCCCCACCCCCAAGTCTGCGAGGTCCTTGGCCCAAAAACAGATCCTGTTCCTACACTGAGGCTACCCACCCAGAGGGGTGAGTGTGCACCTGCCCAGCTGGAGGGGAGTGCACAGCACCTCCAGCTCCTGCTATAGGGGCTTCTTGGCTCCTGACATCCCTACCCTCCCCCCCCAAGTTTGCCCTTTTGTCTGCAGGGTTCTTCAAACTCCAAGAATCCTATCCTTGTGCTAAGGACACCCTTTCAGACCGTTGAGTGGGTGCCACCCAGTGTGGGCCAGAAAAAACGGGGAAGGTGCACTGGGCCTCTTCAGCTCCTACTGCAAGGTCTTCTTTGTTCCACACATCCCTGCACCCACCACCAAGATTACCCTAGTGTCTGCAAGGTCCTTGGCCCAGGAACAGTTCCCATGCCTGCACTGAGGCTACCCACCGAGAGGGGTGAATGTGCACCTGCCCAGCTGGAGGGGACTGCACAGCACCTCCACCTCCTGCTGCAGGGGCTTCTTGGCTCCACACAACTCTATCCTCACCCCCCAAATTCGTCCCTTTTTCTGTGGGGTCCTTCAATCTCCAAGAGTCCTGTCCCTGTGCTGAGGACAACCTTTCAGATCAGTCCCTGGCCAGCAAGGGGCCCTAATCCTGTACCAGAAGATATATCAGAGAACTTTTGAAGGAAGAGGTGGGCAGGCACCAATACAAGAATTTCACCAGCAATCTGAAAAACAACATAGTAACACCAGAACACAGCGAACATACAACCGGAAGACTTGAACATACTAATTCAGAAGAAGTAGAAAAAACTGACCTTATGAAAATGATAGAGTCCCTTAAACAGGATGTGAAAACTCCCTTAAAGAAATGGATGAGAATAATAACAAAAGGTATGAAGAATTCAGTAATCCATAAAAGATACCCTAGGAAACCAAGAAAAGAACAATCAAACAGATAATGGAAACAGTTCAAGACTTGAAAACTGAAATGGAGGCAATGAAGAAAACACAAACCAAGGGCTGGCTGGATATGGAAAATCTAGGTAAATGAACAGAGATTACAGAGACAAACATAACCAACAGAATACAAGAGATTAAAGAAAGAATCTCAGATGCTGACGACACCATAGAGAAAAAAAAACGCACTGATGAAAAAAAAACCCAGCAAATTCAACAAATTCTCATCACAAAACATTCAGGAAATATGGGACAAATAAAAAGACCAAACCTAAGAATAATAGGGGTAGAAGAAAGAAAATTACAGCTCATCGGCCCAGAAAATATATTCAACAAAATTATAGAAGAAAACTTTCCCAACCTAAAGAAGGATATTCCCATGAAGGTTCAAGAAGCATACAGAACACTGAATTGACTAGATTAAAAAAAATCCCCTAGACATATAATAATCAAAATGCAAAACATACAGTATAAAGAAAGAATATTAAGAGCTGCAAAGGAGAAAGGTCAAGTAACTTATAAAGGTAAACCAATAAGACTTACACCTGACTTCTCTATGGAAACCATGAAAGCCAGAAGGTCTTGGATAGATGTGATACAGAAACTGAGAGACCAGGGATGCAAGCCCAGACTGCTTTACCCAGCCAAGCTTTCATTCACCATCAATGGAGAAAACAAAATACTCCAGCATAAAAACAAATTTAAACAATATGTAGCCGTAAATCCAGCCTTACAGAAAGTAACAGAAGGAAAATCACAAACCAAGGAATCCAACAATACCCACAATAACTCAGATATCCAGCGACCGTTCACCAGCACAATTCAAAGAAGGGAAACACATAAACTCTACTACCAAAATAAATAAATAAATAAATAAATAAATAAATAAATAAATAACCAGAGTTAACAACCACTGGTCATTGATATCACTTAATATCAATGGACTCAATTCACCTATAAAAAGGCACAGGCTAAGAGATTGGATACAAAATCAGGATCCAACATTCTGCTTTTTCCAAGAAACACACCTCAACCACAAAGACTGACATCTATTCAGAGTAAAGGGTTGGGAAAAGATTTTTCAATCAAACGGACCTAAGAAACAAGTGGGTGTGGCTGTACTAATTTCTAACAAAAATGACTTCAAACTAAAACCAATCAGAAGGGATGGAGATGGACACTTTATACTCATAACAGAAACAATCCATCAGGATGAAGTCCCAATTCTGAATATCTATGCCCCTAATATAAAAGCACCCACTTATGTAAAAGAAACATTACTAGAACTCAAGGCAGACATCAAACACCGCACACTAATAGTAGGAGACGTCAACACTTCTCTCTCACAATGGACAGGTCAATCAGACAGAAACCTAACAGAGAATTGATAGAGGTAATGAATCAAATGGACTTCATAGACATCTATAGAACATTCCACCCAAATAGGAAAGAATATAACTTCCTCTCAGCATCTCACGGAACCTTCTCGAAAATTGACCACATACTCAGTAACAAAGCAAGCTTTCACAGATACAATAAAATATTAGTAACCACCTGTGTACTATTGGATCACCATGGAATAAAGTTAGAATTCAACAAAAATTCTACCCCCAGAAAGCCTACAAACTCATGGAAGCTGAACAGTCAACTACTGAACCACACCTGGGTCAAGGAAGAAATAAAGAAATTAAAGTCTTCCTTGAATTCAACAAAAATAAAGACACAACATACCCAAACCTATGGGACACTATGAAAGCAGTGCTAAGAGGAAAGTTCATAGCTGTTAATGCCCACATTAAAAAAACGGAGAAAGCTCACATTGGAGACTTAACAGCACAGCTGAAAGCTCTAGAAAAAAAGAAGCAGAATCACCCAGGAGGAGTAGAAGACAGGAAATAATAAAAACCGAGGGCTGAAATCAACAAAATAGAAACACAGAAAACAATCCAAAGAATCAATGAATCACAGAGCCGGTTCTTTGAGAAAGTCAACAAGACTGACAAACCTTTATCAAAACTAATCAAAAGGCAGAGAGAGAACATGCAAATGAGCAAGATCAGAAATGAAAAGGGAGACCTAACAACAGGCACTGAGGAAATTCAGAGATTCATTAGGCCTTACTACAAAAGCTTATATGCAACAAAGTTTGGAAATGTAAAAGAAATGGACTTGTTTATAGATAAGTACCATTTACCAAAATTAAATCAAAACCAGGTGAAAAATTTAAATAGACCTATAAGTCATGAGGAAATAGAAGCTGTCATAAAAAAATCTCCCTACCAAAAAAAGCCCAGGACCTGATGGTTTCAATGCAGAATTTTTTTTAAATATTTATTTATTTATTTATTATGTATACAATATTCTTTCAGCGTGTATGCCTGAAGGCCAGAAGAGGGCACCAGACCTCATTACAGATGGTTGTGAGCCACCATGTGGTTGCTGGGAATTGAACTCAGGACCTTTGGAAGAGCAGGCAATGCTCTTAACTGCTGAGCCATCTCTCCAGCCCTCAATGCAGAATTTTATCAGAACTTCCAAGAAGAGCTGATACCTATACTCCTTAATGTGTTTCACATAATAGAATCAGAAGAGTCATTGCCAAACTCTTTTTATGAAGCTACAGTCACCCTGATTCCATAACCACACAAAGACCCAACCAAGAAAGAGAATTATAGAACAATCTCACTCATGAACATTGATGCAAAAATTCTCAATAAAATTCTGGCAAACAGAATACAAGAACACATTAGAAAAATTATCCATTTTGACCAAGTAGTCTTCATCCCAGAGATGCAGGGCTGGTTCAACATACAAAAATCTATCAATGTAAACCACCATATAAATAAACTGAAAGAAAAAAACCATATGATCATTTCATTAGATGCAGAAAAAACATTTGACAAAATTCAACACCCCTTTATGATAAAGGTTTTGGAGAAGTTAGGGATACAAGAACCATACCTAAATATAATAAAAGCAATATCTAGAAAGAAAGTAGCTAATATCAAATTAAATGGACAGAAACTCAAGCCATTCATTCCACTAAAATCAGGAACAAGACAAGGCTGTCCACCCTCACCATATCTCTTCAAAATAGGTCTTGAAGTTCTAGCAATAGCAATAAGACAAATAAGGAGATCAAAAGGATTAGAATCCAAAAAGAAGTCAAACTTTCGTTATTTGCAGATGATATTATAGTGTACATGAGCGACCCCAAAAACTCTACCAAAGAACTACAGCTGATAAAGAACTTCAGTGATGTGGCAGGATACAAGATCAACTCAAAATATCAGTAGCCCTCCTATACACAAAAATTAAAAAGCAGAGAGGGAATTCAGAGAAACTTCACCATTTACGATAGGCAAAAATAGCATAAAGTATCTTGGGGTAACTCTAACCAAGAAAGTGAAAGATCTATTTGATAAGAACTTTAAATCTTTGAAGAAAGAAATTGAAGAGGACACCAGAAAATAGAAGAATTGCCCATGCTCTTGGATGGGTAGAATCAACATAGTAAAAATGGCAATTCTACTAAAGGCAACCTATAAATTCAATGCAATCCCCATTAAAATCCCAACAAAATTCTTCACAGACCTTGAGAGAACAATCAACTTTATATGAAAAAAAAAACCAGGATAGCCAAAACAATCTTATACAATAAAGGAACTCTGGAGGTATTACCATCCCTGACTGATGGAGGGTCATCTGTCTATGTGTTACTTTCATTGGTTAATAAAGAAACTGCCTTGGCCCTTTGATAGGACAGAAAATTAGGTAGGCAGAGTAGACAGAACAGAATTCTGGGAAGAAGGCAATGAGTCAGGCAGACAATATGGAGCAAGCCACCAGGTCAGACATGCTGAATCTTTCCTGGTAAGCCACCACCTCTTGGTGCTACGCAGATTATTAGAAAAGGGTTAATCAAGATGTGAGAGTTAGCCAGTAAGAGGCTAGATATAATGGGCCAGGCAGTGTTTAAATGAATACAATTTGTGTGTTGTTATTTCGGGGCATAAGCAAGCCAGGCGGCTGGGCAGCAGGAACGCAGCCCACTGTTCCTTCTACATCTGACTTCAAACTCTATTGCAGAGCTACAGCACTGAAAACAGCTTGGTATTGGCAAAAAAACAGAGAAGTCAACAAATGGAATTGAGTAGAAGACCCAGATACTAACCCACAAACCTATGAACACCTGATTTTCGACAAAAGAGCTAAAAGTATACAATGGAAGAAAGAAAGCATCTTCAACAAATGATGATGGCATAACTGGATGTCAACCTGTAGAAGAATGAAAATAGATCCATATCTATCACCATGAACAAAGATCAAGTTCAAATGGATTAAAGACCTAAGTATTAACCTGAACACACTGAACCTGATAGAAAAAAGAGGGAAGTAGTCTAAAACACATGGGCACAAAAGCAAAGAACAATACTTAGCTGTAGCAATAGGAGTGGTGGGGCTGGGTCTCCGGCACCCGGCCGCCCCCATGGCTAGCTTTACCCGAAATAATTACACGGACACTGTAGGCTTTTAAACACTGCTTGGCCCATTTCTATCTAGCCTCTTCTCGGCTAACTCTCGCACCTGGACTAGCCCATTTCTAGTGTAGCCCATGAGGTGGCTTACCAGGGAGATTCTAGCCTACGTCCATCCTGGGTCAGAGCTTCATCACGTGTGCCTCAGAGAGCAGAGCTCTCGCGTCCGCCCTGGAGATGGGAGCATGGCCTCTCTCTGAGGCATCTGCTCCCGAGAGGAGAGCTGTCGAGTGTGAGCTCACTTCCTCTTCCTCTCAGCATTCTGTTCTGTTTACTCCTCCCAACTATGTTTTAACCTATCAGGGCCAGCCAAGCAGTTTCTTTATTGCTTAACCAATGAAATCAACAGATTGATATATGACACTCCCACATCACTTAGCCACAAACGCAGCCTTACAGAAAATACTAGAAGGAAAAGCACAAACCAAGGAAGCCAATAACACCCATAATAACACAAGCATAAAACAACCCTCCACTGACACAACTTAAAGAAGAGAAACATACAAACACTAACACCAGAAAAAATAACTGGAGTTAGCAACCACTGGTCATTAATATCACTTAATATCAGTGGACTCAATTCACTTATAAAAAGGCACAGGTTAAGAAAATGGATATGAAAACAGGATCCAACACTCTGCTGTTTACAGGAAACACACTTCAACCTCAAAGAGAGACATTACCTCAGAGTAAGGGTTGGGAAAAGGTCTTCCAATCAAATGGTACAAAGAAACAAGCAGGTGTGGATATACTAATATCTAACAAAATTGGCGTCAAGCTAAAATCAAGCAGAAGAGATGGAGAAGGACACTTTATTCTCATAACAGAAACAATTCATCAAGAGGAAGTCTCAATCCTGAATATCTATGCCCCTAATATAAAAGCACCCACATATGTAAAAGAAACATTACTAGAATTCAAAGCATACATCAAACACCACACTCTAATAGTAGGAGATTTCAACACTCCGCTCTCACCAATGGACAGGTTAACCAGACAGAAACTTAACAGAGAAATAAAAGAACTAACATATGTAATGAACCAACTGGACTTAACAGACATCTATATAACATTCCACCCAAACAGGAAAGAATATACCTTCTTCTCAGCATCTCATGGGACCTTCTCAAAAATTGATCACATAATTGGTAACAAAAAAATCCATAGATATAAAAAAATTGTAGTAACCACCTGTGTACTATTGGATCACCATGGAATAAAGTTAGAATTCAACAACAATGCTACCCCCAGAAAGCCTACAAACTCATGAAACTGAAGAGTAAACTATGGAACCATACCTGGGTCAAGGAAGAAATAAAGAAAGAAATTAAAGTCTTCCTGGAATTCAATGAAAATAAAGACACAACATACTCAAACCTATGGGACACTATGAAAGCAGTCCTAAGAGGAAAGTTCATAGCACTAAGTACCGACATAAAGAAAATGGAGAAAGCACACATTAGAGACTTAACAGCACACCTGAAAGCACTAGAAAAAAAAAAGAAGCAGACTCACCTAGGAGGAGTAGAAGACAGGAAATAATCAAACTGAGGGCTGAAATCAACAAAATAGAAACACAGAAAACAATCCAAAGAATCAATGAAACAAAAAGTCGGTTCTTGGAGAAAATCAACAAGATTGACAAACCCCTATCCAAACTAATCAAATGGCAGAGAGATAAATATGCAAATTATTAAGATCAGAAATGGAAAGGGGGATATAACCACAGACACAGAGGAAATTCAGAGAATCATTAAATCTTAGTACAAAAGCCTATATGCCACCAAACTGGAAAATGTAAAGGAAATGGACACTTTTTTAGATAAATACCATATACCAAAGTTAAACCAAGACCAGGTGAACAACCTAAATAGACCTGTTAGTCGCACAGAATTAGAAGCTGTTATCAAAAACCTCCCTACCAAAAAAAGCCTAGGACCAGATGGTTTCAATACAGAATTCTACCAGAACTTCCAAGAAGACTTAATACCTATACTCCTTAATGTATTTCACAAAATAGAAACCGAAGAGTCATTGCCAAATTCCTTTTATGAGACTACATTACCCTGATGCCAAAACCACACAAAGACTCAACCAAGAAAGAGAATTATAAGCCAATCTCACTCATGAACATCGACACAAAAATTCTCAATAAAATACTGGCAAACCGAATCTAAGAACACATTAGAAAAATTATCCATTATGATCAGGTAGGCTTCATCCCAGAGATGCAGGCTGGCTCAACATATGAAAATCTATCAATGTAATCCATAATATAAAGAAACTGAAAGAAAAAAAAACATATTTCATTATATGCTAAAAAAGCATTTGACAAAATTCAACACCCCTTTATGATAATGGTCTTGGAGAGATTAGGGATACAATGGTCATACCTAAATATAATAAAAGCTATATACAACAGGCCGACAGCTAAAATCAAATTAAATGGACTGAAACTAAAAGCCATTCCACTAAAATCAGGAACACAACAAGGCTGTCCACTCTCTCCATACCTCTTCAGTATAGTGCTTGAAGTTCTAGCAAAAGCAATAAGACCACATAAGAAGATCAAGAGGATTCAAATTGAAAAAGGAAAAAGTTAAACTTTTGTATTTGCAGATGATATGATAGTGTACGTAAGCGACCCCAAAAATTCTACCAAAGAACTCCTACAGCTCATAAACACCTTTAGTAATGTGGCAGGATACAAGATCAACTCCAAAAGATCTGTTGCCCTCCTATACACAAAGGATAAAGAAGCAGAGAGGGAAATCAGAGAAGCATCACCTTTCACGATAGTCACAAATAGCATAAAATATCTTGGGGTAACTCTAATTAAGGAAGTGAAAGATCTATTTGACAAGAACTTTAAATCTTTGAAGAAAGAAATTGAAGAGTATACCAGAAAATGGAAGGATCTCCCTTGCTCTTTGATTGGGAGGATCAACATAGTAAAAATGGGAATTCTACCAAAAGCAATCTAAAGATTCAATGCAATCCCTATCAAAATCCCAACAAAATTCGTCACAGACCTTGAGAAAACAATAATCAACTTTATATGAAAAAATAAAAAACCCAGGATAGCCAAAAAAATCCTATACAATAAAAGTAATTCTGGAGACATTACCATCCCTGACTTCAAACTCTATTACAGAGCTGCATGTTACAGGAGCTCCTTCCGCTCCTTCAGCCAATAGCTGCTGAGATACCAGCGCACTCAGGCGTGGTCTCTCTCCCTTTAAAAAAGCAGCCAATTCCCTCTGCTCTCTCTCTGGCTTCCGGCTCCTCTTCTGGCATCTAGGCTCCCTTCCTGATTGAGCAGAGGGCTGTTGTCTGGGACGGTGATCTGTAAGGTTTTCCCGTTTAGATAAATAGCATCTCTATTGGTCATAATTCCAAAATGGTGTGGGATTGTTTGTGACTTCAGCTACAGTAATGAAAACAGCCTGGTATCGGCATAAAAAGAGAGATGTTGACAAATGGAATTGAATCGAAGACCTGGATATTAACCCACAAAACTATGAACACCTGATTTTCGACAAAGGAGCTAAAAGTATACAATGGAAGAAAGAAAGCATCTGTAACAAATGGTGCTGGCATAACTTGATTTCAACATGTAGAAGAATGAAAATAGATCCATATCTATCACCATGCACAAAACTCAAATCCAAATGGATTAAAGACCTCAATATCAATCTAATACACTGAATCTGATAGAAGAGAAAGTGGGAAGTAGTCTGCAACACATGGGCTCAGGAGACCAATTCCTATGTATAACCCCCATAGCACAGACAATAACAGCAACAATGAATAAATGGGACCTCCTCAAACTGAGAAGGTTTTGTAATGCAAAGGACACGGTCATTAAGACAAAAAAGCAACCTACTGAATGGGAGAAGATCTTCACCAACCCCTCATCAGACAAAAATCTGATCTCCAAAATATATAAAGAACTCAAGAAACTTGACATTAAAACTCTAATTAATCCAATTAAAAAATGGGGAACTGAACTGAACAGAGAATTCTCAACAGAAGAAGTTCAAAAGGCCAAAAGACACTTAAGGTCATGCTCAACCCCCTTAGCAATCAGTGAAATGCAAATCAAAACAACTTTGAGATACAATCTTACACCTGTCAGAATGGCTAAAATCAAAAACACCAATGACAGCCTATGCTGAAGAGGTTGTGGAGTAAGGGGAACACTCTTCCATTTTTGGTGGAAATGTAAACTTGTGCAACCACTTTGGAAATCAGTGTGACAGTTTCTCAGGAAACTGGGAATCAACCTACCTCAGAATCCAGCAATTCCACTCTTGGTAATATACCCAAGAGATGCCCAATCATACTACAAAAGCATTTGTTCAACTATGTTCATAGCAGCACTATTTGTAATAGCCAGAACCTGGAAGCAACCTAGGTGCCCCTCAATAGAAGAATGGATAAAGAAGATGTGGCATACATATACTTCAGAGTTCTACTCAGCAATAAAAAACATTGCATGCAAATGATAAAAATAGAAAACACTTTATTGAGTGAGATAACCCAGAACCAAAAAGAGGAATATGGTATGTACTCACTCATAAGCAGATTCTAGCCATAAACAAAGGACATTGAGCCTATAGTTTGTGATCCTAGAGAAGCTAAATAAGAAGGTGAACCCAAAGAAAAACATATATTTATCCTCCTGGATATTGCAAGTTGACAAGATCATCAGGCAAAAGTTGGGAGCAGGGTGGTAGGGGTGGGCTGGGGGGAAGGGGAGATGGGGAGAGAGAAGGGAGAAGGGGAGGATTGGGGAGATCTTAGAGGAATGGGATAATTGAGATGGAGGAAGGGTGGATATGGGAACAGGGAAGAAGTTATCCTAACCAAGGGAGCCATTTCAGGGTTGGCTAGTGTCTTGGCTCTAGAGGGGTTCCCAGGTGTCCAAGGGGATATCCACAACTAGTTCCATGGGCAGCAGAGGAGAGGGTGCCTGTACTGGCCTTATCCTATGGCCACACTGATGAATATCTTGCATATCACCATAGAACCTTCATCTGGTGCTGGATGGAGATAGAGACAGAGACCCACATTGGAGCACTGGACTGAGCTCCCAAGGTCCAAATGATGAGCAGAAGGAGGGAGAACGTGAGCAAGGAAGTCAGGACCATGAGGAATGCATCCACCCACTGAGACAATGGGACAGATCTAATGGGAGTTCACCAAGGCCAGCTGAACTGGGACTGATGGAACATGTGATCAAACAGGACTCTCTGAATGTGGCTGACAATGAGGGCTGACTGAGAAGCCAAGGACAATGTCACTGAGTTTTTACTCTACTGCATGGACTGGCCTTGTGGGAGGCTAATCTGTTTGAATGCTCACTTTTCTAGACCTGGATGGAGGGGAGAGGACCTTGGACTTCCCACAGGGCAGGAAACCCTGTCTGCTCCTAGGACTGGAGAGGGATGGGGAGAGGGAGTGGGGGAGTGGAAGGGAAATGGGAGGAGGGAAGGAGGTGGAAATTTTTAATAAATAAATTAAAAAAAAACAGTCCAGACAGGGAGCTATTGAAGAGAGTCCTTAAAATGTGATAAAATTGCTGAAGGAGGCCTTAGGGTTTCAGGGGATTGGATAGGGTGAGGTGCAGTGAGGTAGGGAGAACAGGAGATGCTGGCCACTGGAGTGACCATGTCATTCCTCTGGATGAGATGCTCCAGCCTGACTGGGTGACAGTGAGGCTCCATGTATTCGAGGACTGCTAGAAGCACGAGTTTGTGTTCATTGTGGCCTGGAATGAGATTGAAGGCATGTTTGCCATAACTTGCCAATGAGGGACAGCCCAGAGGCAGAGGAATCCACTGCCTCTGCCATAGTGCTCCAGAGCCCCTGGCTGCAGAAGAGCCCAGCCTGGGCTATGCAAGTCTCTGTGCTTAGTGCATGCAGCCCCTGGGGAATCCTCTCCTCTCCTGTGTCCGGCCAGCATAGGACCAGAGAATCCCCTCCACTGCCCTGTGAGCTCAAGGCAAGACTGCTTCATAGAGGCAAAGAATCCTGAGATTCAGTCCCAACAGCCATGTCAGCCCCTCTGGAGCCCCTGGTGTCTTCCTTGCCAGTGGTGAGTGCCTGCTGGCAGTCTCCAAGAAGATCTATGATGTAGGAGGGTCATCTGTCTTTGTGTTACATTCATTGGTTAATAAAGAAACTGCTTTGGCCTTTTGACAGGCCAGCCCTTAAATAGGTGGAGTAGACAGAACAGAATTCTGGGAGAAAAAGAGCAGAGTCAGGCAGATGCCATGAAGCTCCGGCCCGAGATGGACGTAGGTTAGAATCTTCCCAGTAAGACACCACTTCATGGTGTTACACAGATTATTAGAAATGGGTTAATCAAGATGTGAGAATTAGCCAATAAGAGGGTGGAACTAATGGGGCAGGCAGTGTTTAAATGAATAATTTCCATGTTATTATTTCCAGGGCTAAGCTAGTTGTGCAGGAGCTGGGCAGGACGAAAAGCAGGCCTGCTGGCCTCATCACTATAGATCTAGGTACCTGAAATGGTGTGGGAAGAATAGGTGCTCACAGACTAGGAGCCACAGCCACCTTCCTTCCCCTGCAGAGCTGGAGTTTCTGGCTGAAGAGTGCAGCTGTGGCAGGTCTTCTCTTTCCAGGTTCTGTTGTCCATGCACCAGAAGCTGTGATTGGGAAACTCTCAGCTGGAGCCTTGTCTTATTGTCTTTCCCTAAGCACCCTCTGGCACATGCAGGGATCTGACCAAGCAGGAGATTGATGCTCTGTGTCACCAGCTCCAGGTCTACCTGGGCCAAGACCTGGACAAGTGCAGTTGGGAGATCCCTTCCCAGGTGATCTTCACCACAACCCACAGGGAGAAGCAGGCAGGGAAAGTGTCTTAGTGCTTAGGGCTTAGAGTTGGGGCATTTTAGCTGGGATACTAATCACTCACCTCTTCTTCCTTTGATTCAGGTAGTGCTTGTGCCTCTAGGGGCTATTCTTGTTCTTATTGACTCAGTTGGTGTTACATATACAGTTTTCTATGGCCTAACATTGATAATGTACATGAAGAGCATGTGTGTGTGTGTGTGTGTGTGTGTGTGTGTGCATACACACACATTGTATGTATTTATGTATGTATGTATGTATATATTTACGTATGTATTTATGTGTGTATGTATGCATTTATGTATGTATGTATGTGTGTGTATGTATGTATGTAGCTAATTGGCCAGGCAGTCCAGACAGAAGCTATTGAAGAGAGTCCTTAAAAATGTGATAAAGTTGCTGAAGTATATAGATCTTCACAAATCATGGGTTTTCCTGTCATTCAGGGGGCTGGGAATTGACTTAGCAATCTTTAAGGACCTGGACACTGAGTTTGACCATGTTCCCATGAATATATGGGAGACACATATTCAGCTTGATGTATTTTTTATCCTTTTTTTATTTTTTTTTAAATTTATTTATTTATTAAGGATTTCTGCCTTGTCCCCACAACCGCTTCCCATTTCCCTCCCTCTCCCCCGATCAAGTCCCCCCCCCTCATCTGCTCAAAGAGCAATCAGGGTTCCCTGACCTGTGGGAAGCCCAAGGACTGCCCACCTCTATCCAGGTCTCGTAAGGTGAGCATTCAAACTGCCTAGGCTCCCACAAAGCCAGTACGTGCAGTAGGATCAAAAACCCACTGCAATTGTTCTTGAATTCTCAGTATTCCTCATTGTCCGCTATGTTCAGCTAGTCCGGATTTATCCCATGCTTTTTCAGACCTAGGCCAGCTGGCCTTGGTGAGATCCCAATAGAACATCCCCATTGTCTTAGTGTGTGGGTGCACCCCTCGTGGTCCTGAGTTCCTTGCTCGTGCTCCGTCTCCTTCTGCTCCTGATTTGGACCTTGAGATTTCTGTCCGGTGCTCCCATGTGGGTCTCTGTCTCTGTCTCCTTTCATCGCCTGATGAAGGTTAATATTCCTGAGGATGCCTATGTGTTTGTCTTTGGATTCACCTTATTTAGCTTCTCTAGGAACATGAATTATAGGCTCAATGTCCTTTATTTATGGCTAGAAACCAAATATGAGTGAGTACATCCCATGTTCCTCTTTTTGGGTCTGGCTTACCTCACTCAGGATAGTGTTTTCTATTTCCATCCATTTGTATGCAAAATTCAAGAAGTCCTTGTTTTTTACTGCTGAGTAATACTCTAATATGTATATATTCCATACTTTCTTCATCCATTCTTCCGTTGAAGGGCATCTAGGTTGTTTCCAGGTTCTGGCTATTACAAACAATGCTGCCATGAACATAGTTGAGCATATACTTTTGTTGTATGATAGGGCCTCTCTTGGGTATATTCCCAAGAGTGGTATTGCTGGATCCAGGGGTAGGTTGATCCCGAATTTCCTGAGAAACCGAAACACTGCTTTCCAGAGTGGTTGCACCAGTTTGCATTCCCACCAGCAATGGGTGAGTGTACCCCTTTCTCCACAACCTCTCCAGCAAAGGCTATCATTGGTGTTTTTTATTTTAGCCATTCTGACAGGTGTAAGGTGGTATCTTAAAGTTGTCTTGATTTGCATTTCCCTGATCGCTAAGGAAGTTGAGCATGACCTTAAGTGTCTTTTGGCCATTTGAAGTTCTTCTGTTGAGAATTCTCTGTTCAGATCAGTGCCCCATTTTATAATTGGGTTGATTAGCCTTTTACGGTCTAGTTTCTTGAGTTCTTTATATATTTTGGAGATCAAACCTTTGTCAGTTGCAGGGTTGGTGAAGATCTTCTCCCAGTCAGTGGGTTGTCTTTTTGTCTTAGTGACAGTGTCCTTTGCTTTACAGAAGCTTCTCAGCCTCAGGAAGTCCCATTTATTCAATGATGCCCTTAGTGTCTGTGCTGCTGGGGTTATACATAGGAAGTGGTCTCCTGTGCCCATGTGCTGTAGAGTACTTCCCACTTTCTCTTCTATCAGGTTCAGTGTGTTCGGACTGATATTGAGGTCTTTAATCCATTTGGATTTGAGTTTTGTGCATGGTGATAGATATGGATCAATTTTCATTCTTCTACAGATTGACATCCAGTTTTGCCAGCACCATTTGTTGAAGATGCTCTCTTTTTTCCATTGTATACTTTTAGCTCCTTTATCGAAGATCAGGTGTTCATAGGTTTGTGGGTTAATGCCAGGGTCTTCTATTCGATTCCATTGGTCGACTTCTCTGTTTTTATGCCAATACCAAGCTGTTTTCAATACTGTAGCTCTGTAATAGAGTTTGAAGTCAGGGATGGTAATGCCTCCAGACAATCCTTTATTGTATAAGATTGTTTTGGCTATCCTGGGGTTTTTGTTTTTCCATATAAAGTTGATCATTGTCTTCTCCAGATCTGTGAAGAATTTTGATGGGATTTTGATGGGGATTGCATTGAATCTATAGATTGCTTTTGGTAGAATTGCCATTTTTACTATGTTGGTCCTCCCAATCCAAGAGCAAGGGAGGTCTTTCCATTTTCTGGTGTCTTCTTCAATTTCTTTCTTCAAAGACTTATAGTTCTTGTCAAGTAGATCTTTCACTTCCTTGGTCAGGGTTACCCCAAGGTATTTTATGCTATTTGTGGCTATCGTGAAAGGTGATGCTTCTCTGATTTCCCTCTCTGCTTCCTTATCCTTGGTGTATAGGAAGGCAACTGATTTTTTGGAGTTGATCTTGTATCCTGCCACATTACTAAAGCTGTTTATCAGCTGTAGGAGTTCTTTGGTAGAATTTTTGGGGTCGCTTATGTGCACTATCATATCATCTGCAAATAACGAAAGCTTAACTTCTTCCTTTCCAATACGAATCCCCTTGATCTCCTTATGTTGTCTTATTGCTATTGCTAGAGTTTCAAGCACTATATTGAAGAGGTATGGAGAGAGTGGACATCCTTGTCGTGTTCCTGATTTTAGTGGGATGGCTTTGAGTTTTTCTCCGTTTAATTTAATGTTAGCTGTTGGCTTGCTGTAAATAGCTTTTATTATATTTAGGTAGGACCCATGTATCCCTATTCTCTCCAAGACCTTTATCATAAAGGGGTGTTGAATTTTGTCGAATGCTTTTTCAGCATCTAGTGAAATGATCATATGGTTTTTTTCTTTCAGTTTATTTATATGGTGGATTACATTGATAGATTTGCGTATGTTGAACCAGCCCTGCATCTCTGGGATGAAGCTTACTTGATCATAATGGATAATTTTTCTTATGTGTTCTTGGATTCGGTTTGCCAGTATTTTATTGAAAATTTTTGCGTCGATGTTCATGAGTGAGATCGGTCTGTAATTCTCTTTCTTGGTTGGGTCTTTTTGTGGTTTTGGTATCAGGGTAACTGTAGCTTCATAAAAGGAATTTGGCAATGACTCTTCTGATTTTATATTGTGAAATACATTAAGGAGTATAGGTATTAGTTCTTCTTGGAAGTTCTGGTAGAATTCTGCATTGAAACCATCTGGTCCTGGGCTTTTTTTCGAAGGGAGATTTTTGATAATCATTTCTAATTCTTCGCGAGAAACCGGTCTATTTAGATCATTCACCTGGTCTTGGTTTAGCTTTGGTATATGATACTTATTTAAAAAAATGTCCATTTCTTTTGTATTTTCCAGTTTTGTGGCATACAGTCTTTTGTAGTAAGATCTAATGATTCTCTGAATTTCCTCTGTGTCTGTGGTTATGTCCCCCTTTTCATTTCTGATCTTATTTATTTGCGTGTTCTCTCTCTGTCGTTTAATTAGTTTGGATAGGGGTTTGTCGATCTTGTTGATTTTCTCCAAGAACCAGCTTTTTGTTTCATTGATTCTTTGGACTGTTTTCTGGGTTTCTATTTTGTTGATTTCAGCCCTCAGTTTTATTATTTCCAGTCTTCTACTTCTCCTGGGCGCGTCTGCTTCTTTTTTTTCTAGAGCTTTCAGGTGTGTTTTTAAGTCCCCAATGTATGCATTCTCCGTTTTCTTTAAGTGGGCACTTAGTGCTATGAACTTTCCTCTTAGCACTGCTTTCATTGTGTCCCATAGGTTTGAGTATGTTGTCCCTTTATTTTCATTAAATTCAAGGAAGACTTTAATTTCTTTCTTGATTTCTTCCTTGACCCAGGTGTGGTTCAGTAGTTGACTGTTCAGTTTCCATGAGTTTGTCGGTTTTTTGGGGGCAGCGTGGTTGTTGCCTTCTAACTTTAATCCGTGATGATCTGATAAGACACAGGTGGACACTGATATATTTTTGTATCTGTGGAGGTTTCCTTTGTTTCCGAGTATGTGGTCAATTTTTGAGAAGGTTCCATGAGCTGCAGAGAAGAAGGTATATTCTTTCCTATTTGGGTGGAATGTTCTATAGATGTCTGTTAAGTCCATTTGCTTCATTACCTCCAATAATTCTCTTAATTCTCTATTAGGTTTCTGTCTGATTGACCTGTCCCTTGGAGAGAGAGGTGTGTTGAGGTCTCCTACTACTAGTGTGTGTGGTTTGATGTCTGCCTTGAGTTCTAGTAATATTTCTTTTACATAAGTAGGTGCTTTTATATTGGGGGTGTATATATTCAGGATTGAGACGTCCTCCTGATGAATTGTTCCTGTTATGAGTATAAAGTGACCGTCTCGGTCTCTTCTGATTGATTTTAGTTTGAAGTCAGTTTTGTTAGAAATTAGTATGGCCACACCTGCTTTTTTCTTAGGACCATTTGCTTGAAACACCTTTTCCCAACCCTTTACTCTGAGTAGGTGCCTGTCTTTGTGGTTGAGATGTGTTTCTTGCAAACAGCAGAATGTTGGATCCTGTTTTCGTATCCAATCTTTTAGCCTGTGCCTTTTTATAGGTGAATTGAGCCCATTAATATTAAGTGATATTAATGACCAGTGGTTGTTTACTCCGGTTATTCTTATTGCTTTTGGTAGTAGAGATTGTGTGTCTCCCTTCTTTGTGATGTGCTCGTGAAGGGTCATTAGATGCCTGGGTTATTGTAGGCAGTGTTGGCAGTGTTGGATTCCTTGGGTTGCGATTTTCCTTCTATTACTTTCTGTAGGGCTGGATTTGTGGCTACGTATTGTTTAAATTTGTTCTTATCCTGGAATGTCTTGTTTTCTCCGTTGATAGTGAACGATAGCTTGGCTGTGTATAGTAGTTTGGGTTTGCATCCATGGTCTCTTAGCTTCTGCAGAACCTCTATCCAGGACCTTCTGGCTTTCATAGTTTCCATCGAGAAGTCAGGTGTAAGTCTGATCGGTTTACCTTTATAAGTTACTTGCCCTTTTTCTTTTGCAGCTCTTAATATTCTTTCTTTAACCTGTATATTTTGTGTTTTGATTATTATATGGCGAGGAGATGTTTTTCTTTGATCCAGTCTGTTTGGTGTTCTGTATGCTTCTTGAATATTTAAATGAATATCTTTCTTTAAGTTGGGAAAGTTTTCTTCCATAATTTTGTTGAAAATATTTTCTGGGCCTTTGAGCTGTGACTCTTCTCCTTCTTCTATTCCTATTATTCTTAGGTTTGGTTTTTTTATTGTGTCCCATAGTTCCTGAATGTTTTGTGTTGAGAATTTGTTGGCTTTGCTGTTTTCTTTGATCTGTTCGTTTATTTTCTCTATGGTGTCCTCAGCATCTGAGAGTCTTTCTTCTAGCTCTTGTATTCTATTGATTATGCTTATTTCTGTAGACTCTGCTCGTTGGCCTAGATTTTCCATATCCAGCTGGTCCTCAGTTTGTATTTTCTTCTTTGCCTTCATTTCAGTTTTCAATTCTTGAACTGTTTCCATTACCTGTTTGATGGTTTTTTCTTGGTTTCCCAGGGTATCATGTACGTATTTACTCATTTCTTCAAACTTTTTGTTATACTTCTCATCCATTTCTATAAGGGCATTTTTTACATGTTGTTTAAGGGACTCTATTATCTTCATAAAGTCGATTTTTTCCACTTCTTCTGTGTTAGGTTGTTCAAATACTTCTGTTGTAAGATCATTGGGTTCTGATGTTTTCATGTTGTTTTTCGGATCATTGGGTGAGTTCTTGCCTTGGCGCCTGCCCATCTCCTCCTATTGATCCTATCCAATGGGTCCTTTAGAAACCGGATCAGGTTTCCCTGCTGGCCAAGGGCTCTGCTTACAAAATGCCCTCACTCTCTTTCGTGGTTCCTGCTGCAGGCCAAGAACCCTCTCACCCCTCCGAAGGATCTTCAGGACAGGACCAGGCTCCCCTTGTGCCAGTGACCTGGCCAACCAAAGGCCTACCTCTTTGATTCAATTGTAGTAGGGTGATCTGCTCTCCTTATTGCACGCCTGTCCCCGCTGCTTGGGACTGCCGCTGTGCCGGTCCCCGAAAGCTTCTTCCTGTAGGCGTTGTTGCTCCGCCACGTCTGGCGCCGCCGCCGCCGCTCCGCCTCTGTGCGTCTGGCGCCGCCGCCGCTGCTCTGCCTCTCTATCCTTTTTTTTTTTTGAAAGGGGAAAAGTGTAAAAAAAATCTGGGAGGAATGGGAAGAGCATGTGCTCCATTATATTGTATGAAATTCCAAAGTGTGGATGGATGCTTAAAAGAAATCCCACACAATTTCAGAATTGAGAAATAGATGGTTAATTATTTAGGGGTATACTCACAAATCAGAATCCTCTGTTTGAATGGAGATCAGAAAACAAAACCCACAACGAGAACAGAGAGTCCTGAAAAGAGGCTGAAAGCATGCTCCACATCGGCATACATAATATTAGAAGCCATGCCCTAGTGGGCAGGTAACCACCAACTGTAAAACTTCCTACAACACATACCCACCACCATCTCACTGTAAGGGTACTGGAATTACAGAATCCTGGCACTGCATTCTCTTTTGTTTGTTCTGTTAATCTGAACTCAGGGCCTAACATTTGCAGTGCAAGTGCTTTACACACTGATTCAGATCCAGTTCCAGTATGAACTTCTTTTTAATGTGTACCTAAATTTAAATATAAAACACAATAAAGTAACTATTCTTAGTTAGTGTTCAGTAAATTAAGCTCTGTCATATATGCTGTTATTATCGTAATTATGCACAATAATAGAAAGATCATCTGCAAGTCATACCCAGAAGCATACAATAATTTGTTCATTGAGCCTCTTAAATTGACATTTTTGTCAGTGAATACAGTGAGGAAAAGGTAATGTCTCTCAATCATGAATAGTCTCCAAACAGATATAGTATGTGTGTGTATTCAGTTTCAAACATTTATTATTTTCTTCATGAGTTTATATTTGTAGTGTGAAATTATGTCATCTGATACCCTCAGAGAGAAAAAAGGTGCCAGATTCCCTAGAGCTGTAGGTAGAGATGGCTGTGAGCTACTTGATGTGTTATGACTTCTGCAAGAGAAGCCAGCACTGTTGGCCAATGAGCCATTTCTCTAGCTCCTATGTATAAATAAAACAAATGGCAGATTTAAAGTGTTACGGCGTAAACGAACAGAATTAGCCAGGCAAGCTCAATATAATATATTCAGCTTTAATAAGGGGAGAACTTACAAAGCCAATGTTCCAGTGAAGACCAAGAAACAAAAGGGACAAACAAGTACACACAAATGGTTTTATAAGCGTTTTGGGGCCCTGGGGCAAACACCCCCCCCCAAACAATGTGATTGGTTGAGATTCCCCTTCATCTCCCCCTTTTTGTCTAAATAAGGCAGAACCAAACTGAATACAACTATATACAATAGGAATAAATAATAAATATAAAATTACAAATAGCAAATAATACTAAGCAAGAAACATATAACAAAAGTTTTGCTAAGCATTCTATTTCAAGGAGTCTAAATAATGTAAGAGTAACTACAATTATCTAATCTTCAACTCTATCAAAGATCTGAGAAGGGAAGTAATATTACTTAAGCAACCGGGAAGAACAAACGAGAAAATTTCTAAAATGTGCAACAAATGACAGAGACGACTGACTACGTGGGCAATCACCCAAAGTCTAGTTTGCAATGTTAGACAACCAACTTTGGCTAAGGCCTAACATAACTGACATACCATTATCAAAGGCAAGAAACTTTTTTAGAACTATCCTACCTTGTCTTGGCAAGATAAGACAATCCTGTTTTGTCCATTTATGGATATTTTGTATCTTTGTCAGGAGTCGGGGTATGGGCTTTTCTTTTGCCCGAAGGCCAGTTGTGCCAAGAAGACAAGCTCCCAGTGGAGTGTCTTTGGTGCTCAACGTTCTCTCAGGAGTAGAGCAATGTTGCCAGGAGTGATTGTGTCTCGTTGGCACAGAATTCTAGGTTAGATTAAAGGCCATTTTCTACAGCTCTTTGAAGAGGTTGAAGATTATACTATTTATACTAAATATAATCTCTATGTATCTAAAAAAACCTGATTATCCTAAATATAAATATGATAAACATATATGACTATTGATTTATAATTCTCGATATCCATCTAACTTGAGGACTAAGAGAATAAACAATTGTGCAAATTATGAGAACCATGATCTCCAAATGTAAACAATGTCATTACATAAATAATATCAGAGGTAGAAATGTACATTGCAATATGGTAAATATATCAATACAATATACATGTATATATTTTAAACAGAGGTATAAGCATACTCTTATACAATAAATAGAGGTAGAAGCACTCACATTCAATATTCAATATATCACTATACAAGAATCAGTACCAATACAATTTTCTAAAAACAGTAATTCACAAATACCAATCATCCCATCAAACCAGTTGGTCTCCCCTTTTTTTCATGAAAGTACCCCTAATCCCATAAAATACCTCTCCAATCCCCTCAGCCATATACCAACCACTAAATGATGTCCCGAAACCTGAGGGCAAACTCTGTTGGGAGAGGGGACGTCGTCCTCTAAGATTGCTTCCAGCTGACATGGGGGTGACGTTCTTCTTAGGGGGTGAAAGCAAATGATGGTAAAATTCCCAGATTAACATTTGCCCTAAGAAAATTGTAACTAGCCTCTGAGTGTTTTGAGGAGGTCTGGCCAGAGGGTTGTCAAAAATGTGCACCATTCGAAACTGCCTTGTACAGGTGGTACCAAAAAACAGGTCTAATTTTAGCGCTATAAAAATCATGACATCATAGTAACCAGATGGAGTTGATGTTGTGGGGCCCCATCTTCATCCTGGAAACTTCAAAGATTACTGTAGGGAAATTTGTTGTTTGTTAAGGGGAATTTAAACATTACTACAAAGACATATACTGACATATAAAGACAAATACAGATATGAGGAAAGGCAAAGAAAGTTTATCAAGAATATTATTATTCTTATTCTGTTCCATATCATGGCTCCTGACCTGAGACAGGAACTCTGAGATATCTCTTATCAAGAGGCTTGGAATTGAAAAGGGACTGAGCCATAGTCCAACACCAAAACCAGCTCTTACATATTTATAAAGAAATGCTTAATAAGACATATTAAAAAATTATACTTATGTAATCTATTCAGTTTTACTGCTGATCCTTAGTGGGTTGTAACTAGTTTTCATCCATCAGTCTTTAAATATTCAGGGTCCCTTAAATTCTTTGAAGATGAGTGTTTTCCTGTGGAGATAAGAAAAGAACCCTGCCCCCAACCTATATGTATTTCTTACCATCAGTATGATTGCCATCCTTGTGAAGGAATTGTTATTTATCCTTTCCAAGGGGTTTCTCCTCTTCAAACTGAACCTTTATTAATTTTGACGATATCCATAATTTTTTCTCTCCTGTGGAGACAAGAGCAAAACCCCTTCCCCAATGCAGCACCTCTCCTGGCTTCCATTGTGAGGTCAGCACATCTTTGAAATAAACTGGTTGATTTAATTCAGCAGACTTTTCCATTATCCAATGTCTTTAGGCCGCCATTGTCCCCTTCTAATTAGCACTGAGAAAATTCAAGGTTAATAAAGCATTATGTAACCTATTTCTGGGGGTATTTTCCACCCCTTTCTGTTCGATTAACATAGTCTTTATAGTTCAATTTGATCTTTCTATGACTGCTTGACCTGTAGGATTGTATGGTATACCCATAACATGCTTAATATTGTAATAAGCAAAAAAAGTTTTATTTTCCTAGAGACATAAGCTGGACCATTATCCATCTTTATTTGTGTAGGTATACCCATGATGGTCATAACTTCTAATAAATGAGTGATTACTGAATCAGTTTTTTTTTCTGAGCTTAAAGCAGTTGCCCATTGAAAACCTGAATAAGTGTCAATGGTGTGGTGTACATATTTTAATTTTCCAAATTCTGCAAAGTGGAATACATCCATCTGCCAGATTTCATTCCTTTGCCCTTTGGATTAGCCCCTGCAGGCAGTGGTGTCTGATTATAGAAAAAGCAAGTAGGGCATGTCTTTTCAATCTCCTTAGCTTGTTGCCATGTAATAGAAAACTCTTTCTTCAACCTTTGCTATTAACGTGATGTTTTTTATGAAATTCAGAAGCCTGCAGCACACTACCAATCAACAATTGATCAATTTCTGCATTACTTTGAGCTAGAGGACCTGGCAGACCCGTATGGGATCGGATGTGTGTTATATACATAGGGCAGAGCCTGTTCCTGATCACGTCTTGTACTTGGATAAACAATGAAGTTAGTTCTGTATCATCAGGTATAAATTCAGCAGTTTCAATATATAAGATAACCCTTTCTGCATATTGTGAGTCAGTAACTATATTGAGAGTTTCCTTAAAATCTCGTAGCACCATAAGAATGGCATATAATTCTGCCTTCTGGACAGAATTATAAGGACTTTGTTCCACCTTACTCGAGTCTTCTCATTTGTAACCTGCCTTCCCTGATTTATTAGCATCAGTATAAAATGTATGGGCTCTGGTTATTGGAGCATCATGGACAAATTCGAGGAAGAATCCAAGAAGTTCTCTTTATGAAGTTAAGCCACTTGCTTTTTGGATAGTTGTTATTAATTTCTACCAAAAAAATACCACAAGCTCTTTGCCATGGTTCATTATCTTCCCATAATTTCTTTAGTTCATCAGCAGTGAAAGGCACTATAATTTCTGCTGGGTCTATGCCTGCTAGTTGATGAAGTCTCAACTTGCCTTTTATAAAATTAATTCAAAGACTTTTTCCATATAAGATTTTAGTTTCTTACTTGGTTTATGTGGTAAAAAGATCAATTCCAGGATAATATCATCTCTCTGCATATAAATTCTTGCAGGAGAAATTTTGGATGGTAATATGACGAGAATACAATCAAGCTCTGGATTCACCCTGTCCACATGTGCCTCCTATAATTTTTCCTCAATCATTGTCAGTTCCTTTTCTGTTTCAGGTGTTAATCCTCTGGGATTATTGAAGTCTTTATCACCATCCAAGGTTTTGTTCAAATGAATTATTAGATCAGGTGTTATCCCAACAGCTGGTTGTAGGCTGGAAATGTTTCCTAACAGTCTTTGAAAGTCATTAAGAGTCCATAGCCGATCTCTCCTAATTTGTGCCTTTTGTGTTTTAATTTTTTGCAAAACTATTTTGTAACCTAAATAATTAACAGAATCTCCTCTCTGAATCTTTTCAGGAGCAATCTGCAATTCCCATTTAGGTAAAACTATCTTTATTTCTTCAAACAGCTTTTCCAAGGTATCCATGTTTGAATCAGATAACAAAATATCATCCATATAGTGATAGATTATAGACTTGGGAAATTTCTTGTGTATTATTTGTAATGGTTGATTTACAGAATATTGGCACAGTGAGGGGCTGTTTAACATGCCCTGGGGGAGAATGGCCCACTGGTATCTCCTCGCAGGTTGAGAATTATTATAAGTAGGCACTATGAAGGCAAACTTTTCCCTATCTTTTTCTTGTAAAGGTATAGTGAAGAAACAATCCTTTAAATCAATAGCTACGAGAGGCCATCCTTTTGGTAATAAAGAAGGTAATGGAATTCCAGATTGCAGAGGGCCCATAGGTTGAATAACCTTGTTGATGGCCCTGAGATCTGTCACCATTCTCCATTTACGTTATTTTTTCTTAACCACAAATACGGAAGAATTCCAAGGGCTGGTTGATTCTTCTGTATGTCGAGCATCTAATTGCTCTTTTACCAGCTGTTCTAAATCCTGCAACTTTTCCTCAGCTAAAGGCCATTGCTTTGTCCATATTGGTTTCTCAGTCAACCATTTTAGAGGCAGGGCTATTGGTATCTCTGAAGGGACATCAATTGCTTTGTGTTCTTGTACAGCCTGAATGGCTGGTTTCCACCGTCTGTCATTTCTTTTAATATTATTCTCAGCAATATAGGCTCTAAAAGCAGCAGGAATGTTAATTTGGGTATTCCATTGCTGTAATAGGTCACGGCCCCATAAATTCACTGCAATATTGGCTACATATGCCCTTAGTTTTCCTATTTGTCCTTCTGGCCCTATGCATCCAACCCATCTCGGGCTTTGCCTTACTCGAGATAGGGTTCCAATTCCCAGGAACTGAACATTTATATCCTGAAGAGGCCAATACAGATGCCAAGATTCTGGAGTAATGATACTTACATCTGCACCTGTGTCCAGCAGGCCAGTAATAAAAATGCCATTTACACACACTCTTACCTTTGGTCTTTGATCACTTATAGAAGTTTGCCAAAATACACGTAACTCATCCCTCAGGCCATTATTGCTTGTAACAGTAGGCATGAGGCTTCCTAATTTTCCTGATGAGGCACGTTATCTGCAGTAACCAGAAATGACTGAACCACATTCACCATGGGGGCCTGTGAGAGGCCCCCTGTTACGTTTCCCAATTGTAACAGGTTGCCTTGTCTATCTCTTGTTAACCTACACTCATTCATCCAATGTTTGCCTTTCCCACATCTCCTACATAAACCTGAAGGCTGAGTCCTTCTATTTCTGTTATTTCTAGAAGAGGCATTACTAGTATTTCTGGAAATCCATTGTCTACAATTCCTTTTCATATGTCCCATTTTGCCACAATTAAAACATTTGGTATTCTGATGCCTTCTTTTACCATTGGAAATTGCTTCTTCTACCCATGCTTCTGTGCCATAGTCAAATGTATCAACATTCAGTGTATGCAAGACCCATTCATCCAAGGGTGCTGATCTGATCTTTAATGGCCCCAAGATCCTTTTGCACTCCACACTGGCATTCTCATAAGCCAAAGACTCAATAACTATATGTCTTGCTTCTGGGTCAGATATCCCTATTTGTACAGCTTTAGTTAGTCTTCGTAGAAATTCGCTAAAGGGTTCTCTCTGACCCTGTTCAACTCTGATATATGATTCCATTCTCTGTCCTTGGTCTTGAACCCTGTCCCAAGCCTTTAAGGTTGTTGTAGTACATATGGATAGGGTGTGTTCATCATAACTGGCTTGTTCCAAAGGGTCGGAAAAGAGCCCTTCACCTAGAATTTGATCTAGGGAAATTGCAATTCCCTTTGCTCTTTCCTGCCGTTCTAAAAGTCTAGCCTCTTGTCTCAATAAGCATTTCCAATTCAATTGCCATCCGCTCTCTAGGACGGCTGAAACCAATTGAATCCCATCATGGGGTGTGACCTTGTTGCCGATAGACCATTTTTTAGCATCTCTTTAAAGAAGGAGTGTAGCCCAAAACTCATAACAGCCTGTTTAATTTCTTTCAGATCATTCATATGGACAGGCTCCCATGTATGTTCCTTGATGACCCTAGGGTTTCTGGAACCAATCACCTTCTCTGTTGATATTACTGGAAAGGCAGTAGAGTTTTGTGGGAATTATCCCAGAGAGTTTTACTCACTGATGGAGTTAAAATTTGCCTGTCTACCGTTTGCTTCTGTTCATCAGAATTTAGAATTTCCTCAATCTTTTCAAATCTGTTTACCATTGCCTTCTGCAAGGCCTGAATCTCCTGTCCAGAATTATGTTCCAAATCCTTCATTGAGGATTCTAAGGTATGAAGTTTGTCCATTAGAGATAATATCTCATCTTTGAATAAAATTTTCTTGGTATGAATTGTGCCTTTTTGTTGAAAATCTGTCAGCCAATCTCACATATCCTTTAGACAAAATCCTATTGTCACATTCAGCAGATTATATATATATATATATATATATATATATATATATATATATATATATATTTAAGATTTCTGTCTCTTCCCCGCTACCACCTCCCATTTCCCTCCCCCTTCCCCAATCAAGTCCCCCTCCCTCGTCAGCCCAAAGAGCAGTCAGGGTTCCCTGCACTGTGGGAAATCCAAGGACCACCCACCTCCATCCAGGTCTAATAAGGTGAGCATCCAAACTGCCTAGGTTCCCACAAAGCCAGTACATGCATTAGGATCAAAAACCCATTGCCGTTGTTCTTGAGTTTTCAGTAGTCCTCATTGTCTGCTATGAGTGAGATAAGCCAGACCCAAAAAGAGGAGCATGGGATGTACTCACTCATATTTGGTTTCTAGCCATAAATAAAGGACATTGAGCCTATAATTAGTGATCCTAGAGAAGCTAAATAAGAAGGAGAACCCAAAGAAAAACATATAGGCATCCTCCTGAATATTAACCTTCATCAGGCGATGAAAGGAGACAGAGACAGAGACCACATTGGAGCACCGGACATAAATCTCAAGGTCCAAATCAGGAGCAGAAGGAGAGAGAGCATGAGGAAGGAACTCAGGACAACGAGGAGTGCACCCACACACTGAGACAATGGGGATGTTCTGTCGGGAACTCACCAAGGCCAGCTGGCCTGGGTCTGAAAAAGTCTGGGATAAAACTGGACACATTCAGCAGTTTTAATTCTCTCAGTTAATGTTTCAGTTCCTACAGATAGGGACTGAAGTTTATGGTCCAGATCAGCTGTCCCTTCCTCCACAGTAGCGAATCTCTCCTTAATACCCGACTGTACCTTTTCTAAATTTTGCTCAGTTGACAGAGTCATGTTAGACAAAGATCTATTCTCTTCCTTGAGAACTTCAAACTCTTTCTTGAGGAGGTGTTGTCAGTCTGAATTATTTTTAAGCATTCAACCTCTGCCCTAAGAATCCTGGATTCATCCTGTAAGGACTTTATCATTTGTCTATTGTCTAACTGTATTACAAAGGAAAAAAAAACGAGAATAATTCTAAGCCCTAAAGATATCCAACCAAGGGAAACCTCATTTGTATCCTGAAATATCTCAGCCATGGTGTAATTAAATAGGCTGTAAAAGCCTTGAATGGTGATATTGTCAGACATTTTCTTTTTTTTTTTTTCAGGGTGAGGTTGAATGTTTATTCAGGGGGCTATGGAGGAGGAAGGGTGAAGGGGAGGACAGAGAGAGAGGGAGAGAGAGAGAGAGAGAGAGACAGAGAGAGAGAGAGAGAGAGAGAGGAGGAGAAAGAGACAGAGAAGGGGGAAGCAGAGAAGTGGGGAGAGAGACAGAAGCGAAGCTGCCTCTCCGAGAGGAAGATGAAAAAGAGCTGTCAGACATTTTCAATCAAATCTGTATTTATTTTTAATTATCTGTATTTATTGATTGATTAAAATTACCTGTAATGACAGTTGCCAGCCAGTAGGTGGCGGGGTGCACCTTAATTCAAGTGGCCGGGAAAGTCAGAACCCGTGGGAAAATCATGAAATAAATACTCAAAACCAGAGGTTAAACCACAAACCCTGTGCTGTGTGAATTAGAGTAAGGCTATAGAACGCAGGCGCCGGGCCTATAAACAGCAGTGGGAGGGCCAGGAAACCGGAAAGGGCCAAGGCCTGATTAGGCGTGGATGGTTCGGCCCGCGGAAGCGCGATCAGATCGAGTCACGGATCAAATCACGTGCCCAGCAGTCCGTTTGCCTTACTTCCACGATCGCGGGCACATGGGCTGCTCAGCCTTTGATGGTGGGAGCGCCAGGCCAAGTCTGCTGCTGCGGCAGCTGCGGGGCCGCAAATGGGGGACCACCCTGGTGCCGCCCAGCGGCAGGGGCCTGAGCTCGGTTAGCTGACTTGCTCGCAAGCACCGGGAAAGATCTGGCGGGGCTGGAGCTGCCGAGCCGTGGCTGTGTAGTGAGCAGCCACGGGGCGCCTGGCAATTGGGCCGGGTGAGCATCCAGTGAAAGCGCGGTGCGGCAGAAAGGGCACGGTGAACATGAGCTGAGAGAGAGGGGAAACTAGCTAGGACGTTCAGCGGCTGCACTCATTCAGCAGCGGCCCTCAGGGAGAGAGTACAGTGCGCGCATGTGCGTGCATTTGCAGCTGAGGCACGGGCATCTCCTGGAAAAACTGCACTGGGAGATCCGCTGAATTCAAGCATTCTGGCTCAGTGGTTAAGAGCATTGGCTGCTCTTCCAAATGTCCTGAGTTCAATTCCAGGCAACCACATGGTGGCTCACAACCATCTGGAATGAGGTCTGGTACCCTCTTCTGGCCTACAGACATACACACAGACAGAATATTGTATACATAATAAATAAATAAATAAATAAATAAATATTTTTAAAAAAATTAAACCTCAAAGCCGAATCCGCGGTGCACTGGAGGGGAGCGAGGCCCCGGCGCTGCGGCCGGGCTCAGAGGCGGATATCCAAAAAACCACACATTAGGGCGCCATAATGTTACAGCGTAAATGAACGGTGAACAGAATTAGCCAGGCAAGCTCAATATAATATATTCAGCTTACAAAGCCAAGGTTCCAGCAAAGAGCAGGAAACAAAAGGGACAAACAAGTGCACATGGAAGGTTTTATAAACTTTTGGGGGCCCCAGGACAACCCCCCCCCAACACGGTGATTGGTTGAGATTCCCCTTAATCAAAGAGTAGAATAATTATTTGAAACACCCTGCCTGGATGATCCTTCCAGCAAGGAAGGGAAGAAGAGATGTGAATAGATTTCTCTATTATTGCTATTTTAGTGCAATTCTTTGCACTGCAATTCTTATAAAAACCTAATTACCAAGTCACCGACAGTTCCTCGAGACTCATGGGGCTGCTCACAATGATCTTCATTTCTCTAGGGCTGGGACTCATTCACTCCTCAGAGCACACACACACACCACAAAAACAGCAAACCACCTCATTTGACATCAGTGGTGCACCTGGTGATACCCTTTCAAAGGCCCTGCAACGCTGGAGTTTTACTGTTCTGTGCTCTGTTGCTGTTTCTTTACATTATTCCACACAAATAAATGAAAATTTCAAATTCTCTCTGAAGTACACCTAAGGATTTCTAGATACCACCATAGAGGACTATGCATGCACTTGTAGACGGGTATCTGATAGTCTAAAACACTGTAAGTTTTAACCTTTATTAGTAGTGACGAAAAGAAAATGATTGTCAAAATGTCACCCAGATCATGAACGAAAGAAAGAAAAGCCAAACAGTCTCTCAGTAGTATTAGCTTCCCTGTCACTTCACAGCCTGTGCTATGCAAAGAGGACTGGGAATTCAACTGACCCATGGCTCAATTCCACCCACTGAGCTGGCAGCCAGTCCTCCCAAATGCAAACATCTCACTCCAACCCTCCAACAGGATCCCTCTAAACCCCTCCCCCACCCCTGTCACCTTAACCCTCACCACCCTCACTCTCTCCCTCACCACCCTCATCAGTCCCAGCTTGGCTCTCGAGGGCCCACCCTTCATGGCTAGGCTGATTTCTCACACTCTGAGGTTGTACAGTGAGTGCCCAGGACCGTGCAGAGCCCAGCCGTCCCCAGGAGCTCTGCGCATGCGTACTTAGGCATGTGCGGACAACTGTCCAGAAGACAGTTGGGAGAGCAGGAATTGTGGTCTCTGAGCCCCGACACCTGCGGTTCAGTTTGCTGTCAGCTGTCCTGTCTGCCTCTCACTGGGGTCAGTGCTGTATGAGGAACCTGCATGATGAGAAAAGCGCCTCTTTTTCCTGTCTCGGAGGCAGCCACTGGTGAGCCGTGTTTCCCCCATGGGAGAGCAGTAAACTTCACCCAGAAAGACTTCACTGAAGTGCGGCTCAGTTTTCCTAACAGTAAGACTCCACTGGCATCTGGTTAAAAGTAGATTTAGAAATGCTAGGGCCAGACCGAACATTCACGTTCAGCCAATGTCTCCTCACACCTAGGTTTGGAGTTGATCTGAGAGGCAGTATTTCCAAAATGCCGCTGTTTGCACTGAAAAACAGCACGTGTATTCTTTCTTTTAGATGGGAAGTCGGTGTTGGGTGCATCCCTTGCGGTCCTGAGTTCCTTGCTCGTGCTCTCTCTCCTTCTGCTCCTGATTTGGACCTTGAGATTTATGTCCGGTGCTCCAATGTGGGTCTCTGTCTCTGTCTCCTTTCATCGCCTGGTGAAGGTTAATATTCAGGAGGATGCCTATATGTTTTTCTTTGGGTTCTCCTTCTTATTTAGCTTCTCTAGGATCACTAATTATAGGCTCAATGTCCTTTGTTTATGGCTAGAAACCAAATATGAGTGAGTACATCCCATGCTCCTCTTTTTGGGTCTGGCTTACCTCACTCAGGATAGTGTTTTCTATTTCCAAAGTCGGCAGGCATGTATAGGTTCTGTCTGCCAGGCTGTGTAATTTGGTGCCCTTTCCATTTCTCCTTGTCATTCCTTCTTTTTAATGAGAGTTTGACTTCTTCTTTTCCAATTTGTTTCCCCTTAATGTCTTTTTGCTGTCTTATTGCTCTAGATAGAACTTTAATTACTCTATGCATAGATATGCAGAGTGGACTACCTTGTCTTGTTCCCGATTTCAGTTGGACTGCTTTGAGTCCTCTCTGCTGAGTTTGATGGTGGCTGTTGTGTTGCTGTATGTTGCCTTTATTATGTTTAGTTGTGTCCTTGTATCCTTGCTCTCTCCGAGACATCTATCATGAAGGGGTGTTGAACTCTGAGGAAAGCTTCTTCAGCATCTACTGTGATGATCATGTGTTTTTTTTCTTTCAGTTTGTTCATATGGAGGATTATGTTAATACATTTTCATATGTTGAACCATTCCTGTATCTCTGGGATGAAGACAACTTGGTCATGGTGGATGATATTTTTAATATGTTCTTGGACTTGGTTTGCCAGGATTTTACTGAGTATTTTGGCATCAATGTTCTTGAGTGAGATTGATCTGTAATTCTTCTTAATAGTGTCTTTTTGTGGTTTTTGAATCAGGGTAACTGTAGCCTCACAAATAGAGCTTGGCATTGTTCCTTCTGTTTCTGTTGTATGGAACCATTTAAAGAATATTGCTATTAGTTCTTCTTTAAAAATTTTGTAAAATTATGAGCTGAAACCATCTGGTACATACTTTTTGGGTGGGAGACTTTTAATGACTGTTTTCATTTCCCGAGTGTTATATTTCGATTGATTTTGCTTATCTGCTCTTAATTAAATTTTGGTATGTGATACTTACCAGAAAATTTTCTATTACTTTTAAGTTTTCCATATTTTTTTGAAGTAGAGGTATTCGAAATATGACCTCATAATTCCCTAGATTTCCTCCATGTCTGATTTATGTCCTCTTTTTGATTTCTTATTTTTTAATTTGGATATTCTTTCTGAAGTTTGGTTAGTTTGGAATGACATTTTCAATTTTGTGATTTTTCTCAAAGAATCAACTCTTTGTCTCATTGATTCTTTGTACTGTTTTCTTTCTTTCTAGTTTGTTAATCTCATCTCGCAATTTCATTATTTTCTGTCATCTAGTCCTCCTGGGTGAGTTTTCTTCTCTTTGTTCTAGAGCTTACAGGTGGTCTATTAACTTTCTAATCTGGGATTTTTCCAGCTTTTTTATATAGGCATTTAGTGGTATGAACTTTCCTCTTAACACTGCTTTCATTGTGTCCCATAACTTTGGGTACGTTGTGTGGTCATTTTCATTGAACCTTACAAAGTTTTAATTTATTTCTTTGTTTTTTCCTTGACCCATTTGTAATTCAGATGAGTATTACTCAATTTTCATATTTTTGTGGGTTAGGAAATTAGTGTGGGTGGTGAATGCTAACTTCTATTCATGGTTATCCCATAAGATACATGGGGTTATTCAATTATTTTTGGAATCTGTTGAAGTTTTCTTTTTTATTGAGTATATGGTCAATTTTGAGAAAATTCCATGGGGTGTAGAGAAGAAAAGAAGGTATGCTTTTATATCTTTGGATGGAATATCCTATAGATGTGTGTTAAGTCCATTTGAGTCATAACATCTGTTTAGTCCCTTATTTCTCTGTTACGTTTCTGTCTGTCAGACCTATCCGGTGGTGAGAGGGAAGTGTTGTGGCCACCCACTATTAGTATGTGTGGCATCATATGTGATGTAAGCCTTAGAAGTGTTTCTTGTACATATGAAGGTGCCCTTGTATTTTGCACATACATGTTCAGTATTGAGATTTCCTCTTGTTGGATTTTTCCTGTGACTAATATTAAATGTCCTTCTTTTTCTCTTTTGATTGATTTTAGTTTGAAGTCTATTGTGTTAGATATTTGGATAGCTACACCAGCTTGTTTCTTAGGTCCATTTTATTGGAAAATTTTCTCAACCCTTTTCTGAGGCGATGTCTGTCTTTGAGGTTGAGATGTGCTTCTTGTATGCAGCAGAAGAATAAATTATGTTTTTGTATCCATTCTGTTAGTCTGTGTCTTTTTATAAGTGACTCGAGACCATTTATATTAAGGGATATTAATGACAAGTGATTGCTAGTTCCTGTTATTTTACTTTTTGTTGTTGGTGACATTATTGTCTTTGCTTTCTTTTATTTGGGATTTACTACTGTGAGATCATCTATTTTCTGTGATTTTGTGAATGTAGCTGACTTCCTTGGGTTGAAATTTTACTTCTAGTACTTTCCATTGATATAGATTTGTAGCTACACATTATTTAAATCTGTTCCTGTCTTTTCTCCATCTATGGTAAATGAAAGTTCACTGTGTATACTAGCTGGCATCCATGGCCTATTAATGTCTTCATAGGGCTCAACCGGGACCTTCTGGCTTACATTGTTTCCATTGAAAAGTCAGGTGTATTCTAGCAGGTCTGCATTTATATGTTTCTAGACGTATTACCTGTGCAGCTGTTAGTATTCTTTCTTAATTCTGCATGTATATTGTTTTGATTATTATGTAGCTAAAGGATTTTTTGTTGTTCAGCCCCCTTCCCCACATGAAAACCCATCATTTATGAAAATCTATATACTTCAACATCTTTGTCACAATTTTAAGGACTCTCTTTAATAGCTCCCTGTCTGGACTGTTTTTATTTTGATTTGTTTGTTTGGGGGGGGGAGTGGGTGTTACACCAACCTGCAATGTCTCTCATTCTCAATCATGGTTCTGCAGAAAAAGCTTCCTTGCCCCAAACAACTGGCAGCAGCAAGGATCACGAAATTTCACATGGACTTCCATATTTATGTATTTGGGACGTGAGCACTCTATTAGTTGTGTAGTTAGGGAAAATCATTTTTTCAGTCTAAAAGCAGATGTTTTCTCCTATTGCCACATGTTCTCTGCTTTCCAGGAGATTTTCAGTTTTGTGAGGTCCCATTTATTAATTGCTGACCTTAGTGTAGTCTCCTGTTACAATATATTCAAGGCTGTTCCCTAGCTCCTCTTCTGTCAGCTTCACTACAAATGGTTTTATGTGAGGCTTTTGAACCACTTGGACTGGAGTTTTCTTCAGGTTAATGAATATGGCACGCTCTACTTTCTTCTCCACATTGAAATCTGGTTAGAGTGGCACTGTTTCCCATTGTAGATTTCAGTTTCCCATTGTATATTTCTGGCTTCTTTAAAATATAAGGTATTCATATATATGCAGATTTGTATCTGGGTCTTTGATTCAAATCCCTTGATTAACATGTTTATTTTTGACAATATCATTAGGGTTTTGTTACTATGGCTATGGGATATAATTTCTAGTACCTTGTGCACTATTCATGGAATGCCTGCATTTTCTCTGCATTGTGTCACTATTACCTGAAGAGAAAACATTTTATGTTGATGTGTAGTTACTCTTTCAAATAAGTTATGTGTAATTATTGGTCCATGCCTGTTGTGTATCATGACTTCTGGAGCAGCAACCTAGGAAAGAAGAGAAAGCTGCCTATGGAGAGACGCTTATGCCTTTCAATTTAATTTGAGTTACTGTGCACATATACTATTCATTTACATTATCAATGTTAGGCCATAGAAAACTCTATAGGTAGCACCACCTGAACGAATCAGAAAAAGAATAGCCCCTACAGGTATAAGCACCACCTAAACCAATTGGAAGAAGAAATTGAGTAGCTAGTCTTCCAACTAAAATGCCCCAATCCCTAAGCCCTGAGCCCTAAGCTACACTCCCTGTCTGTCTCTCCCTGTGTGTCTCAGTGAAGAGCACCTGGGCAAGGATCTTCCAACTGCACTTGTCCAGGCCATGACCCAGGTAGATCTGGAGCTGGTAACACAGAGCATCAGTTATCTGCTTGGTCATCTCAGGGATGTCCTGGAACAGCACAATGCTTATGTCAGAGGGCTCTTTGGGAAAGACCCTCAGACATGGCTCCAGCTGTGAGTTTACCAAGCAGAGCTGCTGGTACATGGTCAGCAGAATCTGGAAGGAGAAGAGCTCATCCCAGCTGCACTCTTCAGCAGGAAACTCTAAATTTGCAGTGGATGGAGGGCTGAGGTGGCACATAGTCATTTAGCAATGGTGGTGCCTCTTTGTCTCTCACCATTTCCAGTGCCCCAATCATCAGGGAGAAGGCCCAGCAGGCACTCAGCACCAGAACAAAGGACACCTGGGGTGCCAGCCTTGCTGGCATGGCAGCCACAATTGCCTCTAGGGATTCCTTGCCTCACCAAAGCAGGCTGGCCTTGCCCTGCTAGGGACTATGGAGGGCACTTTATGTTCCTTTGCCTTTGGGACTCCAGGAGGAGAGGATTCCCCTGGGGCTGTGTGCTCTGAGAGGAGAGCCTTCCTTGCCTCAGGCCTGACTCTTCTGCAGCCAGGAGCTCTGGAGCCCCATGGCAGAGGCAGCAGCTTCCATCTGGCACAGGAGTAGCCATCTCTTTAAGGGAATTGGTCCTCTGCCTCTAGGCCATCCCTCTGTGGCAGGTTATTGCAAACATGCCTTCAATCTCCATCCAGACAACGATGAACACAGATGCCTGCTTCTTGTGCTCTTCAAATACCTGGGCTACATGGCCTCTAAGTCGGACTGGAGCATCTCCTCCAGCTCCAATGACATGGTAACTCCAGTGGCCAGCTTCTCCTGTTCTCCCTACCTCACTGCACCAAACCCTATTCAATCCCCACAAATGGTAAGGCCTCCATGAAGAGTCAACAAAGCCTGGCACATCCATATTGAATTCCAAATTTGTTGTACAAATTTTAACTCCCACAGCAGTGGAGGAATGGTCCCCTTGCTCTACATCCTCACCAGCATGAGCTGTCACTTGTGCTATCGATCTTGATCATTCTGACATATGTAAAAAATAAAAAAAGCACTTTTGATTTTACATTTCACTAACTGCTATAAATTTTGAACATCTCTCTAGGTGTTTCTCAGCCATTTGAGATTGCTCTAAGGAGAATTATGATTATATCTGTATCCCATCTTTATTTTTTTAATATTTATTTATTTATTATGTATACAACATTCCTTCCATGCCTGCCTGCATGCCAGAAGAGGGCACCAGATCTCATTATAGATGGTTGTGAGCCACCATGTGGTTGCTGGGAATTGAACTCAGGACCTTTGGAAGAGCAGGCAATGCTCTTAACCTCTGAGCCATCTCTCCAGCCCTGTACCCCATCTTTAAGTGGATTTCTTGATGTCTAATGTCTTGAGTTCTTTTTACTTCAATACAATTAGTTTGTTAATTATTGGGAATTTTATCAATTTACACTGTTCACACTCTCTTCCCATTCCTCCAAGGTTTACCCTTTTCACTTTATGCCTTTCCAGAGAGAGAGAGAGAGAGAGAGAGAGAGAGAGAGAGAGAGAGAGAGAAATACACCATGCCAAATTTGTGTTTTTGTATACTCATTGGAACATGGTCAAACTCCCAGTGGCCATATCCTTAAAGATTGCTGAGTCCTTTCCCATCCCCCTGTCACACAGGAAATCCCATCATTTGTGAAGATCTATATCCTACAGCATCTTTATCACAATTTTTAGACTCTCTTCAAAGGCTCCCTCTCTGGACTGTCTTTATTTTGATTTGTTTGTTCGGTGGAAGAGGTTGTCCCAGCAGCCTTCAATGTCTCTCATTCTCCATTATGCAGAAGAAGCTTCCTTGCCCCCAAAACTGGCAGCAGCAGGGATCACAGACTTGTACATGGACTTGCAGTCTTTTTAGATTTGTGATTGATCCAACTGTTAGATGTATGATTAGGGGAAATCAGTTTCCAGGCTGTAAGCAGTTGTTTTGTCCTCTTGCCTGCCAGTGGTCTCTGCTTTCCAGGAGATTTTAGTTTTTGTGAGGTCCCTTTTATGAATTGTTGATCTTAGTGCCTGCACCATCACTGCTTTGTTTAGGAAGGAGTCTCCTGTGGCAATGCATTCCAGGCTCTTCCCTAGCTTTTCTTCTATCAGGTTCACTATATATGGTTTTATGTGAGGCTTTTGAATCACTTGGACTGGAGTTTTTTTCAGGCTGAAAAATATGGTGTGTTATCTTCTTTTTTTCAACATACAATAGGCTCACTACTTTTTGCTTTACAGATAGTATCAACATATGAGTGAGTCCATACCATGCTTATATATCTGGGTCTGGGTTACCTCACTCAGTATTGGTTTTTCTAGTCCCATCCATTTGCATGCATATATCAAGATGTCATCAATTTTTAATTTTTAATGATTTATTAGATTCTGAAATATTAAACATAAAATTGGATTTGGGAGCATAGGTAATGATGGTGGTAAGACAAATAATAGTGAACAAGGACAACAGACAAATTTCCTATAGTAAATATTCCTCCCGTTTGTGTATTTGAAGGATCTTGGACTTGTTAATACCACTTACTAACCGGGCTTGTGACGCTGGTCCAGACAAAGTGAGCCCTGTTTACTGGGAAGTGTTTGGAGGATGGGAAGAGTGCGTGGAAACGTTACTGCAGAATGGTTACAGCCCAGATGCACAGATGTGCTTGGTCTTTGGATTCAGTTCCCCTCTGTGCACAGCTTTCAAAAGGAGTAAGTATATTTGTTACATTTTGCTTATATTTATTTATTTATTTATTTATTTATTTATTTTTTACTTTTTTTTATTGAGAAAAGGAGAAAAAAAAACAAGTTTTCACCTCCTCCCAGCCTCCCATTTCCCTCCCCCTCCTCCCCCCCTACGCCCCCTCCTCCCACCCTTCTCCCCTTCCCCCCACTCCTTTCCCCCTCCCTCTCCAGTCCAAAGAGCAGTCAGGGTTTTCTGCCCTGTGGTAAGACCTAGGACCTCCCACCTCCGTCCATATCTAGGAAGGTGAACATCCAAACTGGCTGGGCTCCCACAAAGCCATCACATTACGTAGGATCAAACCCCCGTGCCATTGTCCTTTGTGTCTCATCAGCCCTCATAGTTCGCCATGTTCAGAGAGTCCAGTTTTATCCCATGCTTTTTCAGTCACAGTCCAGCTGGTCTTGGTGAGCTCTCAATAGATCAGCTCCACTGTCTCAGTGGGTGGGTGCATCCCTCGTGGTCCCGACTTCTTTGCTCATGTTCTCCCTCCTTCTGCTCCTCATTGGGACTTTGGGAGCTCAGTCCAGTGCTCCAGTGTGGGTCTCTGTCTCTATCTCCATCCATCACCAGATGAAGGTTCTATGATGATATGCAAGATATTCGTCAGTATTGCTCAAGGATAGGGTCAGTTCAGGTTCCCTATTCTCAACTGCCCAAGGAACTAACTGGGGACCTCAGCTTGGTCACCTGGGAGCCCCTCTAGGATCCGGTCTCTTGCCAACCCTAAAGTGGTTCCCTTAACTAAGAATTGTGGTTCCGTGCTCCCCTGTCCAACCTTCCTTTATCCCAAATCCTCCTGCTTTCCCAAGGCCCGACCTCCTTCCCTTCTAACTTTTCTCTCCCCATCTCCCCTTACCCCCAACCCACCCCACCCCAAGATCCCAATTTTCTCCCCGGCAATTTTGTCTACTTCCCTTAGCCAAGAGGATAACTATATGTTTTTCCTTGGGTTCCCCGTCTTACTTAGCTTCTTTAGATTCACCTATTGTAGACTCCGTGACCCTTATTTATGGCTAGAAACCAATTATGAGTGAGTACATCCCATGTTCATCTTTTTGGGTCTGGGATACCTCACTCAGGATAGTGTTTTCTATTTCCATCCATTTGCATGCCGGTTGTGGTGGCGCACGCCGGTAGGATTTGCTGAAGGAGGCAGAGGCAGGAGGATCACGAGTTCGAGGCCAGCCTGGGCTTATATTTAATAATCAAGTGACTTTTCTTCATAGTGACACTTGGTGTCTCTTTTAGCACTAAGTTGCTAATCTACAAAAGGCCTGCTTCAGGATATGTTGTTCAATCTAGCAGAAGTGAGGTTGATAACACCAGGATATTTACCTTTTTCTTCTTGAAACTGCATTATACTTTTAGTATAACAATGTTGGGAAATGCTTTAAATATATTAATATAAATGCTTAGGCCTACTCTGATGTCTTTGAAATAATTCAAGATTCAAAATTGTACTTATCAAGTAAGGAAGTAACTGCTTCAGGTGTTTTAAGTATAAAACTTTTTATTTATTTATTATTTTATAACCCTTACAATAAAACCTTGGTTTCAGGTACTTTTTTATTACTTTTTAATGTACATGGGTATTTTGCCTGCATGTAGTCTATGCACTGCATTCACACAATGTCCACAGAGACCAGAAAAGGGAACTGGAGCTGCGGATCATTGTTAGCTGCTATACTGGGAATCGAACCTGGGTCCTCTGGTGTAGCAGCCAATCTTCTTAACTGCTGAGCCATCTCTCTGGCCCCAGTAATCTTACTTTTGACTGGTCTGAGATTTAGACGTAGAAACTATCAGTGAGGACAACCTATATCTCTTGACAATCTGTCCCTGGCTTCTTTCATTCTCTTGGCGAAAAGTTTATCATATTCTGCAGCCTCCTCTTACTGTCTTTGTGTGTTATTCCTTCAGAGCAATAGGTTGGCATCTATGTTGTAGTACACTTGGATAACAAAAGCCTAAATCATGGGGGCTTTGGTCCTGGGTTTCTTAGATTTTTTTCTAGGTGTGTACAAGGTTTTATAGGTACTTTGTAAACATCAGAATCAATTGGGTCCTTTTCTACAAAAGCCTGATGTCATATTACAAAACCAGGAACCATACTTTCCGAGGCACTCTGATGAAGGGCAGAGAAAACATCCACATAACTGATGTTTAGGTGAGAAGGCAGAAAGATGATCTCAGTCAATCTGATTTGCCAGGGAAGGAAGCCTAAGGTGCTGTCCACAGGACCAAACTTCAATACTAACTCAGGGTCAGGGAAACCATGTGAACTAAGTAAGCCGTCTAGCAGATCTCCATCCAAATCTCTGGGTGTCCTCTGCTGCTGAGCAAAAGTCCTGAGCAGCTCTCAGAATATACGCTTTTTCAGCTCCTGGGGACAGCACCTTCACTGCTGAAGGGCAATTTAATACTTGGTGGTCTTTGTCATTACTACTTGCAAATTCTGGTTATTATTTGCAACAATCTCGGCCCAAAAGTTCCTATTGTTGTTGCACAATTTCATCCATCAATCTGGAGTTATTTCTCTTGAACAGGCCTTGGTGGTCTTAGACACTAATGTAGAGATCCCCAAGGCCATACACCACACCACTGAGGCTCACGGTGTCTGAGAAGCTGGGCTCATGGTCCTCCTTAGTGACCACCAGGCCCATATACAGTAGCAGCTTCTGCAGGGACCCGCCCTCCGAAGACCAGCACAGCCTGGGTGGGGTGACAGCCAGCCTGGGGCCCAGTGAGGGTGCAGGTGATGATGCTGGTTCCTGCCAATGGCCAGGGCTTGCTCAGCTTGAAGCCCAGCAGCACTAGGACCACAGTGGAGGCAGCACAACAGCAGCTGCTCCAGATCCAGTTCCAGGGGAAGCAAAGGCAGAGCCAGGAAGTGAGCACTCTGCAGGTAGAGCAGCACTTGCAGCACCTGCCACACCAGCTCCCACAGCCCGGTCATTCTCCCATGGCGTTGGGACACCGTCTCCTCCTTCCCCTCCATCCCACATCCCCGGGCCTGAGCCCCTCATCACTGCCAACTCCTCACCTAGCCCCCACTGCCATCTTCCTCTGCCCTCCTAAGTCTATTTATTTATGGCTTCCTGACAAAAATTGGTGACATCCCCGACCACTAAGGAATGGTAATATCTCTCAGTTCAGGAATATCCACAATACATCACTAACAGATTGGTGCTTTCTATCTCCAGTTCTCCTTGTAACCCCACCCCTGACTCCTGTGGCCATAGATGCTATCATTTTAATGCTGCAGAAGTGGCTACAAGCATACTACAAATTTCATTGACTTTCTTGAACTCATTGTTATGGATAGCTAGCTGTGATATAACTTATGTCCGTCTAAACGTTTTCACTGTCCCAGACACACGACTAGATAAAAAAACACTTGTCACCAAGTCTGGCAACCTGAGTTTTCTTTCTTGTAGATACCATATTTTTGTCTGTTTCTAACATGAAGCACCACAGTGGTGAAAAAATAGCCTTCAGAAAGGTTTTTTGTCTTGTTTTTTTTTTTTTTTTTTTGAGATAGAAAGATTTTCTTTATTAATGACCCCAACCGTATTTCTTTAGATACAGGAGTTTTGAACTCAAATACTTAGAAGAATACAAGTTAAGATTGCATTATCTGCAACTCATTACCAGTAACATATTGTAAACAAACAGCTTGGAAAAGGGAAAAAGGAAGGGGAGTGAGAAAGGGAAAAATAAAAGAAGGGAATATTCCAGATTGCAGAGGGCCCATAGGTTGAATAACCTTAAGAACCTGGAGAGGTGCAACATGAAGGGCTACAATTATCCAGTAGCAAACGGTCCAGCCTTCCATCAACAGATCTTCTTCCTCAGTTTCCAAGTGTTAGCGGGATGAAAATGTCTTCCCCATGAATGTTTTCATTACTTTTTTCTCTGCATCTGGGTGTGCACGAGTGAGCACCTTAAGGAAGTCAGATGGTTTTGCTCGCATTCGTGTATGAATATAGGCCTTGGGTACTTAATGTGGTAGTGCAGATAGTCCCAGAACGTGTGGATCAGGTTGATGGTGTTGTCTCAAGCAGTGGCATTGGTGTGGCGAGGGGAGAGCAGGAAGGTGATGTAGCCAGTGTTGTCACCCACGGCAGCATCTGTGTCTTTCAGCTCTAGAGGAGGTTTCCTGTGGTTAAAAAGGACCTGGGGGGCTGGGCTCTTCGTCCTTCTTTGAACTCTTGCATGAAGACCTTTCCAATGACAACATCGTCATCATCCTTAAACACCGTGCTGAAGACTACTGTGACTCTGTCTTTTTTAGATTCAACAGACAATGGATAACCACTCTGTTCCCTCCTTCCTTGTCCTCTTCTTGTGCTAATTTTTTGGGAGAAATTAATAGCAACTATCCTAAAACTGGTAGACTTAACCTCATAATAAGAACTTCTTGGATTCTTCCTAGAATTGTACGTGATGCTCCAATAACTGGAGCCCATACGTTCTATACTGATGCAAATAAATCAGGGAAAGCAGGTTACAAGTCAGATGAATTGAGTAAGGTGGAACAAAGCCCTTATAATTCTGTCCAGAAGGCAGAATTATATGCCATTCTTATGGTGCTAAGGGATTTTAAAGAACCTCTTAATATAGTTACAGATTCACAATATGCAGAAAGACAAATATATTGGTATAGATTCTTGTATATTGATACAAAGTTAAATTATATTGACTACTGTATGCATGCATGTTTCTACCTCTGTTTAAAACATTTTTTATGTATTGACATATATTGTATTGATATATATATATATATATATATACATTGTATATATTTACCATATTGCAGTGTACATTTCTACCTCTGATTAAGATACTTATATAATGTTTGTGTATGATATATATTTACCTACTGCAATGTATATTTGTACATTGTTTATATTTGGAGGTCATTGTCCTCATTTGTTTCACAGTTGTTTATTGTCTTAGTCTTCAAGTTAGATAGATATTGAGAATAATATAGATTAATAGTCATCTAAGTTTGTCATTTATAATTAGACTAATCAGGTTCTTTAGATATATAGAGATTATACTCAGTAGAGATAGATAATCTTCAACTTCTTCAAAGAGCTGTAGAAAATGGCCTTTAATCTAACTCAGAGTTTTGTGGTAGTGAGACACAATTGCTCCTGGCAACACCACTCTATTCCCGAGAGAATGTTGAGCACCAAAGACACTCCACCTGGAGCCTTTCTTTTTGGCAGAATTGGCCTTTGGGCAAAGAAATGCCCATACCTCAACCACTGACAGAGATACAGAGCATGCATCAATGGATAAAACAGGACTGTCATATCCTGCCAAGACAGGGTAAGATAGTTTTGAAAAAGTTGCTTGCCTTTGAAAATGGTATGTCAGTTATGTTAGGCCTTAGCCAAAGTTGGTTGCTTCAACGCTGCTAATGTGACTTTGGGTGATTGCCCAGGTAGCTAGTTGTCTCTGTGATTTGTTGCATGTTTTGGAAGTTGTTTTACTGAACTTCCTAATTACCCAGGTAACATTATTTCCCTTCTCAGATCTTCGATGGGATTGAAGACTATATAAATGTAGTTACTTTCTCTCATGACTTGGCCAAGTTATTTATTATACAAGACCTAAGCTAGTTAGAATAGGATATTTGTACTTATTGTATATAATTTCATAGTAGGTTTAGAACTCTCTTATTTAAACAAAAGGGGGAGGTGTTGCGGGAGGTCCTCCCACTCCTCCAGCCTATAGCCACTGAGATACCAGCCCATTGGGGCGTGGTCTCTCTCCCTTTAAAAAAGCGGCCACTTCCCTCTCCTCTCTCTATTCACTTCCTGCTCCGCTGGCGATTAGACTCCCTTCCTCGTTGCGTAGAGGGCTGTTGTCTTGGATGGTGATCTGTAAGTTTTTTCCCCTTTAAATAAATACCACCCTATTAATCATAATTCCAAACTGGTGTGGCATTGTTTGTGACTTACGCCTTCAGAACTGGAAGTATTTCTCAAAGACAGAGGCAAAGCAATTTTGCTTCAACATGCCAGCCTGCTGCACGATAGAATCCTTGGATGCAGGCAGATTTTCAAGGTCATATAGCAAAGAAACATTGTATCCCAATTCTGGGTTTACCAAGAAACTCCCATATACTCTCTTTAATAACTCATCAGCACCATGTGCCTGAAGTTCCTTGTAGAATTTCAAAGGAATACTGACCATCACCTGTAGGGTTAAGCCAGCCCCTTAGGGGCGGGCTTGCCTCGGGCGAATGTTGACTGATAAATCGAGCTTGTGGGAGCCTGTGCGTCCCTTTTCCTGCTTCCTGTGCTAAGCGGGAACCTCGGTTCTGTAAGTTTATTTCTTCATTAAAACTGTATATATTTCTTTACAATCTGCCTGCATTTATTTACGCCGCTACAATCACCTTTGTTTTGTCTCCATTAGGTTTTGAAATATGATAAAGGACACTATCAAAATCTGCAAATGTTACTTCTTCAGCTTCTGGTTTGTTTCCAAAGGCCGTGTTCTGGAAGGAGAGTGAGGTCTCCTCGATGATGCGATTGTTCACCTCCAGCAGGATCATGGCGGAGGCTGCCCCTGAAGCTTTAACCCGCCTGCCAAGCCGCCACTGCCTCCACCGCCGCCTCACCCACGATCCCGGTCCCCCGAGAAAGGTTTTTACTGGGCTTTAGCCTTTAAATCTCTCTCTTGCTCAGATGAGTCACTTACTCAGATTGTTCACCGTTTAGGTGATGAACTGTCTCTGTATGTCACACTTGATTCTTGGTGTTTGTGTCTGCAGGATAGACTTTTTTTCCTGCTAGGATCTGAAGTGTTTCCCAAATTTGTCATCAGGCCTTGAGATAGAGAGAAATATGTATTTTAAGAGAAATATATAGATTTGCCCATATTATTTATATTTTAACCTGTGGTTACCTGACTAGGAGAATTTGCTATGCTCAAATGGCATGCAATGATCAAGGTCATATAGAGCACTAAGGTTGCTTTTATCTCTGAGCATGCCTTTGTGTTTGAGAGCTTTACAGTAATTGTCCCAGATTCTCAGAGAGCGCTGACAACATTCTGTGATTCTTCAGTCTTTTCCTTCGGAATGGTACTTTTGATGGAAAGGGATGACATATAGTAGCATTGGCCATAAGCCTTTTGAGAGTGTGCTCTTTCTTCATTTAACCTAGACAGTGTGAATACAGTAATTGGGAGAAGTTTGGGGCTTGCTTATTAAGCATGTTATATAGTATACAAATAGAGAGAAAATACATTGGGCGAAAGTAATTTTATAGTTAAACTTGGAACATGTAAGGTTAAGCAGTGTTCTGGGAATTTTTCTTGTGGCATTGTAGGGGGATGAATGGATCTACAAATGTTTGAAAAATCTGGAAACTTAGGATAAGTTTATATTAATAATAAATATGTCATTACACCTGCATTATAGAGTTTTAAGGAATTTTATACTCTTATTTATTATACTTCCCTCAAATTAATGATTAGGCCTATTGCTTGAATTTAAACATACTTCTGAAAAGCGTTTAGAGATTGATGAGCATTTATTGTATAATTTGCTTAAAAATAACTTTGTCCCATACCTAGATTTTTCTAGGCTTGTATACACTATAGCTTTTTTCAGTTTTTTTTTTTAAATATCATTAGATAATTTTTTTCTTTCTGAGACTGGGTCTCAATATGCAGCCCTGACCTACCTAGAATTTGCTAAGGAGACCAGGCTGGCTGCAACTCGCAGAGATCCAACTGCCTCTGCCTCTCAAGTGTTGGGATTAAAGGTATAAGCTACCACATTTGTCAAGTTTTAGATGTCTTGAGAAGTAGTTGTTCTCACATGAATTTAGATTAGATATTTTGTATTTATTTGATTTAAAAATCTTGTTCTTTTCTAGATTCCATATTATAATTATTGAAAATATTTCAACGTTTATAGTTTTATAAATAATATAATGCCAAGTTCAAATGGAGAATAACTTTATTACTATATGCCTTCTTTTTCAGTTATGTGCACAGTGAACATATATGTTTATTATTCTTTTTAAATTTGACATTATGAACATTTTTAAAAATATGAGCATGTAATTCAAATTTAGTTTTTGATGACTGTAATATATTATGCTTATTACCTGTTTTTTTTTGTGTTGAGTATTTAGTTTGTTTCTAATGTCTACTATAGAGAATACTGATAAAACTTTTCTACAAATGGACTGAAATTTACTTTGAATCTTTTGGAGGAGAATACTGATAAAAACTTTTCTACAAATGGATTGAAATTTACTTTAAATCTTTTGGACAAATTTCCAAAGAATATATTACTGAATAAAAAGTCTGAAAGTTTTAATATATATTTTAATACATATGTATATATACTTTATATTTATTTGCATGAGTGTATTTAAATATGTATAAATATATTTGGCTAAATAAATGTATTTATTACATATGTGGTATTTTATTTGTTCTCATAAATACCAAATAGTGGCGGACAAGTAAAATAACTCAGAGTCACACAGCTAGGTGGCTCCAGGGTCTGAGCTTTCTTTGTAATCCTACCTGTTTTGATGATCTTGCCAAGTGGCTCTTTCAAATGAGTATCACACCTGTTTTCAGTCAATTTCATTGTAACAATTAGTATCCAATAATCTTTTTAAATACTAAATTTAATAGACAAAAGTGATACATGTTTTTTCCCTGGAAGTACATGATAAGTAAGATTAACTTATAAGTTAAACTATGTTCATCGGAAAAGCTTTCCTGTGTGATAGGTATGGTTCATGACCACATACAAAACAGTGCAAATTGGCTATGGCTATATATCATGGAGGTTTCTAGAATGAATAAATCTTTGGGGAATGACCATATTGTTTATTAACTTTAAAATAGCATTTAACTTTAACATAATAAAATTACATATAACAAAACGGGTATCAAGCAAGAATTACAATATTTATATTTACTTTACCTGTTATCATAAGTGAGGAAAACTATAACTATCTATTTTTTCTTCAACTATATCAAAGACTCCAGAAAGATAGAATATTACCTAAGAAAATAGGAAGTACATTGTAAACAACTTCCAAAACTCTAGAAATGACAGAGACATCTCACTGTCTGGTCAGTTACCAAAGTTCTTCTCTATCATTGTGGCATCCAGCTTCAGCCTATAGGCCGATAGTATCCAGCAGACTTTTTCATGAAGCATGAAATTTCAAAGACAATTCTGCCTATATCGGTAGTTTGCCAGTCACCTTCTTCTGTATTCTGAAGAATGTCTTGCAGATTCTTTCATGAAGCAGGAACTCCAAAGGATCGTCTCACCTTTAGGCAAGTTCAGCAGTCGTTTCTTGATGGGTTCTGCATGTCCAGTTCAATTAACAAACTCCATAAGGAGCCTTTTCCATGCCCATCATTTTCTTAAAGAAGGTGATGCTGCCAGGAGCAGATGTGTCTCACTGTCATGAAAAGTCTTAAGTTCATTTACATTTTAAATGTCTCTGAAAGATCTGAAGAATACCTATCTAACAGAAATACATCTCTGTACATCTAGAAAGTCTAACATGACTAAAAGCTTGACTATTATAGATAAGAATCTATTAACATATATTTCTTAATTATACATTACATTTTTAAATGAGCTATGCAAAAACAATACCTTAATCAAGATCAGCTATATATAATAAATTTACCTTAAATTTGTATCAATATAGCAAGATCCATACAAATGCAAACTACCCCCCTCTATAGCTTAAACCCCTCTAAGTGTAAAGAAGCATTTACAAACAATATTTGAGAATATGGGCACAGTACTGTCCGAACTCCTTTCTGCATTTTATAGGGAAAAGAATTTTCTTTGTGAGGGGTGTTTACAGCAACCTTTCAGGAGGTTTTGATCCATTAAACCATATTGGTCTGGAAGCAATCCACAGGTTCTCATCTTCTGGGAAAACTAAAGAAGAACCTCCTTTCCAAAGCAACATATCCTCAGACTAAAATTTTGGAATCAAGATACCTTTATGTTGGTTTAACTTAGCAGTCCATGCAATGAAATGTCTCTCTGTACTTAGCTCTTTCACAGTCAAAAAATTCAAAGAAAACACACTAATATACATAATCTAAACTCTTTGTGTATTTTCCATCTTTACGTGGCTTAATTTTCTTTACTCCTTTTAATCTATGACTGTCTATACTCTGTTTCATTAAAGACATTTTCACTTCTTTTTCAACTCTGTTTTTTTCTCTCTTCCAAGCATACTCTTTTTTCTCTCTTTTAAGCCTATGTACATTTATCCAACACTGTGACCCATTTCGAGTTCTTTTATGTCTGAATCTGTCTTTATTGCATTATCTGTAATTCTTTACTGTCTGGAAGAGCTTTTTTTTTGTTGTTTTTTTTTTTGTTTTTTTTTTTTGTTTTTTGTTTTTTTTGAGACAGGGTTTCTCTGTGGTTTTGGAGCCTGTCCTGGAACTAGCTCTCGTAGACCAGGCTGGTCTCGAACTCACAGAGATCCGCCTGCCTCTGCCTCCCGAGTGCTTTTAAAATGGTAAGCAGATCAGTTTCAGTTGCTCTGGATGCTGCCTGTGCCTCTCTCCACTTTCAAAATGGTAGACATGCCATTACTGCCAGGTCTCAGAAGAGCTGTGCTTAGCACTTTAACTCTGAGAATGAATGTGCAGCAAATGAACCCTTTTTATCTGAGTAATAGCTAAATCTGCCATACAGCGCACTGCACGACCTAGAAATATCTCTGTGTATGGTGACAGGAATCTGCCATGCTCTCCTGCTTGTGCACACGTAGTAGAACTGATCTACCAACTGCCCAGGAGGAGAGCGCTGAGCCATGGGCATGGTTGCAGTCTCTTTCCTCCAGACGCTGAGTAGGCACACAAACACCTGAGCCCACAAATGCCATTAAAAAGCTCCATAGCTAGAGTTTGCACTGGCAGAATGGAATAACCACACAGAAACTATATTAATTAAATCACTGCTTGGTCCATTACCTCTCACTTGTTATTGGCTAACTCTTACATATTAATTTAACCCTTCTCCATTAATCTCTGTATCACCATGAGGTCGTGGCCTGTCAGCGAAGATTCAGCACATCTATGGTGGCAAACCCATGGAGATGCTCAAATCGGCTGGTATCTTAAAGGCTACTGGCTGAAGGAGCAGAATGTGCTCCCACATTACCTCCCCTTTTTATTTAAATAAGAGAGTTCCAAACCCAATACAAAACTATATACACTAGGAACAGATAGCAAGAATAAATAGAATTACACCCAGCATAAACAATATTAAGCAAGGAACATATGCTAAATGTTTTAATAAACATTCTATCTTATGGAGTCTAAGTCTTCTATAGGAAAGGCTTGGCTAGATCATAAGAGTACAGTAACTATGACTATCTAATCTTCAACCTCATCGAAGGCCTGAGAAGGGAGATAATATTACTTGAGCAGGCAGGAAGTACAATCAGGTAGCTTCCGAAGCAAGTGATATATGACGGAGATAATTAGCCTACTGAGCAGTCACCCAAAGTCTCACTTTGCAACATTGAAGCAACCAAATTTGGCTAAGGCCTAACTTAACTGACAGACCATTTCAGAGGCAGGAAAGTTTTCAAAACCGTCTTACCCTGTCTTAGTAAGATTGGACAGTTCTGCTTATCCATTTCCGGATACTATGTAACTTGTCAGTAGTTGAGGCAGTGTCAGTTCCTTGTCCAAAGGCCAGTTTTGCCAAGAAGAACACAAACTCCAAGTGGATTGTCTTCAGTGCTCAACATTCTCACGGGAATAGATTGGTGCTGTCAGAAGCAATCAGGTCTCATGTCAACAGAACCCTAAATTATTAAAATGCCATGTTCCACAGATCCTTGAAGTGGTTGAAGATTACCTAACTGGACATAATATAATCTCTATGTATTTAAATAACCTAATTTATCTGACCGTATGTATAACAAACATGAACAACTATTGACCTATAATAATTAATACCTGTATAACTTAAAGACTAAAACTTCATGTCAGAATATTAAATAATTTGTAAACAAATATGTAACAAATGAGAATGATGACCTCAAAATATAAACAATCTATAAGTATCTTAATCAGGGGTAGCAGTAATATATAATACAATATGAAAATATACCCTAAAAGTTGTATTAGTATACAAAATGTTCTAAACCGAGACAGAAACACACATACGTAGAATCTGACAAAAGAACTTTGTATTGATGTATAAATAATGTAAACAAAAGTAACAAATACAATTTGAACTTGTATCAATATACAAAAACTATACCAATGTAAATTATCCATAAATAATAGCTCACAAGTTTCACTCTATTACCCACTATTACTGTCCCCCCCTTTTCTTTGAACAAACATAGATTTCACCCCAACCCTCTGTCTTGTATGAGTAATAATATCAACCCCTAAACAGTGTTCCCAACTCTAAGGACAAACTCTTTGGGGAAAGGGGAATGTCATCTTTTAGAATTACTTCCTGCTGTCATGGGGGTGATATTCTCTGAAAAGAATCCTGTAAAACTTAAGTGGTGCTTAAGCTCCAAAATTACTGTCTAGCACAGTTGCAAACAATTTCTGAGCAGTCAATGGGTTTTGGTTAGTTTTTGTTTTTATTTTCAAAGTTTTCATTTGGAGTTCTGCCAGAATATAAGAAGGAGCATCATTTCAGCAGCTGGTACCCCAAAAAAGCGGTCTTATAGTAGCGCTGTCTATATCACGATGTTATCTCAATTAGGTGCAGTGGTTGCTGTGGGGCTTCATCTTCTTCCTGGAAACCTCTAAGTTTACAGCAGGAAAAGGATCTGTAGGAAAATCTATTGTTCATCATGGAAAACTTAAACATCATTCACATAAACATACATACAATGAAGAATATGATATAGACAAAATAGGCATGGAGAAGGTAATTTTTTTTTCTAAAGTCTTCCTTCTGTCTTATAACAGATGGCTCGTGATATGAGACAGAAACTCTGAACGTTCATTTTAACAACAAGCTTGGATTTAGAGAGGTACAAAGCCACTTCAGAACCAGATATACACACATATGTGTGTGTGTATAAATTGTAAGTGTAAACAGTACCTGGATTCATAAGCCATATTTTGTTTTCTAGATGCCTCTTAGTGGATAATCATTTTTCCTTCTGTCAGCAGATTATAGAAAGAGCAAGTAGGATACCTCTTTATAATCTCCTTAGCTTGTTGCCATGTAATAAAAAAACTCTTTCTTTAAACCTTTTCTATTGACGTGATTTTTTTATAAATTTCAGAGGCCTGCAACAGGTTTCCAATCAATAATTGATCAATTTCTGCATTATCTTGTGCTAGAGGACCTGGCAGACCCATATGGGATTGAATGTGTGTTATGTACAAAGACAAAGTCTATTCCTGATCATGTCTTGCACCTGGATAAACAATGAAGTCAATTCTCTATTAACAGGTATAAATTCAGCAGTTTCAATATGCAAGATAACTCTTTTCACATATTGTAATTTGGTAAGTATATTAAGAAATTCTATAAAATCCCTTATCACCATAAGAATGGCAAATAATTTCACCTTCTGGACAGAATTATAAGGGCGTTTTTCCACCTTACTCAATTCGTCTGATTTGTAATCTGCCTTCCATGATTTATAAGCATCAGTATGAAATGTATAGGCTCCAGTTACCAGAGCATCATATACGATATGAGGAAGAATCCAAGAAGTCCTCTTTCTGGGGTTAAGTCAATCGCTTTGGGTATAGTTGCTATTGATTTCTCCAAAAAAACTTAGCACAAACTCTTTGTCATGGTTCATTTTCATCCCATAACTTTTTATTTCATCAGTAGTGAAAGGCACTATAATTTCTGCTGGGTCTATACCTGCTAGCAGACAAATTTAATTTTTATAAATTAAATTAATTAATTTATAAAATTAATTTATAAAATTAATTTATAAAATTAATTAATTTATAAAATTAATTAAATTAATTAATTTATAAAATTAATTTATAAAATTAATTTATAAAATTAATTTATAAAATTTATAATTAATTCAAAGACTTTTTCCATATAAGTTTTTAATTTATTACTTGGTTTATGTGGTAAAAAGATCCATTCTAAAATAATATCTTCCTCTTTATTAAAATTCCCATAGGAGAAATTCTGGAAGTCAGTATGACAAGAATACAACTAGGATTTCGATTCACCCTATCCACATGTGCTTCCTGCAATTTTTTCTCAACAATTGTCAGTTCCTTTTCTGCTTCAGCTGTGATTCTCTGGGACTATTCAAATCTTTATTACCATCTAATGCTTTGTTTAAATGAATTATTAGATCAGGTGTTATTGCAACAGCTGGTAGTAGGCTGGAAATGTCTCCTAACAATCTTTGAAAGTCATTAAGAGTCCGTAACTGGTCTCTGCTAATTTGTGTCTTTTGGGTCCTAATTTTTTGTAAACCTATTTTATAACCTAGATAACTGACAGAATCTCCTCTCTGTATTTTTTCAGGAGCATTCTACAATCCCTATTTAAGTAAAACTATCTTTATTTCTTCAAACATTCTTTCTAAAGTGTTATAGACATTCATGTAATGGTAAATTATAGGAAATTGCTTACATATTATTTCGAATGGCTGACTTACAAAGTATTAACACAGGGTGGGGTTGTTGAGCATTCCTTGTGGGAAGACAGTCCACTGGTACCTCCTAGTAGGCTGAGAATTATTACAAGTAGACACTGTGAAGACAAACTTTTCTCTATCTTTTTCTTGTAAAGGTATAGTGAAGAAACAATCCTTTAAATCAATAACTATGAGAGGCCATCACTTTGGTAATGGAGAGGGCAGAGGAATTCCAGATTGCAGAGGGTCCATTGATTGAATAACCTTGTTGATAGTTCTAAGATCTGTCACCATTCTCCATTTTCCAGACTTTTTCCTTAACAAATAAAGGATAATTTTATGGGCTGATAGATTCTTCTATATGTCAGGCATCTAATTGCTCTTGTACCAGCTGTTCTGAAGCCTGAAACTATTCCTCAGTTAGGGGCCATAGTTTAACCAATATTGGTTTCTCAGTCAACCATTTTAAAGGCAGGGCTGTTGGTACATCTAAAGGGTTATCAATTGCATTGTGTCCTTGTACAGCCCAAAAGGCCACTGTTCATCGTCTGTAATATCTTCTAACAGTTTCCTCAGAAACATAAGCTTTAGGGGCTTCAGGAATATTAATCTGGGTATTCCATTGCTGCAGTAGGTCATGACCCTACACATTCACTGCAATATTGGATATATATGGCCTTAGTTTTCCTATTTGCCCTTCTGGCCCTGTGCATTCAACCCATATTGTGCTTTGTCTTAGCCAAGATAGGGTTCCAATTCCCATGGACTGAACATCTACCTCCTGAAGAGACCAATTCGGATGCCAAGATTTTGTATTAATGATACTTACATCCACACTATGTCTAATAAGCCTTCAATAAAAATGCCATTTATACACACTTTTAGCTTTGGTCTTTGGTCATTTCTAGAAGTCTGCCAGAATATAACTTTCCTCTGTCTCAGCAGAGCTCTTGACTCATTCTCCACATTTATCTCATCATTCAGACCAGTATTGCTTTTGACAGCAAGCACGGGACTGTTTAATTTTCCTGACGAGACTCATTCTCCACAGTAACTGGAAATGACTGGACCTCATTTGTCATGGTGGCCTGCGAGAGCCCCCCCCCCCCATGCTGTTTCCCAACGACATCAGATTACCTTGTCTATATTTTGTTGACCTAAATTCATTGGTCCAATGTCAGCCTTTGCCACACCTCCTGCATATGCCTGAAGGCTGAGACCCCCTATTTCTGTCATTTCCAGAAGAGTCATTATTCCTGGAAACCCATTGCCTACACTCCCTTCTCATATGTCCCATTCTACCACAGTTAAAACATCTGGCATGTTGATGTCTTCTCTTACCATTGTAAACTGATTCTCCTACCCACGCTTCAGTACCATAGTCAAATGTCTCGACATTCAATGTTTGTAAAACTCATTCATCCATGGGTGCTGATCTGATCTTTCAAGGCCCCAGGATCTCTTTGCACTCTATGTTAGCATTCTCATAAGCCAGAGATTCAATTATTATATGTCTAGCTTCTGGGTCAGTTATACTTATTTCTACATCCCTAGTTAATCTTTGCAAAAACTCACTAAAAGTTTCTCTCTGACCCTTTTTAACCATAAGATATGATTCAACTCCCTTTCCTAGTTCCTGAATTCTATCCCAAGCCTTTAAAGCTGCTGTGGTCCATAGGGACAAGATGTGGTCTTTAGAGAGATCTTGATCCTGAGGATCAGAGTAAAGTCCTTCACCTAGAATTTGATCTAGGGAAATTTCAGTTCCTTTCGCTTTTTCTTGTTGCTCTAAAATTCTTGCTTCCTCTTTAAGAAAGCATCTCCAATGCAATTGTGGTCCACATTCTAGAACAGCTTAGCTTAACTGAGCCCAATCATGAGTTGTGGCTTTGCTACTGAAAGCCCACATTTTAACCATTTCCCTAACATAAGATGAATGTAGTCTGTAAGCTACAATTGCTCGTTTAATTTCTTTTTAATCAATGTTACGTATGGGCTCCCTTGTATATTCCTTGACAAGCTTAGGGTATTTGTAGCTGGATACCTTTTCTGATGTTACTACTGAAAAGTCAGGTATAACTCTGGGAAAGCTATCCTGGAGAGTTTTACATACTGATGAAGTTAAAATTTGCATTTATACCTTTTGCTCCTGGTCATCAAAGTTGATAATTCCCTCAATCTTTTCAAATATATTTACCACTGCATTTTGAAAGTCTATACCTCCTGTCCAGTATTCTGCTCTAATGCCCTCATGGAGGATTCTAAGGTATAAAGTCTGTCCAGTAGAGATAATGTCTCATCCTTGGGCATAATCGTCATGGCATGCATTTTATCTTCTTGGAGAGACATTCTATAAGTCAATCTGTCATACCACTTCAACAGAGTCTGTTTAATACATTCAACAGTGCCAATTCTCTCAAATAATGTTTCAGCACCCCCTGCCATGACTAACTTTTATGTTCCAAATCAGCTGTTTCCTTATCCAGAGTGCTTAATCTCTCTTTAAATGAACTACCTTTATGTGTCAAATCAGCTGTTTCCTCCTCTGGAATGCTGAATTTCTCTTTAAATGAATTACTATTATATGCCAAATTAGCTTTTGCTTTCTCCAGAGTGTTGAATCTCTCTTTAAATAAAATACTGTCGGACTCTACCTTTTTCAAAGATATCTCAGTTGACAGAGTCTTGTTAAGCAAAGTCCTAGTATTCTCCTTCAGATGTGCAATCTCTTTTTCGAAAAGTTTGTTATTAGTCTGTACCACTTCTAAAAGTACCTCATTCAACTGGGTTTTGGTATTCAAAGTGTTTGTTTTCTCTTGTAGATTTACGACGTCCTCTTTAAGAAGCTTGGTACCAGTCTGTACAGTGATTAAAAGTACCTCGGCTGACTTGACAATTGTTAGTTGAGGTGATTGTGTCTTTTTTCATATTTCCAACTTCTTTCCTAAGAAGCCAGGATTCAGTCTGTAAAGACTGCACCTTTTTCCTTTTGTCAAACCATATTTTTCAGAAAAAAAATTTGAGTACAAAACTAAACCCTAGAAATAGGGATGGCAATGTAGGAGGGACATCATATGCATACTTGTAAGACCTCACACATGTTGTAAATGAAAAGGCTATTGAAAGCTTGGATGATTAGATTGTCTGACATATTGCTCGTTTTAGATCAGTAACTTATAGATTATAGTTAGAATAATAAATCTCACCTGTGGTCTAATCAGCTGGAGTAGATGCAATAACTGTTGCCTGCCAGTAGGTGTCGTGGTGCACTTGAATCCACTTGCTCAGTTCATATCTTATGGTTGCTTAATAGTGGATCATGTCATGAGTCTACTGCTTCTCATAGTACATGGTTGTTGAATAGATAACAATGGAAAACGATCCGGCATTTAGCTAGACGATAACAAAGTCTGGGTGCAACCATTGGCACATTGCATTCTTCTCATTTTGTGATGCAGTGTTGAGGTTGAGCTTTTCTGTCTAGTTTCTGCTCTAGTGCATCCTTGTTCCTTTCAAGCTCCTCCCTCAGGACAAGTCCTTCTGCCCAAGTGCTACCTCTTTAAATATTATCCATATCACCAAATACTTTAGTAGAGTTGGCAAGGCAAGTGGGTAGTAGCAATCTGTACATAGGGTCCTCATTCCCATAAGAAAGCAGACTGAGAAATCCATAGGGAACAGGCCAATAAGTAGTGATCCTCCTTGGCTTCTCTCTCTCTCTCTCTCTCTCTCTCTCTCTCTCTCTCTCTCTCTGTGTGTGTGTGTGTGTGCATATGTGTGTTTGTGTGTGTTGAAAGACAAGGTATAAATGTAGAGGTCAGAGGGCACCATCTGGGAGTTGGTTTAATTCTTCCTATCATTGATTCCAGGGATGGAATTCAACTTATCAGGCTTGTATGGAAAATGGTCTTAGTTGCTGAGACATTTCAGTGGCCCTATTCTCAGGGTTTCTTCCTGGTAACATTCTTTCCATTAAAAAGTAAAACAGAGAAGTGTTTCTTATATTCTTCTCACCTCTTAAATAAGCAAATGCTTGTAAAATGATAGCTATTAAGGAGAACATACAGATGTGCATGTGGCTTGGGCATAGTGTGAGCTTGCCTCATACATGGAAGGAAGGCTCCAGGTCTTCTCTCTAACACTAAGAAAAAGCAAGAACATTTTAAGGTAACTAAATATTTTTCAGTACAGTCAGTAATTGTATAAAACATAAGTCCCTGCTTTCCTTATTCCATTGGGTCCAGAATAAATCCTGCTGTTGGATTTATTCCCATGTGTTGTATATAACCATATATAGGCCTATAAAAATTTTCTTCAGAATGTATAGATTTGTTATGACTCAACACTTGAATCAGAGCCCAGTGTCACAGGGGGCAATAGATCTCAAGAGACATTTTGTTAGTATTTAGGCACACCCTGTCACAGCACCTCATGCCCTATGCCTGGCTGTACAGCAAATGGTACCCTGTCCCATTAAGAGATGCTCTGGCTACTCCAAGTCTCTCTAGTGCTCTCTCTTTCTCCCTCCTTCCCTCCCTCCCTTCCCATACGCTCTTTTTCTCTTTTTTCCCCACTGAGGCAAGCAGGTCTCAGCCTCTTTCCTTTCTCCCTCCTCACTCTCTCTCTCTCTCCCTTCCTCCTGTCCTTTCCTCTCATTTACACTCCCCTTCCATCTGCATGGCATATTTGTCTTTCTCTTATGAGCCGTGGTTTGAACCTATGGGACTGGGAAAGATTTCCAAATGTCCTATTGGCACACCGGGAGTTCTTTAACACCATCAACCCTCAAGTACTGCAAATCAAAGCTCAATGAGATGATACTTGATATCATTAAGATGGTGAAAATACAAAGGATAAGTCAATCATGGTGGCACAGCTCTGCAATCCCAGCACTTGGTAAAGGAAAGCGTGCGTGTGTGTGTGTGTGTGTGTGTGTGTGTGTGTGTGTCACATATATGAGGTTGAAGCTGGACAACAAAATCTGGTATTAAATTAAGAAGTACATGTTGCATGCTGAGGTCACAGGTAGAGCACTTGTCTAGCATGCACAGATGCTGGGACACATGTGAAAATGTAAAGATACTGGAGAACAGGAACCTCCTATGTTATTGGTGAAATTGTAGATAAAGATAGTGCAGCCACTAGCGTCTGATCATTTACAGAAGAAAGAAGGGTGAAACCCTAATTACCTACTGCTTGATGAGTGGGTAAACGAAGGGTGGTGTGTTAATACAATGGTCTAGTTTCTAGCCATGAAAAGAGGTAGAGAGCTGATACATCCTATAACATGAATAAATATCACAAACCTTAAGCTCAGTCGAAAGTAGCCAAAGGACTGAAGAATGGGACACTTCTTTATTAGATGATTTGATTTCTATTAACTACACAGAATGAGACACTTGAAGCAAAAAGTTATATTGGTAACTGATAGGGGGTGGGGTCTGGGTGAACGAAGAGTAACTACTCACGAATAAAAGGTTTTTGTCTCGAACGATGAAAATATTTAAAAAATAAATAGGGTGATGATTGAATAATTTTAAGAACATACTAAAAAAACAACTAGGTTGTGTACTTTAAAAGAGTGAACTTACTACATAAATTATGTCTCAATATTTAAAGATCACATTTCTTTCATGTCTATGTATGTTTTGTCTGCATGTATGTATTGTGGATGCATGTGTGTCTGCATGCATGTATGTGTGCATGTCTTGTGCCTGCAAGATACAAGAGGGTGCTAGATCCCATAGAAAAAAATTTACAGATGTCTGTGAGCTTCCTTCCATGTAGGTGTGGATTTAGGTTGAAGGGTTAGTGCTGAGAGGTATTGAGGACTGTCTTTCTCCTCCAGGCTCATAGGCACCTGCTCACCTTGGAAGGGCAGCTTTGAGGCCTTCTTTAAGAAAGCAAAACAAAAAACTTCAGTTAGTTTACAAATCCTTTTACAATGTCTCTTTTAGAGCACTTTATTGGGTGCTTTAAAGGGATTTAGCTAAGAAAACCATGTATATTTTTTTATGTGTGCACTTAAAATTTTATAGGTTTGAGTGTTTTGCCTGCATGTATTTTCAACATAACACACACACACACATAAGAAGAGGGTGTTGGATCTCCTGGAAGAGGAGTTATGGACAGTTGTGATCTGCTATCTGGGTGATAGGAATCAAACCCAGGTCCTCTACAGAAAAACTAGAGCTTGTAAATGCCAAGCCATCTCTCCAGCCCTTAATGTATATGTTTTTAATGCTGTTATATGCAACACAGAAAATTGTATCATGAGATAAATTTTCACATAAAATGTCAACTAGAAGCCAAAAAAAAAAAAATCAACAAGATAGCTTATGTCAGTTTCATGCTCGCTGAGGAATCTCATAAGGAAATTTTCAACTTGAACTATAACTCTGTCTCCCTGCCCCTTATATACCTGTTGTGTGTGCTTTGATTTTGCTACATACGTGAAGGCTAGTGGTACCTTCCAGTACCCTGAACTCTGGTTAGTAGGTGAATAATCTAGTTAGACAGCAGCTCAACTTCTCCATATTCAGTGACAGAAGTGTCACCTTTAGAAACAAGACCCTAACATCAGGTTTTGTGAGCAATCAAGAGCCTTGGCAATAGCTGTGCTGTTTGCTGTTTTCCATGGGTCTCTTTGGTTAATGACTCAACAGGCGGTAACCTGTTCCTGGCACTGGAGGTTTCATTTGGTGGCACAAATGTCTAGCGGAAGCCTTTTCTCAACCCTGGTGTTTTTTGTCTCAATGTGGGCTCCTTTCACATATGTATAGGAAGCTTTTAGGGTACTCGGTTTCCATACAGTTTTTCAAAGAACCTTTAGTATTGGTTGTCCCTCTCTATTTTCCCTTCTTTACCTTTCTGTCCCATCCCTCTTTTATTAAACCATCCAATTCTAGTTTTCCTTTTAGCTTCCAAACACTATAGACTACTTCCTTTCCTTGAGAGATACTCTCCTCCCTCCTGGTCCCTTTGTAGGTTCCAAACCTCTGTGTATTATGATTGTAGTTGCCATATCAGAACCTTAAAAGGGAACATCCTTAAAAGAGAAAACATACAATATTTGTCTACCTGTGCTAAGTACTGGATGCTTTTGTTGGTGGAGTCTGAAATGCGCATGCGCAGAATACTCATAGTGCACAGCTGCTGAGCACCATTGTGTGCTCACAGCGCATCACTATGCCCATGGAACTGTGTTGCTAAGGAGGAAGCAGAGTTCAGCTCACACTGAACCAAGGATCTGCCCTAGCAGGACGCTTATTTGGTTCAGTGGGGAAACCTAACCAGGATTTTGCACATTTCTTATTGTGTTTGGGAGGGTACGGGTGGTTAAAGGGGAAGGAAGGGTGGGTCGGGAGGGCCCGGAGGGCCCGAAGGGCCAGAAGGGCCAGAAGGGCCGGGAGGGCCTGCAGAGCCTTGAGGCTCAACATGCAGGACGACTTCGTATATGATGCCCTGACTTTTAGAGCCCCTCAGCAGCCCCACTGGTACACCCGCCTGTGGCCCGCATGCCTGGGTCATGGGCGCTTTGGTCGGAAACGGCCGAAATTTCAACTGTATCTAGTTGGGTATGACCCTGTGGGGCAGCTACAAAGGGCAGCCAGTGTGGGTGATGTGGCATTAGTTCAAAAATTCATCAATGGCAACGAACACCACATAAATGAATTCGACAGGAGAGGAAGGTAATGGGGCCCAGGGATGGTGAGGGGCAGGAGGGGTGGAAAATGTTGGGGACAGTCAGGGTCTGCCAGGGAGAAACATACTTTCTAGATCTGCAGCCTGAGGGAGGGCAGAGGTCATACAGCTTAAGGCTCTTCTTTCATGGAGACCACTGGGCTTTGTGCCTGCTTTAGGCTCATAGGCACCTGCTCACCTTGGAAGGGCAGCTTTGAGGCCTTCTTTAAGAAAGCAAAACAAAAAACTTCAGTTAGTTTACAAATCCTTTTACAATGTCTCTTTTAGAGCACTTTATTGGGTGCTTTAAAGGGATTTAGCTAAGAAAACCATGTATATTTTTTTATGTGTGCACTTAAAATTTTATAGGTTTGAGTGTTTTGCCTGCATGTATTTTCAACATAACACACACACACACACATAAGAAGAGGGTGTTGGATCTCCTGGAAGAGGAGTTATGGACAGTTGTGATCTGCTATCTGGGTGATAGGAATCAAACCCAGGTCCTCTACAGAAAAACTAGAGCTTGTAAATGCCAAGCCATCTCTCCAGCCCTTAATGTATATGTTTTTAATGCTGTTATATGCAACACAGAAAATTGTATCATGAGATAAATTTTCACATAAAATGTCAACTAGAAGCCAAAAAAAAAAAAATCAACAAGATAGCTTATGTCAGTTTCATGCTCGCTGAGGAATCTCATAAGGAAATTTTCAACTTGAACTATAACTCTGTCTCCCTGCCCCTTATATACCTGTTGTGTGTGCTTTGATTTTGCTACATACGTGAAGGCTAGTGGTACCTTCCAGTACCCTGAACTCTGGTTAGTAGGTGAATAATCTAGTTAGACAGCAGCTCAACTTCTCCATATTCAGTGACAGAAGTGTCACCTTTAGAAACAAGACCCTAACATCAGGTTTTGTGAGCAATCAAGAGCCTTGGCAATAGCTGTGCTGTTTGCTGTTTTCCATGGGTCTCTTTGGTTAATGACTCAACAGGCGGTAACCTGTTCCTGGCACTGGAGGTTTCATTTGGTGGCACAAATGTCTAGCGGAAGCCTTTTCTCAACCCTGGTGTTTTTTGTCTCAGTGTGGGCTCCTTTCACATGTGTATAGGAAGCTTTTAGGGTACTCGGTTTCCATACAGTTTTTCAAAGAACCTTTAGTATTGGTTGTCCCTCTCTATTTTCCCTTCTTTACCTTTCTGTCCCATCCCTCTTTTATTAAACCATCCAATTCTAGTTTTCCTTTTAGCTTCCAAACACTATAGACTACTTCCTTTCCTTGAGAGATACTCTCCTCCCTCCTGGTCCCTTTGTAGGTTCCAAACCTCTGTGTATTATGATTGTAGTTGCCATATCAGAACCTTAAAAGGGAACATCCTTAAAAGAGAAAACATACAATATTTGTCTACCTGTGCTAAGTACTGTATGCTTTTGTTGGTGGAGTCTGAAATGCGCATGCGCAGAATACTCATAGTGCACAGCTGCTGAGCACCATTGTGTGCTCACAGCGCATCACTATGCCCATGGAACTGTGTTGCTAAGGAGGAAGCAGAGTTCAGCTCACACTGAACCAAGGATCTGCCCTAGCAGGACGCTTATTTGGTTCAGTGGGGAAACCTAACCAGGATTTTGCACATTTCTTATTGTGTTTGGGAGGGTACGGGTGGTTAAAGGGGAAGGAAGGGTGGGTCGGGAGGGCCCGGAGGGCCCGGAGGGCCAGAAGGGCCAGAAGGGCCGGGAGGGCCTGCAGAGCCTTGAGGCTCAACATGCAGGACGACTTCGTATATGATGCCCTGACTTTTAGAGCCCCTCAGCAGCCCCACTGGTACACCCGCCTGTGGCCCGCATGCCTGGGTCATGGGCGCTTTGGTCGGAAACGGCCGAAATTTCAACTGTATCTAGTTGGGTATGACCCTGTGGGGCAGCTACAAAGGGCAGCCAGTGTGGGTGATGTGGCATTAGTTCAAAAATTCATCAATGGCAACGAACACCACATAAATGAATTCGACAGGAGAGGAAGGTAATGGGGCCCAGGGATGGTGAGGGGCAGGAGGGGTGGAAAATGTTGGGGACAGTCAGGGTCTGCCAGGGAGAAACATACTTTCTAGATCTGCAGCCTGAGGGAGGGCAGAGGTCATACAGCTTAAGGCTCTTCTTTCATGGAGACCACTGGGCTTTGTGCCTGCTTTAGGCTCATAGGCACCTGCTCACCTTGGAAGGGCAGCTTTGAGGCCTTCTTTAAGAAAGCAAAACAAAAAACTTCAGTTAGTTTACAAATCCTTTTACATTGTTTCTTTTAGAGCACTTTTTTTGGGTGCTTTAAAGGGATTTAGCTAAGAAAACCATGTATATTTTTTTATGTGTGCACTTAAAATTTTATAGGTTTGAGTGTTTTGCCTGCATGTATTTTCAACATAACACACACACAGATAAGAAGAGGGTGTTGGATCTCCTGGAAGAGGAGTTATGGACAGTTGTGATCTGCTATCTGGGTGATAGGAATCAAACCCAGGTCCTCTACAGAAAAACTAGAGCTTGTAAATGCCAAGCCATCTCTCCAGCCCTTAATGTATATGTTTTTAATGCTGTTATATGCAACACAGAAAATTGTATCATGAGATAAATTTTCACATAAAATGTCAACTAGAAGCCAAAAAAAAAATCAACAAGATAGCTTATGTCAGTTTCATGCTCGCTGAGGAATCTCATAAGGAAATTTTCAACTTGAATTATAACTCTGTCTCCCTGCCCCTTATATACCTGTTGTGTGTGCTTTGATTTTGGTATATACGTGAAGGCTAGTGGTTGAAATTCTCTTCAAAAATTTCTTTTCATCACATTACAAAAATCATAAGTGTGTCTGGCTCATGTGCCCCAACCATGACAAGTAAGTGTGTGAAGTTCAGGAGAGAACTGTATTTACAGTTGTGTTCTTCTATGTTGTGGGCTCTGGGAATTGAACTCAGGCCATTGGGTCTGCCAGTGGGTGCCATCACCTTAATGAACCACCCTGTGGTTTCAACATCTCAGTTTTTGAGACAGATTCTCTCACCCAAATCCCCAGTGTGTTTGACTGATTGTCTTGGAGTATACTGACTCACCTAGACTTGCAGGCAAGCAAGCTTTGGGGATCCTCCTTGATCCACATCTCCAGCACCAGATTCTCAAGGTGCTTGGGGTTCTGAAGTCGGTGTCTCAGGCTTGTAGGGTGAGTGCTTAGCAACTGAGTTTAAACAATCACTGCAGCCCTCTTTCCTAGTCCTTGTTTCTTATTTCTCACTAGATCATAGGCAGGAAATAATGGCCCTCAACAGTAGATTCCCCAGAGCTCACATGCTTCTTGATCATGTCTGGAGTTGTGAGGTTATTTAGTCTATAGTTATTCAGTCTTCCAAATTAGAGTGTCATACAAATAATAGTAAGTCATTGTTTCAAAGTATTCTTTTGCTTAATAAATGTATCCATTCAAAACACTGAATTTTCCAGCTATATTTATCCATTCTGCCAATCCATTTATTCCCCACGTGTAACTTAGATATCTACTGTACAGCATACACATCTACTAGCTCTCAAGATCCTCTCATTCTGAAAATTTTCACATTTCTCTGCCCAGTCAGCTTTCTTTACATTCTATAAATTTAAATATTGAATAAAATGAAAGATGCCCAATTGCATCCCTAGTATTTTTTGGCTAAAAGCTTTTTGGAAATCAAAGCAAGAGAGCTATGAAGCCATGGATTATCTCCTTCTAGAGAGATTTGCTCAATTATGGTGCTAGATCATGGACACATTAAAAGGTTTAAGACAAAGGTATTTGCTACCTTCCGGTGTCTGTATTAACATGGATAGTCTGTCTATTGTCTGAGGACTATGCTGTGTTTCTGTTGGTAGTAAACAGAAACATTACATCTGGGCACTGAGAAATGAAAACGTCAAAGTATTGATGACTGAGGATTTAGATTTTTGTTTGTTGTTATTTCTGTTCTAAATCTGTTTACATTTCATAGTCTTAAGAGCTGAAATTTACATAGATACATGTGACCTTTAGAATTATCATGGGCCTGTGGATTGTGTCGTTTCATTTGGTGTAACGCACAGTGGATTACATGATGACCTTTTATTTTGTATGGCAGCAAAGTAGAAAGCATTGCTGATTATAGTCATAAAATATCATGAATCATAAGTGGCAGATGTCAGTGATGCTAAAGTGTGAAATAAAGAGTAAGGTAGGTGCAGTGGCACTGCCTGCATTCCTACCTACTGGGAGGATTGCCAAGTTCAAGGCCAGCTTAGGTAATAGAGTTTTAAAATATTGTAAAGGTATTTGAATAAAAAATTTCGCATCTGCTGTAGTATACCATGAGTTCTGTGCTCATTGGGGTTTCTGTCCCGCCCGGTCCCCCAGCCATTTAGTCCCAGAGAAAATAACACAGAGATCACCATAAGTTATAAAACTGATTGGCCCATTGGCTCAGTCTTTTTATTAGATCTTGTAGCTTATATTAACCCATTATTCCTATCTGTGCTAGCCACATGGCTGGGTACCTTTTACAATGGGGCAAGTCACATGTTACTTCTTTGGTGGTCTGGGCTGGACTGGAGAAGAATAGGCTTCCTTCTTCCCAGAATACTCCTGCTCTCATCTCCTCATCTCTGCTTCCTGTCTGGTTGACCGGCCTATACTTCTTGCCTGGCCAATCAGCATTAATTTAAAACATGATTGACAGGGGCTGGAGAGATGGCTCAGAGGTTAAGAGCATTGCCTGCTCTTTCAAAGGTCCTGAGTTCAATTCCCAGCAATCACATGGTGGCTCACAACCATTTGTGATGCGGTCTGGTACACTCTTCTGGCATTCAAGCATACACACAGACAGAATATTGTATACATAATAAATCAAAAAATATTTTAAAAAATTTAAAACATGATTGACAGAATACAGACAATTCTCCCGCACTACTATAGGTATAATTCTGTTATTTCTCTTCATTGAAATACTGTGTTTGTTACCATTAGGAAGACCAATCATAATTATATCCAGCAAACACTGAGGTGTCAGGTGCTGGAAGCATTTGTATGTGCTCTTGAAGATGTAAGTTTTAGCATCACAGCAGCACTGTGTAAGATAGCTGTAGCACTGTGTAAGACAGCTACAGTGTTGAATCCCCATTCTACAGATGGAGAGATTGAGTCATGGAGCTCATAGGAAGTCTAAGTGGTAACTAGTAACCAACAGTGATTAGGGTAGGATTCAAATCCAAGCTGAGTTCATTCTAAGAGGTGTTCTCCTGTAATCCAGAGAGGCTGCTCTGAGGAAGGATGAAGCTTGTGATAGAGCACTTTCCTTGACTGAGACTATATGCACTATATATATAGTGCACTAAATGCACTATATGCCTAGCCCAGCAAATGAACACCTAAGTAGAGAAATAAGTAAATAAGAAAATTTTAGTTTCTTCTTTTACATCAGAAGGAACTGCACTTTGCCATATAGTGTTTATACATGAATGTACCTTTACATAGTAATCTTTAATTTGCTAAAATGTCCTCTCAATTTGTAGGACATCATTACACTACGCATGTGCCCATAATCATCCCAACGTGGTAGCATGGTTAGTATCCAACGACTGTACGGACATCAATATTCAGGATGACGAAGGCAGCACACCATTAATAAAGGTAGCTATCGGGCAAGAGTTTTGGTATAAAATTGATTAGATATTTTCCTTGTTTGCTTTTTGTTACTGTGATAAAACACTGGCCAAAACCAGCTTGAGAAAAGAAATATTTGTTCGGCCTACAATTACACATCACAGTCAGTCATGAAGGGAAACCAGGGCAGAAGCTCAATCAGGACTAGAGGCAGGAAATGAAGCAGAGGTCATGGGGGGATGCTGCTTTCCCATGGCTTTTTCCAAGGCTTGCTTAGATTTCTTATACTATCCAGGACCACCTGCCCAGTCATGCCACCTCCCTTCCATATCAACCTCAATCAAGAAAATGCTCTACAGACTTCCCCGAGTCCAGTCTGGTAGAGGCGATCCTTCAAATGAGGTTCCTTCTTTCCCAGTGTCTTCAGCCTGTGTCAAATTATCAAAACAAGCAAATGAGCAAGCAACCTCCCCCACTGCAACAATGGCCAAACAGTGCTGATGAAATGCTTTAATATCTAGGTGTATTGGCATACGCCTGAAATTCTACCACTTGGAAAACTCTGGTGGGGAGGTCATGAATTTAGGCAAGCCTGGGGTACTTGAGAGGCCCCAGTCTCAATAAAGAGATAATATGCGTAACCTAAACAATTGGTCTGATCCAAGAGTAACTATTCAATGCAATTGTTGGAATGCTTATCCTGACTTTCTTGAATTCAGTATTTCTTTCTTTCTACAATACCCACAGGCGACCCAGAGGGACAACGTGGAGTGCGTCTCCATACTTCTCAAGCAGGGTGCTGATCCCCACATCGTAGATTTCGGTGGGGATGCAGCTTTACACCATGCAGTTGTCCGAGGAAATATAACAATTGCTGGAAAACTGCTTAAATATAAGGCAAATATTGATGCCAAAACAGAGGTAAAAATCATTCAACTTCATTTGCAATGTACTTCCAGCAATGACACTCAGATCACTTTCCACATTCTGAAGCTCAGGCAGACTCACTAAATCTGTTCAGATTCAAATATTTTTCCCAATCTGTATTTTTACAGTTTTGCAGGTAACTTAAAGGAGCTCAGCACAGCACATTTTGTTTCAGACTTGGGCTTTACTTTTTAAAATTGAACAAGTAAAGTACTCGGGACCACACGTACTTCACATACACACAAACAATAAAAAATAATGTTAAGGTAAATGTCTGTAGAAAACACCAGAAATCTGTTAAAGTTAAGAAGCTACTGATGTGGTTTGTCTCCCAGAGATGAGGATAGAGTGAAAAGGTCACATGCACACAGGCAAATGTGGAAATTGGATCATTGAAGAAAACATACTGAAAAGACATCTTTATTTAACTTTTTCAAATTTTCTATGTTCATAATGAAGGGGCCAAAATGTGACTCCATCTTAGACTCCATTTTGATTAATGATCTAAGCCTGAATCCAGGAAGTTCCCCAGTCAAGTTTAGCCAATCACTTAAACAGTTTCAAACCTGGACTTATAAGGCTGGGAGACCCAGAGTTGCAGGATCCAGCTGCTACTGACCATATGTGACAGAAAAATCCAACAATGGATGAAACTGTTACTAGTCCTGTAAAATCAATGTGCACCTCATATAACTACTCTCTGACTGCCCAATCATAAAAAAGATACTTAGAATTCCCCATATCCCTTTTAAAAGGGCATCCATGTCTTTGTCCTTGGTCCTCATTAACATTTTATATGTTAACATTTTATATGGGTGATAGACTGCATGCTGGCTATATCTGAAGAATAAGCAGTCTTTTGGTTTACATACCATTTGAGTCTGGGGTCTTCCTCCAGCATTTTTTGGACCACTACAATAGGGAATGATGTTTGGTTTGTGAGATAATTTTTAGTTTAGGGAAAAACATAGTTTTGAAAGACAGATTGAGAAACTGCTCCAGAGATGCCACTTGAGTCCACTCATTCAACAGAGGCACACCAAATCTAACTCAATGTTTTAGGGTTGGGAAATGGAGGCACATCTCCATGGAGCTAAGAAGCTTGGAACCAGCGAACATTTGTGGGAAGTTCTGGAGATGAGTGGTGTTCACGGGCAGTGTTGGAAAGGGGAAGGTGTGTCAAAGGGAAGAGAGCCCCTGTGTGTATGAATCTGCAGCAAGGGCTGAAGGAAAATCTATCCTTTTGTGACTTTTTGTTTACAAAATCTGTGATACTTTTTCAGTTGAGAAGCATGCAATTTCTAAAATTAATTTTTTTCTTTACAGTATGGGATGACCCCATATAAACTCGCACTATACGGAAGGCAACACCAAATGGCCGAGTTTTTAATAAAGAACGGGGCAGAGGCACATTTGGGGATGAAGCCAAATAGGTACAGTTTCTTCTTTTTACAATCTTAGTGCTGTTCTTGAGGGTGACATTGCTTAAGTAATGAACACTAAAGTAGTAGAGGGAATATGGCTTCAACTCAGAAGCACATATTGAGAAAGCCTAGCTCATAGAGAATATGAACTAGAAAAGAGACTCTTCCAACATAAACAAAGGAACAGTGTGTACGAGGGCTCAACTTCCCATTTAAAAACAAGTTTGTCATTTCTAATCTGATTTGATTGGCAATTTTCTACTAGTTAAGGAAACTTCACATTAATGTTGTTTACATTGAAAAGTGTCAACTTTATTTTCAACACTGAAATTTTTAGTGTTTTTCATTTTGTGTGTGTTTGAGTACAAACATATTTTACATATTTTTCTGTGCTTTGCATATTTCTCTGTGCAGACATGAAGGAAAGAGGAGGATATTGGTGTCTTGTATCATTCTCTAACTTATCCACTTGACATAAGATCTCTGATTGACCCTGAAGCTGGTCTGGCAGCCAATAAGCCCAAATGCTAGCCTGTCTCTTCCACCCACAGGACTGGGGTGACATGTGCATTCTTTGTGTCTGTGCCCAGTTTTTATGTGGATGCTGAGGATTTAAACTCAGCTTGTTATTTATGGGCAGCAAACATCTTATTGACTGAGCCATCTCCAAAACCACTGGCTTTTTAAATTTTTATTTTTAAATAGAACTACGACTGAGTCTTCACTGAATGTTACATAGATTGCAATAAGTTGAAACTACAAAAGCAACAAAAAACTTTAAGACAGGGATCAATGTTGAATTACATAAATGCAAAAATGTTACTTAGTATGCAGGTAAGAAATCTTTCAACAGAGTTTCTCTAAGGACCAAACCCACCCAACACTACATGTTTGTATTCTAAAGGACCTCTGAAAATCCTGATGTGCCTGAATCTAGAACAGAGGATGAGGGCAGTACCTCTGCTATTAAGGTAAAATTCTCCTTTGTGAAATTCGTTGTCTTATGAATTTTGTTAAAATGCTGCAGCAGTCCACCTATCACAGTTTTATATGGAGATTTGGTCAGAGAAAAGCGTTTGGTATTTGTGAACCATTCTGTCTATAAATTCCAGTGAGCAATAAGTCCTTGCAGGTAGCAGTGGCCCAATAGGAGAATGAGCTGGAAACACAGGAAGGTGCCTGATGTTTGACCAAGGATGGTTTGCAGAAATAAATACACATTAGACTGATTTTAAAAACGACCGAGGTAATGCACCTGAATACATTTTAACGGGTCTAGTTATTGCTGTGGTCCAGGCATCACCCAGGTGCCTTTTCCTTCAGCATAACTGCAGGTAGGTTTTCTCTTCCCTTTGATATTCCTATTTCAGGATCACAGATAAGGGCATCTCCTCTTTTTGTCTCTTGTTTCTGTGTTTACACTAGCAAGAAATTGTGGAAATTTAGCTATTTGTAATGTGTTCCACCAAGTTTTAATTATGAAGAGATTACAGTGTGTTTTCTATTTGATTCCACTAGGAGGATAATGAAAACTCTTCCTCCAGTCACACAGTAAGTATTTTCCCCAATTAGCCAGGAGTTGTGGATGTTAAGATTCAATTACCATATAGTAACACTTTGATTTCTGGATATTTGTTCTGTATTTGACACTAATATACAGTCTGATTCTTTGTATCATGTTCACATTTACAATATTGTAGGGTTGTAATTAGACATTTATCTATTCATAGTAAAGTAACCTCATCACCATGCACTGCTGGAGGTTCAGAAACCTGTTTGTAACCTGGAGCCCTAAAGTAAGGGTTTGTGTGAATCAGAAGTTGAATATTAATGACTTTTGAATGTCACTCAGTGGACCAATGGGTTTCTCTAAAGCAGTTTCACAGATACTATAATATGGAGGACACTAGTAAGCGAGAGTTTATTTACAAATAGAAAATGACATGCATTTTGCATCCCAAACACAGAAGAGAAACTATGATGAAAGGGGCCTATTAAAATTAATAATCATCTCACATGAGATTCAGAAATTTTAAAATATAGTGAGTACAGTTCAGTCTCAGTCACAGGGAAAAACCCAGTTTCTCAGTTCATGATTTTCTCAATCTAGTTAGCAGAAATATTTTTTACTTCTTGATGATATCATAGTAATTTGTAAATAGATAAGCATATTAGCAGATATTTTACTTTAAACTAATAGTTTCTACTTTCCATGTTTCAATACCCTGTCCTGGTAAGGGATAAAGTAGTTTTGAAATTGTGCACCCCAAATCAAAAGAGTTCATTTCCTAACCAAACCAGGAGAGTCGATCCTCTGTCTTTTCATTGCAGAACATACAGAAACAATTTCTATATTCTAACAAGATGGCCACAATAAAGAAGAGAGAACAAGCAGTTCTGAGAAAATCAGTGATGAACCTAAGTTCTCTGGGAGAGGCAATGCCTGAATACTCTAGAAAAAAACATGCTTGATTCTAATTCCCAATAACTTGAAAAGTAACATAATTGCTTATGAGGGGAGTGATGCCTTTGTGTATCTATGTCTGCAGAGTTGCAAGTAGTGACAGAAAAGAGGAACCCAACCCCAAATATATCCTTCACCTCCTTCATACCCTCACTCCTGGGAATACCTATGCTAGCTAGTGACCTTCTTAGGCAGTAGATCTCAATCTCTCTAATGCTGTGACCGTTTAATACAGTTCCTCATGTTGTGGTGACCATAAACGTAAAATGATTTTTGCTGCTAATTCATAACTTCATAACTGTAATTTTACATGCAGGCATGTACACACATGCACACACTCACACATGCATGCACACAGGCGCGTACACACACACACACACACCACCACCACCACCACCGAGCAAGAGAAATAGCGAGACAGAGAAAGAAGGGATAGCACATGTTTCAATGTTTAAATACTTTTGTTACCATTTAGGAGACTGGTTAACCTTTGGGATATGGTCTAGCTAGCAGAATGTTGTCTGTGGTGGGTCGTAATGGTCATCCCTATTTTTGGAACCAGTTCTGGGTTGTATGCTTCCCTGTCTACCAGCATGTGAGAAGCAATAGACCACTGCCACAGGCAAAGCCTCCCTGTTTGCTTTCCCTACTTCAACTGCTGGAGGGAAAGTCATTCAGTTATAGCAGGGAAGGCAAGCGGGAATTTCCTGTAGCCATGAGTCTTCCTTCCTTCCTTCCTTCCTTCCTTCCTTCCTTCCTTCCTTCCTTAAATAATCTGTCAGCATTTTGTCACAGCAGGAATAAAAGAAATAACCTTCATTAGTGTTTTTATTTATTTTATTCATTTTTTCTTTTATATTTTAAGACAATCTTTTTTTTATTTTACATACCAATCCCAGATCGCTCTCCCTCTTTCTTCCCCTACCATCCCCCACCCTTTCCCCATCCATTTTGCAGAGAGGATGAGGCCTCCCATGTGGAGTCAACAAAGTCTGTCATATCCCTTGAGGCAGGACCAAGGCCATCCTCCCTGTATCTAGACTGAGCAAAGTATCCCTCCATAGGGAATGAGCTCAAAAACAGCCAGTTTACACACTAGGGATAAATAAAACCTGGTCCCATTTTTTGTGGCCCAACCAAGCTGTCCAAGCCATATAACTGTCACCCATATTCAGCGGTCCTATGCAGGTTCCCCAGTTGTCAGTCAAGAGCCAGTGAGCTCCCACTTTCTTGGGTCAGCTATTTCTTTGGGTTTCTCTAAATTCAACCACATACCCGGTAACAAAGCAAATCTCAACAGATAAAAAAAAATGAAGTAACATCTTATCAGATTGGTTTAAAGTTGGAATTCAACAACACTAATTGCAAAAATCCCACAAACTCATGGAAACTGAACAATTCTCAATAGAAATAAAGGAAGACTTCCTAGAATTTAGTGAAAATGAATGTACAACATACCCAATTCTTTGAGATACTTTGAAAGCAGTACTAACAGGAAAATTCTTAGCAATAAGTGCCTACATAAAGAACCTGAAAAAAATCTCACACTACAGTCTTAACGGCAGACTAGAAAGCTGTAGAATAAAAACAGCAAACTCACCCAGGAGGAGGAGATGGCAGGGAATAATCAAATTGAGGACTGAAATCAATAAAACAGAAAGAAAGAAAACAATACAAAGAGTCAGTGGGACAAAGAGCTGCTTTTTTTTTTTGTAGAATATCGACAATACAGACAAACCCTTATCTAAAGAACCCAAAAGAAAAATAGAGAATATCCAAATTAACAAAATCAGAAATGAGAAGGGGGACATAACATCAGACACTGAGGAAATCCAGAGACTCATCAGATCATACTTGAAACGTGTACTCCACAAAATTGGAAAATGTAAAGGAAATGGACAAATTTCTTTTGTGTTTTTTATTGATTTTTATTGAGCTCTACATTTTTCTCTGCTCCCCTCCCTGCTTCTCCCCCTTCAACTCTCCCCCATACTCCCAATTTACTCAGGAGAGCTTGTCTTTTTCTACTTCCCGTGAAGATTAGATCTATACAATTCTCTATTAGTGTCCTCATTGTTGTCTAAGTTCTCTGGGATCGTGGTTTGTAGGCTGGCTTTCTTTGTTTTATGTTTAAAAACCACCTATGAGTGAATACATGTGATAATTGTCTTTCTGTGTCTAGGTTACCTCACTCAAAATAATGTTTTCTAGCTCCATCAATTTTCATGCAAAATTCAAGATAAGGTGTAAAGCAAGTAAAAGAGCTAGTTCTGTTTGTAGACCTTACTTACACCACTTACCAATCTCCAATACAAATGGTTAAGAGGTAGCTCATTACCTTGAAGCATCTCAGTTCAACATTAGGAGAGACAGGGGCAGATTCGACATAATTATTACACCCAATGAAACCATTGGTAACTGTAATTTTAATAGTTTTAAAACTAAATTCAAGTGTTCTGTCTTTTAGGCCTAATCCAATTTGGCTTCTAAATGATTATTAGCTATGATGTATGATCAAATGAGTAATTGGTCAAGGGAGGTCTTAGCAGGGAGATAGATCTCAAAAGATTTTAATGAGCAGACATTCACATGCCAGACATCTTCCAAGATTTCAGTGAAAATTCATTAGCATACAAAGTAACATGATTAATACAAATAGAATTATTAGACTAATGCAGAGGTTTTTGGCTGATACAGAAAGTCAATGGTAATGTGATGAATGTGGCAACCATGGAGTGTTGCCCTCAGCATGAAGAGAACAACATCTTGGATAAGCAAAGGATTAGACTACAAACCACAATATCACTAACAGATTAAGACATTAGCATATTCTTGAGGCAACAAAAGCAAAAAATCAGTGGTTTCTATCCTTCAAAAATGCGACTGAAATAAAAGCAGACATCACTTTTCTGGGGTTAGAATTGCATAAAACGATATTAATACATGAGTTCTCCAGAATTCATTATCTGGTAATTGCAGCATAATGAGTATAAAATCACCAAACTCAGCGAGATAATATCAGTTCCCCATGCTAACAGAATATTAAGTAGGAGACTTCATGAATAGGTCAGCCAGACATGCTGAGAAAGGACACAGGCCCCAAGGCACAAAGATGATGCTATGCCTAGGAAAAAAAAACCCCACACATCTCAATGAGTTTACTCCATATTCATTCTGAACTGTTAAAAACCAATCTCTGTCTCTATCTCCAACTCTCTCCCCTCACAAACACAGTCAATTTTCAAAAAAGGTAGAAAACACACACAAACACAGAAACAGATACACACAGGCGAACAGGTCAGACCACGAAATGGTAAATCTAATGAACTGAGTTCCATATCAGAGAATACAATAAACAGCAAGTGTCTGACATACATAATCCCAATATGCTGATATCTCGATTAGAAGCAGAGAGTAGAACAGCCCTGAAACCTAAAAAGCAACCAGAATGGAAAATGAAGAGCACGTGAATCACTGAAAGATCATCTCATAACAAGGAAAAGTAGAGAGCCATTCCTGAAGGTCTTCTTTGAACCTCACAAACAGAAAGACAAATACACATACACACACATACAGAGATACAACACACATACACATGACCCAGAGCACGACCCTTTTAAGATTCTCAAACTCTGGGCTTTGAATCAAACAGAAAGGAAGCAAAGGTTACAAAATAACAGTAGTTACAGTGAAAAAAATTCGCTGAGCAAAGAAATATTTGGGGACTATAAATCAAGACCCTGGCATTAACAATTAAGTTCTTCTAAAGTGAATAAAACTTAGTGATATTTTAATGAAAACTTACATCTCAAACTTTCCTTAAAGGTTAAAGAAACCAAGAAAGAAGAATTTCATCCTGCAAAGGATGAGGATGGCATTGTACACCTGCCTACCGCCAACACTGAATTACCTTCATCACCAGGTACAAGTCACAGAGGTGTCACACTTCAGGATTTGGAGAAAATTACACTTCACGACACCACAATGGATCACACACGTACTAAACGACTTACACTGGGCATGCAAGGGGAGACCACATGCTGACTCTGAGCTTCCTCTTGGTAGCCACACTGGAGACAACATGGACAATCTGAAACATTATTTATTTGACAGTTTAAAAAATTTGTAATGTATTTGAAAACAATCAAAACCATGATCTTTGTTACTAAAAGGGGCCCTCTAGGTTCTCCACAATGATACTGAGTATACACACAAGGGGTTCAAATTGTTATGTCTTGAAACAGGCATCTTTAAAAGAAAAAAAAACTCAGTCAACTACCATTTAACTTGTTTTAATGTTTCTTCACAAATGATGAAAATACAAAAGTACACACAGTAAAAATCATGACTTTGTGGCCAACATAATAAATGTGGAATTTTAAATTTAAAACATTTTCGGGTGTTAAAATATAAATCTGGTCATCCATGCAGCTCTGCAGGTCTCTCTAGAAGGGCCGGTATATAAGTTCCTGACTGTTCTCTCTGCAGGACCAGGAGGGCACACAGGACTATGTCATGTTCCTCCACGAAAGCTAACTCGGTCCAAGATTCTGACAACTCTGAAGCCATATGTGCCTCCACCAGTGCTACCTCGGGTCATTTCTGCAGGACCACCACAGGCAGAAAGTCCGCATCCTCCTCGCTGTATGCCACCAGGGCAGCCTCACCAGGTGAAAACAGAGAGCCAACTTGCGATGGTTATTCTCTGTCCACCCCGAAACACACACACACACACACACACACACACACACACACACACACACACACAAAGCTGAGCAGGACCCCTTTTAAGGTTCTCAAACTCTGGGCTTTGAATCAAACAGAAAGGAAGCAAAGGTTACACAATAACAGTAGTTACAGTGATAAAATTTCGCTGAGCAAACAAATATTTGGGGACTATAAATAAAGACCCTGGCATTAACAGATAAGTTCTTCTAAAGTGAGTAAACTTAGTGACATTTTAATGAAAACTTAAATCTCAAACTTTCCTGAAAGGTTGAAGAAACTAAGACAGAAGAATTTCGTCCTGCAAAGGATGAGGATGGCATTGTGGCCCTGCCTACCTCCAACACTGAATTACCTTCATCACCAGGTACAAGATACAGAGGTGACATTCTAAAGGATTCAGATAAAATTAACTTCACGACACCACAATGGATCACAGACGTTCTAAAGGACTTACAGTGGGCATGCAAGGGGAGGCCACATGCTGACTCTGAGCTTCCTCTTGGTAGCCACAATGGAGACAACATGGACCCTCTGCAACATTAATTATTTGACAGTTAAAAAAAATTGGAATGTATTTGAAAACATTCACAACCATGAATTTTGTTACAAGAAGGGGCCCTCTCGGTTCTTCAAAATGATACTGAGTAGGCTCACAAGGGGTTCCCATTGTTAAGTCTTAAAACAAGCATCTTTAAAAAAAAAACTCAGTCAACTACCATTTAAATTGTTTTAATGATTCTTCACAAATGGTGAAAATACTAAAGTACACATAGTAATAATCATGACTTGTGGCCAACATTACACATGTGGAATTCTAAATTTAAAACATTTTCTGGTTTTAAAAAATAAATCTAGTCATCCATGTAGCTCTGCAGGTCTCTCTAGTAGGGCCTGTATCTAAGTTCCTGACTATTCTCTCTGCAGGTCCAGGAGGGCACACAGGACCATGTCATGTTCCTCCACGAAAGCTAACTCGGTCCAAGATTCTGACAACTCTGAAGCCATATGTGCCTCCACCAGTGCTACCTCGGGTCATTTCTGCAGGACCACCACAGGCAGAAAGTCTGCCTACTCCTCGCTGCATGCCACCAGGGCAGCCTCCCCAGGTAATAATAGAGAGCCAGCTTGTGAAGTTTATTCTCTGCCAACCCCTAAACACACACACACACACACACACACACACACACACACACACACACACATATAAAGCTGAGCAGGTCCCCTTTTAAGGTTCTCAAACTCTGGGATTGGAATCAAACAGAAAGGAAGCAAAGGTTACACAATAACAGTAGTAACAGTGATAAAATTTCGCTGAGCAAACAAATATTTGGGGACTATAAATCAAGACCCTGGCATTAACAGATAAGTTCTTCTAAAGTGAATAAAACTTAGTGACATTTTAATGAAAATTTACATCTCAAACTTTCCTTAAAGGTTGAAGAAACCAAGAAAGAAGAATTTCATCCTGCAAAGGATGAGGATGTCATTGTGCCCATGTCTACCGCCAACACTGAATTACCTTCATCTCCAGGTACAAGTCACAGAGGATTCAGAGAAAATTACACTTCAAAACACTACAACGGATCACACACGTTCCTTAGGACATACACTGGGCATGCAGGGGGAGACCACATGCTGACTCTGAGCTTCCTCTTGTTAGCCACACTGGTGACACCATGTATCCTCTTAAACATTATTTATTTGACATTAAAAAAAAATGTAATGTATTTGAAAACAATCAAAACCATGATCTTTGTTACAAGAAGGGGCCCTCTCGGTTCTCCACAATGATACTGAGTATGCCCACAAGGGGTTCCCATTGTTAAGTCTTAAACCAAACATCTTTAAAAAAAAAAAAACTCAATCACCTACCATTTAACTTGTTTTCATGTTTCTTCACAAATGGTGAAAATACTAAAGTACACACAGTAATAATCATGATTTTGTGGCCAATATTATAATTGTGGAATTCTAAATTTAAAACATTTTCTGGTTTAAAAAATAAATCTGGTCATCCATGCAGCTCTGCAGGTCTCTCTAGTAGGGCCGGTATCTAAGTTCCTGACTGTACTCTCTGCAGGTCCAGGAGGGCCCACAGGACCATGTCATGTTCCTCCACGAAAGCTAACTCGGTCCAAGATTCTGACAACTCTGAAGCCATATGTGCCTCCACCAGTGCTACCTCGGGTCATTTCTGCAGGACCACCACAGGCAGAAAGTCTGCCTACTCCTCGCTGCATGCCACCAGGGCAGCCTCACCAGGTGAAAATAGAGAGCCAGCTTGTGATGGTTATTCTCTGCCCACCGCTAAACAAACACACACACACATAAAGCTGAGCAGGTCCCCTTTTAAGGTTCTCAAACTCTGGGCTTTGAATCAAACAGAAAGGAAGCAAAGGTTACACAATAACAGTAGTTACAGTGATAAAATTTCGCTGAGCAAACACATATTTGGGGACTATAAATCAAGACCCTGGCATTAACAGATAAGTTCTTCTAAAGTGAATAAAACTTAGTGACATTTTAATGAAAATTTACATCTCAAACTTTCCTTAAAGGTTGAAGAAACCAAGAAAGAAGAATTTCATCCTGCAAAGGATGAGGATGTCATTGTGCCCATGTCTACCGCCAACACTGAATTACCTTCATCTCCAGGTACAAGTCACAGAGGATTCGGAGAAAATTACACTTCACAACACTACAACGGATCACACACGTTCCTTAGGACATACACTGGGCATGCAAGGTGGAGACCATATGCTGACTCTGAGCTTCCTCTTGTTAGGCACACTGGTGACACCATGTACCCTTGAAACATTATTTATTTGACAGTTAAGAAAATTGTAATGTATTTGAAAACAAACAAAACCATGATCTTTGTTACAAAAAGGGGGTCTCTAGGTTCTCCACAATGATACTGAGTATGCTCACAAGGGGTTCCCATTGTTAAGTCTTAAAACAAGCATCTTTAAAAGAAAAAAACTCAATCACCTACCATTTAACTTGTTTTAATGTTTTTTCACAAATGGCGAAAATACTAAAGTACACACAGTAATAATCATGACTTGTGGCCAACATTACACGTGTGGAATTCTTAATTTAAAACATTTTCTGGTTTTAAAAAATAAATCTGATCATCCATGCAGGTCTGCAGGTCTATCTAGTAGGGCCGGTATCTAAGTTCCTGACTGTTCTCTTTGCAGGTCCAGGAGGGCCCACAGGACCATGTCATGTTCCTCCACGAAAGCTAACTCGGTCCAAGATTCTGACAACTCTGAAGCCATATGTGCCTCCACCAGTGCTACCTCGGGTCATTTCTGCAGGACCACCACAGGCAGAAAGTCTGCCTACTCCTCGCTGCATGCCACCAGGGCAACCTCCCCAGGTAAAAACAGAGAGGCAGCTTGTGAAGTTTATTCTCTGCCCACCCCTAAACACACACACACACACACACACACACACACACACACACACACACAAACATATAAAGCTGAGCAGGTCCCCTTTAAGGTTCTCAAACTCTGGGCTTTGAATCAAACAGAAAGGAAGCAAAGGTTACACAATAACAGTAGTAACAGTGATAAAATTTCGCTGAGCAAACAAATATTTTGGGACTATAAATCAAGACCCTGGCATTAACAGATAAGTTCTTCTAAAGTGAATAAAACTTAGTGACATTTTAATGAAAATTTACATCTGAAACTTTCCTTAAAGGTTGAAGAAACCAAGAAAGAAGAATTTCATCCTGCAAAGGATGAGGATGTCATTGTGCCCATGTCTACCGCCAACACTGAATTACCTTCATCTCCAGGTACAAGTCACAGAGGATTCAGAGAAAATTACACTTCAAAACACTACAACGGATCACACATGTTCCTAAGGACGTACATTGGGCATACAAGGGGGAGACCACATGCTGACTCTGAGCTTCCTCTTGTTAGCCACACTGGTGACACGATGTACCCTCTGAAACATTATTTATTTGACATTAAAAAAAATGTAATGTATTTGAAAACAATCAAAACCATGATCTTTGTTACAAGAAGGGGCCCTCTCGGTTCTCCAAAATGATCCTGAGTATGCTCACAAGGGGTTCCCATTGTTAAGTCTTAAACCAAACATCTTTAAAAAAAAAAAACCTCAATCACCTACCATTTAACTTGTTTTCATGTTTCTTCACAAATGGTGAAAATACTAAAGTACACACAGTAATAATCATGATTTTGTGGCCAATATTATAATTGTGGAATTCTAAATTTAAAACATTTTCTGGTTTAAAAAATAAATCTGGTCATCCATTCAGCTCTGCAGGTCTCTCTAGTAGGGACGGTATCTAAGTTCAGGACTGTTCTCTCTGCAGGTCCAGGAGGGCCCACAGGACCATGTCATGTTCCTCCACGAAAGCTAACTCGGTCCAAGATTCTGACAACTCTGAAGCCATATGTGCCTCCACCAGTGCTACCTCGGGTCATTTCTGCAGGACCACCACAGGCAGAAAATCTGCCCACTCCTCGCTGCATGCCACCAGGGCAGCCTCCCCAGGTAAAAACAGAGAGGCAGATTGTGAAGTTTATTCTCTGCCCACCCCTAAACACACACACACACACACACACACACACACATAAAGCTGAGCAGGTCCCCTTTTAAGGTTCTCAAACTCTGGGCTTTGAATCAAACAGAAAGGAAGCAAAGGTTACACAATAACAGTAGTAACAGTGATAAAATTTCGCTGAGCAAACACATATTTGGGGACTATAAATCAAGACCCTGGCGTTAACAAATAAGTTCTTCTAAAGTGAATAAAACTTAGTGACATTTTAACGAAAACTTACATCTCAAACTTTCCTTAAAGGTTGAAGAAACCAAGAAAGAAGAATTTCATCCTGCAAAGGATGAGGATGTCATTGTGCCCCTGTCTACCGCCAACACTGAATTACCCGCATCTCCAGGTACAAGTCACAGAGGATTCGGAGAAAATTACACTTCACAACACTACAATGGATCACACACGTTCCTAAGGACATACACTAGGCATGCAAGGTGGAGACCACATGATGACTCTGAGCTTCCTCTTGGTAGCCACACTGGTGACACAATGTACCCTTGAAACATTATTTATTTGACAGTTAAAAAAAATTGGAATGCATTCGAAAACAAACAAAACCATGATCTTTGTTACAAAAAGGGGCCCTCTAGCTTCTCCACAATGATACTGAGTATGCTCACAAGGGGTTCCCATTGTTAAGTTTAAAACAAGCATCTTTAAAAGAAAAAAAAACTCAGTCAACTACCATTTAACTTGTTTTAATGTTTCTTCACATTTGGTGAAAATACTAAAGTACACACAGTAATAATCATGACTTGTGGCCAACATTACACGTGTGGAATTCTTAATTTAAAACATTTTCTGGTTTTAAAAAATAAATCAGATCATCCATGCAGGTCTGCAGGTCTCTCTAGTAGGGCCGGTATCTAAGTTCCTGACTGTTCTCTTTGCAGGTCCAGGAGGGCACACAGGACCATGTCATGTTCCTCCACGAAAGCTAACTCGGTCCAAGATTCTGACAACTCTGAAGCCATATGTGCCTCCACCAGTGCTACCTCGGGTCATTTCTGCAGGACCACCACAGGCAGAAAGTCTGCCTACTCCTCGCTGCTTGCAACCAGGGCAGCCTCACCAGGTGAAAATAGAGAGCCAGCTTGTGTTGGTTATTCTCTGCCCACCGCTAAACACACACACACACACACACACACACACACACACACATAAAGCTGAGCAGATCCCCTTTTAAGGTTCTCAAACTCTGGGCTTTGAATCAAACAGAAAGGAAGCAAAGGTTACACAATAACAGTAGTTACAGTGATAAAATTTCACTGAGTAAACAAATATTTGGGAACTACAAATCAAGACCCTGGCATTAACAGATAAGTTTTTCTAAAGTGAGTAAACTTAGTGACATTTTAATGAAAACTTACATCTCAAACTTTCCTTAAAGGTTGAAGAAACCAAGAAAGAAGAATTTCGTCCTGCAAAGGATGAGGAAGGCATTGTGCCCCTGCCTACTGCCAACACTGAATTACCTTCATCTCCAGGTACAAGTCACAGAGGTGACATACTTCAGGATTCGGAGAAAATTACCCTTCACGACACCACAATGGATCACAAACGTTCTTTAGGACTTACACTGGGCATGTAAGGGGAGGCCACATGCTGACTCTGAGCTTCCTCCTGTTAGCCACACTGGTGACACAATGTACCCTTGAAACATTATTTATTTGACATTTAAAAAAATTTGGAATGTATTTGAAAACATTCACAACCATAAAGTTTTTTACAAGAATGGCACCTCTAGGTTCTCCACAATGATTCTGAGTATGCTCACAAGGGGTTCCCATTGTTAAATCTTAAAACAAGCATCTTTAAAAGGAAAAAAAAAACTCAATCAACTAATATTTAACTTGTTTTCATGTTTCTTCACAAATGGTGAAAATACCAAAGTACACAGAGTAATAATCTTGACTTGTGGCCAACATTATACATTGGGAATGCTAAATTTAAAACATTTCTGGTTTGAAAAAATAAATCTGGACATCCATGTAGTTCTGCAGGTCTCTCTAGTAGGGCCGGTGTCTTAGATTCTGACTGTTCTCTCTGCATGTTTAGGAGTGCCCGCAGGACCATGTCATGTTCCTCCACGAAAGCTAACTCGGTCCAAGATTCTGACAACTCTGAAGCCATATGTGCCTCCACCAGTGCTTCCTCGGGTCATTTCTGCAGGACCACCACAGGCAGAAAGTCTGCCCACTCCTCGCTGCATGCCACCAGGGCAGCCTCACCAGGTGAAATCAGAGAGCCACCTTGTGATGGTTATTCTCTGCCCACCCCTAAACACACACACACACACACTCACACACACACACACACACACACACACACATACACAAACATATAAAGCTGAGCAGGTCCCCTTTTAAGGTTCTCAAACTGGGGGCTTTGAATCAAACAGAAAGGAAGCAAAGGTTACACAATAACAGTAGTAACAGTGATAAAATTTCGCTGAGCAAACAAATATTTGGGGACTATAAATCAAGACCCTGGCATTAACAGATAAGTTCTTCTAAAGTGAATAAAACTTAGTGCCATTTTAATGAAAACTTACATCTCAAACTTTCCTTAAAGGTTGAAGAAACCAAGACAGAAGAATTTCATCCTGCAAAGGATGAGGATATCATTGTTCCCATGTCTACCACCAACACTGAATTACCTTCATCTCCAGGTACAAGTCACAGAGGATTCGAAAAAAATTACACTTCACAACACTACAACGGATCACACACGTTCCTTAGGACTTACACTGGGCATGCAAGGGGGAGACCACATGCTGACTCTTAGCTTCCGCTTGGTAGCCACACTGGTGACACCATGTATCCTCTTAAACATTATTTATTTGACATTAAAAAAAATTGTAATGTATTTGAAAACAATCAAAACCATGATCTTTGTTACAAGAAGGGGCCCTCTCGGTTCTCCACAATGATACTGAGTATGTTCACAAGGGGTTCCCATTGGAAAGTCTTAAAACAAACATCTTTGAAAAAAAAAAACTCAATCAACTACCATTTAACTTGTTTTAATGTTTCTTCACAAATGGTGAAAATACTAAAGTACACACAGTAATAATCATGATTTTGTGGCCAACATTATAAATGTGGAATTCTAAATTTAAAACATTTTCTGATTTAAAAAATAAATCTGGTCATCCATGCAGCTCTGCAGGTCTCTCTATTTGGGCCGGTATCTAAGTTCCTGACTGTACTCTCTGCAGGTCCAGGAGGGCCCACAGGACCATGTCATGTTCCTCCACGAAAGCTAACTCGGTCCAAGATTCTGACAACTCTGAAGCCATATGTGCCTCCACCAGTGCTACCTCGGGTCATTTCTGCAGGACCACCACAGGCAGAAAGTCTGCCTACTCTTCACTGCATGCCACCAGGGCAGCCTCCCCAGGTAAAAATAGAGAGCCAGCTTGTGAAGTTCATTCTCTGCCAACCCCTAAACACACACACACACACACACACACACACACACACACACAAACAAATAAAGCTGAGCAGGTACCCTTTTAAGGTTCTCAAACTCTGGGCTTTGAATCAAACAGAAAGGAAGCAAAGGTTACACAATAACAGTAGTTACAGTGATAAAATTTCACTGAGTAAACAAATATTTGGGAACTATAAATCAAGACCCTGGCATTAACAGATAAGTTTTTCTAAAGTGAGTAAACTTAGTGACGTTTTAATGAAAACTTACATCTCAAACTTTCCTTAAAGGTTGAAGAAACCAAGAAAGAAGAATTTCATCCTGCAAAGGATGAGGATGGCATTGTGCCTCTGCCTACCGCCAACACTGAATTACCCGCATCTCCAGGTACAAGTCACAGAGGATTCGGTGAAAATTACTCTTCACAACAATACAACGGATCACACATGTTCCTTAGGACCTACACTGGGCATGCAAGTGGGAGACCACATGCTGACTCTGAGCTTCCTCTTGTTAGCCACACTGGTGACACCATGTATCCTCTTAAACATTATTTATTTGACGTTTAAAAAAAATTGTAATGTATTTGAAAACAATCAAAACCATGATCTTTGTTACAAGAAGGGGCCCTCTGAGGTCTCCACAATGATACTGAGTATGCTCACAAGGGGTTCCAATTGTTAAGTCTTAAAACAAGCATCTTTAAAAGAAAAAAAAAATTCAGTCAACTACCATTTAACGTGTTTTAATGTTTCTTCACAAATGGTGAAAATACTAAAGTACACACAGTAATAATCATGATTTTGTGGCCAATAGTATAAATGTGGAATTCTAAATTTAAAACATTTTCTGGTTTAAAAAATAAATCTGGTCATCCATGCAGCTCTGCAGGTCTCTCTAGTAGGGCCGTTATCTAAGTTTCTGACTGTTCTCTCTGCAGGTCCAGGAGGGCCCACAGGACCATGTCATGTTCCTCCACGAAAGCTAACTCGGTCCAAGATTCTGACAACTCTGAAGCCATATGTGCCTCCACCAGTGCTACCTCGGGTCATTTCTGCAGGACCACCACAGGCAGAAAGTCTGCCTACTCCTCGCTGCATGCCACCAGCGCAGCCTCACCAGGTGAAATCAGAGAGCCACATTGTGATGGTTATTCTCTGCCCACCCCTAAACACACACACACACACACACACACACACACACACACACAAACATATAAAGCTGAGCAGGTCCCCTTTTAAGGTTCTCAAACTCGGGGCTTTGAATCAAACAGAAAGGAAGCAAAGGTTACACAATAACAGTAGTAACAGTGATAAAATTTCGCTGAGCAAACAAATATTTGGGGACTATAAATCAAGACCCTGGCATTAACAGATAAGTTTTTCTAAAGTGAATAAAACTTAGTGCCATTTTAATGAAAACTTACATCTCAAACTTTCCTTAAAGGTTGAAGAAACCAAGAAAGAAGAATTTCATCCTGCAAAGGATGAGGATATCATTGTTCCCATGTCTACCGCCAAAACTGAATTACCTTCATCTCCAGGTACAAGTCACAGAGGATTCAGAGAAAATTACACTTCACAACACTACAACGGATCACACATGTTCCTTAGGACTTACACTGGGCATGCAAGGGGGAGACCACATGCTGACTCTGAGCTTTCTCTTGTTAGCCACACTGGTGACACCATGTATCCTCTTAAACATTATTTATTTGACGTTTAAAAAAAATTGTAATGTATTTGAAAACAATCAAAACCATGATCTTTGTTACAAGAAGGGGCCCTCTGAGGTCTCCACAATGATACTGAGTATGCTCACAAGAAGTTCCAATTGTTAAGTCTTAAAACAAGCATCTTTAAAAGAAAAAAAAATTCAGTCAACTACCATTTAACTTGTTTTCATGTTTCTTCACAAATGGTGAAAATACCAAAGTACACACAGTAATAATCCTGACTTGTGGCCAACATTATACATGTAGAATGCTAAATTTAAAACATTTCTGGTTTTAAAAAAATAAATCTTGACATCATGTAGTTCTGCAGGTTTCTCTAGTAGGGCTGGTATCTAAGTTCCTGACTGTTATCTCTGCATGTCCAGGAGGGCCCACAGGACCATGTCATGTTCATCCACGAAAGCTAACTCGGTCCAAGATTCTGACAACTCTGAAGCCATATGTGCCTCCACCAGTGCTACCTCGGGTCATTTCTGCAGGACCACCACAGGCAGAAAGTCTGCCTACTCCTCGCTGCATGCCACCAGGGCAGCCTCACCAGGTGAAAATAGAGAGCCAGCTTGTGATGATTATTCTCTGCCCTCCCCTAACCACACACACACACACCGAACACATAAACCTGAGCAGGTCCTCTTTTAAGGTTCTCAAACTCTGGGCTTTGAATCAAACAGAAAGGAAGCAAAGGTTACACAATAACAGTAGTAACAGTGATAAAATTTAGCTGAGCAAAAAAATATTTGGGGACTATAAATCAAGACCCTGGCATTAACAGATAAATTCTTCTAAAGTGAATAAAACTTAGTGACATTTTAATGAAAATTTACATCTCAAACTTTCCTTAAAGGTTGAAGAAACCAAGAAAGAAGAATTTCATCCTGCAAAGGATGAGGATGTCATTGTGCCCATGTCTACCGCCAAAACTGAATTACCCTCATCTCCAGGTACAAGTCACAGAGGATTCGGAGAAAATTACACTTCACAACACTACAATGGATCACACACGTTCCTTAGGACTTACACCTGGCATGCAAGGGGGAGACCACATGTTGACTCTGAGCTTCCTCCTGTTAGCCACACTGGTGACACCATGTACCCTCTGAAACATTATTTATTTGACATTTAAAAAAAAATTTGGAATGTATTTGAAAATAATCAAAACCATGATCTTGTTATAAGAAGGGGCCCTCTCGGGTCTCCACAATGATACTGAGTATACTCTCAAGGGGTTCCCATTGTTAAGTCTTAAAACAAGCATCTTTAAAAGAAAAAAAAAAACCCAATCACCTACAATTTAACTTGTTTTAATGTTTCTTCACAAATGGTGAAAATACTAAAGTATACACAGTAATAATCCTGACATGTGGCCAATATTATACCTGTGGAATGCTAAATTTAAAACATTTCTGGTTTAAAAAATAAATCTTGACATCATGTAGTTCTGCAGGTCTCTCTAGTAGGGCCGGTATCTAAGTTCCTGACTGTTATCTCTGCATGTCCAGGAGAGCCCACAGGACCATGTCATGTTCCTCCACGAAAGCTAACTCGGTCCAAGATTCTGACAACTCTGAAGCCATATGTGCCTCCACCAGTGCTACCTCGGGTCATTTCTGCAGGACCACCACAGGCAGAAAGTCCGCATCCTCCTCGCTGCATGCCACCAGGGCAGCCTCACCAGGTGAAAACAGAGAGCCACCTTGTGAAGTTTATTCTCTGCCTACCCCCAAACACACACACACACACACACACACACACACACACACACACGAACAGATAAAGCTTAACAGGTCCCCTCTTAAAGTTCTCAAACTCTGGGCTTTGAATCAAACAGAAAGGAAGCAAAGGTTACACAATAACAGTAGTAACAGTGATAAAATTTCACTGAGCAATCAAATATTTGGGGACTATAAATCAAGACCCTGGCATTAACAGATAAGTTCTTCTAAAGTGAATAAAACTTAGTGACATTTTAATGAAAATTTACATCTCAAACTATCCTTAAAGGTTGAAGAAACCAAGAAAGAAGAATTTCATCCTGCAAAGGATGAGGATGGCATTGTGCCCCTTTCTACCGCCAACACTGAATTACCTTCATCTCCAGGTAAAAGTCACAGAGGATTCGGTGAAAATTACACTTCACAACACTACAATGGATCACACACGTTCCTTAGGACTTACACTGGGCATGCAAGGGGGAGGCCGAATGCTGACTCTTAGCTTCCTCTTGGTAGCCACACTGGTGACACCATGTACCCTCTGAAACATTATTTATTTGACGTTTAAAAAAATTGTAATGTATTTGAAAACAATCAAAACCCTGATCTTTGTTACAAGAAGGGGCCCTCTTGGTTCTCCACATTGATACTGAGTATGCTCACAAGGGGTTCCCTTTGTTAAGTCCTAATACAAGTATCTTTAAAAGAAAAAATAATTCAGTCAACTACCATTTAACGTGTTTTAATGTTTTTTCACAAATGGTGAAAACACTAAAGTACACACAGTAATAATCATGATTTTGTGGCCAATATTATAAATGTGGAATTCTAAATTTAAAACATTTCTGGTTTTAAAAAATAAATCTTGTCATCCATTCAGCTCTGCAGGTCTCTCTTGTAGGGCCAGTATCAAAGTTCCTGACTGTTCTCTTGCAGGTCCAGGAGGACCCACAGGACCATGTCATGTTCCTCCACGAAAGCTAACTCGGTCCAAGATTCTGACAACTCTGAAGCCATATGTGCCTCCACCAGTGCTACCTCGGGTCATTTCTGCAGGACCACCACAGGCAGAAAGTCTGCATCCTCCTCGCTGCATGCCACCATGGCAGCCTCACCAGGTGAAAACAGAGAGCCACCTTGTGAAGTTTATTCTCTTCCCACCCCTTAACACACACACACACACACACACACACACACACACACACACACATAAAGCTGAGCAAGTCCCCTTTTAAGGTTCTCAAACTCTGGGCTTTGAATCAAACAGAAAGGAAGCAAAGGTTACACAATAACAGTAGTTACAGTGATAAAATTTCGCTGAGCAAACAAATATTTGGGGACTATAAATCAGGACCCTGGCATTAACAGATAAGTTCTTCTAAAGTGAGTATACTTAGTGACATTTTAATGAAATCTTACATCTCAAACTTTCCTTAAAGGTTGAAGAAACCAAGAAAGAAGAATTTCGTCCTGCAAAGGATGAGGATGTCATTGTGCCCCTGCTTACCGCCAACACTGAGTTACCTTCATCTCCAGGTACAAGTCACAGACGTGACATTCTTTAGGATTCAGAGAAAATTACACTTCACGACACCACAATGGATCACAAACGTTCTTTAGGACTTACCCTTGGCATGCAAGGGGAGGCCACATGCTGACTCTGAGCTTCCTCTTGGTAGCCACACTGGAGACAACATGGACCCTCTGCAACATTAATTATTTGACAGTTAAAAAAAATTGGAATGTATTTGAAAACATTCACAACCATGAATTTTGTTACAAGAAGGGGCCCTCTCGGTTCTCCACAATGATACTGAGTATGCTCACAAGGGGTTCCCATTGTTATGTCTTAAAACAGGCATCTTTAAAAGAAAAAAAAAACTCAGTCACCTACCATTTAACTTGTTTTAATACTTCTTCACAAATGCTGAAAATACTAAAGTACACACAGTAATAATTATGACTTCGTGGCCACATTATAAATGTGGAATTCTAAATTTAAAACATTTTCTGGTTTTAAAAAATAAATCTGGTCATCCATGTAGCTCTGCAGGTCTCTCTAGTAGGGCCGGTCTCTAAGTTCCTGACTGTTCTTGCCTTTATCCACTTACGCAGGTCCTCCAGGTCCACATCTTCTTCAGTCCACCTGTTCCAACAATGGTCCAGGAGGGCCCACAGGACCATGTCATGTTCCTCCACCAAAGCTAACTCGTTCCAATATTCGGACAACTCTGAAGTCATATGTGCCTCCACCAATGCTACCTCGGAACAATTCTCCAGGACCACCTTGGTCCATATGGACACCTCTTCTTCCTTGCATGCCACCACTGCAGCCTTGGCCACTATCTCATCCCGGAGGTTGGAAGGGTTGCGGGAGGAAGCCCTCAGGTTTGGGGCCTTACCCTGGTTGCATTCTGTTCTCCAGTTCATTTTCTGAGTTCCACATACCTGCATGGGACACGGCCAGTTTCCTGCTCATTGCTGCACATTTCCTCCTCCACATGGGGGTTCCTAAGTAGCCCCAGTGTTTTCATGGGGTGAAGCCCCTTTTTCTCCTCCAATGCCTCCCATGCAACCCATGGGTCCTTTGGGACCTCATGAGCTATTATGACCTCCACGGAGCAGTGGTGGCATTCCTCTCCCCTCACGAGGTGTCATGGCACTCCACATGCTATTCTTTAGAGGTTTCTTTCACGCATGAGAAGCTTTAAGTATTCTTCCTTGAAAATCCTTTCCATCCAACCATTCCACAGCAGCCTTGGCAGTTGGCAGATCTTCATAGGCCACCGTGGCATCCCCTTTCGGCATTCCTCTCTCCTTATCCAAATAGATGTGGACCATGGGATGCCCAGTTCTCTTGTTCATCTTAACAACCCCACACTGCTTACCGAAGTCTGCCAGATCATCCAGAGTCACATTGTCATTTAAACCTTGCACATAAATTGCACTGTTGTCAGAATCCTCATCAGGATCTATAGGAAGGCCTAGATCAGGACCTTGTCCTTCATCCATGGGTCCACCAGGCTTATTGATGCCACCTTGGTCTCTAATGCCCATTCCACTGCATCCTCCTCCCTGCCCACCTCTGCTCATGCCTCCATGATTAAATCCCCTTCTTCTCCTCTCCCGGTTATTAGGGCCACTCATTTTCTGGTTCTCTCCTGGTTGGAAAATCCTCCAGACTCCTGCCCCCGACACCATTTGGTGTGGTCCTGTCGGAATGAACTCTGTTCCTTGTAGCTGCTGCTCTGTTGGCTATATTGACTTGGAGCCTGGCTGTAGGACCCAGTCTGAGGGGGGTAACTAATGGGAGGCTGCTGCCCATAGCTGCTTTGTTGACCATAGCTACTCTGCTGTCCATAGTTGCTAGGTTGCTCATAGATGTTCTGTTGAGATTAACTGCTCTGATCATAACTAGTTGCTTGTGAAGAGGAAGATAGGATGTGTAGCATAAGATGTGTAGGAGGATAGGGTGGAGATGCAGTGACTGGCTGCATGGGGTAGCTCCCAGGTGCTTGGGGATATCTGTAATTACTCTGTCCATACCCTAGGCCGGGCTGGTTATAAACCCCTGTGATAGATTGAGGTTGACTAGTCTCAGTGGGCTCGTTTGCATCCTGTGGTCTTGCAGGTGCAGCGGCAGCTGCTGGCTGCTGGCCATAGGCTGGGTAGGCAGGCTGGGTGCCATATGCAGACTGAGCTGCACAAGGTTCTTGGGTTGTGGTGACTGGAGCAGTGGTGGTGTCATGAGCACCAGTGCCACATCCTTGAACAGTCTGGCTGTACGACTGGGGGCAGTTGGAGTGGTATCACCAGTGGGAGGCTGTCCATAAGAAGTCACATATTCAGTCTGCCTGTAGGTGGCAGTGCTCTGAGCTGATATCAGTAGGCTGTCCATAGGTTCCATAGCTTTGTTTCCCATAGGCCTGGGTGGTCTGTGCATATCCTTGAGTTTGCTGGGCTGTGTAAGCACTGTAGCCCTGCTGGGCTGCAGCTTGGCTGTAGGTACTGTAATCCGTGGACACCATTTTCTCTCCTTCCTCCTCATTCACTCTTCCTCGGCAACATTCTGACCCTGTTCTTGAAACTTGCTTCTAAGAGAACACAAGTGTGATAGCTTCACTACTGATCAGGAATCTGCTCTTGTTCATGTGCCAGGTGACGCTTTCGACCCTCAGAGTGCTAATGAGGATTTCAGTGCTACTAGTCCAGCTGAATACACCCACTATGCAACTCACTCCAAGGTTCTGCCACTTTGGGAAGCAACAATGGCACTGCTGATGATAACCACTGGAATATGGTTTTTGAAATTTGTATCAACAGTGATGATGTGGGTATTCAACCTAATTTAACATGTGACATGCATTAAAATGAGTTTAACAAGGTAAGTTAGACCACAGCAGTGGTTTTAAATAGATGATGACTTATGCACTAGAAACCCAATTCTCTTTGGCACCAATACATATCATAACTAAATTTTGTGCTATATATAGGACTCTTTAGCTATTACCTAAAACTAGAAAAAATGCTTATCTTTTCCAATCATATTGAAAATACATCTAACATGAAACTTGTATTGTCTGAATGGCTAAGCAGAGAAATGTAACTGTTAGATATTAGTTTCTATTTTTCTCTGTCCATAAACTGTGACTTATGTGGATAGCATCATTTTGGAAATAAACACCCCCAAAGAAGCAACATGTGAGAATAAAACCAATGAAATAAGGCTCCACATTGTCACCACTTCTCAAATAGAATGGCATTCCTTGTGACATGATACTACATAAGATTCTACTGGTGATGCCTCTGTTATTGCTCATCCTGACACTGCCACAAATGATGTTCTTGATACTACTGACAATTCTTGCTTTTCTTTTTAGTTGCTGCTGGAGCCTATGAGGAGCAATGTCAACAACATAAATTTTCTAAAATATTCCTGAAATTGTCAATGTTTGATGTTAAATATTTCTTGATACCATATATACTGATTTCACTATATAATAGTTATTTCATTAAAATGTTTTAAAAATATTTTAAACTGTTTCTTGGTATTGTACAAACTGTTGACATGATGTCTTGGTGACATGTTTAAGGAGAAAGCTTCTATAATACCTATCAGAGATAGAACAGATAGTGGCATATCAAATCAGACAGACCAGGAACAGATGTTGGCTGAACACCTGACTATGAAAGAAGAAAAAGGAGAGGCAGAGGGAGAGAGACAGAGGAGGAGACACAGAAAGAGGGAGAGGAACATAGAGACAGGAGGAGACAGAGAGATAGGTTTAGAAAGAGAATGAGAAGCTGGGGTAGGGATTCTTCTGAAAGAGAGGAAGGTCAGGGGAGGGCAGGAGGGAAGAAGATCTAGAACACTAGCATGGACTTTGAACTGTACAGCAGGTACTTGTGCTACTGAAGGAGCCTAGAGGCCGGTCTGTACCTTATTATGGTAATAGACACCACAGGCAGCCAATATTCCCTACTTCCAGTGATAAGAGAAATGACACCTTTGGGTAGAGGATCTAGCTTCACAAGTTTTTAAGCGATGTTGGCTTTTATCTATCCTCCAAAAATCCTCCAAAGTCCAGGTTGAGCCCCTTTCTGGGTATCTGAGCCTGCCATTACAGTTTTAGGAACTGGAGTTCAATAATAGGCGTCAATGAATTTTAGTGGATTTTCTAAGTCACAGACCAGCCTTGTTGAGGTTTCCATACTCAACTCTAACATAAGTAAAAAGCACCACCCAAACTACTCTATTGGCCTTAAAATCCAAAGAGTTAAAGTGTGGCTGCTTATGTGAATTTCCTTTTTCTGTATTTTTATGGCATCCCATCCCCCAGCACACATTAAGAAAAGTCCCTCACTGAGGGTGGGGCCTTAAGAACCCCTTCCTGTGTGTGATGATCATTGTGTCCTTGACACCATTTTACAGAAACCATCTACAACCTCTGCCTCTCTCTTCCAGAGTAGTCCCTGAACCTTGGAGGGTGTTGTAGTTCAGAGGTCTTGCTGAGGTCTGAGAACTGCACAGTTATGCTTTCTCTAAACTTTGGCCAGGTGTGAGTCTATGCATTCACCAGAGCCCTTTGACTAAAGAAACGTCTTTCATTAGGGATCACAGTTGCTCGATACTCACCTTACTAGACCTGGATGGAGGTGGGTGGGCCTTGTACTTCCCACAGGGCAGGGAACCCTGATTGCTCTTTGGGCTGACAAGGGAGGGGGACTTGATTGGGGGAGGGGGAGGGAAATGGGAGGCGGTGGCGGGGAAGAGACAGAAATCATTAATAAATAAGGAAATAAATTAATTAACATAAAAGAAGTTGCTCAAATGTATAGGTGTCAGCAAGAGTATGTAGAAGGCAGCTTGATTCTATGTAAGTTTAACAAAACAACAACAGAGGGCCTGTTGTGTGGATTCAACACATCAGTGATTAACTCAGGGTCACCAATACTTCTTCAGTGTGGCATTAAGGAAAGAAATAAAAGCACTTCCACTGGGATTCATTTCCAGATTTGAATTTTCTACATGTTCCCTGTCTTCCCTTCTTTGTCTGTTGCATGAATCTAAATCTGTGCCTTTCTGAAGAAGTCTGTCTGTCCCTGTGCTTGTTTTCTTGTATGAGTCTATGTCTGTCCCTACATCTGTCCTTGTGTGTAAATGTGTGTGTCTGCCCCTTTTGTTGCTCATTCTTTTATTGAATTTCCCCATAAGAATCACCTGGGGAAGGAGTGGGATACTTTACAGAATCATTTGTGGGGTCTTACAAGGGATGAAGGTAATAACTGCAACTGATCCCAACTAACCCAGACAACAAAAAACATTACAAACACCATGTTTGCCCAGTAATGCTGCTGTGTTCAATTGTTTTGGTGGATATTCATTTGAGTGTTTTCAACTTCTATGTTTGCTGTTTTATATAAACGATAAACATTTGTTCTGTATCAGGGGGCACAGAAGAAAATAAGATTACTTAAGTTTAGTTTAGTTTGTAAAAGGTGGCTATGCAGGAAGACCAAGCAAAGTAGTGGTCATTGTTATATTGTTCTCTTAAAAGTAGGTTAACAATCAGTTTGAGTACACAGTAAGATAGCATCCTTATATCTTAAATGACCTCAAAGCATGTTATGAACTCTGGCTGTGATGTCCAGCAAAGGTTCCAGTCTGTAGAATCAGAGAGATTTCCATATTACATCACCACGGCCTTAGTCATTGGGCTCTGAACCAGGTTTACAGAACCAGCCAAGAGTTCGCTACTGCGTGGTAGACCTAAGATCAAATCACAAAGTTTATTGTTCCTATAAGAGTCAACACACTATCACATGGAAAATATCTTGCCAGGCAAGTTGTCACATGCAGGGTCTACAGATTGGTAGAATCATTGCCAACTTTCCTCATCCAGTAGCTTGCATAGAAGCTTCTAGGACTGTGGAAGCTATCCAGCACAGAGGCAACATTACCTTTAAATGTCCTATATCCCAAGTGTATAGTGTGTTCAGAATCATCCACCAATCTAATTCTCATGTGTAAATGAGGACATTGGTAGCAGCCTGTAATGTTTGACAGGCACCCCCTTACTTCACAGCTCAGAGGGAACTATCTCACAGTATTGGAACCTTTGTTTAGTCAACTTAATCTTTGGGAGAAACGTTACCCATACGTGCAGGGCTCCTTCAGTCAGTTGTTTTACTTAGGCTTCCAAGCATGCAACTCCATTCACTAGGCTTGGTGGCAAACCACGGTACATGTGTAGAGGTCAGAGCATCATTTTCTGGATCATTTTCTTACTTCTACCATGTGGTTTCCCAACATCAAAATCAACAGCATCATATGCTGGCATCAAGCACCCTTACATGCTAAACTATTTAACCAGCCCCTCAAATGGTTTTAAAGGACTTCAAATGTAGTATTTTTCCAAAAGGATTTTTTCCTCCATGCTTAATTTTGGTTAACCCTTTCTCCACCACCACACTTCTCCCATCGCTGATGAAAACTTTCCACTTGCAAGATTTCTTTACCCTTCCACAGTGCATTTCCTCTGCCATCCCACGTCCCTCCAGGCCTGTTCTCCTCTATGATCCATTTCATGCTTTGAGTTTTACAGACACTCAAAATTAAAAACGTTCATCTGAAAATTCAAAGCTTGGAACCACATGTAAGATAAATAATTCAATTAAAAAATGGGGTACAGAACCACACAGAATTCTCAGAAGAATCTCAAATGGCTGTAAGACATTTAAGGAAAGGTTCAACATCCTTGGCCATTAGAGAAATGCAAATCAAAACAACTCTGAGATACCATCTTACACCTGTAAGAATGGCTAAGATCAAACACACTAATGATAGACTATGCTGGAGAGGATATAGAGTTAGGGAAACACTCCTCCATTGATGGTGGAAACTCAAACCTGCATATCCACTTTGGAAATCAGCATGGTGGTTTATCAGAAAATTGGGAATCAACATACCTCAAGACCCAACAATACCACTCTTGGGCATATACCCAAAGGATGCTCAACCTTAATATAAGGACATCTGTTCAACTATATTCATAACAGCATTATTTGTTTATTTCCAAAACCCAGGAAAAAGCTGCCCTTCAACCAAAGAATGGATAAGGAAAATGTGGTACATTTACACCATGGATTACTACTCAAGGGTAAAAAGTAACGACATCTTGATATTTGCGTGCAAATATATGGAACTAGAAAAAACCATCCTGAGTGAGATAACCCAGACTCAGAAAGATGAACATGGTATATACTCATAAGTGGATACTAACTGTAAAGCAAAGGATAATGAGTCTATAGTCCACAATCCCACAGAAGCTAAGTAACAAGGTGAGCCCTAAGAAAAACATACTAGATCCACCTTAGAAAGGGGAAATAGGTAAGATGACCTCACAAAATTGGGAGTATGGGGTATAGCGAGAAAGGAGAATGGAAGGGAAAGAGGAGGGAAGATGGAAGCGGGGAGGAGAACTTGAGGGAATGGGATAGTTGAGAAGGAGGAAAGACAAAGATGAGAGCAAGGAAAGGGATATTTTGATTCAGGGAGCCATTATGGGACTAACAAGAAACCTGACACTAGGGAAATTCCCAGGAATCCACAAGATGACCCAGCTATGTCCCTAAGTAATAGAGGAGAGGGTGCCCAATCTGGCCTTGCTTTGTAGTCAGATTGATGAATATCATCATAGAACCTTCATCCAACAACTGATGGAAACAGGTGGAGACCCACAGTGGAGCACTGGACTGAGATCCCAAAGACCAGCTGAAGAGTGTGAGACATGAGAATATGAACAAAGAGGTCAAGACCATGATGGGTACATCCACTGAAACAGTTCAGCTGAGCTAATGAGAGCTCACCAATTCCAGCCAGACAGGGAAGAAGCCAGCATAGGACCAAAGTAGACCCTCTGAATGTGGGTGATAGTTGTATGGCTGGGGCAGACTGTGGGGCACTGGCAGTGGCACCAAGATTTATCCCTGCTGCATTCACTAGCTTTTTGGGAACCCATTCTCTTTGGATGGATACCTTGCTCAGCCTAGATAGAGTAGGGAGAGGGCCTTGGACCTTCCCCAAAGCATTGTTCCTTACCCATTCTGAGGAGTGGATGGGGTGATGTTTTCACAGTGTAGGTGGAGGGAATGGGAGGAGGGGAGAGAATGGGAACTGGAATTGGTATGTAAAATGAAAATAGGATAGCTTTTTTTAAAAAAAAATATCCCATTAAATTAAAAAATAAATAAAAGGCAATACATTAAAAGGACAAGGAGGGAAATACAGGGAAATCTAAGGAAAAAAGAAAAGGGGAAATGCTATAATTATATTCTAATTCAAAATTAAAGGAAACAAAAGTATTTCAGTGTTGGATACTAAATCAGAAGTGAATAATGACAACTAAAGTTTAACAGACAAGAAAATATAGATCTAGAATATTAAGACTAGGAATCCACAAAAGGTAAACTATGTAAAAAGGCTAGAATGAGAAATATAAAATGATATATGGCACAAGAAAACTAAGTCATTCGAGGAGAGAAAAAAATGAAACAACGACTGAGCATGCTGCAGATGATGTCATTTATCCAGACTGGCAGTGTGACCACATGTGGATGGCAGAGGGCAAGTGAAGCTGCACTACACGTGGGTGGCACAGCTGGTTCCATGGCTTCCACTTCGCCATCAAGTATGAGACCTGAGTTCCTATCCCCTGCACCCAGGTTAAAGTTTGGTGTCCTTGGATATGCACCTGAAACTCCAGCACTGTGAGACACAGAGTCAAGGTGGCTGAGACTGACTGGCTGCCAGAGGAGGTCCAAGTTCAGCTGGAGTCTATGTCATGGGAATAAGGTGCAGAGTGAGCAAACAGGGCACAAGATGACCCCCTCTATCTTCTTCATGAATATTCACAGGTGTGCATCCAGTATATATGTGGGCATACATTATACCATCCATGTACATATATAATAATAATATTAATTAATTTAAATACATATTACTAAATATATGAAAATCTCAAAGTAAAATATGTTAAACAAGTACATTCAAAATCACAGTTAGTGCAAATAAATACCTTGGCTACCTATAGACTGTAGAATTACGTAGGAATGCCAGATCTGAGTATATCCTGACCACATGAAATGACAAATTATATGTGAGAATCAGATAGTATATTGTAGATACCAGCAAACCACATGTGGGCGAAAGGATGCAAGGCAGTTAGAACACACATAAAACTCCAAATTATAATCCAAATGACCCACTTATTATAAAACAAATCAAAAATCTGTTCATTTCTATATTACATGCTATGTCGTGACATAACTTGAAAACAAGTTAAAAGAGACAAAACGAATGAAAAAAATTCATGTTGTTTTCCTTGTTTATAATATGAAGGATTTGTGAGCCAGACATCTCCACAAGTAGACTGACTTGATTGTGAGTTCATCCTTGTTCAACCTTGTCTTCAAGCTGGAGAAATGGGTCAGTGGGGAACATACTCTGGAAAAGCATGAGTTAGAATCTCTAAAGCCCACAGTAAAACACAGTGCAATTGCATGTGCCTGTGCTAGGAAAGCAGAGGAAACCACAAATTTCCTGGGCAACCAGTGTAGCTGAAAGTACAAGCTTCAAGTTCACTGAGGGACCGACCTTATTTTAAGGCACTGATAGAAAAAGATGCCTTGCTTTCACCTCTGGCCTCTGCTTGTGGACATATCTGGATATTTCACACATGCATACACACACAAACTCACACTAATATATCCACACTTATACACTGTATATGCACATATACACCACATTCACATGTACACACCACATATATACACACACAACACACACATACACACATGTGCATATATATGCACATGTATCATATACAAATACAACATATTGACATGAACCAGAAAAAAACTAAAAAGTGGTCAAAAATAGCAAGGTGTCGGCCAGGCAGTGGTGGCGCACACCTTTAATCCCAGCACTCGGGAGGTAGAGGCAGGCGGATCTCTGGGAGTTTGAGGCCAGCCTGGTCTACAAGAGCTAGTTCCGGGATGGGCACCAAAGCTACAGAGAAACCCTGTCTCGAAAAACAAAATGGTATGGTGTCAAGGAATGAGGATGAGAAATACAAATGACAAAAGCAATAACTGGGACCTAAAATTTTAAAATAAACTGATGAATTAAGCCTAACAAGTCTGTGAAAAAGTACAGATCCCATAGTCTTTCTGAAGTAGAAAAATGAGCACAGAAAGCAGAGAACTAAGGTAGACAATGTTGCCAAAGAAAACACAGGAAGTCTCAGAACCAGAAGCCCTGGGAATGGTAACCACAACTCATGCAGAAGACCTGGCCAGGAAACTCAAGTTTGACTTACCTGTTGCACTGGCTCCAGCCAAGTGCAACCTGGGACAAGGACATAGAACTGTATGTCCTTCTCTCCTTTCATAAGGGTTTCTTAGAAAGTCTTAGTTCACTCTGACTCCCCACAGCAAAAGTATTCCCCATCCCCAGAATCATACAAAATATATTTATTGCTTTTAAGAAGAATAGACATTGCAAGACAAAGCCTTGTGACAATCATGTAGTGACTGCCTGCTTCATGAATAGAAGATAGTCTTCTTGCTCTATACTCATACAGGAAATTTATGAATAATTCTTCTAATATTAAAAGGCAGAAATCTCAAAATAACCTGTTAAATATGATCACGACCCATTCTATGACCTCCAACTGATCTTATACTGTAACACCATCAAATAACAAGATGTGGTTTCAATATGGGAAATGTAAGGGTAAGCTTTCATTTAGTTTGTGACAGTTACTGTATTCATTTGTAAGACAATGGTAATTGAAAATTGTTCTGTAATGATACCTAGTTCTCCTACACAGAATTAATACCAACCACTACCAATTAACTGTAGCCTTGACTTTTGCCATTGAGGAGATCAAAAGGAAGGTCTTTCTTTTACCTAATATGTCTCTGGGATATGGTATCTACACTTGTGTGCAAGATCATCAAGGGACATATTTTACTTTTCACTTCTGGCTCACAGGGGAGGACAAACCATCCTGAACTACACCTGCAGAAAAGAGGAAAAAATCTATGGCTGCAATCATAGGGGCAACATGGGAAATTTCTGCCCTAACTGTCACATTTCTAGGACATTATAAATATCTACAGGTGAGATTCTATGAATGGGAACAAATGAAAAACTTCTCCTTAATGCCAACATTTGACTATCAAGTAAAAGCATAAAGGAGAAGACTCCATTTGTGCGTAATTCAAATTATATAGTCTGTGTCTAGATTATGATGCAGGAGGCAAGCATGCATGCTGTGCATCATGACAATAGGGGATTGGAAGTTAGCACCACCCATGACCTCCTGATATCACATCAGATAAAGGATGATCTCTCTGACTTCCTGTCTTCAAGTCAGCCCTGAAAGTCATGAGTTTGGAGACTTGCCTCAAGAAGAATACAGTGAGAAATGTAGAGAACACACATTTTCCTCTTATAGCCTTCATAGGCATATACACATGTGTACACATATATAAATTTGTCCAGATACATTTTTATGAACACACACACATGCTGCAGGAGCACCTTCCAATCCTTCTACCAACAGCCGCTGAAATAAGAGCCTACTGTGCTGAGGGAGCGCCTTCTGCTCCTTCAGCCAATAGCTGCTGAAATACCAGCCCACTGGGGTGTGGTCTATTTCTCTTTAAAAAAGAGCGGCAAGCCTCGGCTCACTCTCTTGGTTCCGGTGCTTGGTTCCGGCTCCTGCTCCAGAGACTAGACTCCTTTCCTGACTGTTGGTGTTTTGTGAGTTTTACCCCTAAAATAAATACCCCTTTAAGTCCAAACTGGTGTGGGATTGTTTCGTGCATTATCTGGCACCCGGCGTTTGGTTTTAGAACCACCCCGCACGCCCATTCCCTGGCTCGGCTGCCTGCCACCAGCTTGGCTGGGCCAGCTCAACTTGGCACAAGCCCTCCCTCAGCCGTAACCTCCATGCCTCCGGGGATCCACAGGTATGGACAGTCTCTGCCAGCCTAATTTGATCTACACTGAGCAGGTTTTTAAGTTCCCCCTTGCAACACGACTCACAGAGCTCACAGCGCAAGTGCAAGCAGTTGCCAAAGCTAAAAACCCCTTAGGGAAAAACATCTCCAATTGAAGTCCCAGCAACCCCGCCATAACTGATTGGGAGCACTGCAAGCAGCGTGACCCTTAATCCCAGCACAGGGACATGGGGCCCACAGCACTCGGCATCTTCAGCAGCAGTGCAGTGGCTGTGTCACGACCCTCTGCATTGGATTGAACAGAGCAGCAGGGCGGGTGCGCCCAGCCACGGTGGGCCGGGCTGCCTCGTTTATTGGCCACTAGAAGCTCTCTGACTTTTTGTGCTCTGTGCCTGGCCTCTGGATTTTCTCTCTGTGTACATCTGACCTCTCAATTGACTCATTTTCCCCAGTTTTTAAACAAATAACAGAGCAGATTTTAAAACAGGATTTGTCGTGACGCCTGCAGCGGTTCCAGTCGCAACTCGGAAACATCACCATCTGGTGGCTGACAGGTAAAATGGCAGGTATCTTTTTTAATGGGACTCTAGCCGCGGCTTTTGCTGCCACTTTGGTAGAAATCACAAGTGGCCTATATGCCTATGGAGGCATCTCAATTTACTTGTTATTGGGTTTTAGTTTTCTTCTCAATGTTATATCAGTATGGAAGTATGTGGTATTAATTGATAGGCTTAATACCATGATAGGCAAAATTGACTCCTTATCTAAGGGTACTAGGAACTTACCTGAAAGGGTCCAAGCTGTTGAATTTGACTTTCAGTAGTTATCAGAGATTTGATAAGGTAACAGACAGAATATAACTCCAGGATGGCAACTTACATGACATACAGTTCAAGGAGGAGATATTGTCTTTAAAAGGAAACATTAAGACCTTGGAATCACAGGTAAGGAATGGGGACCAAAAAACGGATACCTTAGTGGAATCACTAGAAATACATGCATGTCAGAAGATTCAGGATTTCAGAGAGACAATGATAAAAAGATTTGTAATGATTGAAGAAATTATTGGAGCTGGTGAACAGAGTAAGAAGGCACAAGGACAGGATACAATGCAACCACGAGCTGTTAGAACTGGGTTACTAAGGGTTTTAGCGACATACCCTGTAATTTATTCTGACAAAGCATCAACTTTTAAAGGCTCAAAGGGAGCCAAAGAAGCTAGATGGACGCCAGTAGGATCGAATGACCTAAAGGAAATTAAGCAAGCCATCATTAATTACAGCTTGCACTCTACATTTGTTAAGGAAATGATAAGGACTTGGGCTTCTAATGTCAGGGCTATCCCCCATGATTTCTCACAGTTAGCTTCAGCGGTCCTCAAAGATGGACCTTCCTTGATGTTTGGAGTTTATTTCAGGGAAGAATCCAAACATATGGAACAGCAAGGAAGAGCAAAAGGTGTGGAGGTTTCAAAGGATCAAATTCTTGGTGTAGGAGCTTACACTGATCCACAGGTCCAAGCTCTTTATGATGATGAATTATTGTCCCTATGCCACAAGGCAGCCTTAAATGCCTGGGATAGATTACCAGAACCAGGAAGAAAGGTAGAGCCATCTACTAGGGTTAGGCAGGGACAAGGAGAACCCTATACTGACTTTTTGCAAAGATTAATTAAGGCTCTGAACACAGGAGTAACAGACCTAGAAGCTAGATGACTAATTCTTGTATCACTGGCTTTTGAAAATGCAAACTTAGACTGCAAAAAGATAATTGGGCCTTTAAGGTCTAGATCAGCACCTATGGATGAATGGAACCAGCATACCATGAATTTTCAGACCTTTAATTACGATGACAAATCTTGGGTAGGAGAAGCAATTTCCAAAGCAATGAGGGGACATCAATCTACCAAATGTTTTAATTGTGGTAAATTTGAACATCTAAAAAGGGATTGCAGTCAAGGTATTTCTAGAAATAACACTTCATCTGGGAATGGCAGGAATAAGAAACCTCGGCCTTCAGGTATATGTAGGAGGTATGGTAAAGGACAACATTGGATGAATGAATGAAGATCAACAACAGACAGACAAGGCAACCCGATACCATCGGGAAACTCCCTGAGGGGCCTCTTGCAGGCCCCCAAGCCAAATATGGCCCAGTCATTCCCAGTAACCGTGGAGGACATGTCACACCAGGAAAATAAAAACTCTAGAAGGTTCTGTACAAGATGATAGGTTCTAAATGATGCAAATTTGGAGGATAAGTCAGAATTCAATTAGGAAATAAGAAGCGTATATTTTGGCAAACTTCTATAAATTATCAGAGACCAAAGCTGAGAGTGCATATAAATGGAATTGTGATTGTTGGCTTGATAGACACAGGAGCAGATGTGAGTATCATCACTCCAGAATCTTGGCATCCAAATTGGCCTCTTCAAGAGGCAGATGTTCAATTACTAGGAACTGGAACCATATCTCGAGTTAAAGCACGAGATGGGTTGACTGTATTGGGCCAGAAGGTCGAAGAGAAAAGCTAAGGTCATATGTAGCTGATATTGCAATAAATTTATGGAGCCATGACCTGCTACAACATGGAATACCCAGATTAACATTCCTACAGTCTCAGGAACTCATAATTCTGGGAAGGATGTGATGGAGGAAGGTCATTGGCTAATAAAGAAACTGCCTTGGCCCATTTGATAGGCCAGCCTTTAGGTGGGTGGATTAAACAGAACAGAATGCTGGGAAGAAGAGGAAGTGAGGCAGATGTTGTGCTTTCCTGTTGCTTTAAGGGATAAGCCACGCCGACTCCCATTACCTCTGACCTGCCTGCCACCATCTTGGGCCCTTCCTTTCCTGCTTCCTTGACATGCGCACGTGTTTTCTGTCTCTTTCTCCTTTTATCTCTTTTCTCTCTCTTTCTCTCCCTCTTTCTCTCTCCCTCTTCCTTAAAAAATACTTATGGCTATTTCCTGTGTTTATATGTCTGTTACCCGCCACCACCGCCAGCGCAGCTCGTGCCCTCCCGCTGGTGGGAAACTGTAGCTGCTTGCTCGGGTGCCGGACTCTGGAGCTGGCGTCCAGCACCGCTAGGGACCCGCTGGAGTTTCCTGCTGCTCTGTGAGCCTGCCAGGAGGGGGAACCTCCAATATTTTTTAAGAATAACAACTGTGGGACTTCACAGGTCACTCATTACCTCAACCATGTGCTAATACATGTCCACCGCTGGTTAAAATAGGAGATAAGGTATTACTCTCACCTCCAGGCCAACATCCCTCACCTCTTTCCCCTAAATGCCAGGGTCCTTTCAGAGTAATTCTTCTCACTCCCACAGCTGCCAAGCTTGAAGGAATTCCTCATTGGATTCAGCTGTCACATCTTAAACTGTTCATCTCCACAGCTCAAGATAATCCTTCATACACGGTAACTCAGACAGGACCTTGTTCTTTTAAGTTCCAAAGGACACAAAGTTCCTTGACATAACAGGTCAGTCGCTGACTGCAGCAGTGACCCCTGAAATGTTAAGGAATATACGGTTAAAATCTATTTCTTTTAAGACACTTTCTTTAAGCTCCAGGACTCCAGCCCGACCCACCTAAACAAATCAAACACAAGCAGATCATTAACGGAATAAGTATCATTTAATTTTTTTTATCATTCTTAACCCCAGACCTCCTAAGACTCCCCCACCTCAAATCTCCCCTTTAATTTTCCAAACCTCCTCCCAAACCTCCTCTCCCCTTTAATTTTTTTCTCTCTATTAATGCGACTTTTGTCTTCCAGCATCTTAACGATGACCCAGCTACTCAGGAAAAGCCAGACAGATGTGATTTCTTCAATCAGCCACCTCAAAACACCAGTGGACAAAACATAACCAACAGGACATCCAGCCACCCCAAAATGCCAGCAAACAGGACATAGCCAACAGGACATCGTCAAAATAATTGGACACTCCCTGGATCCCTCGACGCCCAAAGACAGCAGGAAGCAGTCATGAGAGACTGGGCTATGCCCCCATTCCCTACCCTTTAAGTCCCCCCAATTTTTTTTAATAAAACCAAGAGGGTGAAATGTTGTTCCTTTTTCAGACTACAGCTCCCAGCATTCCCCTGGACTGGAAGCCACAAAGGCACAGGGCATTTCTCCCAGATGCCCTTGTGTTCCCCGTTAAAAATGGGTCGCCACGAGCCCCCCGCTCCCCCTCTCTCATTCCGTCTCTGCACACCCACCCATCCCTTACTTATTGTTACCCCTCCCCCATTAAAGTGCACACACGTGGGCCTTCCGTGTGTTCGTGTCTCCTTCCTAACCCTGCACTGCCGTGTGTCTCGCGTAACGTCTCCACTCTCTAACCCCACAGAGAAGAAAGACAGAAAGAAGAATAACAGCAGATGCCTCAGACAGATGCCATTTCCTCTCCTCTCTGGGGTAGACACGATGAAGCTCTGACCCAGGATGGACGTAGGCTAGTATCTTCCTGGTAAGCTCACCTCGGTGCTACACACATTAACAGAATTGGGCCAGGCAGTGTTTAAATGAATACAGTTTGTGTGTTGTTATTTTGGGGCATAAGGTAGCTAGGCAGCTGGGAGCAGGGCAACCCGCAGCTCCTACAACAAGGATGTAATAAAGTACTATGCACAAAGGTCACCATTCATTCAGGCTGTAGGAGAACATAAAGCAACTAACAAATCTTTAGAGGTACCGATAGCCCTACCTTTAAGATGGCTAACTGAGTAGCCAATATGGGTTACACAATGGCCTTTAGCTGAAGATAAATTGCAGGCTTTAAAACAATTGGAACAGGAGAAATTAAATGCTCGACATATTAAGGAGCCAACTAGCCCTTGAAATTCTCTTGTGTTTGTTGTAAAAAAGAAATCTGGCAAATGGAGAATGGTGATAAATCTAAGGGCTGTCAACAAGGTAATTCAACCTATGGACCCTCTACAGTCTGGACTTCCTCTGCCTTCTCTGTTACCCAAAGGATGGCCTCTTATAGTTGGACTTGAAGGATCACTTTTTCTCCATACCATTACAAGCAAAGAATAGAGAAAAATTTGCCTTCACAATGCCTACTTATAATAACTCCCAGCCTACTAGGAGATACCAATGGACTATCCTTCCACAGGGAATGCTCAATAGCCCCAGCCTGTGTCAATACTTTGTAAGTCAGCCATTGGAAATAATACGTAAGCACTTCCCTAAATCTATAACATACCATTACATGGATGACATTTTGCTATCCAATTCAAACATAAATACTTAAGTAAGAAGTATAGTTTGAGGAAGTAAAGATAATTTTGCCTAAATGGGGATTACAAATTTCTCCTGAAAAATATTCAAAGAGGAGATTCTGTTAATTACCTAGGTTACAGAATAGGTTTACAGAAAATTAGAACACAAAAGGCACAAATTAGGAGAGACCAGTTACAGACTCTTAATAATTTTCAGAGATTGTTAGGAGATATTCCCAGTCCATGACTGGCTGTTGGGATAACACCTGATCTAATGATTCATTTCAACAAAATCTTAGATGGTGACAAAGATTTGAACAGTCCCAGAGAGTTAACAGCTGAAGCAGAAAAGGAACTGACGACGGTTGAGGAAAAACTACAGCAGGCACATGTAGATAGGGTGGATCCAATTCTTAATTGTATTCTAGTCATATTGCCATTCAGAATTTCTCCTACAGGAATTTTAATGCAGAGGGAAGATACTATTTTAGAATGGATCTTTTTACCACACAAACCAAGTAAAAAATTGAAAACTTATGTAGAAAAGGTCTCTGAATTAACTATAAAAGGTAAACTGAGACTTCGTCAACTAGCAGGTATAGACCCAGCAGAAATTATAGTTGTTATTCCCCAGGAGGCTCCTGTGTGCAGGCACAGAGTACAGTGTCACCCGCCAGTCCCGGAAGACTACTTTTCCCAGGAGCACTCGCACCCAGCCTCCTACGCAAAGGCCCCTGTGCACAAGCGCAGAACATAACGTTTGACTCACGTGCGTGGGGGTCCCCTTTAAAAGCCGAAACATCATTTGTTCGCTCCACCCTCCCCGCAATAAACCTCTGCACATAGGTCAGTTGTACCTCATGTCTCATTTTGACTTCGAAGAAGAACAACAACAGAAGAAGAAGAACAACATTTGGTGTCGAAACTCGAGTGATCTGCTTGTCCTGGATTTCCACCCGAGGCCGGGGCTCTGGCTTTAGGCGCCGCCCAGGGCTCCGGACCCTACCATGGCACGATCAGGACTGAGGACCCTCTCTACAACAACCCACGTGCTCCATCTGCCTGGGCAAGGCTCCATGAACAACACCGGCTCCTAATCATGAGTTTTCCCCTTCCGGCTAGCTTAACTGCCCCTTTTAACCCGGGAATTGACTGTTGAGCTCCTGGCAACCCCGGTGTTCTCTGGGGTCGGAAGAAACTTCCTGGTTGGTTATTCCCTTTGCTAGCATTCACTCCCAGCTTATATCCTTGGCTAAACCCGTGTCTGGGACGGCTTAACCTTAGCCAGCCCCCTCAGCCTACTGAGGGCCCAGGGTCTCCAACTATCTTTCTTTCTCTCTTTTTTCATTCCTTTCCTGTCTTGTCTCCGTACAACTGCTATGGTGCGGTAGGCTGCTACGGTACGGCTTGGCCTTCACTGCATTCCTCCTGCCCAGGGAGCCGTCCCCGTCGTCAGCTTGAGGCATTCAGCAAGGCCGCCTAGCACCCCACTTGTGAGCTCAGACACCTGTTCCCAAGTCCTGAGTGTTTGTGCCATCTGCATCTTGCTTTTTCGGGGAGCTGTCCTCAGGAGGCTTGAGGTGCCACATTTTTTTTTGCAGGTGTTTTCACAGCCTTAGCTATGGGGAGAAAGCCGTCCAAATCTATCCCTCCATCATCCCCGCTGGGATGCGTATTGGAGGCCCTTCAACCTCATGCTTTAATGCCTTCCATAAAGTTATCCACACTCATCCATCTCTGCTCTAAAAAATGGCCCTGATATTCCTTAGAGGGTAATTGCAAATGGCCACCTATCAGCACTTTCGACCCCGACATTTTACGGGAGCTAGCAAATTACTGCCATTGTACAGGCAAATGGAAAAAACTCCTCTATGTCCCCGCTTTCTTCTATATGGCCCTTAAGACTGACCCCTCTGTTTTTTCTCACTATTCACCTGCTCACATGGTTTTAGCTATGCCATCTGCTACTCTGGAACCCTCCGCTCCTGCTATGGACCCAGCCGATGAACCTCCACCTTTCCGGGCTTGGAGATCTACCTCCACTGGAGATCTACCACCCCCTGCTCTACTCGGTCAGGCACATTCTCACATAGACCTTCCAGTCCTAGGTCTCCGGAAGTCCAACGTAAATCTTCCTCCAGGTCCAGACATAAGAAAGCCTCACCTAACCTTTCTCCTAGGTTTCCGGAAGTCCCACATAAATCTTCTTCCAGGTCCAGACATAAGGAAACCTTGCCTAACCTTTCACCTTCCAGCTCCCCGGAGAACTCACCCAAATCCTATTCCAGATCTAAAATAGCCTCAACAAAACACCCTTCTCCCTCCTCGCCCACCAGGTCTCCACCCGGCTCCTCCGGCTCTGCTTCCTCCCACACCCCCTCTTCTCTTTACAGGTCATACAGGTCACCAGAGGCCTCTTTGGATTCATCCTCCCCATCTCCCTTCCGCCCCACTCTGCCTCCTCAGTCTTCCAAAGCCCTGCCATTTTCCCCTTCCTCTTGCGCCAACAGTCTTACACTGGCATCTTCCTTCACTCCTCCGCTCACACATTCACATGCCACCACGGAGCCTAATCCTAGCCGCTGAGGGAGGTGGCTGGTGCAGACGGATTGGTTAGGGTTCATGTTCCAATTTTCCCTGTTGGAACTTTCCCATATAGCCAAATTACTTGGGTCCTATATGACTAATCCTACCACTTTTATAAAAGAATTTCGATATATTATTCAATCCTACAACCTTACTTTCCATGACATTTTTATGATCCTGTCTAATAACTTACTTCCCGAGGAGTGCAGGCGGGTCTGAGAGCAGGCCAGACAACACACAGATGAAGTTCACCAAACTCTAGCCTCCCACCCTCCGGGGGCAGAGGTGGTCCCAGACCAAGAACCACACTGGGACTATAACAGTCTGGGTAGGATCTTGGCCAGGGACCGATTTTTAACTTGTCTCCTGACAGGCCTCCGTAAGATTGACCTCAAGGCAGTAAATTATTCTGAACTTTCAGAGATTATCCAGGATATGAAGGAAAATCCTTCTGCATTTTTGGAACGCCTTACGAAAGCCCTGTTGCAGTTCACGAACTTGGACCCAGAATCCCCGGAGGGATTCACTTTTTTAATCAGTGTTATTTAGACATCAAGGCCAACCCCAGACATTTGGAAAAGGGCCCTTTAACTCCACAGGCAGAAGTCCTGGAGACAGCTTTCAAAGTGTACCATGCACGACACTACAAAGCTCGCAATCATTGCCACGTAATAGCTGCTGCTGCTTGACCGACCGAGGTGACAGGCTACCCATCCCATCCCATTCATGCTGCTCCCCCACCTCCTGGGGTGCATGAACCACCGGGTTCGTACTTCAAATGTGGTAAGATGGGTCACTGGGCTCGAGGATACCCTAATCCCCATCGAAGTCCTAGGGGACCTTGTCCAAGGTGTCATAGGGAAGGTCACTGTAGATTGTCTTCGTGTGCTTTGTGGCATGGAGGCATTGGACCCAAAAAATTCCCAGGTTGACCTATTGGGCTTGGCCCTGGATGACTGAAGGTGCCCGGGGTCCTCCCTTAACGACCCGACTGCCACTGTCTTCTGCAACCAGGAGCCACAGGTACTTCTCACTGTGTCAGGACAGCTCATCTCGTTCCTCTTGGATACCGGAGCAACATAATCGGTTCTGAAGGAATTCTGGGGGCCAACCTCTCCTTCAAGTTCCCCTATTGTTGGGGTAGGCAGACAGCCTTATTTACCTCAACAGACTCCACCACTCAGTTGTGTGTTTAGACGTATTTTTCTCACTCATTCATTTCTAGTTATGGCAACTTGTCCAGTACCCCTTATGGGGAGGGACCGTTTAACTAAGGTTGGAGCCTCCATTTCTTTCACTCCCCTTTTTTGCTTTATTTCAGATTTGTCAGTGACGCAGCTTCTTCTCCTGGCCCCCCAACCTTCTGACACTAATGCGTCTTTTCCTCTTCCAGCCTCCCAAGTGATCCTCTGGTGTGGGACACCCAAAATATGCCGTCACTAAACACCATGCCCCATTGTTATTCATTTACAAAACCCCACCAAGTATATTACTCAAGCTCAGTACCCCCTCTCTTCCCAGAACCTCAGAGGACTTAAACCTATTATCTCTGACCTTTTGAGGAAAAGGCTGCTTCGCACCACCTCCTCCCACTTTAATACCCCTATACTGGCTGTTAAAAAATCTAATGGGACTTATCGTCTGGTTCAGGACCTCTGGCTCATTAACTCTGCTGCTGTTCCTCCTCACCCAGTTGTCCCTAATCCCCTCAGCCTTCTGTCTAACATTCCTCCAGGAACCTCTCACTTCTCAGTTCTAGACCTCAAGGATGCTTTTTTCTCCATTCCCCTCAGCCCTCAATCTCAAAACATCTTTGCCTTCACCTGGACCGATCCTGACACTAATTTTTCCATGCAGCTCACCTGGACTTTCCTTCCCTAGGAATTCAGGGACATCCCACACCTCTTTGACTAGGCTTTGGCCTATGATCTGCTCTGTCTCTCCATAAATCAAAACTAATTCAATATGTAGATGGCATTCTCCTATGCAGCCCGTCTTTGGACAGACACTGCAGCCCCATTAAATTTCCTATCCAAAAGGGGTTATAGAGTTTCACTTTTAAATGCTCAATTGTCCACCACTCAGGTAACGTATTTGGGATTAGCCATAACCCCAACCCAAAAGGCTATCACTCTGGACAGAAAAAAACTAATTCAATCTCTTGCAGTTCCTTCCACCAAAGAAGGTCTTATCATTCCTGGCAGTGGCCAGTTTCCTGCATTCCTGGATCCCCTCCTTTTCTCCCCTCACCCATCCCCTATATGAAGCTCCCTGCATGAGCCCCTTCTCCATCCTGTTACCAAACCCTTCCAGAGACTCCAACAGGCCCTTATCCAGGCTCCAGCTCTTCATCTTCCAGACTTAACTCGGCCTTTTTCTCTTTATGTAGCAGAAAAGGAGGGATATGCCCTTGGGGTCTTAGGACATCAATTGGGACCTTATCTTGCGCCTGTAGCATACCTGTTAAAGAAGATGGACCTCACCACTCGGGGCTGGGCACCCTGCATACTTGCTTTGGCTGCTGCTGAGCTTCTTATTCGTGAGTCAAAGAAACTAACCTTTGGGGCACCCACCACAGTCTTCTCTCACCATAATCTGTCTAACCTCTTAACTTACAAAGGCTTACAAATCCTACCCGCTTCCCGAGTTCTTTCCCTGCAGGTGGCGCTGGTAGAAGATGCCAGTCTCACCTTTCAATGCTGCCCTCCCCTTAATATCTCAAATCTTCTACTTCAACCTAATGTTAATGATTCCCCATCCCATTCCTGCATAGAGATCCTAGAGGACCTACTGCCCCACCCCTCACATATACAGGAGTGCAGACTGTCCCAGGCTACTCATACCTGGTACACAGATGGCAGCTCCTTTGTATGTGATGGGACCCATAGAGCAGGCTATGCCATAGTATCAGACATAGAGATAGTCAAGGCAGGGGCACTCCCTGCCCATACTACTAACCAGCAGGCTGAGCTGGTAGCTCTCACCCGTGCCTTTCAGTTAGCTGAGGGACAATCTTTAAATGTTTACACAGACTCTAAGTATATGTTTCATATCCTCCTGTCCCACGCAGCTATCTGGAATGAGCGTGGGCTTCTTACGACAAAAGGAGGATCCACAGCTAACTCAAGTTATATGATGAACGTGTTAAAAGCCTCCCATCTCCCTAAAGCTATAGGAATTATTCACTGTCGGTCTCACCAGTTCAACAGTTCCATTGTTTCCAAGGGAAATAATCGGGCTGACAGAGCAGCTAAGACAGCAGCGCTCCAGAGCCCAGACCTATCTCAGTCACCTCAGGGAGTCCTTACAGTGCAGCCCATACTCTCACAGACACCTCCTGACACCCAACAGATGCTGTCCTACCTACATCAGCTTTCATCCTAATAACAAAGCTCCACTTCATTTTGTTAGGGCTCACCTCCAACCCACCCCTGAGGATATCAGGTTCCTAAAAGCTATCACTACCTCCTGTCAGATCTGTCAAAAGTCAGATACTAAGACCAAATACTGGAGCTTCCCTTTTCCTACTCACCAGGCCAGGGACTCCCTTCCAGGAACTGACTGGCAGCTGGATTTTACTCATATGCCCACAGTCAAAAGAATTAAATATCTCCTGGTTTTGGTGGATACAATGTCTGCGTGGGTTGAAGCCTTCCCCACCACCAACAAGAGAGCCCAGACAGTCTCCAATGTTATTCTCTGAGGAATCATTCCCCGCTTTAGAATTCCAACCTCTCTTCAGATAATGGGCCTTAGTTCACTTCCCAGATCATTCAAAACCTGTCCAAGGCTCTTAACATTCCCTGGCATTTCCATATCCCATGCAACCCTCAGTCTTCAGGTAAGGTAGAACAGATTAACTGCTCCATAAAAGATGCCCTTGCTGTTTGGGCACTGGGACCGATTCGTGAGGGCAACCAGGTGGGCAGGAGTCCCTTTGTCTCAATAGCCTGCCTGCAGCAAGTAAGGTAGGCCTTTTTTTTGTGAGCTACCTGGCCAGCAAGGAGACCTGATCTCGGTACCAGAAGATGCATCAGTGGGCAAAGAGACCTGTTCCTGTAAAAGAAGATCCATAGGGGAACATTCAGAGGAAGAGATGGGCAGGCGCCAATGCAAGAATTCACCCAACAATCTGAAAAACAACATGAAACCACCAGAACACAGCGAACTTACAAAAGGAGGTCACCTTAATCAAAAAGAAGTAGAAAAAATTGACTTTATGAAAGTGATAGGGGCCCTTAAACAGGAGGTGGTAAACTCCCTTAAAGAAATGGATGAGAAGAATAACAAAAAGTTTGAAGAATTGAGTAAATCCATAAATGATATCCTAGGAAACCAAGGAAAAACAATCAAACAGATAATGGAAACAATTCAAGACTTCAAAAACTGAAATGGAGGCAAGGAAGAAAACACAAACCGAGGGCCAGCTGTGATGGAGGAAGGTCATTAGTTAATTAATAAAGAAACTGCTTGGCCTGATAGGTTAGAACATAGGTGGGTGGAGTAAACAGAACAGAATGCTGGGAGGAAGAGGAAGTGAGCTCAGACGCAATGCCGCTCTTCTCCAGGGCAGACGCGATGAAGCTCCGACACAGGATGGACATAGAATAGAATCTTCCTGGTAAGCGCACCTCGTGGTGCTACACACATTTATAGAAATGGACCAAGCAATGTTTATATGAATACAGTTTGTGTGTTGTTATTTCGGGGCATAAGCTCGCCAAGGTGGCCAGGAGCAGGGTGGCAGGAACGCAGCCCGCAACTCCTTCAACACAGCTGGATATGGCAAGTCTAGGTAAATGAATAGAGACTACAGAAATAAGCATAACCAACAGAATATAAGGGATAGAAGAAAGAATCTCAAATTCTGAAGATACCATAGAGAAAATAAATGCACTGATCAAAGAAAACAGCAAATCCAACAAGCTCTCATCACAAAACATTCAGGAAATCTGGGACACAATAAAAAGACCAAACCTAGGAATAATAGGAGTAGAAGAAGGAGAGGAAGTACAGCTCAATGGCCCAGAAAATATACTTAATAAAATTATAGACGAAAACTTTCCCATCCTAAAGAAAGATATTCCTATGAAGGTTCAAGAAGCATACAGAACTCCGAATAGACTGGGGAAAAAAACCATCCCCTCGCCATATAATAATCAAAACACAAAACATACAGAATGAAGAAAGACTATTAAGAGCTGCGAAGGAAAAATGTCAAGTTACTTATTAAGGTAAACCTATCAGACTTACACCTGACTTCTCTATGGAAACCATGAAAGCCAAAGGTCCTGGATAGATGTACTGCAGAAACTAAAAGACCATGGATGCAAGCCCAGAATACTATACCCAGCCAAGCTTTTGTTCACCATAAATGGAGAAAGCAAAATTTTCCAAGATAAAAACAAATTTAAAAAAATATGTAGCCACAAATCTAGCCTTACAGAAAGTAGTAGAAGGAAAATCACAAACCAAGGAGTCCAACAATGCCTACAATAACTCAGACATCTAGTGACCCTTCATCAGCACAACTCGAAGAAGGGAAACACACAAACTCTACTACCAAAAAAAAATTGATCAGAGTTAACAACCACTGGTCATCAATATCACTTAATATCAATTGACTCAATACACCTATAAGAAGGCACATGCTAAGAGATTGGATACAAAAACAGGATCCAACATTCTGCTGTTTACAAGAAACACACCTCAACCACAAAGACTAAATCTTCTCAGAGTAAAGAACTGGGAAAAGGTTTATCAAGCAAATGGACCTTAGAAACAAGCAGGTGTGGCCATACTAATTTCTAACTTCTAATGTGAAGTTGACTTCAAACTAAAATCAATCAGAAGAGATGGAGAGGGACATTTTATGCTCATAACTGGAACAATATATCAGGATGAAGTCTCAATCCTGAATATCTATGCCCCTAATATAAAAGCACCCACTTATGTAAAAGAAACATTACTAAAACTCAAGGCAGTCATCAAATCACACACACTAATAGTAGGAGACTTCAGCACTCCTCTCACACCAATGGACAGGTCAATCAGACAGAAACCTAACAGAGAAATAAGAGAATTCATGGAGGTAATGAATCAAATGAACTTGACAGACATCTACAGAACCCAAATTCCACCCAAATAGGAAAGAATATACCTTCTTCCCCGCAGCTCATGGAACCTTCTCGAAAATTGACCACATACTCGGTAACAAAGCACACTTCCACAGTTACAATAAAATATTAGTATAACCACCTGTGTCTTATCAGATCACCATGGATTAAAGTTAGAATTCAACAACAATGCTACCCCCAGAAAGCCTACAGACTTATGGAAACTGAACTTCTACTTCCTTCCTGGTTGCCCTGCCTATACTTCCTGCCTGGCTACTGGCCAATCAGAATCTTCTTAAACAAGTACAAGATACAAATTGTTACAGGGAAAAACCATTGTCCCACAGCACCATAGCAACTCTCATAAAGGAAAGCATTTAAGTGGAGTTTTCTTGCAGTTTCCGAGGGTTAGTCTATTATCATCATGACAGAAAGCATGGTCACATGCAGGCAGATATGGTATGGGAGAAAAAGCTGAGAGAGTTATATATCTGGATCTGCAGGTAGCAGGAAGAGAGAGGCCCTGGGACTGGCTTGAAACTTTGAAACCCTAAAGCCAACCCCCAGAGACACACTTCCTCTCATAAGGTCATATTCTCTAGTCTGTGTCAAGCAGCACCACTCCCTAAAGACCAAGCATTCAAATATATGGATCTATGGGGGCTATTCCTGTTAGACCACCACAGACACTAGCAACTTTTATAGGGCAGAGAATGATGGATTAAAACCACAGTACTGTGGAGAGGTAGACATGTTGCAGATCCAGAAGCTAATTGCCTTGTCTTGGACTGGTTCTGGCATTCCTTGCCAACCTCAGTCTCAGAACTAACACCTTGTGACTAATAGATAAAAACCTTTCTGAAATCTGTCAGTGTAGCAGCCCACTAGCTTCCACTAACCCCAAAGCCAAGGATGTCCCGAGATAACACTGTAGGCCTATGGAAAGCTCGCTCCATCTTTCTTCAACTGCCTCTCTGATGTGCCCACCAATGTTTTTATGTTGTCTTGATTTGTGACTTTTTGTTTGGTTAAAAACTTCCTGATAGGGGGCTGGAGAGATGGCTCAGTGGTTAAGAGCATTGCCTGCTCTTCCAGAGGTCCTGAGTTCAATTCCCAGCAACCACAGGGTGGCTCACAACCATCTGTGATGAGGTCTGGTGCCCTCTTCTGGCCTGCAGACATACACGCAGACAGAATATGTATACATAATAAATAAATTAAAAAAAAAACTTCCTGATAGGGAACTGGAGAGATGGCTCAGCGGTTAAGAGCATTGCCTGCTCTTCCAAAGGTCCTGAGTTCAATTCCCAGCAACACATGGTGGCTCACCACCATCTGTAATGAGGTCTGGTGCCCTCTTCTGGCCTGCAGGCATACACACAGACAGAATATTGTATACATAATAAATAAATGAATATTAAAAAAAACTTCCTGATATTGCTGCTGATATGGATCTTTTGGGGGGTAACCTAAATATGTGATCTTGGGCCACAGTCACCCATACATACTCCAGAATAAGCTGAATCTTTAATTCTTTTGAAATGAGAGCTGTTTCTGCAACATTACCAGACTTAGAGAGTCCTGTTATTACTAGATATTGCACACTTATTTATTTAGAACTCAGTAAATGATGTTCTTTATAAAACCACAAGGTCATTATCCTTCATTTACACAATCCATGCCATCTCACACTAACCCTAGTGATCGCATAGTACTGGAGGGCTCCTCTCACATAAGATGCTATTTCTATTCTACACAAGCCCCTTTGTTTAACTTCTGTGAGATTAGACATAGTACTTATAGGTTTAACAAATCCCACTTCAGGTCTAAGCATGGAACCAATGCTCCTTCCTGACAATACTCTTTGAATCAAACAATTCGCTTCTGATTCCCCAGGAAGCCATAATTTCCAGACAGTAAATTTATTGTTATTTTTTGGTGGAAACAGTTCTTAGTTTTTTTCTATTTTCTAGTGCCACTTGTCAGCCTGTAGGCCTGCATACAACCACTCTACTGTAATTTTTACATAAGTATAGCAAGAGTCCTAGGAACCAGGGAGTATCTCACTCACATGTTTGCATTGCATTTGTGTGGTGCAGAGTCTCATCTGTTATGGTCCTGAGGCTCCTAAAGCATCAAGAGGAAAGCTGCAGACCCTCTCAGCTCCCAGCACCCTTTCTGTACAGCTAAGAAAACCATCTGCAAGTAGCTAGGATATATGGCAAGAACGGACTGGGTTATTTGCAGTGGATTATTTCCCTTATGAGTATTTTCCCAACATGTAGCTTATTGTATAAATGAAAGAGCCATCACATGGAGACATCAAACAGGGTTAGGTATATACTATTGAGATTGATGTCAAAGTTCAACTCATTCACTTTAACAGTCAATATAACATAGGACACTTTCATCAAGGAAAGCAGGGGAAGCCTTTGCATTCTAGAAGTTAACTCTTGAAATTATTTATTAGTTTGGTCAGCCCCCTTAAATTATTTACTTTTAATACTTAGGATCTTACTAGAAATAAATAAAAAAACCCACAAAAGTAACACCATCATTGTCGGTAAAGCATTTGGAGGACAGGAGCATATTTCATGGCAGTTGAAAATGATTTGGCATGCTTACTTAGGGGACAGTAACTACTGAATATATTAGTATTCATAGATATTGGTTCTTGTGTTTTTCCATCATTTTTCCTTTCTTAAGTCACTTTTTATACGATATTTTCTTATATATTTCAGTCCTCTATATTTATGTTATGAGCACATGGTCTTTTGATATTTCACACAAAAATGACTTTTATCCTCAGTTTAATATCAAGCTGTCTATTTTGGCCTGTTGCAAATTTGAGAAAGAAAACATTTTCAGAGACAGAGAGACTACAAATAACTATACTACCATATACTTAGTGATGCCCACTTCCTTTCTTTTCCCATTGACAACAGAGAAAGAGAGAGAGATTTATTTTTAATGTCTTATAACTTGGGCAATGGATTGTTTGAGGATTCAGTATTTACTACTTTACATAATGCCTTGGTCAAATATCTTTCAAAAGGGGATTTAAACAGAAGAAAGTTTGATTTGGCTCACATTTGAGAGATTATATTCCACTATGGCAGGAAAGCATGGTTTGGGGATTGTATAAAGACCGTGGCCACAGAAGTATGAGGCCACCTGCTCTGGTTTTGGGACTGAGGAGCAGAGAGATGAGAGAAAGTACAGCCTCGATCTAAATCCCACCCAATGTCCTCCCTTACTGACCTATGTTCTCCAGGGAAGCTCTACCTCCCCAAGATCCACAGCCTCCCAAAATAGTATCATCCACTAGGGACTGAGTGTTCAAACCTCTCAACCTGATGGAGGAAGGTCATTGGTTAAATAAAAAGAAACTGCTTGGCCCTCATTGGTTAGAAGATAGGTGGGAGGAGTAAACAGAACAGAACGCTGGGAGGAAGAGGAAGTGAGCTCAGACTCGACAGCTCTCCTCTCGGGAGCAGACGCCTCAGAGAGACGCCATGCTCCCAGCTCCCAGGCAGACGCATGCGATGAAGCTCCGACCCAGGATGGACATTGTCTAGAATCTTCCCGGTAAGCGCACCTAGGGGCGGTACACAGATGATTAGAAATGGGCTAAATTAATATGTGAGATTTAGCCTAGAAGAGGCTAGATAGAAATGGGCCAAGCAGTGATTAAATGAATACAGTTTGTGTGTTGTTATTTCGGGCATAAGCTAGCCAGGCAGCCGGGGTGCTGGGGACGCAGCCCCGCCGCCCTTATTACTACATCAACCTATTGGGAACATTTCACATTCAAGCTAGAGCTGGCTCTCTTTACTAGTCACAAAGTGTTCTGCCTAATTTTATGGTACTTTGCATGCAGTCCTAATAACATTCCTGTCCTTTTTGTTTCTCTTTAGAAAGGAAAGTTTTATTTTGGACATAGCCTCAAAGGACACAGTCCTTGGTGGCCTGCCTCCACATGGCGGCAGGGGCAATGTGTACTTCTTAGCATATTGGAAGCAGAAAGTGGAGGGAGTCTAAAGAACTGGAACACACAGATTGAGTACTGGACAGTGCTTTCTTTGATTTTGATTATAATCTTTAGTTCTTATTTAAAAGACAGTGTTATATTTATAGGTCTGCCTGGTGTCTCCTTTTTTCAGTGATGCGATCATTGAGTATTTTTATTAATTACAATCTAATTATATTTTAGTTTCTCTGTAAATGAAAAGTCTTCACCTATTTTTGTATTGTGAAAATTCATTGATTTCTGCTATGTGTTCTCTGAGTTTTTGTTGGTTTGAGGGCTATCTGTGGGGAAACAGTAGCCTTCCTTCTTCTTATTTCTTGTCCAGTTTCTGCTTTTATCTTTGCTTAGGATTTTGTTACCTCAGTGATTTATATGGTTAATAAATTTGTTATGGATTTTTAAAAAAATGTAGAAAGAAAAGGGGATCTTGCCTACTGTGGGAATTGGAATAAAACCTTAATGATGGGGGACTTTCTAAGAAGAGGATTCAACATCTGCCATCCCCGTGTTTAAATGTTCCCATCATTTTCAGGTTCCAAAGCAAACAGAAGCATACTGTGTCCAATTTATCTAATTATCAGACTACATGCTGGCTTAGCCCATTAACAATCTGCCAGTCCATATTCCCTGTAAAATAACTTCCACAAAAAGTAAACAATTACACACAAAACACAGATATCCACAATATGGTCGTAGATATATACATACATGGATATTTATGTGTTATATTACTTAACTGTTTTCAATTTCAATGCTACTAAGTTTAGCAAGCACTTTTATATCTCTCAGATGTTTCAGGAAGTAAACAAGGACATTTAATTTGCTTTTAGTTACTAAGACTGTGTGTATAACTGATATTAGCCACATTCATTCTTTCCCCCTTTTTTATTAAAAATGTGTGTATCTCTGTGTGTACATATATACACGTCAGCTTCTTCTTATAAGCCATGTGTAATCAGTCACTCCTTTATATTAGGAGATCACAGTTACACTGAGCTGAAGTGTTAAAAAAGAGATCCTGAAGCAGCCCAAACCTAACTTCAAACCTCACTGTCCCATTCAGAAAACTCCTGGCCTGGTTGTATTTCTGCACCCCAGACTCTGTATCTATAAATATTAATTTGGGTGCAGCAGTTTCCTTGTGGTGCAGTCCTGACGATATAGCAAATCTCTAAAGCGTGTCTGGTTCCTCGTAAGATGCTAACGAATGCTGCTTCCTGTGTTTATTTTCACAAAACTGAAAGTCGCTGTGCTGAAGTATGCATATTTTCAGAAAATGCAAGTGTTGGGGGCTAGAGTGATGGCTCAGTGGTTCAGAACACATATGACTCTTGCAGTGGATCTGAGTTCTGTTCCCAGAACCCATATCCTCATGTGCACAACTCCAGCTCCAGTTAAGCCAAGGCTACTGCCCTCCACAGGCAATTGTACTCACATGCACTCATATTCCAGGCACTTTCAAGGGCTGACTTTGAAGGACCAATAGCTTTGGTTTTTCTTTGGTCAGGAGAACAAATGACTCCCCCTAAGGACATCAGAGACTTTTGGGATCTGTCTGACTATATTTGGATCCAATAGTCACTAAAAGTTCAGGAGAGGTGAATGCTACACATTCAGCATGGAGGCTAACCTCTTCAAAACATTATCAAGGCTGTGCCAGCAGGAAAGGAAGATAGATGAGATCATATGAGTAGCTTTTCGTTCGTGTCAGAGCTAATATCATGGAAATAAAATCATGTTTCTAAGACTTGAATATAGGCACCTTTGTCTATTTGTTATTTTAGTGGTCAAGTATAACAAGGAAGAAGCACTCTTCCTTATCATATGCTGGGACTCAGAAGCTTAATTTCACTTTTCATAAAAGGGGTAATTCATTCTGAAATCTTGATGTATCTTAGACAATTCTGCATGTATGTATGCTTCTCTTTCACCTTGGAAAATGAAGGCAGATAGATAGATGGCAGATATATAGATTCATAGATACATAGATAGAGATACAGATATATACATACAGAGATAGATAAATATAGATAGAGAGTTGATAGATGGATAGATAGATAGATGATAGATAGATACACAGATATAGATAGATAGATACAGAGATACAGATATATAGATACATAAATATGAAGAATAAGAAAGGAATGGAAAAAGGGTGAGAGTAAAGGAAAAAGGGAAGCAGGGAAAGGAGACTAGAAAAGGAAAGTAAGGGAGACAGGGAAGAAGGGAAAAAGGGAAGGAGAAAGAGGGAAGAAGGGAGGGAGGGAGGTTCACATGAGCACGCAGCTTAGGACACTTTCCCCAATATCGCTCTGCTGCATCCCTCCGCCTAAGCACACTGAACATTTTCATTCTGTTTCTTGGATGAGCCGTGCTTGTTCTCATCCCAGGGAAAGGTGCGTTTACTTCTTAGTCTGAGAATTTACTTTCTGTCTCCCTACAACTTTATTTTCCTATGTCCACTTGGTGAAATGTTTGTTTACATGAATAAAATAGAAGACACTGACCAGGAGAGAAAGAATGCACCCTCAGTTCATCCAGTGATTACATGGACTGCAGCATTGAAGGAAAAGTCTCTATGTATAAAAAATTCATTAAAACTATTAAAATTGCTTTTCTGAGAAGTATGTGCCTAAGTAATACATGACAGTCCCAGTGAGGCTTGAATTTTCTCTCTTGGAAAGTAGAGTCTTTCCGTCCTAATGAAATAAAGTGAAATGTAATTACACACTGAATATCACACTAATTAGAAATCTCTCATGGAGAGAAACACATCAGCATTACCTTGGGTGGATGGAAATGCTATTACCTAACTTTCTTTAAGTAATTTGTTTTGGTTTGTTATAGCTAATCATTCTTATCATAGTTTTCTCTAATAATTGCTAAGATACTTGGTTTTTGTTTTGAAATTTTCTTAACTGTTTCAATCCTTTTGTTGCCCTTTATTTTAAGAAATGGTCTCTTATTGAACTCACATTCCCCTCTTGAATATGCGAGGCATGTGGTCCTCAACCTGTGGGTCATGACCCCCTTGACAAACCTCTGTCTCCAGAAACGTTTCTATTACAATTCATAAGAGAAGCGTAAGTAGAGTTATGAAGTAGCAATGAAAACATTTTATGGTTGAAGGTCACAGCACCAGGAATGTTGAACCTCACTGCACTTCACACTATCACCAACAATTATTTTAATGACATGCAGAGAACCTGTTGGTCTCACTAACCCAGCTGTGCTTGTTCCACTGTTAGTCAAGAAGGATGGATTCTGAATCTTCTTTCTGACTGGGGGATGCCAACCCCATTTCACTTTGAGAACCTGTTAGTTGCCATCAATTCCCTCTGCATGAGTTTGGGCTTCACTTAGCTTCCCTCCTCCACAATTTGCAGTACTCTGGATCAATCCAAGGGCTTTTTGCATGCCAGGCAAGTGTTCTGCCACTGTGCTCTGTCCCTCCTGGTTCCTTTGAGGTAGAATCTCACTGTGTAACTCAGGCTGCCTACTAACTTCCCATGTGGCCTAGACCACCCTTGGACTGTGGTTCCTCTGCCTTTGCCTTCCAAGTGCCAGCATCACAGGTGTGAGCCAGCATGCTTGCTTTAGTATGTTTGACTTCAAATCCATAAGGACACTGATATCTTCCTAAGTTTTATGGTTATATTTATTCAAGTGGAAATGCTATTTAACTACATTCTATCTTTCATTCAATATATCCAAAACCATTATCACCTGACTTTATATGCCTTGGTTTGTTGAGTTCATAAATAGCTACCTTTGTCATAGATATTTATATGGTTAATCATGAGTACAATCTGGCAGTTATTATATTTCTTGCACTTTTGACACTTTGCTAATGAGTTATTTTTAATGACTTACTTTTCTACTCATTGACTCTCCCCTTCTCTTTCCCATGCTTTCTCTTACCATTCTCTGCCTCCCTCACTCCCTGCCCTGTTTAAATCACACTGTGTACTTAAGGTATTCATTGTAACTTCTGACAGCTTCGTGGCTATTCTTGTTTGTCAACTTGATTACTTCTGGAATTAACTAAAGCTCAAAAGATTACATACACCTCCGAGGGATTATTTGAACCTTTTGAGGTGGGAGAGTCCATCTTCAATCTGGGCCACCACTTCTGGTGGCAGCTCTTTGCCTGCTTGCCCTCACTCTCTCTGGAAGGTTCATTCCTTCCTGGTATTGGAGCCTACTTCTTCAGGATTCCAGCATACACTAAAGATCAGCTGATACGTCCAGCCTCACAGACTGAACAACTACTGGATTCTTGGACTTTCCATCAGGAGATAGACATTGTTGGAATAGTCAGACTATAACCCGTAAGCCACTGTAATAAATCCTCTGTGTGTGTGTGTGTGTGTGTGTGTGTGTGTGTGCGTGTGTGCGTGCATGTGTGTGTGTTAGCGAGAGAGATGTTAGGTAGATAGATGATAAATGATAGGTAGGTAGGTAGATAGATAGATAGATGATGGAAGATAGATAGATAGATAGATAGATGATGGAAGATAGATAGATAGATAGACAAATAAATACATAGATTCATTTGATCAATTCTGTTTTTCTAGAGCAACCTGAATAATACAGGCTGTGAGGCCATGTGGAGGTAGTGGTCTCTTTTCTGATCCACATAGTAGCACAGGAAACATGCCTAACCATGATGTAAAGCTAATTCATAAACTTTTTCATGCAAAACTTTGGTTTTTATGAGTTTGTAAATCAATCTGAGGTGGTGGAGAGCTTCTAGAAGCTATTTTTAAAGTGGACCTCCATGCTTCTGGTGGTGTGGAGATGTGTCATGAAAAGGGCCACAGGGTAGTTCCCATAGCAGGGGCTATGATCAGTGGGGTAGTGTGTCTTTTAGAACTGGGGAGATATTAGAAAAATTTTCTAAAGAGTAGTGGAGTAAAATTATAATGCCTATGGTATCTAATTCTAACCTGGGAAATTTGTTATTCTAGAAATATCTCAATGGATTTTCTGTAATAAACTTCACCAAGAATTATTGTTACCAAGTCATTGAGGGATTGATTTTCAATGATTATTGGTTTTCTTTCCAAAGAGAAACTCTTGCCGCATGTGTTTTAAGCCTGTCAAAAATCTTGCCCATTATACTGAAGAATGAAGTCTGAACATTGGCCCTGGAGGAAAGGCACATTATGAGAACATTCATAGAACTTTACGTTATTATCCCCTTTACGAAGTGTCCCTTTCAGCAAAGAAATATGTATCTATTCTCTGGGCCTCCCACTAGTACATGATGACTATGACTGGCAAGAACAAGGTTCCCAGCAGAATCTTACCCTCAGACATATTAGACCCTAACTGTGTGTGATGTTTTTTCAGGAATCCTATGTATTATGAATCTGATTCTTAGCTTTCATTCCTTACTACCCGGTGTAGGAACAATAATCTTTTAAAGAGTAAATCATACTTGTGCTGGGTCAGTTCCACTTTACCTGGAATAAACCTAGGTTTTGGCTAGGTCCCCTACATTACTAGTACTGTACATGGAACTTGACTTTCCCATTATAAATGAGCCCTTCATACACAGCACATGATCTAAATCTTTAGATGGTAATTTTTCATAAGGTTCTTGATATTGAGGTACCAGTTGTAAATATCAGTTGACCTGAGTCTCCTCTCCTCATGAGTTCCCTGAGTCGCTAGCATATTTTGATATCAGATCATTTCCATCTGTTCTGTATTTGTATATATGCCATGAGTATTATCCTCTACACAGAATTTCACTTTTATGAGGTCCAGATGGTAGGACTGAGATCTGATAAAAGATGGCATTTCTCACAAGTAAAAAGGCTTCACCACAGTCTGGAATCAAGTTGCAGGTAGCATTTCTAAATTTGGGAGAATGGGGTTCTTACTGGTTTCTATGTCATTCAAAGGTTTGGCCACTATGTGACTTTTAGAATATAACAAACATAACTTTTAGAATTTACAAAGCAGTGTGTTCTTTGTGATCACTTACATGCTGTCTTGTGTGTACATTATAAAAGTATGTGAGCTTAAAATATGCATACATAATATCTCTCTTTAAAATAATCAGCTAGATAGCATTTTGCTAACTTTTTGCTTCTGCTAATCATCTTTATATCAATTCTTGAATATTAAGGCCTTCTGGAGGACAATTTAAAATTTCATTTGCACACAACCCTTACTGTTCTCTAAGTGATAATAGTTTAGATGTGAAGTTCTTTCTGTCTGTAGTTATTAATGTCACACTTACTCTAGACTACTTCAGACAACAATTTTTTTAATATTTATTTATTTATTATGTATACAATGTTCTGTCTGTGTGTATGTCTGCAGGCCAGAAGAGGGCACCAGATCTCATTACAGATGGTTGTGAGCCACCATGTGGTTGCTGGGAATTGAACTCAGGACCTTTGGAAGAGCAGGCAATGCTCTTAACCACCGAGCCATCTCTCCAGCCCTTCAGACAACATTTTTAACAGGGTTTTATATATTTTTTATTGATTTTTATCAAGCTCTACATTTTTCTCTGCTCCCCTCCCTGCCGCTCCCCTCCCCTTCAACCCTTTCCCAAGGTCCCCAGGCTCCCAATTTACTTGGAGAATCTTTTCAGACAACCTTTTTATGACCATAACTGTAACTCAAAAGTTTTATGTGTTTCATTTTTAGTGTACTTTAATCAATTAAAATCCTGTTGTAGAATAATATCTCACTATTCTGGTACAGGAGATGTCTTACCTGAACCTGACAAAGTTCTTACAAGTTTACAGCATTCAGACAAATTTCTTATATTTGTGATTATCTAAGTACTACATCCATACGTATGGAGAAAAGCACATGATATGAGCAGAATGAAAGAGATAACTATTTCACTTAACAGTTTGAAGAATATTAGGAAGTCTTCAGAACGCTAATTGAAGATAGAGAGTAGTATGTCTGTAGTCCAAAATTACTGAAACAACTGGTTAATTTCTATAATCCTACTGCCCTGGAGACTGAGACAGAAGGAACATGAATTCCAGGCAATGGTGGTAAGGTCACCTGACCCCAGTCAACATGGCGGCAGCCACGTGTTGTATGAAAAGGCAACAATTTTTGAGCTGTAAGGATTTTTAAGCGTAATAAGAGAGACCTAAAGGCGTGATCTGCCCTGTCACTGAGCTGCCATGCCACACCACAAGCCACAGAGGGGAGCAAAAGGTTGTAACCTAAAAAACTGCACCATGCCATGGCTGGAATTGAAAAAGCCAGGGAGCTGCCATGGGCAGTTGTTATCCAGAACCAAAAATTGTAAAAACCGGCGAAACAGCGGCACCCAAGGCCTATAACGGGAATGGGTGCAGATCAGCGCAAACACCCTGGACTCGTGGATGAGCGTCCTTGGACTGTGAGTGGGATGTTATGGCCTGGCTGGATCCGGTCATTCAGGGTGATGCAGAAACCAGAGAGGCTAGGGCCACTCTGAGTGGCATTTACGACTAGGGAAGAAAAAAGGAAAGAGAGGAAATGGGAAAAAAAGATGAAGAAACTGGGGGACCCTGGGTCCCCAGTCGAGTGCATTGTACACCTGGCTCAGTTCAAACACGATTCTGGTTAAGGGAAGCAACTGTAGCAGAATGGGGAGGGGGACTCACCAATTGAAGCCAGGAAGCTGGTGGTAGGAGTGGGAAAAAAACCTGGTTCAGGATCCTGACCCTGGGAAAGGAGTTTTGGGCAGGAGCACCTATCTGAGTCACATGGCACCAATTGTTAAAAATGCTGCAAGTTCCCCGGCAGCAGTAGGCAGCGGGCCCACAGAGCAGCTAGTCCCAGGCAGAGATGGCTGCTGGTTCCCAAGCAATGGCTGGTCCTGGGCAGATTGGTCCCAGCGAGATCAGGGGTGTGTAAGCAGGTGGCAGGTAGAAGGCACATGGACAGACCCATTGTACAGAATAGAATTGGATATTTATTACTTAGAGGGGAGAGAGAGAGAGAGAGAGAGAGAAAGAGGGAGAGAGAGAAGAAGGAGAAGAGGACAGAGATAGTGAGAGAAGGGAGCAGGAGAAGAGGGAGCGCCCACACCAAAAGGGAACAGCGAGAATCAAGATGGCGAGAGGAGGGCAGGGGTCGCCAGGAGTGGGCATGGCTTGTCTCTTAAAGTGACAATTAACCATAACAAATTGTCTTTTAGGTATCTACTCCTTGAATGTTCAGTATCACATGATCATCTCTCAACAAGGCAAGGCCATACCTTATTTTAGAATTCTAATAAACCTTGCCAATATACTCCGATAACACTGGGGTCTATCATTGGGTTAGGAAAGATGCAGGCAGATGTATCCCAAGTGTCTTTCATAAGTTTTTCATGCTTCAGCTAATAAAATGATAGAAACAAGAGTTACAGACACCTGTTTTCATTTAACAAAATACAGCTAATTTATCTCACCCTCTACCAAAACCCATCCAATCACAAAAACACTCAATATCTTAACTCTACTACTCTAAAATAGAAGGAGAAAGGTTAAAATGAAAGCTTATATACCAGTTTTGACAAATTATCACTTTATAATAAAGGACTGAGTTTTTGATTTTTAGAGTTTTCTACATAGTCTTTCAAAAAATTAAATAATACAGAAATAACTTGTTTACATAACCATGTGACCTGTTTCCTGTTTATTATAGGTATTACAGGGTAATTCAATTTTTTGGGCTTCTAATTTTCTGGGAAATCTTTCAACTAAATTAGTTCAGGGGCAATCAGGAATTTAAGAAAGATGTGCTGAGTTAAAACACTGAACCTTTTAGGATAGATGAGGATGAGGGCAAAGACTTTGGTTAAGAAAAAAAAGGTCAGTGCAACAATTCATTATTGTAATTTGATAGCTAATCTTGACTACAACTGGTCAACTAAAACCTAAACAGCTGAATACTGCTGTGAGGGGTTTAATTGTAATCTTTTTTGGATTGTTTGGATCCTAAATCAGGCTCATTTGAGGTCTGAAGATACACCCTAAATCTGAGCCATACCTCTGGTGGCAGCCCACAAAAAAAAAAAAAAAAAAAAAAAAAAAAAAAAAAAAAAGGAGACGGAAGTAGGAAGCTTTTGGGTTTTGCCTGTTTACCCTTATGTTCACTGGCAAGTCTTGAGCCTGAGGCATTTTTCACTGATGTTAGAACATAAATGCATTGGGATTCCAATAGATACTAAAAATTGGCATCTTTCTAGGACTTCCCAGATTGTGACTGCTGAGACTTCAGTCTCCAGAACTGAACAACTACCAGATCCTTGTCCTTTCTGTTAGGAGACTGGCATTGTTGGACTACTCAGATGGCAGCCTCTGAACCACTCTAATAAGAATACAATAATGCCTCAAGATCAGGACATACCCAAACATAATGAAAGGAACATGCAGCAAGTTTACAGTCAAATTAAATGGAGAAACTTAAAGCAATTTCACTAAAATCAGGAACAAAACTAGGTTGTCCACTCTCTCCATATCTATTAAATATAGTACTGGAAGTTCTAGCTAGAGTAGTAAGACAACCAAAGGAGATCAAGAGAATACAAATCAGAAAGAAAGAAATAAAAATACCATTATCTGCAGTTTATATGATAGTATACATAAGTGACCACTAAAATTCTACCAAGGAACATTTGATAAACAGCTATAGTCAAGTGGCTGGATACAAGATTAACTAAAATAAAAATATCAGTAGCCTTCCTATATACAAACCATCTGAGAAAGAATTTTGAGAATTACCATCCTTTACAATATCCTGAAATGATATAAAATATCTTGGTGTAACTAACCAAGCAAGTGAAAGACCTGTATGACAAGAACTTAAGGTCTATAAAGAAAGAAACTGGAGAAGATATCCGAAGATGGAAAGGTCTTCTATGCTCACAGATTAGTAGGATTAACATAGTAAAAATGACCAGTTTAACAAAAGCAATCTACAGATTCAATGCAATCCCTATTAAAATCTCAACACAATTCTTTACAGACCTTCAAAGAATACTCAACGTTTTAGGAAAAACAAACAAACAAACAAACAAACAAAAAAAAAAACCCCTACAGCAATCCTGCACAACAAAGGAGCTGTCAGGTGTATCACCATTGCTGATTTCAAGTTCTACTGGATAGGTATAGCCATAAAAACCATATGGAATTGGCCTCAAATAAGATAGATTGATTAATGGAACAGAATTGCAGGCCTATTGTGGAAAATTACTTGAGCTACACAAAGACGCGTAACATCTGTTTGTGCTGTGGAATGCTGCTTTAACAGTGTAAAGGTGTGTTACACTTGTCTACGCTCCACTTATTTAAAAATGTAAGGACATGTTACATCTGTTTGTGCTGTACATGTTTAACTGTGCAAAGATGTGTTGCATTTGTTTCACCTTGCCTGCCTAAGGCATCTAATTGATCTAATAAAAAGCTGAATGGCCAATAGCTAGAAAGAAAAAGGATAGGTGGGGCGGGCAGAGAGAATAAATAAGAGGAGTGTGGAAAGAGAAGAGAGAAAAAGAAGAAAATGAAGGAGAGAGAGAGGGACATGCACAGGGCCAGAAGGCAGGCATCCTCCAGCAGACGTGAGAAGCAGTGAAAATAAGATATACAGCAGAAAAGAAAGGTAAGAAGCCCCAAGGCAAAATGTACAAGAAGAGAAACAGGTTAAGTTAGAAGAGCTAGCAAGAAACAAGCCTAAGCTAAGGCTGAGCATTCATAACTAATAAGAAGTCTCCATTTCATGATTTGGGAGCTTGGTGGTGGCCCCAGAGAAAAAGCCTGATATGAAGACCCAGACATGAATCCACACCCTTATGAACACCTGATGTTTGACAAACAGATATTTTTAGTGTCTGGAATCGTTGTTCCTGAAAGCCCAATCACTTCAACTCCTCATCACATGAAGAAACTCCCCATTATTCTTTCCTAAAACGTTTTCAGAATACTGTGTGGTTTTTCACTTACTTTGCCAGAATAATACATGCATATGTCCCTAGAGAACATCTTAAAAGTTTGCAAGGATCTTATCTTACTATCCTCTTGCAAGCGGAATGTTTACCTTTCCACTGTCTATCTGTAAACACTGAGTATCCATCCGTGTCTACAGAAGGTGTCTCTTCTGTGAAGTTCTCTAATTCCAAATGAGCTTCCCATACAACTCAATAATATATATTATTGAGTTGTATGGGGGAAGCTCACATATATATATGAGCTTCCCCCATACATATATATATATATGCATGCACATATAAGTGAACTATAGTATATACATTTACTATATAATAGATATGTAGATATATTATATACATATGTGAATACATATACTTATAAGTGGAATGTGTGTGTGTGTGTGTGTGTGTGTGTGTAGAGGCACACATGCTCATAGAAAGAGAAGAAAGCAGCTTTTTTAGATCATACAGTTGTATGAGAATTATATTACATTCTAGACTAAAAGCTAGTGAGTCCTACTCCTACCTTCCTAAGGGATAATTTGGTGAATATGTTTTGGTCATTTGAGTTCTATTAGTTCTGGACTTTTAAGTAGAGTTTTTGTCACTGATACCCTCTGCAGCCTCAAACTTTTGGCTTGTTATTTTTAAAAATATGTATTACACTTACTTTTTATTTATTTATGTGTGATTTTTGTATGTGTGCAAGAGAGAGCGAGGGAGGGAGGGAGGGAGGGAGGGAGAGAGGGAGAGAGGGAGGAAGGGAGGGAGAACACAGGTGTATTTGTGTCATGGCTCAAATGTGGAGGTTACAAGACAACATTTGAAAAACAGGTCTGTCCTACCATGGGATGCAGAGACAGATCTCAGTTCATCAGGCTTAGGAAGCAAGCACTTTATCTGATGAGTCATCTCACCAACCATATTTATTTGTTTCTTTAGACGAGGTCTTTCATTATGTAGACCAAGATCAGGTGACCAAGCTCTCCCATCTTTACTTAAGTATACCCTGTCTTGTCCCCCAGTTTTCACTAAAATCCTCTTGTGACTTTAATATCTATAAATTATGAGTTGACTATTGTACCTTAAAGGCCTAAAATCAGCTTTGCAAGGTAAAATGGTATGCATTTTGAGCTGGGTGGGTGAATGAAAATGTTCCTCTTTCTACATATGGTAGAGAAGAATGGTTTTATCGAAGCTATAGGGGAGAGAACAGTCAGAGGCATCTGCCATTGTCCAGACTGAACACAGCCAGCAGAATAGACAGGGCCATGAGAGAGAGAGAGAGAGAGAGAGAGAGAGAGAGAGAGAGAGAGAGAGAGAAACTGAGAGAGAAACTGAGAGAGGAAGAGAGGGGAGAGGGGACCGGAATGGGGAGAACCAAGAGAACACATGGCCAAAATGGCTAGGTTATATAAAGGGAAGCAAAGCTCAGAAGGTGGAGAGGTTTAGGGTATGGGGCTGGGGTGGGGAGTAGAGAAGCCAGAGCACTGTAAGGAGTACTTATATTGCTGAGAGAGGCTGGCAGCCAGAGGTACACTTTGGTATGTTAAATAGGCAGCACAGGTAGCCTTTTGTACTGAGTTTCTCTGGTGCCTCACAACCTGAGAGCACAGGAGAAAAGAACTGGGGTATAAAGTGCATTATTTCACTGATATGTCTTGATTTGTGACAAGTTTGTAAAATCTAACCAATACACCAGTTAGGATCAATTTGTACTACTCAAATATTTTTGCATGTACTTACTTCCATGCTAGTACACTGGCTTCATCAGTGAAGAAGAAATCCTAAAATCCTAACTGAAAAAAAAATGCATTCATAAGATTGGTCAGTAGATAAGACTTATGACACTATTTTGATTAATTATTGATATGAGAAAATCCAGAACACTCTGTGTTGTGCTAACCCTAGGCATGTGGTAAGAAATCAAGCTGACCAAGTCATAAGGAGCAAACCAGGAAGCAGTTTTCCCCCTAAGTCTTCTGCTTTAGTTCCTGACTCCAGGTTCCCACATTAAGTGAATTTCTGGTTTTGTTTCTATCATTGATATAATGTGACCTGAACTGTATCTGAAATAAAACTCTTTAACTCCATAAAAAGATAAATAAATAAATAAATAAATAAATAAATAAATAAAGTGCATTACTGACTAGCACACCCCATTTCCCGGAGTTTGCTGTATCTTAAGGAATATTTTTCCCTTTTAACTCTGTGATGCTCTTTGGTATGCTTCTTACCAATCTGGGACAAAGTTAGCACACTGTTTCTGGATGCCTTCCAGAGAGGAGAGATGTGCCGATGAAGTTGCTGTGGTCCCTTTGTGTCCTACGAGCATCACATGGAAGATTATGCTTGTTTTCCACATAAGGACTTTGATACTCCGAGGTCTTAAAGGATATGCCCACTGCTGCAAAACTGATGAGACCCAAACAGGTTCTACTGAACTCCATGGGTCTTCTTCTTCTTCTTCTTCTTCTTCTTCTTCTTCTTCTTCTTCTTTTGGAGAGAAGACATACCAAAGTACTTGCCATCATAATGTGAAAGTTTCTATTCAAATTGGAAAAAAATAGTAAGATTTGAAATTGGGAATTTAAATATGTTAATATCAGATACCTACTAATGCTCAGTAATAAATTTCTAGGGCAAGCATGTGTTTGCTAACAATAAGAATATAAAAATACCAACTACAGTAATTTTCCTATTGCTGTGTCATAAGTTATCACACATTATTAGTCTTACATAAGATAAAGACTCTACTACCAACGGTGAGGAACAAGTTGGTAATTGCATTTGGAAAAGGAAGGCGGGTAAAACTGCCATATCTGTTAATATTTAGAATGCCGTGGCAGTGGTCAAGTTGAGAGGCACAGATGGAGAAATCTGGAAGAAATAGCAGAATAATAGGAGTGTTTAAATTTGAGATAAGTTTCAAAGGAGAGCTTACAGGACAAACTAACCAGCTGAATATGGAATATCAACAAGAAGAAAAGATAAGAGGAGCTCTTCTATGGAGCTCAGTGACCCAATGGTGAGATGCTTTGGAATTAAAATTTTTAATCATATTTTTCTCTATTCATCAAGTTGGCAGCCTGACCAAGCCAGTAGAGCACTCCACAGAATGTCTTAAATGCAGAATATAAAACATATAAGAAAGACTCAATTTTTGAAAGGAAGTATCAAAATAATTTTAAATGTGATACTGCAGGTAATGTGCTTTTAATGATAGAAGTATGTGTAAAATAACATGGACTCTCCTAAGGTCCCAAGATTCCTACCTTAGCCTACCCAGCCCCTCCCCCCGTTGGGAGAGCTAAGCAGCAAAGGCTGCCTGCTGTTTCTGTGACCAGATGACTGTGTGCTAAAGGCAGGGAGATTGGTTAGTTTTGTAATCATTTCAGGTTGATTAATCAAAGGAGTAGATGGCTCGAAGTGTGTTGTCCCTAGCTAGGCAAAGCTTTCCAGAGACAAAGTGGCAGGGACACTTTCTTCAGATAGCTTTGACAAAACTCCTGTCATTTTCAACATAAATGGGACTACAGACTCAGAAGCCACCAATCTCCCTGCCGGTCCTCTAGCCAGGACACTGTAGTTTTCTCTGAGCTCAGCCATTAGTCAAGCCAAAAGCCTGTGTTTTCCTTCCTTCCTTCCTTCCTTCCTTCCTTCCTTCCTTCTTTCCATCCTTTCTTTCTTTTCCTTTTTTTTTTGGTTTATATTACAAAAAAACAATGCCTACAGGCAGTTAAACAGGAAGTTCAAATGCTAAAGTAAACAGAAACTCAACCCTCAGTGAAGGAATTGTGGGCAAACAACAGCAAACACTGTAGGACAATAGAAGAGACATGCCAAAAATCAATAATTCAGAGCATAAAATACTGACAAGAATTAACAAAGCCCTGCATTCATCTTCAGAGACAAGAAAAGGCCCCACACTCCCATAGTCAACTATGCTACGATAATGTGCCCATGTGTATTCTCTCCAAAGTTCAATATGTCTATTTAAATGCTTCTAAAAGATATATTTAAAAGGCTTATGTTTAACTAATTAGATTTTAAAATAAACATTATAGATTCTGTTTTAAAAGTTTCTAAGGGACTGAAGTAATTCAGCTGGAATCTAGGCTTACGAAAAAGACTAAATGACTGTTCTTTCTCTTAGAAACCAACTACAAAAGGAAATCATGTTTCATAGTGGCATGAAACAAGAGCAATAGATTTGGGGAATCCAAACATCAGTTATAATTTTTTACTGACGAGAAAACCAAGATAACTGAAGAAAGAAATACGCAACTAGATATTGTCTTTCAAGAAGTCCCAATAATGAACAAAGAACCCCTCTTCACAAAGGAAGAGTTTATATGCAGGGCTTGGTTGTGTGGGCACATACCTGTGATTCTAACACTGGGGAGATCTAGGAAAGCAGAGCAGGAGTTCAAAGCTAGCCCAGACTTCATGAAAGCCTGACTCAAAAAATAGCAATAATAACAAACAACAAATAAAACCCCCAAACAAAACGACACCCTCCACCAAGTATTGTACTAAATCCATTCATCCAAAGGTTAAACTCCTTTTACAAAGGCCACGTTGTACATTTAGAGCAGCACAAAAGAAGTACTTAACCTGAAACTACATACCTACCTCAGTATGATAATGTAAAAGATAATTAGGTATTTGAATAAGTGACAATTTTGTTGCATTCTTGATGGAATGTTTTACCAAGCAGTTGTGAAAGAAAAAAAAATCTCCAGAAGAATTTTAAATGTTTGAAGGCTCTAATATTATAAACAGAAAGAGTATGTTCAAAATATGGGGTTGCAGCCGGATTCAAGAGTGCAGATATGAATGGGGAGATTGATCAGCCAGTAAGGTCTCTTGCTGCCACGCCTGACAATCTGAGTTGGATCCCCAGTGCTCAGTGAGTAGAAGAACAGAACCAGCTCACACAATTATAACCCTGACACCTCAGGATGTATGCACGCATGGACGCGCGCACACACACACACACACACACACACACACACACAAACACACACACGATTTAATAAAAATGCTTTTAAAATTTGCAACTCAACTAAGCAAGAATGAATGGATGATTATGATTTTCGCTGCAACATTAAAAAATAAAAAAAAGCCCACAATTTCATTCAAAGGGAAACGTTTAAGTCAAATATAAGTGACCAAGGAATGCAAATGCAGACTTTATTCAATCTAGATATTTATCCAATTGTCTCAAGGATGTTAGGTCACATGCAGTAGGGGTCAACAAATGAGTATTAAGGGGGTTAAGCCAAAGATAATTACCTCAGGCTGGCAACAGTCCAGCTGTCCACATTCCTTGAAGTTTTAATCAATCAGCTTTTTAGAAATTTTAATTAGATGCTGTTTTTTTTTTCCTTTGAACTTCAGCTCACAAGACAGAGATGGTGATGTCAATTGTGATAGTCTTCAGCTGAGGGAGCCCACAGAAGCAGTGTGTGCTTGACTATGAGCGAGCCCTTCCTCTCTTGCCTTTTTCCTACCACTCCTGGACACAGTAGAGAAATCAAATTCAAGTTGTGTTTTCCGTTCAACCCCAATTTCTTCTCCCTCTTTCTTGCCTCACCCACCTTCTACTTATACTTTTAATTTTCATATCAGACAGAACTGGTAATTTCCAAGGTCATAACCCAAAGATAGAAGTTTGATTTTAAAATATATGTTTTAGAGAGTTTGAGGTAGTCTGTTTTTCTTCCCTGTATATCAGGTGAAATATAAAGTCATGATTTCTATTTAACACTGAAACTCCACTTTTACCTAGAAATATTATTCCTGTGTAACATATATTATGCCCTAAGTAGATTTTAGGCTGATTTCCAGAAAGCTGTTCGAGCCTTTGACCCTTGCCTCTTGCAGCTGGGAAATGTGATGGAGTCCCACCTTTACAGTAGAAACGACCTTGATGTTTGATTTTCTCCTCTGACCACATTGAGGAAATTGGGCTGTAGCTCAATCAATAAATACTTTAAAGTGGAACTGGGTTATCTGAACACTAATTTTATGCCCTGAACTGATGTCTAGGTGAAAAATAGATCCTGTTTTTGCTAGCAGACTTATAGAGTGAAACCCATTTGGCATTTCTGAAATTTGTAATGTCAGGTTACCAACACGGCTTGCTATTCAGAAAATGGAAAATATCTCCACTTGTCTAATGGCCTTAATGGCTGTTTTAGAGACCACAGATGATTTAGGTTATTATTACCAACCCATAAAACAATCAAAGAGTCAAATGTTCACACAGTTGTTGTACTCCAGAGCAGATTAGCTTGACATGGAAGATTCTCAAAATGGAACTAATATGGATAAACAGAATGCTACTTCTTTGTCCTACATTCATTATCAATGCCCTATATTTGAACAAAAATTACCGTGTTTGTCTTTATAGCTAATTTTATCATGTAGCTGTCAAAGTAAGGAGAATAGGGAACAGTTTTCAGTCTTTCAGAGAGACGCTCAAAAACCATCTGAAGACATTGATGTATCAGTATCCCTGTTCCACAAATAGTCTTCCCAATGCGTATTTATTTTATTTATTAATATTATTTGTGTATACGAATTGGGGTATTATGTGGGGGGTGGCAATCACACCACAGTATTTCTGTAGCGGTGAATGTATCGGCGTGGAATACTGTGTAGTTAGGAGTAGCCATGACACAGCATGCCAATGGAAGTGAGAGGACAATCAGTGGACTTGCTCCTCTCTGACATTCTCTATGGGTCCCACTGATGGAACTCAGATGGACCGGCTTGCGTGGAAGGAGCTGTACCCTCTGAATCATCTAACTGGTCTTTATTCTAAACCTTACCACATACAAAAACCAATAAAATGTTAGCAGGTTTTAATTTCCTGTATCTTTTATCCCAAATCTCCTAACATAATTGATAGAGATTAACAAAAAAAGAAGTAATACTGATTCATCAAAGAAATCTTAAGAGATGTCATTTTGTAGTTCTAAGAGATTGAAGGAAAAAAGGAGATTTTTCCCTAAAATGCAAATGGATCACTGCCATACTTAGGAAAATCTCACCAGTAACATATTCACGGTTTGTTGGAGATCTTTTCCTTCAGTGAATGTCTTAGAGATTTGCTTTCAGATTCCTAAGCATCACCTATAATATAAGAACCTAAATGTTTCTGCCAACAATACACTGTCCTTAAAATGGGAATTTAACAGTATACCAAAGCAGTGATTCTTGATCTCAGCATACAGAAAGATGAATAAGGATTGTTAATATAATCAGGACCATTCAATTTTACATGAGGTTGAGGCATCATTAATCTTTCCTTAGTTTCCCATATTATTCTGTTCATTAAACTTCCCATTGACTTTAGGAAACAAGTGAGTATAGGGCATTATAAAAGATAGATCTGAAAGTTCACAGTGAATATACAACCATCTCCTGTTCCTAAAATATGCATCAAGGGTGTTCATTTTTACCTACTTCCAAAGTGAGCCTTTTCATGCCAGCCTCCTCTTCAGCTGTCCAGCTCTACTACAAGACCCTTCTGGAGATTCCCTTTCAGACTTCCTCCATGATTTTCACCATAAGCCCTCAAAATGTGGAGCCCCACAAGCAACATTCCCTTCAGTCATTTTGTACTTAGAGTAACAGAAAGCTAATGAAATAACAAACTGATAACTGGCCGCTCCCCAGGACTGAAGTGTTGCAGGCTCTGTCTGATTGGCAGCTTAGACCATGGTACCTCATTCTCTTTCAAGGTGTAGTGGACACACCAGTCCCTAAATTGGACTATTCCAAGCTTGGAGTGTTCTCCTGCATTTTCACCTACTGTCTACTTGAATGCAAGCAGGTTTTCCCACACTCTCAATCACAAACATTCCTGAGCCGTCCAGGCAGGGTTTGCCTGTCTCCCTGTTATTTGTTCATTTTCTTGTTTGCAGAAAAATTTAAATATAAAATAAAGCACATATATATGCACATAACTCATCCACATGTGCCGATATCTCTACTTAGAAAAAAAGACTGAAGTAAGGGAACTAGGAAATAAACAGGCATCTATTTTTTTTCTTTGCTTTGTTTTATTAAAAATTTCTATGGCTCATTTTATAGAGGACTGGATGAATTTCATTTTTTCAATCACATCTAATATGTGTAAGCGCTCAACACATTTTAAAAACATTTTGCACATATGAATGAACTAAAATAATCCAGCAATAATGATAACCTAATTTTGGCAAGGTAGATAGACAGATGTGAGGCAAACTTCAGCATTTCAACTCTGAAAGCCACATCTACCAAGTCCCCAGAGTATCCTGCCTCTGTGCAAACCTGGCCTAGAATCCTTTTCCTGCACCCCAATTTGCTTGTTGTCATTGCCCTAAAATACAAATGTATCATGAGACATTGACTGTATCACGGGTGTTTTTGTATTACTGTATAGCTAGCTCCAAGACTTGAACAATATTTACTTCAAAACACGGATCAAATATTTAACATGAATGTAGGTGCTTAGATAGACAGTTATTTTTAACATTTGTTGATTAAATCTGAAATGCGTCGGAGGAGAACAAGGTTAGTTCAGAGGCTTGAGTTTCAGAAAATGCATGGCATTTCCTAAAGTGAATTTAATCTTGTCAAATGAGAGGCAAATTTACTTGCAAGAGAGTTCATATCATTACTAGGAAACATTTATCCATCTTGAAAGGTATTTTTATGAAAAGTAAGGCACCAGGTTGTGCCCATGCACTGAGCTTGCTGTGCGGTAAATAGCCCCCACATCCCACTTGATATATGCCATGTTAGGAGATGAATGTAAAGGGTGACTTTTTTAACTTTCATTTCTAATCCAAGGGGCACTTACAGTAAGTTCATGAAGTAATAAGGGCTGCGGCGGGGCTGCGTTCCCAGCACCCCGGCCGCCTGCTCGGCTAGCTTATGCCCCAAAATAATTACACAGACACTGTATTCTTTTAAGCACTGCTTGGCCCTTTAGCTCTAGCACTTACAGGCTAATTCTCACATCCCGATCAACCCATCTCTAATAATCTGTGAGAACCGGTCTTACCGGGAAGATTCTAGCCTAGTCCATCCTGGGTCGGAGCTTCATCGCGTGTGTCTGCCAGGGAGCAGGGCATGGCGTCTCTGCTGAGGCGTCTGCTCCGGAGAGCAGAGCTGTGGAGTCTCTGACCTCACTTCCTCTTCCTCCCAGCATTTTGTTCTGTTTACTCCACCCACAGGGCCAAGCAGTTTCTTTATTGGCCAATGACCTTCCTCCATCAAGTTCATATGCTAAACCCCCACTGCTAAACCACTTCCTTTTCATTGGGTAATAAAATAAAATGTGTTAGTTGAAGAGACCTTTTGTCATGGGGGATAGTAGGTGTCACTGGCGCTAAGAGGTGAGGGCTGGCCTTGGGTTCAGCCCTGAAGCACTGACCCCACTCATAAGAGTGCACACTTTCCTGTAGGTGCTCAATTCTCTTGTGATGCGTTAAGCATCAGAGCACAGTTACCCTAAGTAAAGTCACCAGGGATGTAATCCAGTGCATTCTGAGAGAACAGCAAAGGGCTGAGATGGGGGTGCAGGGAGTGAGAAGTCTATCCCTCTTTTTTTATTGAGAAAAGAAAAAAAAAACAAATTTCCTCCTCCTCCCAGCCTCCCATTTCCCTCCCCCTCCTCCCACCCTTCTCCCCCTCCTCCCACCCTTCTCCCCCTCCCCCCCACTCCTCTCCCCCTCCCTCTCCAGTCCAAAGAGCAGTCAGATTTCCCTGCCCTGTGGTAAGTCCTAGGTCCTCCCCCCTCCGTCCATTTCTAGGAAGGTGAACATCCAAACTGGCTAGGCTCCCACAAAGCCAGCACATTATGTAGGTTCAAAACCTCGTGCCATTGTCCTTGGGTTCTCATCAGCCCTCATTGTTCGCCATGCTCAGAGAATCCAGTTTTATCCCATGCTTTTTCAGTCACAGTTCAGCTGGCCTTGGTGAGCTCCCAATAGATCAGCTCCACTGTCTCAGTGGGTGGGTGCTCCCCTCGTGGTCCCGACTTCTTTGCTCATGTTCTCCCTCCTTCTGCTCCTCATCGGGACCTTGGGAGCTCAGTCCAGTGCTCCAGTGTGGGTCTCTGTCTCTGTCTCCATCCATCACCAGATGAAGGTTCTATGATGATATGCAAGATATTCGTCAGTATTGCTATAGGATAGGGTCATTTCAGGTTCCCCATCCTCAGCTGCCCAAGGAACTAACTGGAGCATCTGGGAGCCTCTCTAGGTTCAAGTCTCTTGCCAACCCTAAGGTGGCTCCCTTAACTAAGAACCATGCTTCCGTGCTCCCCTATCCAACCTCCCTTCATCCCAATCCTCCCCCTTCCCCAAGCTCCCCCCATTCTCCCCCTATCGCCCCTCTCTCCCCATCTCCCCTTACCCCCATCCCACCCCACCCCCAAGATCTCAATTTTCTCCCCGGCAATTTTGTCTACTTCCCATAGCCAAGAGGACAACTATATGCTTCTCCTTTGGTTCACCTTCTTACTTAGCTTCTTTGGCATCACCAATTGTAGACTCCGTGACCCTTGTTTATGGCTAGAAACCAATTATGAGTGAGTACATCCCATGTTCATCTTTTTGGGTCTGGGTTACCTCACTCAGGATAGTGTTTTCTATTTCCATCCATTTGCGTGCAAAATTTGAGAAGTCATTGTTTTTTACCGCAGCATAGTACTCTAATGTGTAGATATTCCACACTTTCTTCATCCATTCTTCCATTGAAGGGCATCTAGGTTGTTTCCAGGTTCTGGCTATTACAAATAATACTGCTATAAACATAGTTGAACAAATGCTCTTGTCATATGATAGGGCATCTCTTGGGTATATTCCCAGGAGTGGTATTGCTGGGTCCAGGGGTAAGTTGATCCCGAATTTCCTGAGAAACCGAAACACCGATTTCCAAAGTGGTTGCACAAGATTGCATTCCCACCAGCAATGGATGAGGGTTCCCCTTCCTCCACAGCCTCTCCAGCAAAGGCTATCATTGGAGTTTTTTATTTTAGCCATTCTGACAGGTGTAAGATGATATCTCAAAGTTGTTTTGATTTGCATTTCCCTGATTGCTAAGGAGGTTGAGTATGACCTTAAGTGTCTTTTGGCCATTTGAACTTCCTCTGCTGAGAATTCTCTGTTCAGTTCAGTGCCCCATTTTTTAATTGGGTTAATTAGCATTTTAAAGTCTAGTTTTCTGAGTTCTCTATATATTTTGGAGATCAGACCTTTGTCTGTTGCGGGGTTGGTGAAGATCTTCTCCCAGTCAGTAGGTTGCCTTTTTGTCTTAGTGACAGTGTCCTTTGCTTTACAGAAGCTTCTCAGTTTTCATAGGTCCCATTTATTCAATGTTGCCCTTAAAGTCTGTGCTGTTGGGGTTACACATAGGAAGCGATCTCCTGTGCCCATCTCCTGTAGGGTACTTCCCACTTTCTCTTCTATCAGGTTCAATGTGTTCTGACTGATAGTGAGGTCTTTAATCCATTTGGACTTGAGTTTTGTGCATGGTGATAGATATGGGTCTATTTTAATTCTTCTACAGGTTGACATCCAGTTATGCCAGCACCATTTGTTAAAGATGCTTTCTTTCTTCCATTGTATACTTTTGGCTCCTTTATCAAAAATGAGGTGTTCATAGGTTTGTGGGTTAAAATTCGGGTCTTCTATCTGATTCCATTGGTCGACTTCTCTGTTTTTATGCCAGTACCACACTGTTTTCATCACTGTAGCTCTGTAATAGAGTTTGCAGTCAGGGATGGTAATGCCTCCAGACAATCCTTTATTGTATAGGATTGTTTTGGCTATCCTGGGTTTTTTGTTTTTCCATATAAAGTTGATTATTGTCCTCTCAAGATCTGTGAAGAATTTTGATGGGACCCTGATGGGGATTGCATTGAATCTATAAATTGCCTTTGGTAGAATTGCCATTTTTACTATGTTGATCCTCCCAATCCAAGAGCAAGGGAGGTCCTTCCATTTTCTGGTATACTCCTCAATTTCTTTCTTCAATGCCTTAAATTTCTTGTCAAATAGATCTTTCACTTCCTTGGTTAGAGTTACCCCAAGATATTTTATGCTGTTTGTGGCTATTGTGAAAGGTGAAGCTTCTCTGAATTCCCTCTCTGCTTCCATATCCTTTGTGTATAAGAGGGCGACTGATTTTTTGGAGTTGATCTTGTATCCTGCCACATTACTAAAGGTGTTTATCAGCTGTAAAAGTTCTTTGGTGGAGTTTTGGGGGTCGCTTATGTACACTATCATATCATCTGCAAATAACGAAAGTTTCACTTCTTCCTTTCCGATTCGAATCCCCTTGATCCCCTTATGTTGTCTTATTGCTATTGCTAGAACTCCAAGTACTATATTGAAGAGGTATGGAGAGAGTGGACAGCCTTGTCGTGTTCCTGAGTTTAGTGGGATGGCTTTAAGTTTCTCTCCATTTAATTTGATGTTAGCCTTCGGCTTGCTGTATATAGCTTTTATTATATTTAGGTATGACCCTTGTATCCCTAATCTCTCCAATACTTTTATCATAAAGGGGTGTTGAATTTTGTCAAATGCTTTTTCAGCATCTAATGAAATGATCATATGGTTTTTTTCTTTCAGTTTATTTATATGCTGGATTACATTGATAGATTTTCGTATGTTGAACCAGCTCTGCATCCCTGGGATGAAGCCTACTTGATCATAATGGATAATTTTCCTAATGTGTTCTTGGATTCGGTTTGCCAGTATTTTGTTGAGGATTTTTGCATCGGTGTTCATGAGTGAGATTGGTCTATAATTTTCTTTCTTGGTTGAGTCTTTGTGCGGTTTTGGTATCAGAGTAACTGTAGCTTCATAAAAGGAATTTGGCAACGCCTCTTCTGTTTCTATATTGTGAAATACATTAAGGAGTATAGGTATTAGGTCTTATTGGAAGTTCTGGTAGAATTCCGCATTGAAACCATCTGGTCCTGGGCTTTTTTTTTTAGGGAGGTTTTTGATAACCTCTTCTAATTCTTTGCAACTAACAGGTCTATTTAGATTGTTCACCTGGTCCTGGTTTAACTTTGGTATATGGTATTTATCTAAAAAAGTGTCCATTTCCTTTACATTTTCCAATTTTGTGGCATATAGGCTTTTGTAGTAAGATCTAATGATTCTCTGAATTTCCTCTGTGTCTGTGGTTATGTCCCCCTTTTCATTTCTGATCTTATTAATTTGCAAATTCTCTCTCTGCCGTTTGATTAGTTTGGATAGGGGTTTGTCAGTCTTGTTGATTTTCTCCAGGAACCAGCTTTTTGTTTCATTGATTCTTTGGATTGTTTTCTGTGTTTCTATTTTGTTGATTTCAGCCCTCAGTTTGATTATTTCCAGTCTTCTACTCCTCCTAGGTGAGTCTGCTTCTTTTTTTTTCTAGAGCTTTCAGTTGGGCTGTTAAGTCTCCAATGTGAGCTTTCTCTGTTTTCTTTAAGTGGGCACTTAGTGCTATGAACTTTCCTCTCAGGACTGCTTTCATAGTGTCCCATAAGTTTAAGTATGTTGTTTCTTTATTTTCATTGAATTCCAGGAAGACTTTAATTTCTTTCTTAATTTCTTCCTTAATCCAGGTATGGTTCAGTAGTTGACTGTTCAGTTTCCATGAGTTTGTAGGCTTTTTGGGGGTAGCTTTGTTGTTGAATTCTAACTTTAATCCATGGTGATCTGATAAGACACAGGTGGTTATACTAATTTTTTTTTGTAACTGTGGATGTTTGCTTTGTTACCGACTATGTGGTCGATTTTTGAGAAGGTTCCATGAGCTGCAGAGAAGAAGGTATATTCTTTCCTATTTGGGTGGAATGTTCTATAGATGTCTGTTAAGTCCATTTGATTCATTACCTCCATTAATTCTCTTATTTCTCTGTTAGGTTTCTGTCTGATTGACCTGTCCATTGGTGATAGAGGGGTGTTGAAGTCTCCTACTATTAGTGTGTGCGGTTTGATGGCTGCCTTGAGTTTTAGTAATGTTTCTTTTATGTACGTGGGTGCTTTTATATTAGGGACATAGATGTTCAGAATTGAGACTTCATCCTGCTGAACTGTTCCTGTTATGAGTATACAATGCCCCTCTCCATCTCTTCTGATTGATTTAAGTTTGAAGTCAACTTTGTTAGAGATTAGTATGGCCACACCTGCTTGTTTCTTAGGTCCATTTGCTTGATAAGCCTTTTCCCAGCTCTTTACTCTGAGTAGGTGCCTGTCTTTGTGGTTGAGGTGTGTTTCTTGCAAACAGCAGAATGTTGGATCCTGTTTTCGTATCCAATCTCTTAGCCTGTGCCTTTTAATAGGTGAATTGTGTCCATTGACATTAAGTGATATTAATGACCAGTGGATGTTAACTCCGGTCATATTTTTAGTCGTAGAGTTTGTGTGTTTCCCTTCTTTGATTTGTGTTGGTGAAGGGTCTCTAGATGTCTGAGTTATTGTGGTCATTGTTGGACTCCTTGGTTAGTGATTTTCCTTCTATTACTTTCTGTAAGGCTGGATTTGTGGCTGCGTATTGTTTAAATTTGTTTTTATCCTGGAAAATTTTATTTTCTCCATTTATAGTGAATGAAAGTTTGGCTGGGTATAGTAATCTGGGCTTGCATCCATGGTCTCTTAGTTTCTGAAGTACATCTATCCAGGACCTTCTGGCTTTCATGGTTTCCATAGAGAAGTCAGGTGTAAGTCTGATAGGTTTTACCTTTATAAGTAATTTGGCCTTTTTCCTTTGCAGCTCTTAATATTCTTTCCTTATTCTGTATGCTTTGTGTTTTGATAATTATATGGCGAGGGGATGTTCTTTTTTGATCCAGCCTTTCGGTGTTCTGTATGCTTCTTGAACCTTCATAGGTATTATCTTTCTTTAGTTTGGGAAAGTTTTTCTTCTATAATTTTATTAAATATATTTTTCTGGACCATTGAGCTGCACTTCTTCTCCTTCTTCTACTCCTATTATTCTTTAGGTTTGGTCTTTTTATTGTGTCCCATCTTTCCTGAATATTTTGTGATGAGCGTTTGTTGGACTTGCTGTTTTCTTTGATCAGAGTGTTTATTTTCTCTATGGTATCTTCAGAATCTGAGATTCTTTCTTCTATCTCTTGTATTCTGTTGGTTATGCTTGTTTCTGTAGACTCTGTTTGTTTACTTAAATTTTTCCATGTCCAGCCGGCCCTCTGTTTGTGTTTTCTTCTTTGCCTCCATTTCAGTTTTTCAAGTCTTGCACCGTTTCCATTATCTGTTTGATTGTTTTTTCCTTGGTTTTCTAGGGTATCATTCACTGATTTATTCAGTTCTTCAAACTTTCTGTTATATTTCTCATCCATTTCTATTAGGGCATTTTTTTACATGCTGTTTAAGGGCGTCAATCACTTTCATGAAGTCAATCTTTTCTACTTCTTCTTGATTAAGGTTTTCATGTCCTCCCGTTGTGAGGTCGCTGTTTTCTGGTGGCTTCATGTTGCTTTTCAGCTTGTTGGGCGAATTCTTGCCTTTGGCGTCTACCCATCTCTTCTTCCAAATGCTCCCTTATGGATCTTCTTTACCGGATCAGGTGTCCTTGCCTACCCAATGCTGGCTCTCCCCACCGTTGTCTCTCCCCAACGCTGGGTCTCCCCAACACTGGGTCTCCTGGCGCCGAGAGATCAGGCCTCCATGCTGATGGGCAGGTGGCAAACAAAGCGCCTACCCTGCTTGGTGCAGGCAGGCCAAAAGAAACAAAGGAACTCCCGCCCGCTTGGGTGCCCCGAGGATGGGGACCCAGTGCCCAGACAGGCTGGGCTGGGTGATGTTATGTGCAGAAAGAGGGCGGTGGGGCAAAGTGGGGAGGGTTCTGGATGGAAGCTGGGTCGGCTAGGAAGAAAGAGGAGGTATGCAGGGAGTGGGGGCCCTGCCGAGAGCTCAAGAAGGATAGGGGGCCAAGGAACCTCTGAACTCCCCTTCCCGGGCTGGTGCCGCCGGGGCCAGAAACTCACCCCAATGCTGGGTCTCCTGGCCCCTAGAGATCAGGCCAAGTCTATCCCTTTTACTACTTTTAATCCATTTACTGTTCCATTCAAAAACTCTTAATTAGCCTTTTCTCTAAAATGGGCGCTCATGTCCCAGAAGGTTTTCCATTAAAACCACAGCCAAAAAACTCTCTATATGCTGTTACATTCTATCCATTTTCCCATTTTAAGGGAACTGTTCCAAATGCTTTATTTTGAAAGGTACACTAAGGTACAAGTTGCATTTCCTTTATTGTTTTCATGAAGGGCTTAACTATTAGAGCCTGTGTTTGAGCTTTAGGAGAACCCTGAGATACTTGATTTACACTTGGGATAGCGATTCCTCAGTGTGCCTCTGTCATAACCTGCAATTGCTTAGCTCCTTTACCTGCTGTTATTGTGACCTCTGCTTTCATGGCTCCTATCAGTAGAATGTCAGCCCCTAGCTGTAACTGTGGTGTCAATGTTATTTGCCACTACATAGGCAGAACACAAAGTTGCTGAGCCTCTATTGCATTAATTAACAGACTGGGAGATATCAGATGCTTATCCTGTGTTGGGTTACACATGCTGTGCGAGGATCTAGAAGTTCTTGACTAATTTTGATAAACTGAATGAGAGGGGCTCTACATTAGGGTTGCTCTAAAGCCACGTCACTGAAGTGAGGTGAATTATGAATAATGGAACATGAGATGGAAGTAGGCTATCGATTGTGAGCAAATCGTCAAAGTGTCAAGAAGTTTTTAGAAAATCAAGACTTTAAGTGGTAAAGACAAAACAGCCTAGTGTGTCAATAGAGCTGGCCTCCCATACTACCTGGAGATGTGTGACATGCGGATGGGATTTAATTCCCCTCCAACATAATCCTGGAAATACTCAAATTTGTAGTTTAATCTTTGCTCACAAAGTTTTAAAAAGCTGAGTAGAGAACCTCTGGAGAGGCAGGAGGGCGACGTGTTATGGCCTTCTTCATCCTTACGTCTTCTTGTCTGAAAGTTAAAAGCAAGTCTTTAAGCACTGGTTATAAAACCAAAAGAGTGTAGAGCCATCTTTAATCTATTACTGCCCTGAGGAGTGTTAACCTGGTGTGGTGTTACTGTGTTAACCACTTATCCTGATCCAAACATAAGAAAGGTGGAACTTGGGCTATAGGAAACATCAAAGAGCTTGGCACTAATAATTGAGAATACTTTGCTAACAAATGTCACACTTAGTAACTTCCCAAGCCACATTATGCTAGAATGGGAGCCTCCCATGATCACAGACAGACCAAGACTTTTGAATGTTGCAGCCATCCATACTCATAAAATTCCTTTCTTGACTTGTATGAAACCATATAAATATGGACTAAACTCTATGGGATTTTCACTTTTCTCTTTATTTGCACATGATGTATTATTCATGTGAACTTCACAGGATTTATGGTAAAAGCTACCAAATATGCAGTGAGAAATATGTTAGAGCCATGTCCCTTTCCCATTAACTAGATGGTGTCTTGAGTTATTCTGAACTTACTTATGATATCATTTACAAAGGCAAATCAGTTTTAGCACATGGAAATTCTAGCTTAAGACAATTAACAAAATGCTTTTGCCTCTTAATTGTAGCACCTGTGAGACTGTGGTGAGTTTTACTTATTTCAAAAACATAAATCATTTCTGGAAAGATTTCAAAAAAGTCACACTATAATAGATATTGTGAGGTGTTAAGATGGACTATAAGTTTTAGGGAAAGAAGAAGAATAATTTTGAAGTGTTTTACATTAGTATAAATATTGTATACATTGAATCTATCAGTTCAAGATGCATTAATGATGAGGATAATTGTATTAATGGTAAACTATGACTCATCCCTCTATGTGGGGAAGAAAAGACATTCATCAATCCAAAACACATTAAGATGCCACTGGACCCAATTGGCCTAGGTTATTTCACAGTAAAAACCATGAGGATGGCATGGCCATTGGGCTGTGACTACCATTACCTAAACAGAGGACAGGTAGGGACTGAAAGTAACAGGAAACAATCATGGAGCCACCTACATGAGACTGCATTAGGTCCTCTGCACACTTGCTGTGGCTGTTTAGCTTGGGGTTTTCCTGGGACTCCTCCAACAGAGGAAGGAGGGGGTGTTTCTGACTCTTTCGTATGTCCTTGGGACCATTTACCTCCTACTGGATTGCCTCATCCAGCCTCAGTTATGGAGGGTGTGTGCCTAGTCTTATTCCATTCTTGTGTTCTGTTTAATATCCCTGTGAGGCTTGTTATTTTCTGAAGGGAAAAAGGGAAATGGAGGAGCAGTGGACCTGGGGGTGGAGAGAGGAGGAGATATGGGAGGAGTGGAGGGAGGAAAGGCTGGGGTCAGGATGTATTGTATGAGAGAAGAATAAACAAAAAGAGAAAAAGATTAGGAAAACACGAGGCATCAGAGAATGAGTTCTGCCTCCCTTTCACTTCTTAATCTGCTCTGCATATTTATTGACTCCAGAAAGTGTTCTTATTTCTATGTCAGTCAACATAAAACCACTCCTGTGAAGGAATTAAAGGGATTGGAGAGCACAGACTTTTAGAAGTAGGGCCTTTAGAGTAATGGAGAAATCTCACATGTAGAGAGAGTCCTTAACAAGATTAATCTCATTTTTATTTTTGAATAACAGTTATTGGATGAGAGACATTTGTTGCTTTTTAGATAATTATCCAAACCTCAAAGAATAGTTTAGGTGTAGGAGAGAGCAAAAAGTAACCCCAGATTGGGTTGACACCCAAGAACATGAGTGTAAGCTATGATCATAAACAAGCAACATCACCTCAATTGTGCTTTCTTCACAAATAGAAGTAAACACATTTTCCTCATGTTTTATCAATTACTCAAGAAGCAACAGGAGTATCAGTCATTACCACAGGATTTGACCATAGGTTCATTGTCACCCATAACCATTTTTTTTCTAGTGTATGAGACAATATACAGTCCCGAAATGGAGCTAGTAGCCAGGCAGTGGTAGTGCACTCCTTTAATCCCAGCATTTGGGAGGCAGAGGCAGGCAGATCTCTGAGTTCAAGCACAGCTTGGTTTATAGAGCGAGAGTTCCAGGATGGTCAAGGCTACACAGAGAGAGGCTGTCCTCTGGGGCGTGTTACGGGGGCTCGGGCAGGGGGGGGGGGTGGGGGGGGGGGGGGATGGGACTGGCAAGCACAACGAAGCAGACAGGAAACAGGTTCCCGATTCAGCCCGCCTCTGGTGTGCGCTTGCAACCCCTGCAGTCCAACCCTTACTACGTCCTATCGCTCATGGTAACAGTACTCAGAGGAAGGCTCACTGCTTCCAGGTCTGGGCTGGACAGCACTGCCTTCGCGCTGAGGAGGCTCGTCCAGGGCACTGTTCATTCTGCTCTGTGAAGTCTCCACCTCGGGGCAATCCTTTAAAGAGATTTAAAAACCTCCTGACATGTTTGCCATTTAAGCAAGCTGAGTGCAGTTCACGAAGCAGCACGGGACCTGGGAGCGACTTTAGGAAGTGTCAAAATAATGAGTCTTAAAATAACTTCAATTTTTTTTTTGTTTTTTTTTTAATAATTTTTTTATTAAGAAAAGAAGAAAAAAAACATAAACAAAAAACAAGTTTCCACCTCCTCCCAGCCTCCCATTTCCCTCCCCCTCCTCCCACCCTTCTACCCCTCCCCCCACTCCTCTCCCCCTCCCTCTCCAGTCCACAGAGCAGTCCAGGTTCCCTGCCCTGTGGTAAGTCCTAGGTCCTCCCCCCTCCGTCCATATCTAGGAAGGTGAACATCCAAACTGGCTAGGCTTCCACAAAGCCAGCACATTAAGTAGGATCAAAACCCCGTGCCATTGTCCTTGGCGTCTCATCAGCCCTCATTGTTCGCCATGTTCAGAGAGTCCGGTTTTATCCCATGCTTTTTCGGTCACAGTCCAGCTGGCCTTGGTGAGCTCCCAGTAGATCAGCTCCACTGTCTCAGTGGGTGGGTGCACGCCTCGTGGTCCCGACTTCTTTGCTCATGTTCTCCCTCCTTCTGCTCCTCATTGGGACCTTGGGAGCTCAGTCCAGTGCTCCAGTGTGGGTCTCTGTCTCTGTCTCCATCCATCATCAGATGAAGGTTCTATGATGATATGCAAGATATTCGTCAGTATTGCTCTCGGATAGGGTCATTTCAGGTTCCCAATCCTCAGCTACCCAAGGAACTAATGTTTTACTACTACTAATATTGGCAGGATAAATATGATGCTTAGAAACAGTGAAATTCCATAAATATCATAATTCATTCAGAGTATAAGTTCACTTTATCTCTGAAAATGAGTTTGAAGAATTAGCAAAATTTTAAGTTCTATACTGTTAGCATAGGAAGTACAGTTGTTAACCACCTGTAAAGTACATAAAAATGAATCATGTTGTTGGTTTACTGAAGATTTCTTTCAAATAGCAAATGTTCATAAAAATAATCAGCATATAAATAATCTATATGAGAGGAGAACATAAAAAATGCATTGGCTTTTATTATTAGACTTCTGATCCATATCTATTTAAACATATCTGTTGATGACAAAAAACTGAGGAGCTGCAAAATGTGTATGTTTTAAGTGTACAAAAACCAATATTTGATATTATAGATTTTTGCATACAAAGGAGACAAATTTCATATTAGTGAAAGACTAGGTAGATGGAGTATGGTATTAATGGTATTAATGAAATGAGAAAATGGAAATGTTCTAATTTATAGACTGAATGTTAAATTGTTGCTTGAGGTCATCAATCTCTTGGACTTTGATTATTTTACATACATTGTAAATTTAAGAAAATAGAATATATCATCTTTGGACAAAATTACAAGTACTGATTATGTTAAATATGTGAATATATATTTATATGTTTTAATCTGTGTTCTTTATACTACCTCAATTTTTGGGAAAGTATCTCAAAAATAAATGAATTTATTACACTAAAAAAAAAAAAATAATAATGAGTCTTGTTCCTTTTCTGCAAGAAGGGCTTCAGCACCTCTCTGCTCTTCCTTATGCTTGCCTGCAGGCAAGGTTTTAGTTTGGACAGAGTTACTCTCTTTGGGGTTTTCAGTTCCTCTTATATTTTCTATGTTCCCCTCTCCCTCTTTTTATTATTTCATCTCTGCTTTTATTTTGTTTTTCTTCTCTTCTTGTTGTCCTGTTATCAGTGAGGCAGTATGAACTGATGCCCTACTATTTGTGAATTATAAGAGGCCATAATGTCCCACGCTCAGAAATGCTCAGGGTCCTGTGGTAGGAAGATACTGTGTTCCAGTGCAGTTCTTCGTCTCGGCAGGACTGAGCACGGCGCCCGTGCCTATAACTTGGGATATGTGGCTTCTCTCCTACACACACCGTTTTTCCCTCAGTGGTACCCTCATATCCCTTCTCTCCTACACACACCGTTTTTCCCTCAGTGATACCCTCATATCCCTTCTCTCCTACACACACCGTTTTTCCCTCAGTGGTACCCTCATATCCCTTCTCTCCTACACACACCGTTTTTCCCTCAGTGGTACCCTCATATCCCTTCTCTCCTACACACACCGTTTTTCCCTCAGTGGTACCCTCATATCCCTTCTCTCCTACACACATCTTTTTCCTCTCAGTGGTACCTTCACATCCCTTCCCACTCACTACTGTTCGCTTTGTTGCTGTCCTCCACTCTCCCAGTTCACCTCCTTTAAGAGGTGCTGTGTTGTATGAGGCTTTTTCTTATGGGTCGCCAACCAGCACCCAAATCATGACACAGAGACTTATTATTAGTTTTGAATGCTCAGTGTTAGCTTAGCTCTTTCCTGGCCAGCTCTTTTAACTTAAATTAAACTGTTTCTCTCTCTTCTGCTTCAGAGCTTGCTTGCTTTTTTTCTTCCTTCCTTCCTTCCTTCCTTCCTCCCTCCCTCTTTCTTTCTTTCTTTCTTTCTTTCTTTCTTTCTTTCTACACATCTTAACTTTCACTGCATCTTGTGTCTGGCTGGCAGCTGCTTAGCTTCCGGCCCAGTGTGGCTCTCTTTCTTTCCTTCCTCATCTCTGGAGCCTAGAGTTCTCCTCCTATTTATTCTTTCTACCTGGAAGCCCCACCTATCCTTTGTCTGCCTAGCTATTGGCCATTCAGCTGTTTATCAGACCAATCAGGTGCTTTAGGCAGGCAGGGTGAAACAGATGTAACACATCTTTATTTAATTAAGCAGATGCAGCATAAACAAATGTAGTGCATCTTTGCCCAGTTCAGATAATATTCCACAACACTGTGTGCTCAATCTCTCCTTATTCTATGATGTCTAAAGGGACCACTGGCCTGCACACCAAAGCCTCATACAGAGCTAATATACTCCTCTTGATTGTCTTTACTCAGTGTGGAAGATCTTGGCCTGAGTTCACGCTCTTGGAGCCAGCCCAAGAACTATCATTTCTTGTCTTCCATCCTATATTCAAACATCAGCCAAAGATTAGAGTTTATAACTACTATATTTTTCTCAGATTGTTTTCACCTCCTCTCAAAAAAAATTTCTCAGAACTCTTTGGAAGATGTTAGATGAAGATGCTAGAGTGATTTCACCAGCCTTTCCTCTCTCCTTACATTCCCTCCCTGATCACTAAAATCATCTTTCTGAAGCTATGTTTTATTTTCATCATTTTGCGGCTTGCTTCTGTCTGTTGCTCCTAGATACATAAATGATAATATTTAAATATGTTAACACAGACTCCAGCTTATGCTGTTCTAATCCTAGTTCATCTGGTCTCTTGTCACTCTTCATAGAGTGCTCATAACTATGTTCAGTATACTGCCTTCAATTCTACTTAACAGGTTCTCTGTCCTAGATAGTCCCCATCTGGTTTCCTTAGGCCATGTCAAATTGATATAGTTGTGGATAATATTTTATTCCTCTGCCCTGGACATATACAGCATGATGGAACTATTAGGAAGCTGAGAAGACAGGAGAAGCTGTTGCCAGCAAATAAGAGATATGGGCTCTATATCCTTATAGGAAGACACTCCAATGTGTTCTTTGCTTTATCACAAAGGTCTCTGTATTGGATCATTTTATGTCAACTCAACATAGTTACAGTCATTTTGGAAGAAGGTACCTCAGTTAAAAACATAAGCCTAGTCTGACCTGTGGGAAAGCTTATATGCATTTTCTTGATCGATGATTCCTACAGGAGGCATAAGCTTGAGGTAGATGGTGCCACAGCTGAGCAGGCAATCCTGGGTGCTGAAAAAAATAAAGGATGAGAGAGGCGGAGCGGCGGCGGCCAGACGCGCAGAGGCGGAGCGGCGGCGGCCAGACGCGCAGAGGCGGAGCGGCGGCGGCCAGACTCGGCGGAGCGGCGGCGGCCAGACGCGCAGAGGCGGAGCGGCGGCGGCCAGACGCGGCGGAGCGGCGGCGGCCAGACGCGGCGGAGCAACACCGCATACAGGAAGAGGCTTTCGGGGACCGGCTCAGAGGCAGACCCAAGTGGCGGGAACAGGCGTGCAATAAGGAGAGCAGATCGCCCTACTACAATCGAATCAAAGAGGTAGGCCTTTGGTTGGCCAGGTCACTGGCACAAGGGGAGCCTGGTCCTGTCCTGAAGATCCTTCGGAGGGGTGAGAGGGTTCTTGGCCTGCAGCAGGAACCACGAAAGAGAGTGAGGGCATTTTGTAAGCGGAGCCCTTGGCCAGCAGGGAAACCTGATCCGGTTTCTAAAGGATCCATTGGATAGGATCAATAGGAGGAGATGGGCAGGCGCCAAGGCAAGAACTCACCCAATAATCCGAAAAACAACATGAAAACATCAGAACCCAATGATCTTACAACAGAAGTATTTGAACAACCTAACACAGAAGAAGTGGAAAAAATCGACTTTATGAAGATAATAGAGTCCCTTAAACAACATGTAAAAAATGCCCTTATAGAAATGGATGAGAAGTATAACAAAAAGTTTGAAGAAATGAGTAAATACGTACATGATACCCTGGGAAACCAAGAAAAAACCATCAAACAGGTAATGGAAACAGTTCAAGAATTGAAAACTGAAATGAAGGCAAAGAAGAAAATACAAACTGAGGACCAGCTGGATATGGAAAATCTAGGCCAACGAGCAGAGTCTACAGAAACAAGCATAATCAATAGAATACAAGAGCTAGAAGAAAGACTCTCAGATGCTGAGGACACCATAGAGAAAATAAACGAACAGATCAAAGAAAACAGCAAAGCCAACAAATTCTCAACACAAAACATTCAGGAACTATGGGACACAATAAAAAAACCAAACCTAAGAATAATAGGAATAGAAGAAGGAGAAGAGTCACAGCTCAAAGGCCCAGAAAATATTTTCAACAAAATTATGGAAGAAAACTTTCCCAACTTAAAGAAAGATATTCACTTAAATATTCAAGAAGCATATAGAACACCAAACAGACTGGATCAAAGAAAAACATCTCCTCGCCATATAATAATCAAAACACAAAATATACAGGTTAAAGAAAAAATATTAAGAGCTGCAAAAGAAAAAGGGCAAGTAACTTATAAAGGTAAACCGATCAGACTTACACCTGACTTCTCGATGGAAACTATGAAAGCCAGAAGGTCCTGGATAGAGGTTCTGCAGAAGCTAAGAGACCATGGATGCAAACCCAAACTACTATACCCAGCCAAGCTATCATTCATTATCAATGGAGAAAACAAAACATTCCAGGATAAGAACAAATTTAAACAATACGTAGCCACAAATCCAGCCCTACAGAAAGTAATAGAAGGAAAATCGCAACCCAAGGAATCCAACACTGCCAACACTGCCTACAATAACCCAGGCATCTAATGACCCTTCACGAGCACATCTCAAAGAAGGGAGACAATCTCTACTACCAAAAGCAATAAGAATAACCGGAGTAAACAACCACTGGTCATTAATATCACTTAATATTAATGGGCTCAATTCACCTATAAAAAGGCACAGGCTAAAAGATTGGATACGAAAACAGGATCCAACATTCTGCTGTTTGCAAGAAACACATCTCAACCACAAAGACAGGCACCTACTCAGAGTAAAGGGTTGGGAAAAGGTGTTTCAAGCAAATGGTCCTAAGAAAAAAGCAGGTGTGGCCATACTAATTTCTAACAAAACTGACTTCAAACTAAAATCAATCAGAAGAGACCGAGACGGTCACTTTATACTCATAACAGGAACAATTCATCAGGAGGAGGTCTCAATCCTGAATATATACGCCCCCAATATAAAAGCACCTACTTATGTAAAAGAAATATTACTAGAACTCAAGGCAGACATCAAACCACACACACTAGTAGTAGGAGACTTCAACACACCTCTCTCTCCAAGGGACAGGTCAATCAGACAGAAACCTAATAGAGAATTAAGAGAATTATTGGAGGTAATGAAGCAAATGGACTTAACAGACATCTATAGAACATTCCACCCAAATAGGAAAGAATATACCTTCTTCTCTGCAGCTCATGGAACCTTCTCAAAAATTGACCACATACTCGGAAACAAAGGAAACCTCCACAGATACAAAAAAATATCAGTGTCCACCTGTGTCTTATCAGATCATCACGGATTAAAATTAGAAGGCAACAACCACGCTGCCCCCAAAAAACCGACAAACTCATGGAAACTGAACAGTCAACTATTGAACCACACCTGGGTCAAGGAAGAAATCAAGAAAGAAATTAAAGTCTTCCTTGAATTTAATGAAAATAAAGGGACAACATACTCAAACCTATGGGACACAATGAAAGCAGTGCTAAGAGGAAAGTTCATAGCACTAAGTGCCCACTTAAAGAAAACGGAGAATGCATACATTGGGGAATTAACAACACACCTGAAAGCTCTAGAAAAAAAAGAAGCAGACGCGCCCAGGAGAAGTAGAAGACTGGAAATAATAAAACTGAGGGCTGAAATCAACAAAATAGAAACACAGAAAACAGTCCAAAGAATCAATGAAACAAAAAGCTGGTTCTTGGAGAAAATCAACAAGATCGACAAACCCCTATCCAAACTAATTAAACGACAGAGAGAGAACACACAAATAAATAAGATCAGAAATGAAAAGGGGGACATAACCACAGACACAGAGGAAATTCAGAGAATCATTAGATCTTACTACAAAAGCCTGTATGCCACAAAACTGGAAAATACAAAAGAAATGGACATTTTTTTAAATAAGTACCACATACCAAAGCTAAACCAAGACCAGGTGAATGATCTAAATAGACCGGTTTCTCGCGAAGAATTAGAAATGGTTATCAAAAATCTCCCTTCGAAAAAAAGCCCAGGACCAGATGGTTTCAATGCAGAATTCTACCAGAACTTCCAAGAAGAACTAATACCTATACTCCTTAATGTATTTCACAATATAGAATCAGAAGAGTCATTGCCAAATTCCTTTTATGAAGCTACAGTTACCCTGATACCAAAACCACAAAAAGACCCAACCAAGAAAGAGAATTACAGACCGATCTCACTCATGAACATTGATGCAAAAATTTTCAATAAAATACTGGCAAACCGAATCCAAGAACACATAAGAAAAATTATCCATTATGATCAAGTAGGCTTCATCCCAGAGATGCAGGGCTGGTTCAACATACGCAAATCTATCAATGTAATCCACCATATAAATAAACTGAAAGAAAAAAACCATATGATCATTTCACTAGATGCTGAAAAAGCATTCGACAAAATTCAACACCCCTTTATGATAAAGGTCTTGGAGAGAATAGGGATACAAGGGTCCTACCTAAATATAATAAAAGCTATTTACAGCAAGCCAACAGCTAACATTAAATTAAACGGAGAAAAACTCAAAGCCATCCCACTTAAATCAGGAACACGACAAGGATGTCCACTCTCTCCATACCTCTTCAATATAGTGCTTGAAATTCTAGCAATAGCAATAAGACAACATAAGGAGATCAAGGGGATTCGTATTGGAAAGGAAGAAGTTAAGCTTTCGTTATTTGCAGATGATATGATAGTGTACATAAGCGACCCCAAAAATTCTACCAAAGAACTCCTACAGCTGATAAACAGCTTTAGTAATGTGGCAGGATACAAGATCAACTCCAAAAAATCAGTTGCCTTCCTATACACTAAGGATAAGGAAGCAGAGAGGGAAATCAGAGAAGCATCACCTTTCACGATAGCCACAAAGAGCATAAAATACCTTGGGGTAACCCTGACCAAGGAAGTGAAAGATCTACTTGACAAGAACTATAAGTCTTTGAAGAAAGAAATTGAAGAAGACACCAGAAAATGGAAAGACCTCCCTTGCTCTTGGATTGGGAGGATCAACATAGTAAAAATGGCAATTCTACCAAAAGCAATCTATAGATTCAATGCAATCCCCATCAAAATCCCATCAAAATTCTTCACAGATCTGGAGAAGACAATAATCAACTTTATATGGAAAAACAAAAAACCCAGGATAGCCAAAACAATCTTATACAATAAAGGATTGTCTGGAGGCATTACCATCCCTGACTTCAAACTCTATTACAGAGCTACAGTATTGAAAACAGCTTGGTATTGGCATAAAAACAGAGAAGTCGACCAATGGAATCGAATAGAAGACCCTGACATTAACCCACAAACCTATGAACACCTGATCTTCGATAAAGGAGCTAAAAGTATACAATGGAAAAAAGAGAGCATCTTCAACAAATGGTGCTGGCAAAACTGGATGTCAATCTGTAGAAGAATGAAAATAGATCCATTTCTATCACCATGCACAAAACTCAAATCCAAATGGATTAAAGACCTCAATATCAGTCCGAACACACTGAACCTGATAGAAGAGAAAGTGGGAAGTACTCTACAGCACATGGGCACAGGAGACCACTTCCTATGTATAACCCCAGCAGCACAGACACTAAGGGCATCATTGAATAAATGGGACTCCCTGAGGCTGAGAAGCTTCTGTAAAGCAAAGGACACTGTCACTAAGACAAAAAGACAACCCACTGACTGGGAGAAGATCTTCACCAACCCTGCTACTGACAAAGGTTTGATCTCCAAAATATATAAAGAACTCAAGAAACTAGACCGTAAAAGGCTAATCAACCCAATTATAAAGTGGGGCACTGATCTGAACAGAGAATTCTCAACAGAAGAACTTCAAATGGCCAAAAGACACTTAAGGTCATGCTCAACTTCCTTAGCGATCAGGGAAATGCAAATCAAGACAACTTTAAGATACCACCTTACACCTGTCAGAATGGCGAAAATAAAAAACACCAATGATAGCCTTTGCTGGAGAGGTTGTGGAGAAAGGGGTACACTCACCCATTGCTGGTGGGAATGCAAACTTGTGCAACCACTCTGGAAAGCAGTGTTTCGGTTTCTCAGGAAATTCGGGATCAACCTACCCCTGGATCCAGCAATACCACTCTTGGGAATATACCCAAGAGAGGCCCTATCATACAACAAAAGTATATGCTCAACTATGTTCATGGCAGCATTGTTTGTAATAGCCAGAACCTGGAAACAACCTAGATGCCCTTCAACGGAAGAATGGATGAAGAAAGTATGGAATATATACATATTAGAGTATTACTCAGCAGTAAAAAACAAGGACTTCTTGAATTTTGCATACAAATGGATGGAAATAGAAAACACTATCCTGAGTGAGGTAAGCCAGACCCAAAAAGAGGAACATGGGATGTACTCACTCATATTTGGTTTCTAGCCATAAATAAAGGACATTGAGCTTATAATTCATGTTCCTAGAGAAGCTAAATAAGAAGGTGAATCCAAAGACAAACACATAGGCATCCTCAGGAATATTAACCTTCATCAGGCGATGAAAGGAGACAGAGACAGAGACCCACACGGGAGCTCCGGACAGAAATCTCAAGGTCCAAATCAGGAGCAGAAGGAGACGGAGCACGAGCAAGGAACTCAGGACCACGAGGGGTGCACCCACACACTAAGACAATGGGGATGTTCTATTGGGATCTCACCATGGCCAGCTGGCCTAGGCCTGAAAAAACATGGGATAAATCCGGACTAGCTGAACATAGCGGACAATGAGGAATACTGAGAATTCAAGAACAATTGCAGTGGGTTTTTGATCCTACTGCACGTACTGGCTTTGTGGGAGCCTAGGCAGTTTGGATGCTCACCTTACGAGACCTGGATAGAGGTGGGCAGTCCTTGGGCTTCCCACAGGTCAGGGAACCCTGATTGCTCTTCGAGCAGATGAGGGAGGGGGACTTGATCGGGGGAGGGGGAGGGAAATGGGAAGCGGTTGTGGGGACGAGGCAGAAATCCTTAATAAATAAATGAATTTAAAAAAAAAATAAAGGATGAGCAAGGTATATGGAAAAAGCTAGTAAGCAATGTTCTTCCATTGGCTTCTGCATCAGTTCCTGCCATTCTCAGTAATGGAGTATGACCTGAATGTTGTAAGATAGAATAAACCCGCCCCCCAAGTTATGCTCTGTCAAGTTGTTTTAGCACAAGAGAAACCTTAAATCTGTTCACAATTATAAGTGACTCGCCAGGTCTCACAGTGTCCATCTACTTCTTAAGTCAAGTCTAGAACTTCTTTTTCCCATGTATCTGACCAACTCCACAGCTTGGCCTCAAAGGATCAACATTCATATGGACTGGTGGGCAGACCCTGTTTCCTAGATCACATAAAACACAGTCATTCCTGGATATCACTTTGAAGTGACGTTCACTGATTTTTGTAGCCAAAAGAGAGTCCTTTGTTTATTTGTTTTTTTTTATTAAACTGTGCCATTCCTGATAAGGTTGTTTATTTTCTATTATATTTTGTTTTTGTTGTTGTTTTATTTTGTTTGAGAACTGGTCTGGCTATGCATCCCTAACTGGCTTGATCTGTGGCAATCCTTCCTCCTCAGCTCGCTGGTGCTAGAACTTCAATATGAACACCACACTTAGAGTAGGGCTGTTTCCTCATAGTCGTGATGTGCACTATGGTCCTGTTTCTAGTGTCCCTCTGCTTCTGTTTCTAGTGACACTCACTGTGTCAATAGTTGCCACATTTATTGAGGCTTTTCTAGCAGGGTGAGTGATCTGATTTGTGAGTAATTGCTTGAGGTGTTTATTTTGTAGGTGTGAGATAGCACACCATGCCTGTTGACAATGATTTTGTTGTGAGGGAACTCCCAGGAAGGCAGTGGCTTCTAAGATAATGACACTGTTGTCTTGGAGCAGTGTGTTCTCCAGTTCATATGCTCTCATGCTCCAAATCAGGTACATGGCCTCTATGCTTATTTTCTTCCTGTTTCTTTTGATGGGTGGCAGAGACATTCATTCTAGTTTTGAAAGGCATATTCCATATAGGTGTAGAGGAAAATGATCTTTTCAGTGCCTTTAGAATATTAAACACTTCCCTATCCTGGCTCCAGTTTCAATTAACCATTCAGATTTTCATTTGCCTCCCTGATTTTACAGACACCAGCTTTATTCTGTCTCTCTTTACATGAAGAGAAGTATCTCAATCTGCTAGTTTCTTTCAGGTTGAGCAGTTCAGCTTGGCTCAGCTTCCCTAGGAGATGACTCTCAACCCCGCATAGTTAATGGGGCACACACCCACTGCCCCCATGACTTCCGCTCCCTGGGGTTGCTTTTTATCATGGGTGTCTTAATATTTCACTCAGATTGCTTTCCGCAAAGGTAGAGGACTCCACAGTAATCCCCCACCCACACCTACGTTTCTAACAGTTCTTGAAAATTATTCTTGTCCTTCCTTAATATTGATTTCTACTTTTATAGACATTGTATTCCCACTCTGTAATTGCTTATTTTCCTTTTATCACTTTATTCCCTTAAAAATATCACTCCAACAAATAATTACACAGTTCAGAATGGAGGATTTCTTTTTAGTGATGAGGACAGGGCAAGTGGCCAAAACAATCCTCAATATAAACCTGTGTGACAAAGTGGAAACAACTCTTTATTACTTGTTTATATTTTTATTTAATTTTAGCTTGACAGTTCTCTCATGATTTTGGCCTTTTGCCAAAAATGTTTTCTAGGCCACATTTTTGCCTTACATTCAAGTATCTGTCTTTATCTTAATCTTTCCTTCAGAAGCTATTGACATTGTAGAAAGAGTTTTCCTCACTTTCTTTAACAAATATTTTGAACATTACCCACTAATGCTCTGTCTGGTACTCAAGTAAACCTTAGGGGAATTGCACTTTAACAACTGTTGGCTGTCCTGAAACATTCCCTCTTGTAGGGAAGCTCACTGGGTCTCAAAATACTAAAGGTGGGCTTGTTAAGACGCAAGAAAAGTCATGAATCTCAGGAGGCACTAAAACTTGCAAGACTCACAAAGTTCCCACGTCCCAAAGATGAATAAGCAGTCAGGACCACCGAGGAAAGAAGGCTCAATGTGCCAATGCCCAACTAATCTTTCGGACAACTCCAGGGTTTCAGCATCTATGGCCACCAGAGCTGGACTATGCTTTCTGTGAGCTGCCTTTGATTTAACCACACTCCTCGAATACTGTTCACTAATATTATTGTCTGTAACCCCAGTAAGCTGTCTGTTATGGGTTCCCTATCTGGGAAGAGAAGAGTTTGTGTGTCTCTCCCAGTGTCATACAACACATGATGAGTTTGTCATACAGAAGACAAATGCCAAATGCTTGGATCTTTATGGGATAGCACTCAGCTAATTGTTGCCTCTTTGCAACTCTTGACTCTGTCTCACTCCCTAGTCACCTGCCTTAGTCTAGTGCTGAGGCTACTAGAGGTAATTACATTATTTTAACATCATTTCAGAGATTTCTACACTCTTCCTTGTGGATGAATTAGCAAACCCAGTGTTAATTCTTGAGACTGAAGAATTGTTTCTTGTTCCTTTGTTTTTATTATGCAGGGAAAGAGAAGAGGATATGTCATAAAATTTTTATAGTTAAGATTTCAGTAGTGTTCAGAGGAAGAAGAGAACTAACTCTGCAACACAGAATTTTGGCAGAGTTGCCTGCTTTGTCATTTGCAGGCTCTTGTGGCTGTTTCTGGAAGCAGATGACATTTCATGCTGGTCACATTTTGTGTTGGAAGTCCTTTAGTTCCTGAGTCAGTTCTGCAACACAAGCAGCGCTGAGCCTTCATGCAGATCCTTCTGTGACAACGATGGAGTCTAATATAAAAGGGACCTTTGCTGTGCCTTATAAAGATCTCCTTGCTGAAGTGATTCTGTTAAACAGTGCAGCAAATGTTCTTCTAAAGTACTTCTCCACACTGCTCTTTTTCTAAAGGTCTAAGCCCATTTGTCAAAGGATAAATTTGCTGCAGCCCACTGAGATTCACAGTATAAACTCCACTGTTTTGGGAACTCTGACTCATAGGGTTACTTACAGATCTCCTGTCGCTTTATCATGCTTATTACTTCCAAAATTTACCCATTCTTTAATTTTATTTCTTAACAATTTGCCTAAGTTTCTATCTTCTTACCCACAACTCAAAATTATCAACTATTTATGCTGGAGTCTTGAAACACATGCTGTTTCCTTGCCATTCTTGGGAGTTTTTTAGTAACTTGATACAAAAAATTAGGTTTAGCAACTTCTTATAATGTCTTTGGAACCAGTAGCCTGTGCTAAATACTGGGCCATAGTTAATGCTGCATGATCTGAGATTAGAACAAGAACATACAAGCATTGCACTGTAAGATTTTCCACTCACATGGATTTGGTCCACTTGAAGGACAGTCTTTATATAGATAATAGTTTGTCTTCTTGTGTGTTTAGTTTCCTAAACTATAGAGTGAAGTGTCATTATTTTCTGAAAGTGTGTTGATAAGAATAGCATCATTGGTGATTTTACATGCTCAGACACTGTGTGTGATGCTGCTGCAGTTTGCCCACAGTCCACGTTGGAGACATACGGCTTCATTGGTGATTTTACATGCTTAGTCACCATGTGTGGTGTTGTTGCAGTTGGCCCACAGTACACCTAGGAGACATACGGCTTCATGAGGCCCATTTTGTATTAACACACTGAGTCAAAGAGGTGGCACACTTAATCAGAGACACAAAACGGCCGAGATACAGAAACTAACTTAGTCCTGATTGAGTTTTTCTCTGCTCTGAGGTCATCTTATGTTAAATTTCAACATAACGGCAGACTCTTTATATACTTCTCTCCCCCCTGAGCTTGCTATGCCAGCTCAATCTTCTGATCTTCTATACTGTAACTCCTGGTGGGATACACTCTCACTACTAAGGCTCAGACACACTCTTCACTTACATATGTGTCACAAATAGTCTCTGAGACTCAGTGAATTCCAAGTATCTTTCCCCAGCTGACCTGAGGGTTTAATGTATTTCTCTCACTCAAGTTAATGCTAACATTATTAGTAACGGGCATTACTAAATACCAGGGTGTTGGGAGCGCAAAGTCCTTGTACTCACAGACCTACAGGGAAAGCAGGAATGCTAAGCACACAGGAGCGTCTGCTCAATGGAATGGATACATAACCTGTTCTTCCATCCAGAAGATGGAAGGATTGGAGGTGATTAAGAGCCTGACGATCTGTGTTATCACTTGGGCTAGGCCATATCAAGCTAATACAACCAGGACCGGAGATGGCTAATAATCTAACTGGCATTTGCATTATCTGTACAGTAGGGGGCTTTCCCAAACTCCCCAAGCAGGGCCAGAGATGACTCATAACCCAAATGACCCCTACGGAATGTATGACTGAGACCAGGTCAGATCCTTCCCTGGGCCCTTAAACTAGGACAGAGAGCTTATCTCGAGAATCCAGCTTCTGGGAAGAAATAGCACATGCCTTGAATTGAGTTTCTGTGTAATTATGCTTTCCTGTGCACTGGGGATTGTATTACACCTGGAAACTTCCAGATTGCATTGTGTTTAAACATACTGGCAATAAACTGCCTGGCATCAGACTCAACCTGAACCAAGTTTGCAATCTCACCTCTTTGGGGTTCTTTCCCTGCCTGACACCTTCAGGAACTCCCTCAGCTTGGAAACACTGACACCTTTTTAAAGCAAAACTTCCTTATCTACATTCTCACCCTAAGTGTGATGACCCTTTCCTTTCTCCCTGGAGCTCCAGGCTTAACTCAGAGAAAACTCCCTTCTTATATCTGAGTGTCAGTTGCATTCACTTTTTTTTTTAAAAATAGAAACATTAAGTTTGTAATAACAATATTGGGAAGTTGAGCAGCCTATAATTAGTGATCCTAGAGAAGCTTAATAAGGAGAACCCAAAGAAAAACATATAGGCATCCTCCTGAATATTAAACTTCAGCAAGTGATGAAAGGAGACAGAGACAGAGACCCACATTGGAGCACAGGACTGAAATCTCAAGGTCCAAATCAGGAGCAGAAGGAGAGAGAGCACGAGCAAGGAACTCAGGACCATGAGGGGTGCACCCACACACTGAGACAATGGGGATGTTCTACTGGGAACTCACCAAGACCAGCTGGCCTGGGTCTGGAAAAGCCTGGGATAAAACCGGACTCTCTGAACATAGTGGACAATGAGGACTACTGAGAACTCAAGAACAATGGCAATGGGTTTCTGATCCTACTGCACGCACTGGCTTTGTGGGAGCCTAGGTAGTTTGGATGCTCAACTTACTAGACCTGGATGGAAGTGGGGGTTCCTTGGACTTCCCACAGGACAGGGAACCCTGAGTGCTTTTCGGGCTGGGGGGGGGACTTAATTGGGGTAGGGGGAGGGAAATGGGAGGAGGTGGCGGGGAAGAGACAGAAATCTTTAATAAATAAATAAATTAAAAAATAAAAAAAAATATTGGGAGCTGCAAAAACAAAAGTAAACATAAATTCTTTGCAACGTGTCACAGTCCCATTTATTTCTCTAAAATACCCACTCTTGTTCCCGAGGAGAAATCTGTAAACACAGACAGAGTTCAACACTCCCCGGATGTAGGTTTGGGAAGCTCTGCATTCAGAATTTGCTACTTCAGAATTGGCTGTGGAAAATCGCACCACAGAGAAAGGGTAGGCATTTGTGTCCTGTTATTCTGTGCTTGTCCTAGCAGTCTGATGATGGGATGTGGGCTGGAGAACTGAGAATCTTCTGCTGTCCATTTTGACTTAGTAACTAGATTCCTCTCTTTTCTGAAATCCCCTGTCCTTTAAATTCATGCTCTGATTGATCTCTTCAGTTCTATTCATTTCCAGGATAGAAGTGAGTGGCCAGTAGCTAACACTTTTCCACTTCTTGCTTATTACTATTGTAGACCACCAAAGTCAGAAACCAGTACGATCACCCGAAGGTCAGCTGTGCTTTGTTCTGGCTTCCATCTCTCATGCACCCTGATTCCTGAGGGCTATGTTCTGTTTGCTGAGCACCACAGCTAAGGTTGGCCATGCCAACTCACTTCCTGCTTTTCTCCATCAGCAACAAGAGGATGCAGTCCAAGTTCCCAGCATTTGCTTCCCTATTGTGATTCCACTGTAGTTAACAGTTCCAAGAATATTAACATCCAGATGCACAAATGACTAGAATCTCTGCTGTTCATTAGAACTGCATTATACTTTAACACAAATTTCTTTTTCAGTTTACTTAGCTTTCCTTCTTCAATCCTCTTCCCCAAAACCTTTCTCTCCCCTTTCCCTTCCCCCCCATATCCTTTCCCCTCCCTTCCCCTCCACATCTCTTCCTTTTCCTCCCCTTCCTCTTTCCTCTTCCTTAGCTTTCCTCTGGCCTAAGCTGACTCCCCACCCCTCTTCTTCTTCCTTTCTTCCTTTCCCCTTATTGTTCCAGATTTTTTTGTCCTTTTGCTTCTTACCTGGTGTCTGAATGAAATGAATTTTCACAATCTCTACATCATACAATAGTTTTTCCTCTGATCTTAGAAACTGTAAAGATGTGTATAACAAGGAATATTTTTTGACTGTTAGAAGGGATTGTAGGACACTGGGCTGAAGGGAAAACGGTGTGAGAAATCAATTCTTTTAGCTCTGGAATCACAGATTTTTCTCAGTAGAATTACATCACTTGATGTTGCTAAGTCTTCATTTCTGTAGTGCTTAGATAACCATTTTGCTATAAATTAATAACTGCATTCCTTGTTAATTATTGATGGATAGTAATTAAAATTCTGGTGACTTGCAACTTTCTGGAAAATAGGAGATTTTTGTCATACCGTCATGATCAGAGGACTTTTAAAACAGAGACTTTGAAAAAAAAAAGCCCTTAAAAAACCCACTTCCCAAATCTGGACTTGTTTTTAAGCCTGTTTTAGATAAGTTATCATCTGTGGAGCTTTCTTATATTGTAGAGTTCTAACTGCACAAATTTATTCCCAGGCCACTGTAACAGACCTAACAATAAGCTCAAGCAGTTTTGGATTTTTGCAACATTAGCCAATGTTAAAACATATAGCATTTTTTATTAAAGATTTCATTTTATTTTCTCTCTCATCTCCTTTAAAATTCCTTTCCTTGATATCTACTTCTATGATATAATAATGACAACAGAGAATAGGTACCAATATCCAACATTGGCTTTATGAACTATACATACATGACTTGTATTCCATTACATCATTTCATCTCATGCAAAGAAATTTCAGATATCATTCTTCCAGATGCCATTGTATGGGGTACAAGGTTGATCCAATCAGAAAAGTGTCATGTGCTTCAGGCCCCTACATCCCCATCTAGTTGTAGAACAAATGGGAACTTCTTTAACTAAGTAGGTGGCAAGGAGAACATTCCAGACTCACCCATATTCATTCCAGCACAAGTGTGAGGAAAGATGTAGCATAGCAGTGGCAAACTTGTTATACATGACTTTCCAAAAATACAATTCATCAAGTTTCTGGGCTTTTAAAGGTAGAAATGTAGCATTGCAAGAAGCTTCACACATATCAAAATGTTTCTTATTGTTTCCAGCAGCCTGTGTTTCAGATCATGTCATACAGTTATACATGTCATACTCCCGAAAAGGTCAGGTGCTTCCAGGTCAAATGTCAAGAAAATAACCAGGAAAGACTGTTGCTCCCTCTAAAAGTGCTTCAACAGATTCATCTCTAAACCCATACTAATAGCAACCTTGTGTATCAGAGATGTTATTATGGAATTTATTTTGAAACTATAGAATAGGGGGAAAGTAATGAAGATCAAAGGAAGCATAGAATTCCACAGAAGTATAGAATTTTCCACTTGATAATATGTGAAACCATTATTCCTTTCTATCTATAAGACTGGAGTTTCTACATGACTCAGAATATATCCTAAAACATGAAACATTCAATGTCTGACAACTGTGGATCCATGCACAAGTGCCCTTATGATCTTTGTGACTTAGACTGCATAATTAATATCAAGATAGATTCATTTCACGGCGGCGGTAAGCATAAGGAATGAATCTCAGGGAAAAGGGAAACCCAGAAATTAGTGAGAGATCAGGGACAGAAAAATAAAACAATGTGTATGTAACATACCAGTTGGCAGCTTGAGATAGAGTTACAAAGCAAAGCTGGCTGAGAAAATTCTTTATTACCTTACACTGAAGTTATACCGATTATTTCCAAGTTGATGTATACTATGTGCGCTGATGTTTTCTAAGTTATGTATATTATGTGGACTGATGTTTTCTGAGTCGATACATACTATGTGCACTGATATTTTCTGAGTTAATGTATATTATGTGTACTGAAGTTTTCTAAGATGATGCTCACTATATGGATTAATGTTTTCTGGGTTGATGTATACTATGTGTACTGATGTTTTCTGAGTTAATGTATACTATGGGGACTGACTGGGAGGTTTTTTTTTTCTCCTAGTCTGGTTATTGAGTCATATATCATCTTCATTCATTCTAATCTAGTATTTTTCAGTAACACAAAAACTGTTTAGTTACGAAGCACAAATTGTTTCTAGAGCTTTGTAAACTTTCAACTTCTTTATAATTCATCATGACTTTTGAAAGCAGAACAAGAATATGAAAAATGACCTGGGTACTTTCTGAATTCATACCTATACATGGTCACTAAGTACTGAACCCATGAAATTCACAACAGTGTAGCTCTCAGGAAAGACAGAGGCCAAAACATCTATGCAGAGTTCTAAACTGGACACAAAGATACCCACACCTTATCCTAAATTCTTGAGAGACTAAGAAGGATGATAATGAGTTCAAGCCAGCCTGAGCAACCTAACCAAATCCTACTGAAAAACAAGTTCTTTGCATAAATAAATAGAAAAATGTTCTATTTATCATATAATTGATTTCTCCTAATTCTTAGGATAATGTCCTAAATATTTCCCTTACATTCATTATGACATTATATATCCAACCAGAAAATGCTAGGAAACGGGACAACCTTGTGTTTGCTTGAGTCAGAAGTGTTTAGCAGTATTATTGCACATTTATCACAATGCCTTAATCAAGATCAGAAATACATACACATATAACAAAATTGAACTTTTTCCAAATTAGCTACTCATTTATTATATGTGAACTGAGGCTCTTAGATTCTGAATCTGAAGCAGGCCCACCCATACCACCCATACCTCAGGTGGGAAAAGCAGATGCAAATGATGAGGCCAAACTGGCTCCCTAAAGTTCAGTCATGCAAAAAAGTTCTCATGATGATGAACATCAAAAGACAAAAATGTGTCCCGAAGCCATTGTCTACTTAGAAGATTATTGGAAACTTTAAAGGTCTGGCCTCTAAGGTTTCCTCTCAGGGTTCAAAAGAAGGGCTCTACAAAATACAAAATGAACTAAAATCTGAGGGTTAAGAAATCTACTCACAATAAGTTTTTTCCATCTATGTCTCTTTATTGTTTGCTCGTCCATGTCCTCTGCTCTAATTCTTCTGTCCTGACTATAACTTCTTAGCCCGAATTCTTTGTCTCAATTCTAATTCCAATTACAGTTCTCTGCTACCTCCTCCTCCTCCTTCTCTTCATTTTTCTTTCTCTGCTAATTTCTGCGATACTTCAGCTCCAACTTCTGATCCAGCTTCTGTCAACTCTCTTTGTTCTCACCCATATATATATATATATATATATACACACACACACACACACACACACACACACACACACACACACATACCCTCACAAAATTTGGCAGGCATAAAGAGTAACCAGGCAACCTATGTAAATGGACAAGGAAATTTTATGACCCTTGACCCTTTAGCACATTCTTTCAAATATAGCAATTTCTGAGGGCCTTTTAGCTATGAAGTTTACACCTATTGCTATAAGTGGTTGAAACAAAGGAGAAATTACATTCTAAGGTACATAAAGCTAACAGGACACTGGAGCTTTTGTCTGACTCTTTCCTTTTACAAAGTTGGGGAGACAAAATAAGGCACAGTATCCTAACTATTTATACAAGATTTCAGCAGGGATAAAGTATCAATAAAGGAAGTGTTGATTGAATGGCAAAAACATATTACTTTTGTTGTAATAACAGAATGTTAGCATATAGGATTTCTAAAGCTTCCTCATATCTCCCTTGCATGTACTTTTAACTTTTTTTTTTTATCTTGGCCATTGGGGAGCATTAGTGGAGAGCCTGCCTCTACTTGGAAGGTTCTGGAAGATGAATTCCATGCTGCCCCTTGCTGTCCATTCTGTTCCTTCCTCTTTGAGGTTCTCTTGTAACAGTGCCAGTTGCCATGGTGACCCTGCTTTCTTTGAATGCTTCCCAGAATGCCACTAACATCAGAAACTGGGCACAGCAATGGAAATATATAGGCACAGCCATGAAGTCCTTTCAAAATTCAACAAGTGTCCTGTAGCCCTGCTTTGCAGTCTGAAACTCGGCCTACAGATTGGTAATATTTATTCATCTGGCTTATTTGCTTAGTTCCTAGTTTCCACTCCTTTCTGAGTAGCACCTTTTTCCTCTTAAGCATCTTCCCACATCATGTGTCTTCAAACATCTTCGCTTATCTAGAAGGAAATGAATGCCACAGGAGGTGTTCACAGTAAGAATGTAAAGGATCTCATCCTTACCAGTAATGCTTTAACATATCTCACCAGTACTCAGACATTGTTGAATACCTGCCCAGGGTAGGGAATATTGCCCCCATGACCTGTGTACCTATGACCTTCCCTATAAGAAAAGAAAGAAGGAAGTGTCTAATGTCTAGACAAACAAATAAATAAAGCATATATTGGATGAATAGAGAAATTTATTTGGCTAACTTGTATCTAAACATCTCTCTCAAAGCATTCAGTAACAATGGTGGGGAGGCCATGGGTTTGCAACAGAGTGTGGAGGGATATATGGGATGGTTTAAAAGGAGAAAGGAAGGAAGAAATGCTATACAGTTCTATTATAATCTCAAAAATAAGGAAAGAGTAAGTGAAAATAACAGTGTCACAGGGAAATTATAAAGAGTACAGAATTCTTAGAGATGAAACAAAACTGGAGTTTTATGTCTGAGCTAAATCTTCTGACGTCTCCTTTTTTACAATGTTTAAAATCAGCATACAGTCAACAGAAAACCTAGTTGAGGTTTTAACTTCTGATCTTCAGAGGGAGGGTGAGATGCAGCATTGTGTTTAGAGATGCTGGATAGATGGTAAGTCAGAGACACCAGGGTGAACCTCGGATGCTGTGCAGGGTATTTAGAGATGCTAAAGAGCTAGTAAGCCATAGTGAACCTCAGATGTTCTTCAGGGCACTTAGAGATTCTGAATAACCGGTGAGCCATAGACACCAGGGAGAACCATAGATGTCCTATAGGCCACTGTGTTGCTAATTTCCTAAGCCCTGACAATTAATTGATCATGTGGATTGAAGTGCTGAAAGCATTCTTTTTGACAGGGACCTCATGTAGGGCCTCAAGCTATCAATCCTCCTTTCAACATTCCTTGGAGCTTGGATAGGTGTTAACCACCAAGACTAGCTCTAATTTTAATTTAATTTTTTTTTTTGGTTTTTCAAGACAGGGTTTCTCTGTGGCTTTGGAGCATGTCCTGGAACTAGCTCTTGTAGACCAGGCTGGTCTCGAACTCACAGAGATCCGCCTGCCTCTGCCTCCCGAGTGCTGGGATTAAAGACTAGCTCTAAATTCATTTTTATCTCATAATATTTTCAACTTACTATGAGTATTTGGAGGATTTAACTCCACAGAATATCAAAAAGATACTTGTATAGAGAATTTGAAAGAAATTGTAAGGGATAGGAAGTGGGAGACAAGCTCATGTTTTGCTAATACACATACGGTTTCAATATAATACATTTTGCACACACACACACATTTTGGTAGTTATGTACATGTTGTGTTCACCACATATTTATTCACTAAGAGTTCATTTTAATTTTCCCAGGAGTCATTAGAACTCTTTCTAGATAATCCTTCTTTGAAATGAAGTTTCAATAAATGATGCCTCGTTTTACACCCAAGTTTCCTAACATTTAGATACAATCATATAAAACTCTGTTGCTATTTTCTTCCCTTTGCCTGTGCCCTCACATTTGTGTTAGTCACCTGAAATGCGTCTAGAGATGGTAGGAACTGTAGGAGACTTTAGCTAAACAGGACTTTCTAGTCCCGGGAGTACATCAGGCTCAATTCCTTCTGGGATGTCTGTCTTCCTCTTTGAGCTGCTGTCTGCTCTGATCCTGAATCAAGAAGGTTTAAGGAAACCTAAGGCAGGCAGGATTCGGTCCTTTTTATCCCCTTCCTCTCCTTTGGCACACAGCTGACAGGGAGCGCCCTTCTGTTGCTTAAGCTATGGTTATGCCCTCTTGGAGTCAGACCCAGTCAGCGTTCTCATGGGGCCCAGTCAAGGTCATTAGGAGTTAAAATAAATGTGAATAGATGGAATTTCTGAACCACTGTGAAGTCTAGAAAAGAAAAACATGGATACAAATGAAAGGTGGTCATTTCATTATTCCAGGGTTGCCTTTGGAGTTGTTGTCTGTGTAGAATTGAACTAGCCACAGAGTCACAAAGACCTGGGGGGTCATTTTACTTCTGGCTTTAGAGTCTCCTCTCATCTCTCCTCTCTCTCTCTCTCTCTCTCTCTCTCTCTCTCTCTCCCCCCCCCTCTTCCCTCCCCCTTTCTCTCTCACTCTCTGACTAAACACAGTCTTCAGAGGGGCTGAATCTAAAATGAGAAACTAGCTAAATCAATAAAGTTTCCACCCATAGCCAGGCAGAAGATTCATTTCACATATCAGACAGAATTTGAATTCATGGGTTCTTCTATTTAGTGGGCAAGGTGTTTTAGCACAGATACACAGCATTAATAAAACAACCAGCACATCAATTCTGTGTCAGCTGGGTTCTATTTCTCTGTGATGAATGGTCTGGTGATGCCTAGAGCAAGTTCTTCTGAAAATATTTATTACTTTTCAAATATACTTATTCTATCTCTGGTGTGAATTTTTTAATCACAAAGGATTTAGTGCTTGCTTTATCCATGAAGACCAAATATTGCCACAATCTACCTACCCCCTACCAGCACCTGTGAAGGAATTAGTTATGTTTCCTTACAATTATGTATTTTATTTACCATATTTTCAGCAAACACTGCATAAAGGTATGATACATACTTTAGCTATGGCTAAATATCAGCCATAGCTATAAAACTGATTTTAAAAGAAGAAAGGAAAGCAAGCATGAAGGGAGAAAAGAAGAGGAGCACATGTTTATTTAACATACCTTCAAGAGGAAAAAACTCAAAATATTTAAAAAAGTATTGAGCATGTTGGGTAGTTCGACAGTTATGGAGAACAAGCCAAAATCCCAGTTGTGGTCAAATATCTAGTGAGTTCTCTTACTGGAGTCAGATATCCGCTGAAGTCCACACTGGTCAGTAAACAGGATGTCTGTGCTGTGACCTTTAGCTCCACCTGGGAAATGCTTCTCTCCACCGCACACTCTGTAGAAAATGGGTGTTTTCTTCAGTCTGCCACTATGAAATAGCTGCATATGTTTCTGTCCATCTTAAAATTAACTCATCACTCACTCCAAGAATCATTCTTTCTGAAAAGGATCCCTGAAAAAAGCCAACAATAAACAAACAGGTACACATGAATGTATGCACACACACACACACACACACACACACCACTCATGCATATATAGATGCAGGTTCATACACACATATGCATGCATGCGATTCATATGCACACACACATGTGCATAGATGTATGCATGAACACATATGCCACATGCACACATACACACACAAAGCATGTGCAAACGATACTTAAACTCTCAAAGGACTTTTTCCAGAGCAGACATTCTTACCAGGAACTTAGTAAGTCTGTCTTCAAAGTATCCTACACTGAATTAAGTGTCCTGTGAAATTATGTAACTTTGTAAATATGAAAGCAACTGGAACTTTTCCAGGGTGTCTTGTATATTTTCATAAGTATCTCAAAGAGAATAAGCATCTCATTAAGTTTAACAAGCATCATTTTCTTGTGAGCTGTTATAGAAAATAGAAATATTAAAATACCAAAGATAAATAGAAGAAAAGTATCCATCTAAATTTTCCCAGATCTTCCACACAGATGGAATGGCTTCCTCAATTGCTTTTGTAGACAGAGTTTTGCTTTTAATTTTTCTTTTTCTTCTTACTTAATTTTTAAAATGTTACTTCTTCCATGTAAAAGCTGATACATTTACAGTCATGAGATTTGGACCAGCTGTTACTGAGCAGGGATATCGGTATAAAAACTGCCTAGCACAGCTGTATTAAAAAAGACATTGTGACTCCCATCTCGCATTTACCTCTGGTATATGCTCAGAGAACAGCATGTATAATTGCTTGTTACTGCTGACTTTCTCCAATATACTGTCTTTGCCATACTTCCAACGGTACCTGACTACATTTGGAATAAATCCTAGTATCCCAATAGGAACACAAAAGTAGGTGGCAGGGCCATGGCATATGGCTTGAGAAATGGGCTGTAAATAAGGCTGACGTGACAGATGTCTGAATTCAAGAAAAGTGTAAGTGATAATTCCTTCAGTTAGCCTGGAATTATTAGACCTCTCACAATGTGATATCAAGTTGAAATATCTGCATTTTAATTAAAAAAAAATACCCCCAGATGCTGTCACAGTAAGGAAAGCACTTCATTTTCAAATCTTTAGCATTTCAAAGTGAAGGCATAAAAGGTTTTATTTATCAAAGGAAAGGAACAAGAGTAGGCAAAGCTCATGGTCGTGGGCTGGTGGGTGGGCAGGGAATCTAATCGACAGCTGAAGAGGAAATATGTCTGTAACATCAACTGTCTGTAGCAAGGAAGGGTAAAGTACACATTCCGTTGCTTGCTTCAGATCTTGAACCTGAAAGACATAAATAATATTTAAAAGAATACTATAGAAAGTGCTTAAACATAAGGTAAGAAAGCCTTCAGGGCCTCACAGAAAAACATAAACTCACATCGTTTATCTAGCAGTGTGTCCTCCCTGTTAACATGCAGATATGCTTCTTTAATAATATGTATATGTAAATTAATTGTTGTAAATTACTTTTGATGATACACGAACAGTAGTTCCATGATTCATACATGTTCTTTGCATTTTTCTCAGCCAGGATTATAGTAAGTTTATCTAATGAAAAGATAAATTTCTCAGAAAGAATGGAAAGTTTTAGAAGCTCTAATCTAAGAAAATTTTTTTCCATATGTCTGGCAGCCTGTGAATAATAGCAGAAACAGAGTGTTCCAAAAAGTGCATTCTGGTGACTCTGTGAACTACACTTGCCTAGGAGCAGGGTGTGACCAGAGAATGGGGTGAGGCTTGTAATCTGCTGTTACAGACAACTCAGCAAAGACAGAGAAGGAAAGAAGTATAAGGGAATAGCATTTACAGAATGGAAAAAACAAACCGTGATACAGCCAAATCCCGTTAACAGCTACCACAAAATGATCAAGAATCTAAGAACACTATTTGTGCATTTCAGAAAATTCAACCCCATAAAAGAATCAAAGAAAGGAAAAGAAGGCTTATCACAAACATCTATGAAAAGTAAGGAAGCTCTCCACTGCAATTTGGAAATAGCAAGATGATTATACAATAAATTCTATTAGATACTCAAGAATAAATATGTCATTGAGTTTAGCAATAAATTAAGGTAATAAAGAGAAATTACCATTATTTAAAATGCTATTGTTTATTACGTAGTAAATTTAATTTTTTTTTCAAATAAGTGTTTTAATAAATTTTCACTAAGACAGAATCATGTATAAACATCTCATTCATATGAAATGGGGGTTTAAAGAGTTAATCTTGCTAACCACACTAGCATATTCTCAACATCTCTCAGCTGAATATAAGTGGCAAAGAGCTGTATCAGTGGTAAAGAACTATGACTTTATCACAATAAAATGTAATTGAGAAAAAGTATTAAAGGCTGTAAGTATTTAGTAATACATGGCTTTCTTACAAGGAGTATGTAAGCATCAACTACAAATCTGCAATGAAAAACATTAAGGGTATTGAAAAAAGCTAAAGGTTGTGTGAGCATCCTGGAGGGGAAAATATGTTAATGCCATTTCTGCAACATGCTCATTTATGAACCACATTGTCATGCATACTACAGGTAAAATCAGATGCTATTCAAAGCCACCAAACTTACTGAATTTTAAAAACAATCTTAAAAATACCAGTAGAGATAACAATAGGAGGTGATAAAACTTCTCTAGCTGTCCTACTCCTTAACTGACCTGTGCAGTTCGTTGGCCACAGTTATCAAACAAATGCATGACTATGCAAATGTTCTGTGGAACACTCATTCCATTTATAGGCATTTAAATGTTTTCTGGTATGATTATATTCACATCTTAACAAGACAAGTCACATGAAATATCCATTATCCATATCAGTCAAAAGTACTATTCATAGACACACAAACAGTGGAATTTGAAGCAAAGATTGCCAAAATATTGTAAAGAATGGATATAAACAACCTGGTCATGCTTCTTTGGGGGAAGTGATTGTGATGAATGGGTGAGTGTAAATTGATGTTTCTCCCATATTTTCAATTCCCTACATCTAAGATATATGCAGCATTTAATGGCTCATGAATTGTTTACCTGGGATTATGTCTGTTGTTTATTTTTCTTTGTGTATCCAATAACACAGGAATATCCATATTTACAAATCTCTGTAGTCAAGAATGACCCCTACATGATACATCTTTTGTAATGGGTGAAAAAGGGCTTTTCTCATTTTCTCTTTTCAACATCACTTTGGAATTTCATCAAAGGGAGGAGTCACTGAATACATAGTGAAACCAGTTATGGGAGTGAGTAAAGTCACATGGCTCAAAGAAACATGGTTTCCCATGCAAAGCAATTGAAAATCAAGATGGCTATGAATGGATGATACAGTGTCTGGAATAAAAAGATTAATTTACATAATTCATGGTTTCAAAAATAGGAGTATTCAACTGGCAATTAAATGGAAAAATATTCACAACAACCATAAGTTCAACAAAATGAGTAGTAATTACATATAATTACATACACATTGTGGTGCTCAAGTGTAAAGTCCAGCTAGAATAATATATGAGACTATGTGTAATGTTAGGTAGCTACATGCCCAGATGTTATCTATATCCGTAACATAACTGAGGGAGTCCAGTTTCAATTAAAATCTACAGAAAACTAACATTATAATTCTAAAATTCATTGAGAAGATTCAAAATGCAAAAACTTGTTGGTAAAATAAGAACAGTTGGAGGAAGCAAACTTAGGAAGAATGAGAATTAAACAACTTTTAATGATGAAATCATTATATTTCTTTGAAATAGAACTTTTTATAAATGAATCAGGATATTATACAAAAATACATTTGTTTCTTTTTCTTTTATTGTTCACAGACTGATAAGTGGTTGATAGCTGATAGGTGATGATTGTGATAGACAAGTAGTAGATACATAAATAGACAGATATGAGATAAAATATCAATTAATAAGTGATAGATAAAGAGACAATTCTTTTATGATACATAAGAGATAATGAAGAGATACATAGGTAGGTAGATAGATAAACAGATATTTTCTACATAGAAAAAGTATCAAAATCTATATCAAATAATGAGTTTAGAAATAGATTAGAAAGCTGTTATGATTGGATTCTCTCTCTGTATATTTGTATATTGATATTATAACCTTTGACATATCAGAAGTAAATTCATTTGCAGATAGAATCTTTATAAAAAACAATCAAGTTAAACTATGTTTGTTATGGTGGGGAATAAATAGGATTAGATTCTTATAAAAGGAAATAAATTGAAGACAAAATCACAGAAAAAGATGACGTGCAAGAAATTGGGAGAAGAAGCTCTCTACACAGTGAGAATATTCTGTCACAGTTTCCAAAGAAGCCAAGCCTGAACCAACTTGAAATTTTAGCTCAAGACTCCAAATTGTGACTCAAACCATATTTTCATCATTACCCATTCCGTATACTTTGTTGTGACCATCTCTAACAAGATCTAACCCTACTAAAAAAAGTAGGTAGAACTGTAGAACTGATCCAGACAAATGGAAGCAAAAAAATTATAAACATGGAGCCATTATCTCACAGAATACCTGAGAAGTATTTTAGAAAGTAGTTGTAAATCTGTGCTGATAGTTTCTGTCAACCCAGCACAAGCTAGAGCAATGCAGAAGAGAGCACCATTGGCTGAGAAAATGCCTCTATAAGGCTGGTCTGAAAGGCCTTTGGGGCCTTTTCTCAACTAGTGATTGGCATTGGAGGGTCTAGTTCACAGTAGGCAGTGCAACCCCTAGCGTTAAGTCCTAGGTATCACCAGAAAGCAGACTGAGCAAGTCATGGAGGAAAGGCAGTAATCAACACTCTTCTGTGACTTCTGTATTAGTTTTTGCTTCCTGGTATCTGCCTTGAGTTTCTGCTGACTTCCCTAAATGAGAGACTACAAGCTGTAAGGAGAAAGAAGCTCTTTATTCCCCAAATTGCTTTTGGTCATGGTCACTATCACAGAAACAGTAAAGTAACTAATAAAGATTTTATTTCTGTGCCCTTTGCACATATTTTTTCAAGGGTAAAACAGTAATTTCCTTACCTGAACGTGTAGAATAATATCAAATATAAACGAATGTATTTTAGAGAATTCAAGCTGTCTAGCACATATTAAAAATAAACTTACTAGTTTATGCCACAGAAATAGTTAAGGAAATATGTGTATGGCCTCATACACTGATTTTATTACTCTGTAAGAAAAAGAAGAGTGGGAACATGCTAAACATGCAGTGATAAGATTGACTGAACTGCACACAGAACAGAATGTGTCATAGCACCTGGTAGCAGGTAGGACCTCTGAGAGACAAGCAGCCAATGGTAGAGCATGGGTGAAGGATGAGCCTTTCTGATTATTCATGTCTCTAAAGAAAAGTTGTTGGAAGATAAAGAAACACTTCCTTCAAATAGAACAACATACTGTGATCACCTCTGCGCATTTCCCCTCTCTAGAGTTATGATGTTTGAAACTAGAAGATGCTGATTAATTGCTTAAGTTCCTTGGCTCTATTTCTCTAAGTATTGTAATCTTGTTCATGATTACTGTTGCATTAACTAAGCAATAGATTGTTTGAAGTCCTGAAGTATATTTTATCACGAAGGTTAGGAACACTAAATATGATAATGTAATTAAAACTGATTGCAAACTATAAGAAAAATAGCAAAAAAGAAATAATAGTTATATTTAATTTAATGAAAAATCATCAATGATGAGCAAAAGCAATAGTGAATATTGCTACATGTAATAAAGAAGGAAGAAGCAATAGATGATAAATTTTATGGAAAGCACCCTGGACATTTAGCTCCACACTCATAGCCAGGTCAGCATTCTTGTTCTGATGTCAGTGTATTTTTAGAGCCATGGCTGAGACAGGGAGCATGGAGCTGACTGATAGACCACTTCTATAATAGCGTTGCCCTTGGAAGGGATTTCTTGTCTCATTGACTCAAATATGTCTACTGGAAAATAGGGTTACCAGGAGTGCTTACCTCCTGAAGTTCTTGTGAGTACAAAATGAGTTATATGATCTCTCATGCAAAACATGGCCAATGTTTTTTTTTCATCAGTTTGATTTATAATATATATGGTATTCTGGGGACATGTTTATTGTACAAGAGAAACCAAAGGCATGAAATCACACTGTACTTTTAGGTGAGACAAAGATGGACCATTATTATTATTATTATTATTATTATTATTATTATTTGTTATTTGACTCCCATGACAGTCTAGAACTGGATGATTATTGATTAATCTTTGTTGGATTGGGTCATCTGCTTCAGGGCCATTGTAGAATAACCTCCTTCACAGTTACATACCATTCCAGTTCCCTCCATGCAAGAAGAAGCTAAAGGGTGGCAAACACCTACACTTGGCAAAGAAACCACAAAAACAAAACCTAAAGTAGTCACTGAAGCCTACTCTAAATGAAATAAATGTCTTAACCACTGCTAAACTCCACAGTGCAAATGATTGTTCTATATGTCTGCAGAACACCCATGAAATTCACTAAGTTTCTCAGGAGTAAAGACACGACTTGTTTAGAAAACCTCATTATTTACATTGGAGGTCAACACTCTATAAAGTTACAATTTAATACAAAAATGTGGGTGAAGCCAGTATCTCACGTTTTATAAATGAACTAACATGTAGAGAGTCCTCGTGCCCTTTTCTACAAGATCACAACGGAATTCAACCACCTTTCACTGTGCAGGCAGGGCTCTCTAGCATTTCCTTGGTGAAGGGCTAATTACAAGTTGCTGAAATCTTAAACATGGCAATGTCACTACCGCTGTCTCTATCCAAAGAGCACACAAATAATTTACAAGAGCAGGTTTTGTATTCATTTTATTTCCCTTGATGGAAGAAAATCAGTCTCTGTGTTTTCCTGTTTATTTGCTTCTCATGTAGTCAAACACTCTCTTGTCTGGACCATTGTATGTCGGCTTCTGTGCCCATTCTCCACACCTTCACGCCAAGCATTCCAAACTCCCAATCTGGCCTTGTCTTTGCCCGACTAGAACACTTTCAGTTCACTATTATTCTCCAAACAGGGTCCCGAGTCCTAAACGTCACTTAGAAGCCTGCTATGTCTCTTCCCCTCTTCCCACGTTTTCTTGCCAGCTACCAGATCTCCCACTCTTTCATCGGAGCTTCACAGCTGACATTTATTCACTTAAAATAACTTTATTGACACTGGCAATACAAGTGCTTTCTCCCTTAGTCTAGCTAATTCATATTTACCTTTAACATATTTTCTTTCTTGCCGCAGTCCCATCGCTCGAGCTCACATCTACACACAGGCAAACCCACATTTACTGCAGGCTGAGCTTTCCCTTGAATGTCAGCTTCATCTTTCTGTCCAAGTTCGCTGGACTTTCTGTGCTCATTGACGGTCTTTCAAAGTAGTTGTTCTTTTCCCGCCTGCCTTTAAGACCAACAGTGGTTCTTGGACGTATGGAAAATGAAATACATTTCCCATTGGGTTTTCTTTCCTGTGGACCAAGGGTGAAAACGAGTCCCCTGCTTTCAATTTGGCTCTACCCTACCCTCCATTGTATTCCGCAGTATAAAACCTGCTGGCAAACATCCGGGGTCTGGCATGCATCGATGGCACTGTGAATGTTCCGCTTCCTGTAGTACTCCACGAGTGGGGTGGTCTGCGTGTGGTAGCCTCCAGGCAGATCTTCAAGGCCTTCTCATTGTCATCTGACCTGAGGATCAGGGGCTCTCCAGTGATATCATCTTTCATTGGCTCCTTTGGAGGGTTGAACTCCTCATGGTAGGACCAGCCACTCTTGGGGTGAATCTGTCTTCCAGTGATCCTCCGGATCATCAGGGAGTCTGGAATGCTGAACTCAATCACTGAATCAAGCTTCTCCTTCCTCTTCTCCATGAGGTCCTCAAGCATTTCAGCCTGCCTCACAGTCCGAGGGAAGCCATCAGTTTTCCAGCATCCGTCGTCGCCTTCAGCTCCTTGCCCAGCTCTGAACCTGAAGCCACCATGGCTCTCAGCATGTCTCCAGTGGCCAAATGGCAGACATAGAAGTTTTCTGCCAATCTGGGCTCCTGGGTCCCCTTGCCAGCCCCGGGCGGCCCCAGCAACATGGCCCGAATGCCCTTCCGACTCTCTGGCTCGGGAGCCAGCGCGCTGGGAGCCATGTCTGCCAATCTGTATCTGCAATGTGTCTTGCTTTGAAAAAGAAGTTACATAGACCTAGAATCTAATAAATGATTAAGACAATAGATTTGGTTACTTGGTTCTGGACATGTTTATCAGCATTCTCACTGGAGCTGAGTTCCTGGTTCTCTGTTCCTGATTGTGGCTTTTGTCTGTGGTGACCTGTCTCAGACAGCCAGGGTCCTCACACTCTGGACAGTGACAGTAGTGGTTACTCATGCCATTCAATGGTAGCAGGAGAGAGTAAACACCAACCTGAGAAATCCCCAGATTCTCCCCAGGTGTTCTTTGTTTTTTTTTTCCCAAACCCTTCATTATAACCAGGCAATGTCATTATCCTCAGACAAGATCAAATATTATCAAATATTAACTGGTTTAGACTGGCTCATAAGTTCCACTCTTCAAGACAGAGATAACTGAAAGTCATGAAAATGTGTATCTGTTCCAAAACTGGTGATGTTTGCACAAAGAAAAAAGACATGGGCAAAACAAACAAAATGTGTTCATCCTCCATTTCAAATGACCAAACTTTCCTCCAGGAAGAAACCATTCCGGATTTGTACCTCTGTATTAAAATATAATACTGTGCCACCCAAACTGATACAAACAACATGACAGTTAAAACAAATTTAGAAATAAAAGGTGATATTAAGATAATTGCATATTTATTTAAAATCCCACACGGGGATGTTGACAGTCCTATTTTGGAATCAGAACCTTCCCTTCCGGCTTCTCTGTGTCCCCTCACGTATGCTCACCCTGTAAGGAACAAAGTGAAGACACTGGAAACAGGATCATGTCTTGTGCTAGTACCACTTAATAGTCGGTTTGAAACAGAGCAGTGACAGCTAAAGTTCTGGGAGTCAGAACGAGGTCAACTATAGCAACTTCTTTACAATTTCTAAAAGGTTTCTTTCTATCCCCCCTTTGCATTTGAAAATGCTAAAAGATGACTAGCCTAATTTATTTCATTAGAAACGTGCCTTGCTTCTAATCAATATAAAGTTTGTTTTTGTTAATATTATTTATTATTATTATCTCTAAGTATTAGTTACTTTTCATGTTATTACAAAACCCCTGACCAAAGCAACACAAGGAAGGCTGCAGTTGAACATAGTAGGGAAGACCTTGTGGCAAGAACATGAGGCCACTTGGTCACATTGTTTCCTCAGTCAAGGGGTGTCAAGAATTGGAGTGATTGGTGCTCAGCTTGTGTCTCGTTTGAGTCTAACTCCCCAACCCATGAGATCGTACTGCCCACATTCAATATGATTCTTCATACCTCAGATAAGCTCTTTTAGATATATTCTCATAGACACACTTAGTCATCCTGACCATGGCAATCAACTAAGGACACTAGGTGTTCTCACTTTCTGATGCACAATTAATAGAAACCCAGACCCTGGCCAGCTGGCCTTGGTGAGATCCCGATAGAACATCCCCATTGTGTCAGTGTGTGGGTGCACCCCTCGTGATCCTGAGTTCCTCGCTCATGCTCTCTCTCCTTCTGCTCCTGATTTGGACCTTGAGATTTCTGTCCGGTGCTCTAATGCGGGTCTCTGTTTCTGTCTCCTTTCATCGCCTGATGAAGCTTAATATTTAGGAGGATGCCTATATGTTTTTCTTTGGGTACTCCTTCTTATTTAGCTTCTCTAGGATCTCTAATTAGCCTGGGATAAAACCGGACTCTCTGAACATAGAGGACAATGAGGACTACTGAGAACTCAAGAACAGTGGCAATGGGTTTTTGATCTTACTGCATGTACTGGCTTTGTGGGAGCCTAAGCAGTTTGGATGCTCACCTTACTAGACCTGGATGGAGGTGGGTGGTCCTTGGACTTCCCACAGGGCAGGGAACCCTGATTGCTCTTTGAGCTGATGAGGGAGGGGGACTTGATTGGGGGAGGGGGAAGGAAATGGGAGGCGGTGGCAGGGAAGAGACAGAAATCTTTAATAAATAAATTTTTAAAAATTAATTAATCAATAAAAAAGAAACCCAGAGAGAGAAATTGTGGTTCAACCTGAAGGTCAGAAAAACAAAACAACCACTAGCTCTTAACTCTGCCTCAGTCCAAAATAGCAACCCTGCCTCCAGGAATCCTCAGAATGAGACTGTCTGGGAGCTGTCTTCTCCCACCTTATATTGCCCTCTAGTGCTGGGACTAAAGGTGTGCACCACAACCGGCCAACTTCTAAGGCAAACTAGTGTGGCTACTGGGATTAAAGGTGTGTGTCACTACTGCCTGGCCTATAAGGCTGACCATTGAGACTGTTTTACTCTCTGATCTTCAGGCCAGCTTTATTTATTAAACTACAAATGAAGTATCACTACAATTTTCAAAGTAGAATAACTTAACATTACTTAAACATTTGTTTAGGAGTATAAACACGTGGCCTAGTAAATTTGTTCATGATGAGTACTCAGTAAGCAATGCTTTAGAAGTAGAATGTAGAGGAGACTGGATGGCTGTACCTTCTCTTGTAGCTCTAACAACTGTTCCTGATGTGTGCATCCAGAGAGGACTGTGTGGAAATTGAAGGGAAAGGAAGGACCTTTCTCCATGGTCTTCCAAAGTCCGACACTGTTGTATGCACTGTTTCCTGTTTTTTCCTCAATGGCCTTTGACAGGTTCCTTCTGTTCATACTAAATGTCTATTTTCCTCTCTCTCTCTCTCTCTCTCTCTCTGTCTCTCTCTCTCTCTCTGTCTCTCTCTCTCCCTTCCTCCCTCCCTCCCTCTCTCTCTCTCTCTCTCTCTCTCTCTCTCTCTCTGTGTGTGTGTTTGTGTGCGCGCATGCGTGCGTGCATGCATGAGAGAGAGAGAAAGAGAGAGATACAAGTATATACATACTTCGCTTTCTAATCTAAAAACCCCAAGCCTCATGTACTCTGAAATCTGACAGACTGTTGGAGGTTTAGGGATCTGGGGATTAGAGTCATCTACCCATTAAATAAAAGTATTCTGAACTCCAAAGTACATAATGTACAGATGAATAAACTGAACGTTTTTAAATGTAAAATTTGCTCCTTTGTCCCCTCAGTTAGACTGCCTACCAATTCTGCGTGTCAGCTCATTAAATGTCAGTGTAAGCAGGAACCACATCTTTCAAAGTGATCCAACCCTAAAGAGGACAGTGCAGCCACCAGATGCCACTAAACTTGCCTCATGCTCCTCCCACACAGTGCTGCCTTACTGCCCTCCTCCTAGACCTCTGATTCCACCATCACAATGGAATCAAAAAAACAATGTAGAGTGTATCACTAAGCCAGTGGAATACAGCAGTCCACCGGGAGCATCCACTGGGGTTTAAGAATAGTAACTTTATTACAAACTAGAGAACTATTCACAAGGGATGTTTCGCTTTAATGTGTTTTGCTGCAGAGCCCTGCATGTGTCTAAAATTCAGTGCTTCCAATTCCTGTGTGCGTGGACTAGCCTCTGCTCATTCACACAGCCCTTATCAAAGGCAAACTGTCAGCTGTTAGAACCAAGGTGTCTATCTAGTAAATCTCCTCCTATACATACCCAGATGTTCAGAAGAACTGCAAAATAGGGTAGTTATATGAGAACAGTTAGCACACCAATGATGCTCTTGCGTTCCCTGTTATTATATAGTTTGCCATTATGTTTCGATGTTATGTTGTTGCTGTGTTGTCGCGACTACGGTGATGGCTTTTTCATTGTGATGTTGAATGTGCCCTGTTCTCTTCCGCCACGTTCCTTAACTTCTTTCTTGGGAGTGTTTGGAACTTGCTAGCCTTACACATGGAAGAGATTTCCCCCTTTTCCTATGGGAGTTTCAGAGCTGGTTGTCAAATTTGAACAGATATGAGATTAAAAATACCCGGATTTGACACCCACTGACACATACCACTAAAGCAAATGAGATGGCACTTGAGCTTCAACAGAGTGATGGGTACGGAAGCTGGACAGAGGCAGACTACTCATTCCTCAAAGCAAAAGATGATGTGTCTCAATAAGAAATATAAATGTCCTAACTTACTTCTAAGGAAAGAGCCCAGCATGTTCTTTCTGTCTCGTCTAAGGTCAGGAGCCCACAAGTGATTCCACACAGTCATGTGTGCTCCCTTCCTATGTCAGGGATCTATTAAAGACTGTCTGTCCTCCAGCGTTGCCTCACAGTGCTTTCTCCTCTCTCTGATTCACTAGACAAAGGCTGCATTTGCAGTTGGCTCCTGAAGCCACTCCCACGTGCTGTGAAGATATGTCTAAATAGCAGCATTTGCTTGTAATTGGAGTGTGCTTCTCCCTGCCACTTCTGGGTGTGAGAGAGACAGGAAAGACAGCAGGAAGGAAGTCTCTACCTAGCATGGAATCTAACATCTCCACATCGCAACATGAGTAGTAGGACATTTTCAAATAATACTCTGAGGAAACAGCATGTGTCACCCATCTATACCAATTGCAGTCACAGGAAGTGCAGAGTCCAGTCTCAGTTCATGTTCCTAGAAATAGACACCATTACAGGTAGATTTAGGGACATGTGCCTGCCCTGTGGCTTCCCTACATTTGTGGTCTGTAGGGAACTTTTCTTCCTTTATGTGCCTTTACATAAGGATCATGGAGAGTTGTGCTGTGGGGAAGAACATGCTGTCTTAAATAAATTAATGTTACCTCTGCAGAGGTCCTCATGGGTTAGAGAAGCAAGGGAATGGCATCGCCTCCTACAGATAATATGCCTTGGACTCAGCAACCCATATTCCTATTGAGACAGCTAGACAAGGACTGGGTAAAAGTTAAAGAAAACCAGGTTCCATCTAGCACATAAGAAAATCCTAAGAGGCCCCATCAGTCAGTAGTTGGAAACACAGTGCACAATTGTGTGAGCTTGGAGTATTCAGGGATCCCCTACAAGACAAGGGTGATTTTTATTTTTATTACGAACAACATTAACTTATTAATAGGTGTATTCATCAATTGGGGCCTTTCTGTGGTGACTGCAAGGTACCTGTATTTTAAAAGACTTGTTTTTGGAACACCCAACATATTTACTTTCTCCTTCAAGTGGAAGAAAGGCCGCCCTCCTGTTGGGACTCAAATTGTCCTCTGGTTCTGCCTCTGCTTCAGACGCGGAGGGAGACCAAAGCCTAATCCCTAATCTAAGCCTCTCTACCACACATCCTCCGCTAGGGTCCTAATGCAGGTCATTTAGAAGATACTGTAGTAGCAATCGCAGCATAATCAGCACTGTCTTCCCTCTGTGGGATCATTTTTCCTGGGATCCTGCCTGTTTACATTCCTAGTCCTATAGCAACCATTCAATCCGAAGAAAGTGCAAGACCATGTCACTGCCCCAGCCCTCCCTCCCTCTCATAAACGTGCGCGCGCGCATGCTCACACACACACACACACACACACACACACACACACACACACACGTTAGCACAATAAGGAAACTAGCAGCACAATCTCCACACATACCTTAAATATTCTAATTTTAGTATACCTGTCTCGAATATTTTTTAGGAAATCAAGGAAATTTTTCCTGGGTCAAATTATCTATATTAAAAATTTTGAGTATTCCCCTGGCTATCTCTTTACTGAAAGGAAACAAACAATAATTTGATTGGATTCCATAGCCTCATTATTTGTGGGATAAGAATCAGAACAATTAGCATCCTCTCTGATATCTCAGATCCCAAGCCAAATGCAAAAAGAATGACAACCAATACATAATAAACTTAATGGTATTTTTATAGACTTTTTGTCTCATATTGCTTTGGGCATTTTTGCCTTGCTTGTTGTGTGTGTGTGTGTGTGTGTGTGTGTGTGTGTGTGTGTGTGTGTGAATGCACTTTAATCTCTTATATCACCTTTTAACCATCAGGCAGCTCCCTTCTCTTGCAGCGATATCCTATTCTCTTCATTTATTATGTATAATTTCCAGACTGTACACATTTTCTTCTATATAATGGACATTACCCTGGCCCCATCCTTTTGTTCAGGGCTATTATATTTGTACATCAGCATAGTTATGAGGTGCTACTGTTTTTTGTTCTCTCACACAGTTTCTGGAAGCTCACCTGTGTCTCGGTACTCATCCAATTCAGTAGTTTCTCTCTGAAGGAAGGGTTTTCTCTCTGAGCACTCAGTCACTAGCCAATGGGAAGGATTTCTTACTGCATTTTCTTGCTCTGTTGTTGCAGCCTCTGCTCTGTTCTCAGATCTAAGCACTTTGTTCTCAGCTCCACTTCTAGTAACGCAGGAGTGCGACTATTAAACTCTTCAAGTGGATTAGAATGTTTGGAAGATTCCACAAGCACACTTAAAATGTTAATTGCCCATCAGTTTTCAACAGTCCTTTTCTTCTCCCTCCTGTTTGTCCCCTATTTGATTCTCACCAGAACAAAGAGTGACTAAGCATCTGGGAGAATCAGAAGCACACCGAAAGTTTTTAACTCACGAGAAAACTGTATTTGAAGGGAAGCATCATTCTCTGAGTTTTAGTTTGTAGTAGATGTCATTGCCATATGGCTATGGCAATAGGAAACTGTGTCACATGATTATATGACATGGAGGGAATTGCTTGCTTGTAGCACATTTTCATGATCATTGTTTAAGAGACAGGCATAACAAAGTAGAAACTGAGGCTTGGGACTATCACAGTAAACCGATGTTCTTGGTGACAGCTGGTGACCAGTTGAGCTCTGTCCCAAGGACTCTCCTCCCTTATGCCAGCTTTAACTGTTAAGGATGCTGTTGGGACAGTTTCTCTTGCTCTTTTTTTAATTGACCAGGTGCAGGTGCACGAGGCCTTGAAGATGGGAGGGTAATTAAAACAGATGCTATGATGAACCATAACAGACTTGTGCTCTCAGGCCCTGTAGTCAGTCTAAGTGCACAGATCACAGGAGGCAGGCCTCAGGGAAACCCACAGGTAGGCACACACTGAAGCAGATTGAAAGGCCTCCCAAAATTCAAAAGCAAAATGGTACTTAGTGATTGCAACACTTACCGTCCACACTGAATATCTTACAGAGAAGATAATTTCCTTGTTTTGAAAACAATTGAGAGGCCATAAATACAAATGAAATTCATGGACCATTTAAATATCATAAGCCTCACTCTCACAGAACATCAGGGCAAATGGAAAAGTAGTTAAGAGCTGGATCACTGAGCATGTATGCCGTGCAGCGGGCATGGAGCGAGAGTTCAGCTGAGCTCTCAGAGAAGCCATGTGTCGGCACTTCATCTTTCCTTCTTCCCACAAAACATCAATTTGAGTGCTGAATATTCTTTCTGATCAGGAGACAAAGGGAGCCACCGAGGAGAGGTATGTCAAGACGAGCACCTACTGGTTCCAAGAAAAAGCTCATAATACTGGAGGCATCATTCATGAACTCATCATTGTGTAGATGATTGCAAGAAGACAAGAACACAGAGTCTGGAATCAGATATGAATTAATACACCATCTCTGCCCTTTATGAGCTGCTTGCAAGGCTCTTCCACTTTTCTGAATGCCAGTTTGCCCACTGAATAGAAGTGCCATGCCTTTCTATACACCTCCTTGGCAGTAAAGAAGAATAACTCAGACAATAACAGAAAGCCTTGTGGAATCCTGTACCTTTCCTTCTGGTAACAATTCAAGCCTACTACCTGATAGAGACTGACAGGCATAAAACTGTCAATATGCTGATACTGGAGAATGGCAGTGACTGGTGGGAATAGAGGTAGGACTGAGAAACTCCTTCCATGTGTATAGTTATTCTTAATGTTCTAGTGTACAAGAGGTTTTCCTGGGAGCCAGGATGAAATGGGGATTTGGGGACAGATGGAAAGAGTCTGATTCAGCTAGTCAGGACTAAAGCGTGAATTCTGGCTCATGGTTATCCATCCCAGATGACACTGAGGAATGCCTAGGATCCTTCCACCAGATCTTTCTTCTGTGTCACAGCAGCTTTCTCAGCAAGTGGATGACAAGTGTCTTGGGAACAAAGACAGGAGTTGATAATAAATTTACTCCTGTAGACTTGCAGAGTGTGAGGTACTTGGGATGATGTATTCAGCTGAAGAGGTGCTTCTTAAGTACTTGTTCATTAGCTTAGTTAACTTTAACACTGGTTATTTCCTACTTTAGGCTTTCTGGTTTCACAGTTAAATCCATGCTATGAATTAGGATACAGTAGTAGTGCCACAACCATGACAAAGAGCCAAAGTTCTTCTCAAAGGCTGTTTTCTTCTCTTAGAAGACAAGCTCTACATTTGCCTGGGGAAATGATCACTCAGAATGACTTCCTAGAATTGTACACCTGACTTATGGCCACCAGTGTATCAAGAGAAGAAATGATGGCAACTTTAGTTTGCTTTAAAAGAGAAAGCATTTACCCTTTTACTTTTCACCTTCCCTGGTGGTAAAGAGAACACTTAAAGATGAAACTTGACAGAACCAGCCAAGAGTCATGTCACAGAAGCAGCAGGGCATAAAAGGTGAAGAGGTCAGCTTATAAATTATACAATGAACATCCAAGGACCTCTAATTTCTATGACAAAATTATATGGTCTTAGGATTTGGGTGTTCTGTGGCAAATCACAAAATAAAAGCCTCAATTGAAGATGTAGGATTTGGACGACATAATACCATACCCTACCATGCAGAACCACAGTTGCCTTACTTGCTAAATTACCTCCCAGCAAATGAGACTGTGATAAGAGACTCAAATGTGTTTGGTGAGAAACCTCCTACTTTGTAGGTGAACCATGTTTTTGGCTGCATATGAATAATTTTACAAATTAGTGTTTATTTCTCTAGGACTATTATAAAAACACCAAAGTTGCATAATTTGGAAAGAAAAGAGAATCCTCTACCTCCAGACTTAATGGGAACTGACTGTATGTGGCTTTGGGACCTTGATTGTTGACTGAGAGCAATGAGAGGAGGACACAGGAACTAAGCTAGGTTCTAAGGCCCTTAAAAATGTCAAGGGAATGTCTGTGCTGTAGATATTAGGAAGGAGAACCAGGTAACAAATTTATTATTCATGAAGAGTGCACAGCCAGGCTCCCGATAAAGGGTCTTTGCGTCACAGTCTCATCATCATGAGAAATAGCCCATCACTGTACTGGAGATAGAAAGATTCATGGCTTGTGCATTCTTGTCCTTGAGTGTCCTGCAGAGGAGTGACACCGGAGTTGCATAGAAAGTGAGTCTCATGGACCAGTCAAATAATTTGTTTTATTTAAAAATCAAGCAAGTGTGCACTGAAAGTCTGGGGGTGGTTAGTTTAAGACATTTGCAAGTCATGTAAAGGGTTTACTTTAGCTAGGAGCATACAACAGGTGTGAGATGTCGATTGCATTCTGTAGGTATAGCCAGGGTTGGTTGTGGTATCTGCTGTGAGCAGTATTCCATATACTTAAATGAAGAGGAGACTGGAAAAGAAACCACAGTGCTTAATTTTTGACTCAGTACAGGCAAGTTTCTTTGAGGCCAAGATTTTGTATTTGTAATGAATCTCTAGTTGAAAGAGATGACATTTTCTATCCATGGGGGTTACAGGAAGTTCTTAAGAAATTTGTCTGTTTTTTCTATGTCTTTGAATGTACGGTGTTCTATACTTAGACATTGGATTATATATTGTAGAGTGTAGTCTATGCCTTCTTTGGCATATAACTGTTGTTTTTACTCAGGGCAAGAACTACAGAGATTATGCAATCTTTTCTCTTTTGTCTTTATAAAAAAAGTCCTTCTTTTCTTCTTCTTTTCCTCCTCCTCCTTCCTCCTCTTCCTCCTTATCCTTCTTATTTTTTTCTTCTTCCTTACACATTGTTCTAGATGAGAATGGGTCTTTTTGTATTCATCTGTGATGTAGAAAGGGTATTATAACCAAACAGCATGGCAATACTGTGGCAGAGAAAAGTACCCCTCCTCAAGAGTATGTTTAAGAACACTGGTGTCCCAGGGCCATGGTGACATCTGGACCCAAGCTGCTTCTGCCGGCCATGTCTTGCCATGGCCCTACCTGCAGTCGTGATCTGTGTTGATGTCTGTTGACTGTGTTAACCACATGGGTTGAATCATGTGTTGAAGTACAAATGCTGTGCTGAGCTGGCCCTGCCCCTCACTGCCCTGGGGAGATCCACTCCACCACACCAGAGAGCTGACTCTGCCCCACACTGGCCCTGATATAATGGAGTCCAATGGCTCCAATACAGGAGAGTTGGGCCTACCACCAGTAGGAAAATTGCCTCTTCTCAATACTATCTTGGCACTTGGGTTAGCCAGCCCTACCCCTTACCACAGACATGGGAGAGCTGATTCTGCCTCTCACCAGAAGGTGGTGGTCCCAGCAACCAGGTCATACCAAGTCAGTTACCACTCAGATATACTTTCAGGACTTTGAGTTAACACTTCCCAACAGCTACACAATCTATGACCAGCTAGAGCTCATGAATGAACTGCAGAGGTGTATCAGTGAGGGTTCAGTATTGATGGTGTACCAGAATCCAGAGGCCTTGAACCTGACCAACAGCACATTACATAATGAACATTTACAATTAAAGCTACTTGGACAAAAGGGCCTACTGCATGATACACAGCAGCTCTCAAAGCCAATACAATAAATAAGAAAACAATGGAGAATCAAGAAAGACAGAGGAGTGAAGTGCTTTGGTTTTTGTCTTGTTTAAAATTTGCTTGCTTTTTTGTTTGTTTGTTAACTAATATTATCTGTATTTATATTTTTATCTTATTTTATTGAGAGGTAGACACTACAAGGGTGAATATGGAGGGATGGGGAAATGAGTATGGTGGAGGTGCCTGATGTGAAATTACCAAAGAACTAATAAAATTTATGCTAAAAAAGGAGAATTCCACGGGTGTCAAAGACAAGGGATTGAAGGGATTGGATATTTGTCAAGACTTTTTATCTAAATCATGATTTTTGTTTCAACTTGCAAGGTAGACTTAAAAGATTTTTTAATCATTATATGTGTGCTCTTTGAAATCTTATAGGCTCCATCACTTGAAGTAAAAAAGTTTTGATGACACATTATTGAGTATTTTATAGCAAACAACTAAAAGTAGATATGCATGAAGCTTCTATTTGTGATATATGAAATAAAGACATTTAAAATTTTAGCCTAATAGAGATGACATGATGATCCAATGAAATAATATATTCTGTAAATTATTTTGTAAAATCGCAGCCACAAATAAATAACAAACACTAAACGTGTTCTTACAGAGACTCAGACTCAAAAACCAGCTTTATTTTTCTGTTATTATTTAGTGGTGGCAGTAAAAGCTGATAGAGGGACTCTCTAGCATACTTCATCTCCAGTAATGCATAGAGAAAAAGTCTATACTGCTAAAACCAATGCCAAGTTTATTTCATGCGGAGCTTTGTATAGGTCCACTATTTTAAAAGCAGACTTAATCAATACCAATCATCTAGAACAATGTGCCAAAATTTTCTATACTTTACCTTTCTTAAGATTAAAATCTGATATCTCTTTCATGTTTAGCACTCAGTGTAGCAATTCCAGGTTTATTTCCTAGAGGACAGTTGCACAGATCTCAGGGACTCTCTAGCTTCTCCTCTCAAGTCTTTAGTCCCTGGGCAGCTCCACTGTGTTTGCCTCTCTTTGACATTTCTTATTGTTTGTCTAACTCCTGAACTCTCTAAACACAGAGAAGCCTCACTGCCTCCACAGATCAATTTAGGAGGCGCTGAACTACTTCATGAGCGGTGAAAGAAAAGGTTTGCCGTAAACCTTACTGCAATATAGAAGTGTTTACGTTATTTCATTTCTGTTACAAAATATTTTAGAAGGCAACTTAAGGATGGAAGGACTTATTTCCTCTTAGAGTCTGTATAAGAAAAGTCCATTATGGAAAAAAGGGAAGGACGTGTTGCACTTATAGCAAGGAAGCAGAAAGCAATCAATGCTAGTGCTCATTATTTTTCTTTATTTCCCCATTTTATTCACTGCCAAGCTTCAGCCCATGGGATGGATAGTGCTGTCTACAATAAATTCGGGTCTTTCTTCTTTACTTAAACCTTCCTACAGTAGTCTTCAAAGACAAGTCCAGAAGTGTCTCTCCTAGATGACTCTAAATCCATTCAAGTTCACAGTAAATATAAACCTTCACACATGCAGAGATTACGTTTATACAGGCATAATCCAACACATCCAAACCAGAACTCCTTTGTAATGGAAATGAATTATTACTAACAGAAGCAGAATGTTCTGTCTTCAAAAAGATTTGCCTGGTTCAGAGGTTGAACAAAGGGAATTCACAGAAAAATGTGACTGACTTCAGTAGACTCTTACATTAAACAAGTATTTAAACAGAAGAAAAATTCAGTGAGTCATTGGTTCAAATTACACCTGAAATCCTCCATAATGATAGCCTGTACTGATTCAGAAGTGCCACCCAGAAGTCACTCAAGTTACTGCCCTGTTGATTCAACAAGATGACTCTGCATTTTCACAAGATGAATAGCATATTAGTATCATATTAAAAATGTATCTTGTGCTGACCCTATGTTAGTCACTGAGCATGATTTGCTTGTTAAATACATTATCGGAAAAGTGGGTCATAATATTTCTATTGTTTCATGAATTATAAAAACACAGAGAGAGAAAGAAATGCAGAAATTTTAAGATTTTTCTGAAGCTGCAGGTTATAAAAAGTAGGACTAATACAAGTTTTATTGACCAAAGGACCGAGTCACTATTTGATATTGCTTTCATAGTGTTAGGAATTGAATGTGATGTGAGATGGAACTAATTAGTGTAGCAAATATGTAATTCATGTACTTAGTATATTGAAACTTGTTAATAATTTGTCTTACAGCAAGTGTTTAAGACATGAGCCTTCATTCTCACTCATCCTGGGTTCTAATATATAGACACTTCCATAGATGACCTTGAAGTTCCCATTGCCTCATACTTGTATACACTGTGGGGCCCAGGGTCAGTTCATCTGTAGAGTTACCAAAGTTTGTTTGGTACTAAAGCTAAATGCCATCATCTTGAAGCTCTCTTATGATTTGGAACAAATCAAACCAAGTTTAGTGCACAACTCTAGTCCTCAAATAGCTTCAAGGAGAAGACTTCATGTGCTTCTCAAGTTTTGATATGTCAATCAGCAGTTTAAAATTCAAGTTATTGAAGTCTACTTTGAACTGAGACATCTGCCCAGCTATGGAGTTGGCGTGGCCATGTTGGTGCTAGCCTTAATTTTATATTATTAAGTCAAGTTGTTGCCAGGTTTACTTAATTCTGAATCAGCCTGCAAAATTATGATTTTTTAAATTATCTATTACTCTACACAAAGACAAAATCATACCATTATATTCAAACAGAGGAGTGATATTGATACAATTTTAATTGCTATAGTTTTGTTCCAATCAAGAATCCTTCCCACCACATACTATGTTTTTCTTTGAAATAATTTTTTTATCCTTTTTTTTACCAAAGATATTTAAGGGTGTAGAGTTCTGATTTTATATTTCATAGTATATTTATGTGTTATTTTTCTTTATTGTCAACATGGAATGATTCTAGAATTCCCTGAAGTCAAGTATTCTTTCATGAGCTAGAAAAATAATTTAAAAGATATTCTACATATATTTACCTTGGCTTATAGGCAGTTGAGAATTCTAGATGTGAGCCAATATCCTCCAATTTATTTACCATCAAATAAATACCATCAAAGTAACAATGTAGATTCTGGAAACAGCACATAATCACATCATATAATTATCTGAAGTGTTCATTGCCTCTTAGATTTAAGTTCACACATGTAAATTTTATCCAATTTAATTCAAAACGTGGATACCATTATTTCTGAATTTTAGTTAATATTACATTAACACAGTCAAAAACCTTATAGGATTTGTCATTTCCATGTAATCTTATGCAAGCACATGAATATACACATATGTGTATTATACAAGTACATGGATTATTATCATTTTTCTAAAATTTAGAGCAGAATTTTATATATTTCCTTTAAAAATTTATTTTCCACATAAGCAATATGAATATACATTACAGAGATGAGTTATGGATCTAAGTTATTCTTTGTCAATGCCTATGTAATGAGCATCTGTATTGCAATCGTTTGTTTTTTGTACCTCTTGTCTTTCCTAATTAGGAAAGTGGATAATTTAAAAACATTTAGTACACAATTCATGTTTTTGTTTCTAAGACTGAAAACACAGCCTGAAAGACAAATGTCACTCCATAACTAAGAATGAACTTAACACTCACAACTGGTAAGCGAAAACTTTAATTTTTTTTTTAAATACCTTTGTATTTGCCAACTACTCCTCTGTGTAGGGTCTGTTCAGATGTCTTAAGCACACATCTGAACAGACCCTACACACAGGAGTAGTGTTCTTTTATTTTTGAGATTATAACATAATTACAGCATTTCCTCCCTCTAAACTGTCCCATACACCCTTCCTTGCTCTCTTTAAAACTTATGGCCTCTTTCTTCATTATTTGTTGTTATGTGGATATATGTATATACATATACATATATCCCTAAGTATAACATGCTCAGTCTGTATAGAGCTACTAGGAAGTATGTTTTCAGGGCTGACCATTCATTATTGGCCAAGCAGCTGGTATCCTCTCCTGTAGATAAAACTATTTCTCCTACTCTTAGCATTCCTTAGTTGTCTATAGATCTTTCCGTAGAGTAGAGATCCTGTGGTCTTTCTTTTGTCTACTTGGCATGTCTATCGTTGTTATCTTTGTTCAGCTCATGCTGTAGAAAGTCATGTTAATGAATTTTCATAAGCTTCGTAGACAGTATTAGAAGACACAGTCTCATAGCAAATTCTGTGATACTCTGGCTCACAGTCCTTCCAGCCCTTCTTCTGTAATATTCCCTGAGCACTGGGTGTAGGAAATATGCTCTAGCTGTAGCCACTGACACCGAGCTCAACAACCTGCCTTTTCATTGGTTATAGTTTTATGTAATAGTCTCCATCTTTTGCAAAGAGAAGTTTCCTTGATGTGGAGTGATGACTAGACTTATCTGTGGGTATAAGGACAAAATTTAGAATGTACTTAAGATTATGCTAATCTAGCAAAGTCATAGCTGTATGTTCTCTTCCAATATCCATAACTTCACACAAGTCTTGAATAGTTGCCTACGTTTCCAGTATCAGGCATGATTTGCCTCTTACTGACAAGGTCTTAAATCCAATTGGAGATGTCTTGGTTTTGGTCAAGGTACGCTCCACCTCTGCACCCTTCATGTTATCATATTATGCTGCTTGTTCTTGTTCATAGGTGTCTCTCTTAGTCAGTGCTCTTTTGCACTGAAGAGACACCTTGACCTCAGCATCTCTTCAAAAGAAAAGCATTTAATTGGGACTTGCTTAGTTTCAGAGGTTTATTCCATTGCGATGATGGCAGAAAACATGGTGGTTCACAAGCAGACATGGTTCTGGAGAAGTAGCTGAGAGTTCTACATCCTGAACCTCAGGCAACAGGAAGAGTTAGTATGGCACTGAGGCCTAGTTTGGTTTTCTGAAACTTCAAAGCCCTCCCCCAGTGATACACTTTCTCCTTCAAGGCTACACCTACCCCCAGCAAGACCACACCTCTAACTCTAAGTAGCACTACTCCATGATGACCAAGCATTCAAATACATGATCTTATGAGAGCCATTCTTATTCAAACTTGGTTGCTTCCCTCCTTCACAAGCTTGCATTGTTCCTTCTAGTATTATGAGAACTAGCCCTCATAGAAGAGACATTCATGGCAGTTCCAGCCTAAAGTCCCTTGAGCCCTGTGTCTGAAGTGCATTCTTATTTTCTGGAATAGGTACTTCCTTACATTCTACCTCTCTGGTCAAAACAAGGGCAATAGCAGTGTAGTCTTTATGGTTTAGGAGTCCTGAGCAACCCTGACCAACAACTCAAAAAAGGGAAGACCATGCCTTGCCAAGGTCAGCATAGCTATTAAGCAACACAGAACCTGAAAAGGAGGATATTGGTAGACAGAAACACAAGACTTGGGGTTCACTTGAAAAATTTAGTAGTTTTTAAATTATTTTTCACTATTTATACTGGTTAATATATATTACATATATATTGTTTATTATATATGCAAATATGTATATATTTATATACACACATATGGAAAGTATAGAAATATATGAATTTAACGGTTACATATTTAATTGAAAAAAATAATGAATTCTCTGCTTAATTCTAAGAAGGTCTACCTTACCATGAAAGTTAAGAGTCTATATTAAAATGTCATGTCCATGAATATTAATCCATTCATTTTCTTTTCTTTGTTTTTTTTATTTATTTATTTTTTTTGCTTTGCTTTTTTTTCTGTTTCTGTGTTTTATTTTATTTAAATTTATTTATTTATTAAGGATTTCTGCCTCCTCCCCGCAACTGCTTCCCATTTCTCTCCCCCTCCCCCCATCAAGTCCCCCTCCCTCACCTGCTCGAAGAGCAATCAGGGTTCCCTGACCTGTGGGAAGCCCAAGGACCTCCCACCTCTATCCAGGTCTCAGAAGGTGAGCATCCAAACTGCCTAGGCTCCTTTTTTTTGTTTTTTAATTCAACAAACATTCATCAACAATTTTCTGTATAATTTGTGTTGGACTAAGCTCTGCCGTTGCATGGAGGAGGAGAAGGGACAAATAGAGCTCTGCTTTATTGCATCTGCATTCTAGTTCAAAGGCTTTTCTTATTGAAGTGTGGGCTATTCTAGCCCTATACAAGGTCTTTAGGATAAAGGCATAAATTATTCTACGTTCATTAATCAACATCTGCTTTGTTTCATTATGTTTCCTTTATTAAAAACAGATTTTTTTCATCACATAAATCCTGATTACAGTTTCCCCTCTCTCTACTCTTCCTAGTACCTTGTACCTCCGTCCCATCCAGATCCACTCCCTTTCTGTCTCTCTCCTGAATACAGACTTCTAAAGGATAATGATAAAATAATATAGATAAAACAAAAACTAACACATTAAATGTGGACAAAAAAAATGAACAGGAGTACACCCCCAAACTGCCAACTCTGCTTTCTCCCTCCTGCTTACCCTCTGACAACATACAGTATTATCAGTTCCAGCTGCATCTTCTCCTGCCAATCAGAACTCAGCTCTGCTGCCACAGGGCCCAGCAGTGGCTGTGAGGCAGTATGTCTTCCAAGAGCATGGTGCCTCAGCTTCGGATACTCCTGAACTCAGTTTTCCTGCGGCCAGGCAGGCTGCTCTTTCTTGAATCTTTCAGGTTATGCAGTCTTGCTAATCCATGGTTACAGACATTTGCTCTCAACAGTTTATCTAAACATGGACTCAGATTCTGAAGGTAGGCAGTAATAACTCGGATCACCTGGTTCCTACAGTCTGTCCACTCTGGAAAGGCAGGACTGCTCAGCAAGAGGGAGAAAGCAGAGTTGGCAGTTTGGGGGTGTACCCCTGGGATATAGTAACTGTCCTCTGGAAAATCAGCCAGAGCCACTGCTCTGTGTGTGACAACTGACATTGTTCAACCACCAGCCACTGGGGTATTTTTTAATAAGTTATTCTCCATTGTAACTGACAATAAACTGCTTATGAAGGAAAATTTGGGGATTTTTAAGAACCAATTTGCCACCCAAATGGTACCACTGTTAATCTTGATGTTAACGTTCTTCTAGATATCTCTGTGCATAGACTTTGATGTGTTTACATAGTTATTTTCCTACTGTATATACAATTTTATGTCCCTTTTGTACTTAACATAAACCTTTTTTTTTGCCATGTTACCAGTCTTAAACAGAATTTTATGGCTTACAAAAAAAAATGAACAAGAGAATATAATCCAAGAAAAGGAACAAGAAACTGAGACCCAATCATTCACACATTCAATAACCCCATAAAAATACTAAACTGGAAGCCATAATACACTTGCAGAGGATAGTGTAGACCCATGCAAGCACTGTGCAGACTGCCTCAGTTTCCATGTGTTCATATTAGCTTTGTTCTTGTTGTTTTAGATGGCCTTGTTTTCTTGGTGCCCTCCATTCCCTCTAGCTCTTACATTCTTTCCTCTTCTTCCAAGAGATTAGCTGAGCCCTGAGGGGAGGAAATTGATGGACACATCCCATTTACGTCTGAGTGTTCCAAAGTCTGTCACACTCTATATAATATCTGGCTGGGGATCTCTGTATTTGTTCCCATCTGATGCAGGAGGAAGCTTCCCTGGTGATGACTGAGGAAGGCATTGATCTATGCGTATAGCCGAGTGTCATTAGAAGTCATTATATATTAGTATTAGGATGGTAGAATTTGGTTTTATCCTATGCCATGGGCTATCTATTCTCTGGTTCTTGGTAACCCTACCAGTGTCAGTTATAAATATCATATCTTGCAGTGATCCTTAAGTTAAACCAGTTATTGGTGGTTTGTTTCTCCAACCAGCTTTGTGCCTGTGCTACCATTGCCCTAACATATCATGCAGATAGGACACCATCAGGGATCATTTGTGGCTGGCTTGGTGTTTATGTCTATCTTGTGATGGATTTAAGGTATTTTCCTGTACCAATGGTTGTAGAAACATAGGAATGAAAACTCTATGTAATCACCAGCTCAACATCTGCATCTTCAATGAGTTGTGTAGGTGTTACTTTTAACAGTGGGGCCTTGCCATCAGTTTGACCTCTTTAGCTAATAACTCAATTATTAGTGACCCAATTCTGGAACTGGAAGCTTCATTTGGTGATAAGTCAAAATGGCCAGTCAGGATTCTGTCTTCCCCACTATTTAGCAATATAATTTAGATCACTTTCAACCTTCATATTTGTATATATTTTAGGAAGCTTGTACTATATCAGCTTTCCATAGTTTTCAAATGGCCTTTAATTTCAGTTGATTCACCTACATTTCTTCCCTTCTCCCCTTCTCCCCTTCTCCCCTCTCTGTCGCAACTTGATGCCTCCATTCCAGCCCCCTTAATCCTTCCATAATTCTTTATTACCCTTTCCTAACAAGTTTCTCTGTACCCCCCTAGGCCCTTGCTCTACACCTAACCTCTATAGTTAGATGAAGTGGAGGTTGATTATTACTGGCTTAGCTGCTAATATCCACATATAAAGGAATGCATACTATATTTGGCTTTCCAGATCTGAGAAACCTCACTCAGGATGATTTTTTCCTAGTTCCATCTATTTATCTGTGGATGTAATGATTTCAATTTTCTTTATCTGAGTAATACCCCATTACACACCACATTTTATCTTTTCATTCATTGACAGAGACCTAGTTTGTTTCCAGAATCTGACTATTAGGATAAAAGCAGCCACGAACATTCATTCGGTAGTAGGATGAACCATCCTTTGAATATATCCCCAAGAGTGGTATAGATTTATCTTTGGGGTAAATCAATTTCCATCTCTCTGAGGAATTATCACAGTGATTCCCATACTGGTTGTATAAGTGTGTACTACTACCAGCAATGGAAGAGTGTTTCTTCTAGTCCACATCCTTGCAGCATTAAAGTTTACTAGTTTTATTGATCTTAGCTATTCTGACAGGTGTAAGCAGAAATATCAAAGTAGTTTTGACTTGCATTTTCCTAATGGTTAAGGATATTGAAATTTTATGTGTCTCTTAGCCATTAGAGTCTCCTCTTCTGAAAATTCCCTGCTTATAACTGTAGTCCAATTTTAAATTGGGTTATTTGTTTTCTTAATATCTAGTTCTTTATTTATTTATATATTTTGGATATTAGCCTTTTTTGGATGTGTATTTGGTAAAAATATTTGCTTTCTGTTGGCTGCAACTTTGTCTGGATGATAGTTTCCATTGCCTTATAGAAGCTATTCAGTTTCATGAGGTACCATTAATTATTTGTTGATCTTAGTGCCTGCATTAACAGTGTTCTGCTCAGGAAGTCATTCCCTATGCCAATGAGTTCAAGACTATACCCTACTTTCTGTTCTAGCAGATCCAGTGTATCTAATTTTATGTTGAGGTTTAGATTTTGATTCATTTAGACTTTGATTCACTTAGAGTTATTACACATGTAGGGTAATAAGTATGATATGTTTGGATTCTTCTACATGTATTCATCCAGTTTGACCAGCACCATTATTTGAAGTTGCTATGTTTTTCTACTGTGTAGTTATAACTTCTTTATAAAAAAAACAGGTGTTCCTTAAACACATTGGCACAGGAGACCATTTCCTAAATATAACCTTCATATCACAGACACTGAGAGAAACAATAAATGGGACCTCCTGAAACTGAGACTCTTTTGTAAAACAAAGGACATGGTTTTACAGCTACCTAGAAAATGGGAAAAAATCTTCACCAAACCCACATCAGACAGAGGGCTAATCTCCAAAATATACAAAGAACTCACGAAATTAGACATCAAAAGGAAGAATAACCCAATAAAAATGGGGTACTGACCCAGACAATGAACTCTGAACAGAAGAATCTAAAATGGCTAAAAGAAACTTAAATAAATGCTCAACATCCTTAGTCATCAGAGAAATGCAAATCAAAACAACTCTGAGATTTCATCTTACAGCTCATATTGAGTAAGGCAACTCAGACCCAGAAAGACAAATACCATATGTACTCACTCATAAGTGGGTTTTAGACAGAAAGCAAAGAAAACCAGTCTACATTTCACAATCCCAGAGAATCTAGACAACAATGAGGACCCTAAGAGAGACATACATGGATCTAATGTACATGGGAAGTAGAAAAAGACAAGATCTCCTGAGTAAATTGGGAGGGAGCATGGGGACCATGGGAAAGGGGAGAAGGGGAGAACACAGGAAAGGAAGGGAGCAGAGAAAAATGTGTAGCTCAGTAAATTCTAAAAAAAAAATTAAATAGAAAAAAACTAGGTATTCATAGGTACATTGATTTATGTATGGGCCTTCCATTTGATTCCAGTGATTAATCTATATGTTTTTGTGCCAATGCAGTATACAAAAATGGTTTTTTAATAGTGTAACTCTGTAGTAATACTTGAAATTGGTTATAGTGATACCTCAGTTCTTTGATTATTCAATGTTGTTTTAGCTATCCTGAGTTTTTTGTTGCTGTTTTTTCCATGTGAAGCTGAAAATTTTCCTTTTAAAATATGGAAAGAAGTGGGTTGGAATTTGGTGGGGTTTGCATTGAATCATTGGATTGCCTTTGGTAGAATAGATACTTTTAATGTTAATCCTACTGATCCATGATCATGGGAGATCTTTCATCTTCTGATATCTTCTTCAGATTTTTACTTCAAAGACCTGAAGTTTTTCTTGCGCATGTCTTTCACCTGCTTAAGTAAAGTTACCCCAAGATAATTTTCATTATTTGAAGCCATTGGAAAGGGTGTTGTTTCCTTGACTTCTTTTTCTTTTTGTGCATTAATTTAGTATCCAGCTACTTTATTAAAAGAGTTTATCAAGTTTTTTGGTGAAATTTTTAGGATTACTTATGGATATTATTGTATCATCTGTAAATAAAGATATTATGATTTCTTCCATTCCAAATTGTATCTCATCTCCTTGATCTCCTACAGTTGTCTTATTGCTCTAAAACTTCAAGTACTATATTGAATAGGTATAGTGAGTGGACAACTTTGTCTTCTTCGTGATTTTAGTGGAATTGCTTTGAGTTTCTTTCCGTGTAAGTTGATGTTGGCTGTGGACTTGTTGTAAACTGCCTTTATTTATAAGGACATATCCCTTATGTCTCTAATCTCTCCAGGACTTTCATAATGAAGGTATGTTGAATTTTGTCAAAAAACATCTTTTGCTTCTACTAAGATCATCATATTGTTTTTGTCTTTCAGTCTATTATATGTAGGATCACATTTATCACTTTTTATGTTGAATCATCCCTGCATCTCTAAGATGAAGCCTATTTGATAATAGTGGGCAATCTTTTAGATATGTGCTCTTAGGTTCAATTTAGAGAATTTTATTGACAACTTTGCATCTATGTTTGTAAGGGAAATTGTCTTTCATCATTGACTCTTTATGTGCTTTATATATCAGGGTATCTGTGGCTTCATAAAATGAACTGGGCAATGATCCTTCTGTTTCTATTTTCTGGAATAATGTACGGAGTGTTGGCATAACTCTTTTTGAAAGTCTGGTAGAATTCTGCACTAAGACCATCTGGCCATGGACACTTTTAGTTGGAAGACTTTTTTATGTTTCTTATTGAGCTGTACAGTTTTCTCCACTCCCCTCCTCTCACTTCCTCTACTTCCCCTGGAAGACTTTTATTAACTGCTTCTTTTTTTTTTTAATTTAATTTAATTTAATTTATTTATTTATTTATTTATTTATTGGTTTTCGAGACAGGGTTTCTCTGTGGTTTTGGAGCCTGTCCTGGAACTAGCTCTTGTAGACCAGGCTGGTCTCAAACTCACAGAGATCCACCTGCCTCTGCCTCCCAAGTGCTGGGATTAAAGGCGTGCGCCACCACCGCCCGGCCATATTAACTGCTTCTATTTCACTAGATGTTATAGATCTGTTTAAATTGCATGTCTGCTCTTGATTTTTTTTTACCTTTGACAAGTGGTATATATGTAGAAAATTATCCATTTCTTTTGGTAGAGTACAGGTTTTAAAAGTATAACCTTATGATTCTCTGGATTTCCTCACTGTGTCTTTATATATTCCCCTCTTCATTTCTAATTTGGATTCTCTCTCTCTCTCTCTCTCTCTCTCTCTCTCTCTGTTGATTTGCACAAGTGTTTATTAATTTATTGACTATATCAAAGGACTAACTTTTGTTTCATTGATTCTTTATAGTCTTCTCTTTGTTTCTTTTTTATTGATTTCATCAATCAATGTTTTTATTTCTTGCTATCTACTCCTTTTGGGTGTGAGTTTTTCTTTTTGAACTAGAGCTTTCAGGTGTGGTGTGAAGTTACTAGTGTGACATCTCCAAAAATTTTATGTTGGTACTTAGTGCTATGAAGTTGCCACCTAGAAACTTCTTCTTGTGTCACATATTTGGAGTATGTTGTACACTAATTTTTGTTCAATTCTAGAAAGTCTTTAATCTCTTTTCTGACTCGTTTTTCACTCAGTAGAGTGTTGTTTAGTTTCTAAGAGTTTGTAAGCTTTCTGTTGCTTCTGTTGTTTTTGATCTCCACCTTAATCCACAGTGGTCAGATAGGATGCAGGATGTTATTCCAATTTTATTGCATCTTTTGAGATTTGCTTTGTGCCTGTGTACCTGTTCAGTTTTGGAGAAAGTTCCATGTGGTGTTGAAGATAGTATGTTCTTTTGTGTTTGGATGAAATGTCCTGTAGATATCTGTTGCATGAATTTGATTTCTAACATCAGTTAACTCCAGCATTTCTCTGTTCGGTTTTTGCTGGATGACTTGTCGCTGACAAGTGCAGGGTGCTAAAGTCTCCCACTAACCATATGTGAAGGTCAAAACATGACTTAAGCTGTAGTAGTGTTTCTTTTACAAACTTAGGTGCGTTTGTGTTTGGGACATAGATGTTAAAATTGAAGTGTCCTCTTGGATTTCTTTCCCTCTGATAAGTATGTAGTATCCTTCTCCATCTCTTTTGATTACTTTTGGTTTGAAGTCTATTTTGTGAGATATTAAAGCAGCTATGTGAGCTTGTTTCTTAGGTCCATTTTCTAAGACTATGTTCTCCATCCTATTATCCTGTGATAGAGGTTCTTAAAGAAGAAATAAATAAAATTTTTAAAGAAAACCCAAAAAATAAGTTATCTCAGACACATAAATCAAAAGGGAAACATACATTCAAACATACTTCCCAAAATAATAACAGGAATCAACAAACAATCCTCATTAATATGACTCAAAAATCAGTGGTCTCAATTTCCCAATAAAAAGGCACAGACTAAGAGAATGAATGCAAAAAAAAAGGAAAAAAGTATCCATTCTTCTGTTACATAAAAAAATACCTTAACATCAAGACATTTCTCCAGAATAAAATCAATCAAAAGAGACAAAGAAGGTCATTTCATATTAGTCACAGGAAAAAGCCATCAAGAGGAAATCTCAATACTGAATTCTATGCCCCAAATACAAGGGCACCCTCATATGTAAACGAAACACTTCTAAAGCTTAAATCATACATTAAACCACACACACTAATAGTGGGAGACTTCAACACTCCCCTCTCACCACTGGACAGATCATTAAGACATAAAATGAACAGAGATATAAGAGAACTAATAGATGTTATAACTCAAATCGACTTAACAAATATCTATAGAATATTCCATCTAAACTGAAAAGGATATACCTTCTTCTCAGCAACTCATGGAACATTCCCAAAACTGACCATACACTCTGTAACAAAACAAATCTCAACAAATACAAAAAAAATGGTATAACCCAAAGTACCTTATCAGATTACCATGGTTTAAAACTACAAGTCAACAGCAATACTAATTCCAGAAAACCCACAAACACATGAAAAATAAATAGTCCTCATCTGAATCATCAATGGGTCAAGGAAGAAATAAAGGGAGAAATTAAAGACTTTCTAAAATTCAATGAAAATGACCACAGAACATACCCAAATTTATGGGACAAAATGAAAGTAGTGTTGAGAGGAAAGTTCATAGCACTAAGTACATACACAAAGAAGTGGGAAAAATCCTACACTAGTGAATTAACAGAATATTGGAAAACTTTAGAACAAAAAGAAGCAAACTTCCCTAAGAGAGCTAGATGGCAGGAAATAATCAACTTGAGATCCGAACAACATAGAAACAAAGAAAACAATACACAAAAAACCAATGAGACAAAGAGTTGGTTCTTCGAGAAAATCAACAAAATAGACAAACCTTTTTCCAAACTAACCAAAAGGTAGAGAGAGAACATCCAAATTAACAATATCAGAAATGAAAAGGGGGACATAACAACAGATACAGAGGCAATCATCAGATCATATTTTGAAAACCTGTACTCCACAAAATTGGAAAACTTAAAGGAAATGGACAACTTTCTGAATAAATATTACTTACCAAAATTAAATCAAGACTAGATATGCAAATCAAACAGACCTATAACTGCTGAAGGAATAGAAACAGTCATCAAAAGTCTCCCAACCAAAAAAAAAGCCCAGGACCAGATGGTTTCAGCTCAGAATTCTACAAGATTTTCAAAGAAGAACTAATACCAATGCTCCTCAAATTGTTCCACACAACAGAAACAGAAGGAACATTGCCAAACTCTTTTTATGAGTCTACAATTACCCTGATACCCAAATCACAGAAAGACATTACTAAGAAAGGTAATTACAGACCAATCTCACTCATGAACTTGGATGCAAAAATACTAAATAAAACAGGTTAACAGGTCACTCACTTCTGAGGCCTGAATCAGAACTAGCTTTTAAACATGAAAGAACCTTTAAATATAACACTTATCCATAAGTTATAAGATTCTCAAACTAGTCTTCAGGGGCAATTCAGACTTTTGTTGAGATGTGGCTTTATTGTAATAGACAATAAGGTGCCCTTTGTGTCAGTGCCATGGGAGAGATGCTTGCAGAAGGTCATATGGAGTGCTCATGTGGGGCCCAGGTTAGCTTATAAAACTACATATAACAGTAAAGAAACAGAAGTGAAGAAAAATTCTAGGTCAATTGTTGCAGGAGGTCCTCCCACTCCTCTAGCCTATAGCTGCTGAGATACCAGCCCATTGGGGCGTGGTCTCTCTCCCTTTAAAAAAGTGGCCACTTCCCTCTCCTCTCTCTCTTCACTTCCTGCTCCAACGACGACTAGACTCCCTTCCTGGTTGTGTAGAGGGCTGTTGTCTGGGACGGCGATCTGTAAGATTTTTCCCCTTTAAATAAATACCACCCTATTAATCATAATTCCAAATTGGTGTGGCATTGTTTGTGACTTACGCCTTCAGTCAATTTTTGTATTTTAATTTTTTTCTTTATATTTGTATGTGTGCCCACCGTGTGTGTGTGTGTGTGTGTGTGTGTGTGTGTGTTCATCTGCATGTGTCATGGCATAACTGTGGTGATCATAAGACCACTTTTGGGAGTCAGTTCTCTCCTTCCATCATGTGGTTCTTTGGGATCAATCTCAGGCCATCTTGGTGGCAAGGACATTTACCTACTGAGCCATCTCGTTCACCAAAGTTTTTTTTTTGTTTTGAGTAAATATCTTAATTATAATTGATGATAATTTTAATCAGAAAATTGTTTTAGAATGAATAGTAAACTCTTTAGATAACACGTAACTTTAGTCTGTGAGCCAAACAGAGTGATATGGCTGAATTAAATGATGAAGTTCTTAATAACTTATCACTTTTTGTGTAAAATTCTCTTTCCTTCCTCAGAATAAAAGCTTGAAGAACAAATTGTTGTCCGGAAGCAAGCTGTGTGGGATTCATGCAAAAGAGGTGAGTAAATATGACTTTTTCACAAGTGTACCTGGTTAAGATTATTATTGAATTAAATCTTGTATAATCTAAAGAACTAATGGCTTTTCCCCTAACACAAATGAAATACTGAATGCAAAATAAAATACATTTTAGTTTTTGTATGCATCTAGTTATTTCAACATTACACAAATGAAAAAATAGAAATGTACCCAATGTCATGTTCATAAAATGAATTTTTAACACCTGTCTCATTGTATGAACCAATTCTCCCCAGCAGGAAATTATACGATGCCCACTGTATTTTCCTTAAGATTTGTGACATTTCTATTCCACCAGCAAAGTTCGTAGGATTGTATTAGCTTACCAGGTAAACAGACATGCTTGTTCTATTTCCTGTGCAATTAGATTTTTTTATATATAACTCAAGGAAGAAGAAACATTTAGTCACAATAGTCAGTTTTATCTAACTCTGACCTGATGGTAAGTTCAAAATAGAAACAAAGAAAACCAGCCCACAAATCACAATCCAAGAGAACCTAGATAACAACGAGGACCCTAAGAGAGATATACATAGATCTAATCTACATGGGTTGTGGGGTAAAGGGACACTTTTGCATTGCTGGTGGGAATGTAAGCTGGTACAGCCACTTTGGATGTCAGTGTGGCAATTTCTCTTAAAATTAGGAAACAACCTTCATCTAGACCCAGTACTACCACTTTTGGGTAAATATCCAAAGGATGCTCATTAATGCCACAAGGACATGTTCTCAACTATGTTCATAGCAGCATCATTTGTCATAGCCAGGACCTGGAAACAACCTAAATGCCCCTTAACCAAAGAATGGATAAGTAAAATATGGTACATTTACACAATGGAGTACAACACAGCAGAAAAAAATAACAACAGCTTGAATTTTGCAAGAACATGGATGGAGCTAGAAAACATTATTTTTTTAAGGTGATATATATATATATATGTATATTTTAAAAACTGAAGCCTATTATTACTGTAGAAGCTTTCATATGTATTATATATTTATACATATTACATATTTGTTTTTTATTGACAATAATTTTTCCCACATAATATATTCTGATTATGGATTTCTCCCCGCTATGCCTCCCAGCTCTATCCCACCTTTTTATACCGTCCAGATCCACTCCCTTTCTGTTTCTCATTAGGAAACAAACAGGCTTCTATGGGACAATAATAAAATATAATATAAGACAAAACAAAAACTGACACATTAGAGCTGGATGAAACAAACATGCAGAGAGAAGAGTCCATAAAAAGGCACAAGAAACAGAGACCCGCTCATTCTGCCATTCAGAAATCATCATTAATTCCAAGTAATAATTCATATTAAGCACTTACTTGTATCTGTCTTTATGCTTGACACACAAATACTGCTGAATGTCAAATCCAATCAAGTAATAAGATAACCGAATTCAAACATCACCCAGTCAGGTATCTGTGACCTTGGGAACAGGGGAACAGCCAATGAGACATGAACAGGTGAAAGGGCAGACTCTGAGTTAAGAGCTCGTGGCTGCTAGCCGAGTCCAGAGCAGGCACATCTTAAAACAAAAAGTACACTTGACCCTTGCGAGTCCCATTCGACTGTGAAAGCCAAACTGTTGTCAAGGAGTCTGACATTCAGAAATGGCAGGAAATCCGAGCCTTCATCCTCATGCCTTGTGGGGAGTCGTTACATGGTTCATAGATTTTGGCTCATAGATTATTGGTATAAACTGGAAGGAAATCAGGAAATCACCGCAACTGTGTGAAATGGAGCTCCTACAACTGCAGCAGGGGTAGAGGCTGTCTCAGGGTGATCTGAGGCACACCGCACAGAAGCATCTTGGCCCAGAGTAAGAGCTTAATAATTGCTGTGTTATTATTATTTTTTTTAATTTATTTATTTATTAAAGATTTCTGTCTCTTCCCAGCCACCGCCTCCCATTTCCCTCCCCCTCCCCCAATTAAGTCCCCCCCCCTCAGCCCGAAAAGCAATCAGGGTTCCCTGTCCTGTGGGAAGTCCAAGGAACCCCCCACCTCCATCCAGGTCTAGTAAGTTGAGCATCCAAACTGCCTAGGCTCCCACAAAGCCAGTACGTGCAGTAGGATCAGAAACCCAGTGCCATTGTTCTTGAGTTCTCAGTAGTCCTCATTGTCCGTTATGTTCAGAGAGTCCGGTTTTATCCCAGGCTTTTCCAGACCCAGGCCAGCTGGTCTTGGTGAGTTCCCAGTAGAACATCCCCATTGTCTCAGTGTGTGGGTGCACCCCTCACGGTCCTGAGTTCCTTGCTCGTGCTCTCTCTCCTTCTGCTCCTGATTTGGACCTTGAGAATTCAGTCCTGTGCTCCAATGTGGGTCTCTGTCTCTGTCTCCTTTCATCGCTTGCTGAAGGTTAATATTCAGGAGGATGCCTATATGTTTTTCTTTGGGTTCTCCTTATTTAGCTTCTCTAGGATCACTAATTATAGGCTCAATGTCCTTGGCTTATGGCTAGAAACCAAATATGAGTGAGTACATCCCATGTTCCTCTTTTTGTGTCTGGATTACCTCACTCAGGATAGTGTTTTCTATTTCCATCCATTTGTATGCAAAATTCAAGAAGTCCTTGTTTCTTACTGCTGAGTAATACACTAATATGTATATATTCCATACTTTCTTCATCCATTCTTCCATTGAAGGGCATCTAGGTTGTTTCCAGGTTCTGGCTATGACAAACAATGCTGCTATGAACATAGTAGAGCATATACTTTTGTTGTATGATAAGGCCTCTCTTGGGTATATTCCCAAGAGTGGTATTGCGGGGTCCAGGGGTAAGTTGATCCCGAATTTCCTGAGAAACCGCCACACTGCTTTCCAAAGTGGTTGCACAAGTTTGCATTCCCACCGGCAATGGATGAGTGTACCCCTTTCTCCACAACCTCTCCAACAAAGGCTATCATTGGTGTTTTTGATTTTCGCCATTCTGACAGGTGTAAGATGGTATCTTAAAGTTGTCTTGATTTGGATTTCCCTGATCGCTAAGGAAGTTGAGCATGACCTTAAGTGTCTTTTGGCCATTTGAAGTTCTTCTGTTGAGAATTCTCTGTTCAGTTCAGTGCCCCATTTTTTAATTGGGTTGGTTTGCCTTTTACAGTCTAGTTTCTTGAGTTCTCTATATATTTTGGAGATCAGACCTTTGTCTGTTGCGGGGTTGGTGAAGATCTTCTCCCAGTCAGTAGGTTGCCTTTGTGTCTTATTGACTATGTCCTTTGCTTTACAGAAGCTTCTCAGTTTAAGTAGGTCCCATTTATTCAATGTTGCCCTTAATGTCTGTGCTTCTGGGGTTATACATAGGAAGCGATCTCCTGTGCCCATCTGTTGTAGGGTATTTCCCACTTTCTCTTCTATCAGGTTCAGAGTGTTCGGGCTGATATTGAGGTCTTTAATCCATTTGGACTTGAGTTTTGTGCACGGTGAGAGATATGGGTCTATTTTCATTCTTCTACAGGTTGACATCCAGTTGTGCCAGCACCATTTGTTGAAGATGCTTTCTTTCTTCCATTGTATACTTTTAGCTCCTTTATCGAAAGTGAGGTGTTCATAGGTTTGTGGGATAAAATCCGGGTTTTCTATACGATTCCATTGGTCGACTTCTCTGTTTTTATGCCAGTACCACACTGTTTTCATTACTGTAGCTCTGTAATAGAGTTTGAAGTCAGGGATGGTAATGCCTCCAGACAATCCTTTATTGTATAGGATTGTTTTGGCTATCCTGGGTTTTTTGTTTTTCCATATAAAGTTGATTATTGTCCTCTCAAGATCTGTGAAGAATTTTGATGGGATATTGATGGGGATTGCATTGAATCTATAAATTGCCTTTGGTAGAATTGCCATTTTTACTATGTTGATCCTCCCAATCCAAGAGCAAGGGAGGTCCATCCATTTTTTGGTATCCTCTTCAATTTCTTTCTTCAATGCCTTAAAGTTCTTGTCAAATAGATCTTTCACTTCCTTGGTTAGATTTACCCCAAGATATTTTATGCTGTTTGTGGCTATCGTGAATGGTGAAGCTTCTCTGATTTCCCTCTCTGCTTCCATATCCTTTGTGTATAAGAGGGCGACTGATTTTTTGGAGTTGATCTTGTATCCTGCCACATTACTAAAGCTGTTTATCAGCTGTAAAAGTTCTTTGGTGGAGTTTTGGGGGTCGCTTATGTACACTATCATATCATCTGCAAATAACGAAAGTTTCACTTCTTCCTTTCCAATTCGAATCCCCTTGATCCCATTATGTTGTCTTATTGCTATTGCTAGAACTTCAAGCACTATATTGAAGAGGTATGGCGAGAGTGGACAGCCTTGTCGTGTTCCTGAGTTAAGTGGGATGGCTTTGAGATTCTCTCCGTTTAATTTGATGTTAGCTGTCGGCTTGCTGTATATAGCTTTTATTATATTTAGGTATGACCCTTGTATCCCTAATCTCTCCAAGACTTTTAACATAAATGGATGTTGAATTTTGTCAAATGCTTTTTCAGCATCTAATGAAGTGATCATATGGTTTTTTTCTTTCAGTTTATTTATATGCTGGATTACATTGATAGATTTTCGTATGTTAAACCAGCCCTGCATCTGAGGAATGAAGCCTACTTGATCATAATGGATAATTTTTCGGATGTGTTCTTGGATTCGATTTGCCAGTATTTTGTTGAGGATTTTTGCGTCGATATTCATGAATGAGATTGGCCTGTAGTTCTCTTTCCTGGTTGAGTCTTTGAGTGGCTTTGGTATCAGAGTAATTGTGGCTTCATAAAAGGAATTTGGTAATGACCCTTCTGTTTCTATATTGTGGAATACATTAAGGAGTATAGGTATTAGGTCTTCTTGGAAGTTCTGGTAGAATTCTGCATTGAAACCATCTGGTCCTGGGCTTTTTTTGGTAGGGAGGTTTTTGATAACAGCTTCTAATTCTTCGCAACTTACAGGTCTGTTTAGATTGTTCACCTGGTCCTGGTTTAGTTTTGGTAAATGGTATTTATCTAAAAATCGTTCATTTCTTTTACATTTTCCAGTTTTGTGTCATACAGGCTTTTGTAGTAAGATCTAATGACTCTCTGAATTTCCTTTGTGTCTGTGGTTATGTCCCCCTTTTCATTTCTGATCTTATTAATTTGCGTGTTCTCTCTCTGTCGTTTGATTAGTTTGGATAGGGGTTTATCAATCTTGTTGATTTTCTCCAGGAACCAGCTTTTTGTTTCATTGATTCTTTGGATTGTTTTCTGTGTTTCTATTTTGTTGATTTCAGCCCTCAATTTGATTATTTCCAGTCTTCTACTCCTCCTAGGTGAGTCTGCTTCTTTTTTTTCTAGAGCTTTCAAGTGGGCTGTTAAGTCTCCAATATGTGCTTTCTCTGTTTTCTTTAGGTGGGCACTTAGTGCTATGAACTTTCCTCTCAGGACTGCTTTCATAGTGTCCCATAAGTTCGAGTATGTTGTTTCTTTATTTTCATTGAATTCAAGGAAGACTTTAATTTCTTTCTTTATTTCTTCCTTAATCCAGGTATGGTTAAGTAGTTGACTGTTCAGTTTCCATGAGTTTGTAGGCTTTCTGGGGGTAGCATTGTTGTTGAATTCTAACTTTAATCCATGGTGATCTGATAAGACACAGGTGGTTACTAATATTTTTTTGTAACTGTGTAAGTTCGCTTTGTTACCAAATATGTGGTCAATTTTCGAGAAGGTTCCATGAGCTGCAGAGAAGAAGGTATATTCTTTCCTCTTTGGGTGGAATAATCTATAGATGTCTGTTAAGTCCATTTGCTTCATTACCTCCATTAATTCTCTAATTTCTCTGTTAGGTTTCTGTTTGATTGACCTGTCCATTGGTGAGAGAGGAGTGTTGAAGTCTCCTACTATTAGTGTGTGCGGTTTGATGGCTGCCTTGAGTTTTAGTAATGTTTCTTTTACGTACGTGGGTGCTTTTATATTCGGGGCATAGATATTCAGGACTGAGACTTCTTCCTGATGAATTGTTCCTGTTATGAGTATAAAATGTCCCTCTCCATCTCTTTTGATTGATTTAAGTTTGAAGTCAACTTTGTTAGAAATTAGTATGGCCACACCTGCTTGTTTCTTAGGTCCATTTGCTTGATAAGCCTTTTCCCAGCCCTTTACTCTGAGTAGGTGCCTGTCTTTGTGGTTGAGGTGTGTTTCTTGTAGACAGCAGAATGTTGGATCCTGTTTTCTTATCCAATCTCTTAGCCTGTGCCTTTTTATAGGTGAGTTGAGCCCATTGATATTAAGTGATATTTATGACCAGTGGTTGTTAACTCCGGTTACTTTTTTAGTAGTAGGGTTTGTGTTTTCCTTCTTTGATTTGAGCTGGTGAAGAGTCTCTAGATGTCTGAGTTATTGTGGTCATTGTTGGACTCCTTGGTTAGTGATTTTCCTTCTATTATTTTCTGTAAGGCTGGATTTGTGGCTACATATTGTTTAAATTTGTTTTTATCCTGGAAAATTTTGTTTTCTCCATTTATAGTGAATGAAAGTTTGGCTGGATATAGTAGTCTGGGCTTGCATCCGTGGTCTCTTAGTTTTTGGAGAACATCTATCCAGGACCTTCTGGCTTTCATGGTTTCCATAGAGAAGTCAGGTGTAAGTCTGATAGGTTTACCTTTATAAGTAACTTGGCCTTTTTCCTTTGCGGCTCTTAATATTCTTTCTTTATTCTGTATATTTTGTGTTTTGATTATTATATGGAGAGGGGATGTTTTCTTTTGATCCAGCCTATTCGGTGTTCTGTATGCTTCTTGAACCTTCATAGGTACATCTGTCTTCAGGTTGGGAAAGTTTTCTTCTATAATTTTATTAAGTATATTTTCTGTACGGTTGAGCTGCACTTCTTCTCCTTCTTCTACTCCAATTATTCTTAGGTTTGGTCTTTTTATTGTGTCCCATTTTTCCTGAATGTTTTGTGATGAGTATTTGTTGGACTTGCTGTTTTCTTTGATCAGAGTGTTTATTTTCTCTATGTTATCCTCAGAATCTGAGATTCTTTCTTCTATCTCTTGTATTCTGCTGGTTATACTTGATTCTGTAGTCTCTATTTGTTTACCTAGATTTTCCATGTCCAGCCGGCCCTCTGTTTGTGTTTTCTTCTTTGCCTCCATTTCAGTTTTCAAGTCATGGACTGTTTCCTTTATCTGCTTGATTGTTTTTCCTTGGTTTCCTAGGGTATCATTCACTGATTTACTCAATTCCTCAAACTTTCTATTATACTTCTCATCCATTTCTATAAGGGCGTTTTTTATATGCTGTTTAAGGGTGTCAATCACTTTCATGAAGTAAGTTTTTTCTACTTCTTCTTGATTAAGGTGTTCATGTCCTCCTGTAGTGGGGTCACTGGCTTCTGGTGGTTTCGTGTTGTTTTTCAGATTGTTGGGAGAATTCCTGCATTGGCGTCTGCCCATCTCTTCCTCCCAATACTCCCCTTTGGATCTTCTTTTACAGGATCAGGTCTTCTTGCCCACTGATGTACCTTCCCAGTGATGTCACTCCCCAGAGATGTTTCTCCACAATGATGTTTCACTCGGTGCCCAGATCGAAACTCCTCGCTGCTTGGTTAGCTCGTGAACAAAGGGCCCACCCCACCCCGCTCACTGAGGGCAGGCTATGGGAACAAAGGAGCTACCGGCCACCCCTTTGTCCTCCCGGTTCGGATTCGGTCCCAGCTCCCAGCGTCCTAGCAGGCTGGGCAGGGAGGCGCTATGCCCCAAAGGAGGAAGGGAGGGAGGGAGACAGGGGGTGTGGGGATCTGGATGTAAGCTGAATGGGATAGGAAGAGAGAGGCGGTTTGGGCAGTATAGCCCCTGTAGGATGGCCAGGAAGTGTGGGCGGGCTGAGGTATGTTCCCAGCTGCCGCAGCACTCACTCACCACAATGATGTTTCACTCGGTGCCCAGATCGAAACTCCCTGCTGCTTGGTTAGCTCGTGAACAAAGGGCCAAGTAACAATCTTTTGTGCTGGAGACTAGCTGAAAGCAGCTCATCATCTCGGCCACGGGCTCTCGGCTTTATACCCGCACAGGAACGAAATACGCTGTGATTTGGCATAGAACACCATGTAATGTGGCTTTTCCCAGGGATATGTGAAGAAATATGTATTCACTGCACATAGGGAACTAGAAGCAGAATGAATAGAGGCAGCTGCACCTCTAGAATCCTCACCACAGCTTGGGCAACAGCTCATGAAGCTGCATCTCTCTGGCTTTGCTGCACAACCAAAGACAACTTAGCGAGTTAGAGATTCCCCTCTACCCCGAAATCACCACTGTTTCTATGACCTTGTTTGACACTGCCAGGAATCTTCTAAGTTCCTGGGCTTCATGGGCATAGTGAACAATAATTAGCTTTCCGAGTCTTCAGAGCCTGCCTCCTCCCAGAGCTAATGTTTCAATCCAGAGAAAATAGTTATACTACAAACATTAAAAACTGCAAACCCAACACCATCTGCTGTTGCTACCACTATTATTTCATAAAGGGAAAGTTATTTGAACATAAATGTGTAGGAAAGAATTTCAGATTAGACTGTTGTCTCATAAATAAGACCAAGGAGCTAAAATGTTCTGTCACGGTTGCCTACATCCTTGTCCTCCTAGCTGTCATTGTCATTATCACAGCTTTAATTAGCTCATGCACATGCAGACATTCCAGGACCTTCATGATCTACATGACCTGATATTTGGAATTGCATTTACAATTAGCAATGTATTAAAAATAAAATCACTGAGATTCCAAATTGTGTATAATTTTTAGAGGCGTATCCTTTTGATAGTTTTAACTTATCAAAATATTGCTGACAAGTTAAGACAGTTAGCATGTTATATGCTTCAAATTAGCATACATTACATAATAGATATATTACTTTAGATGTATTGTTTTTGAATATTCTTCATGAAAACCTAAGAAAGGATTTTGTTTAACAGCATACTGATAATTAGTCTGGACTATGAAATACAGATGACATGAGAGTACAAAGAATTCATATCTTCATGATAACACAAGCTAAGAAATCTACTATGATTCTACCATGTTGTAGTCACTAAATGTATACACACATACACACATCACAATAAAAAGTAGAAAATAAAATCTCAATTTAATTCTAATTTTATATACTAAAACCATCACGTAATGTTGCTTTAAACATTTGTTATTATATTGAAAAGTTTAGATCCTAATGCACACCTTCTATGCAAATAGATTATAAATGGATATCAGAAATAGTTGACATTAGTCCTTCACCTCTCTGAGAAACTCCAGCACTAATTATCAGGACTGGAGATGGCACTGGACGGGTCACATGAATACTTACTATGAGCAGCAGTGATCTGCCGATTCTCACCCACACTTGTCAACTCTATTGAGAGACTCCTTGGCTTGGGTAAGAGTCCTGAAGACCAGGCGTAACAGGATTGTTCATTAGTAAAGTTAGTGGCCTAAGTGACGATAACCATGTGAATCAGAATCGCCGTAGAGATAAACTTAGTATAAGACAAGGCTCTGAATTGGTTATCATTATTTTGGGAGACTTTGTAATCAAAATAGTTATAAGAAGCATTAATTTCAACATAAAAGCAAAAGTGCCAGAGGTTGAAGGGTCATGTGCAAATATTCTTCATTAATAACCTCTGGCAAACCCATGTTTTTACTAGTAAGTTCAGTCTTCTGATAATGAGCATAGGATGTTTATCTGCCCCTATTAGAAAAAGAGAATAACTTTTGGCAGACATGGGATGCTTTGGAAAAGAAAAACGAAATGAGAAATGTAGTAGGAGCTGTGGGCTGCATTCCTGCCTCCCGGCTCCTGGCTGCCAGCTAGCTTATGCCCCAAAATAACAACACACCATTCTTTTAAACACTGCTTGGCCCATTATATCTAGCCTCTTCTCGGCTAACTCTCGCACCTGGACTAGCCCATTTCTAATAATGTTTGTAGCACCCCAAGTTGCGCTTACTGGGAAGATTCTAGCCTATGTCCATCCTGGGTCAGAGCTTCATTGCGTCTGCCCCAGAGAGGAGAGCTATTGAGTCTGAGCTCACTTTCTCTTCCTCCCAGCATTCTGTTCTGTTTACTCTACCCACCTATGTTTTAACCTATGAGGGTCAAGCAGTTTATTTATTAATTAACCAATGAACTTCCTTCATCAGAGAAATTCAAATAGTTGGCTTTGTTACCAAATTTTTTTCAGAAATACTTATAATTTAATTAAAATATAATTATATCATTCCCCCGCCTCTTATTCTTCCCATGCTCCTAATCCCTGCTCCCTCTCAAATTCACAGGCTATGTGTTTCAATACTTACTGTTACATATACATATACAAATATAAAAAAACATTCTCTTGGGTCTGTTTAGTATTGCCTGCATATGTATGTTTCTAGAGCTGACCAGTTGGTATCTGAAGGTTCATCCTGGGGAAGACTGATTCTCCTCTCCATCCTGAAATCTGGTCTGGCTTGGTTTTGAAAGGCTTGGTGAATGCTATCACAGTTGCTGTGAGTCCATAAGTAGGGATGTACTAGACTGCTTCACGAATTCTCACATAGTTTCAGATCATACAGTGTGCTCTTCTTCACATTATCTGACTTTGTAATATGGGCTAAAGAAGGGAGCATCTACGACTCTTCATTATGTTTTACATATTTGCCCCTTACCATGTGTATATGTGCACATGTGTGTATGTATATGCCCATTTAGATGTTTCTGCCCAGTGAAGTAAGAGGATCTATTATTTCAAGAGTAAGAATGCAGTGAGCTGAAGTACTCTACAGTACTGGTAACTGTGTCTTTTCTAAAAGGTTCAGAAGACACAGTCTCCTTCTCCAACTTACAGATAAATTATAAGGATGCAGGTAAAGGTGCATGTCACTGGGAGCAACTGAGTTTGTTAAATGTATCTATATTTATAAGGATCTTGGTATAAAGTGTGGTCTTCTGTAGCACTGTTCACCCTTGACTAATGGAATTTTCCTGACATTCTATCTGTTTGTTTGCTAGTGTCTGTTGAACATACAGTGGATTAAATCTTTCCACGCATTTACACTCACGGATCTTAAAAAGCAATTCAGTACAAACAAAGATAACGGCATCCATACACATGCCTTTGTGTTGTAGGAGGTTGCTTGTTCATTTCTTGGCTGCCTAGACTCCAGAAATAATCACACAGTAACAATATTATTTGCAATACTGTTTGGTCTATAGTTTAAGAATATTTCTGACTAACCCCTATCTTAAATTAGCACATCTCCACTAATCTGTGTAGCACCACGAGGCTGCGGCTTACCCGGCAAGGTTTTGTACATCTGTCTCCAGCTGGGCTACATGACTTCTCTCTAACTCTGTCCTGCTTTCTCCCAGAATTCACTTTAGTTTTTCCCTTCTTAGTCCTACTCTACTCTATCAGGCCAAACCAGTTTCTTTATTAACCAGTGGTATTCACAGTGTACAGAAGGGAATCCCACATCACCTTTGGCTCTTAAAATTAGATTTTTTTTATCATGCCTCATTACAGATATTTTCCATGTTTGTGTGTAGAGTAGAAGACAGGAAGTTATTTAAATAACACCTTTGTAAACATATGATGTTTTAAACAGAATGAAATCTTGCTTCCTGGCCCAGATGTCTACGTGTCTGATGTCAAAGCTAAATTTAGTCTTCTCTGTTGATTGTCCAAATTATAGGCTTCTGCTTGACTAGGCTAAAAGGTTTACTCCTGTGCAGTGTGGAAAATTTAAATCTTCAAGATCGAAAATAAAAGTTAGCATAGGCACTAATGCATATCTCTGCTTTTACAGTCGGAAAAAATCCAAGCCCAACTGAAGGAGCTCCGTTATGGGAAGAAAGATTTGTTATTTAAGGTAAGCATCTTGGCCGCTTTTCCTCCTAAAAGTCTGTCCAACATCTAACATTCTCAAAATAGGACTTTGGCTAATTGAAATTTCCTGGACATTCTAATGAAGAATTGCTCTTGGCTGAGTTGGGGTTCCCTCTGTTTTCCTACCTCTTAATGAAAGCATATAAGTAAATCACTAGGCCCTTTTGTTGTCCAAGGTAGATTTGGTTCTAATGTATTTAAAGCTCCTCTTCCTACATTTTAGCAGGTTTGCTTTGATATACGTTCAGAGACTAGAGGGATAGATTGAGGAAGTTTTTGCACATACAGTTGACCTTGCAATCTTTACAGAAGTTTACTGACATTCAGTCATGGGTCTGTCTGATCAAAACCTGAATTTCAGAAATCTGTACCCACTGAGAAAATGTGAAGAGAGGAATCCTTAGGGATTCACGGTTCTGAATTCCCGGACTTTATGAGCATTTTCTTCTGTCACAGGAGGTTTTGCAGAAATGATAAAATTAAAGACCTTTAAAGGGAAAGATTAGCAATGATTTAAATATTTGGATCTTTTTACCAATGAAGCGAGAATGTCAAAATGTCAAGAACGGAGTGTATGTGGTCATAGAAAATGCAGAATAAAGGATAAGGGGCGTATCCCCCAGCTTCCTTGATTTAACCCTGTAGGCAAACCGTCAGCCCATTCCCAAATAACCACATGGAGATTTCTCAGCAATTATAAAAGTTCAGCCAATAAATTAGAATTGCTCCTAACAAGCTCTTACAACTTATATTAACCAATTTTTATCAATCTATGTGCTGCCCCTGACTCCTGTCATTTACCTGTCCTCTTGAGTGCCTTGTTCCCTCTCCATCTGGCTAATGACTGCCCTTCTTAGTCCCAAAGAGCTCTCTCCCTGTCCAAAAGTGTCATCTAACTTCTTCCTGCCTAGCTATTGGCCATTTAGTTCTTTATTAAACCAATGTAAGCAACACATCTTCACAGTGTGCAGAAAGATTGTTCCATAGCATATACCCAATGCACTAATTTCAGATTTGTCATCTTGAAAACTATAGAACATTTTGTGTTGTGTAACTAAGTTCATGAGAATTCCTTACAGCCCAGGAACATTCTCACCCAGGAACAGAAAGTAAAGGTCCTTGACTTGTATTCTTTTTCAATCTACTTTTTCTTCTGGAGTACTGAGATAATTGTTTAGGCTTTTATAAGTAGGTGTAATAATATTCAGTAAAATAAGATTAAATTATATATAATATTTACTTTTCAACACATTTCCACTGTAATGATCACCAAAAGTGAAAAAAAAATGGTTTACTAAATTTTAAGGTATAACTATTTTAATAAATGTGGGAGTGAAGTGATTTTTACTGGAAACAATGAGAGATGACAGAGTGGTGTGCCGTATTTGCTGTTGGCTTTAGAATCAGAGGGAATGTCCTGATTTTGCCAACAGGTATTTGCACATAACATATGATTCTGTCAAGTCTTGACAAATGCTCTTCCTGCCTTTGCTTTGGTGACCTTTAATCCACAGTCTCCAAAGCCCTAAGAAAAACACCTGGAACTGTCAGACATGAAGGCCCAAATACCTGGGGAAAATTGTCATTGTTTAGGAGTAATTTCAGTAGAGAATGAACAACAATGTGTTAATTGGATTGAATAAAGAACAAGATAGCATAACTGCGTAAAGAGAGACTCAGAAGGACTTGTCTGTGCCATCACCTCTGAGCGTTTCTGGCATTCCTCCATGTTGAGGGAGACTTGGCCTGTCACCTCTGGAATGTTGTATCTATGACCTGCAATTAGCCATTGGAGATCTGAGTATGCCCTTACAGGCTAGCCTTTCCAAAGAACCACAGAAGAAGGCATGGTTTTCCTGGTCAGTGTCATGGCTGCATTTAGGAAGAACTAGTTTCTGTGACTCACTGTGGGGAAGAGAAGACTGGAGAAGTTCACATAGCTAATATCTGAGACTCATCCAGCACTGTGCAGTTGAAAGCAGTCAACACTCTAAGCTGATCAGTTTATTATTAAGTATTTTGAAAGATAAGATATTTTTGTGTGTAGAAGCTTGTCTTCTTCCATTCTGAGTACCCTTGCTTGACCAGAGGGCCTTTTTATGGGGGCAAATGTGTCAAGTCATAGTGGTACTATGAGGACATATCACAATGCTGGACCTATAAGTATGCTATAAATTTCATTATGTTTGTGTTTCCCCTGTTCCAGACTGTGTCCATTGTGGACATTAATGATAACTCTATTACCCTTTCCCATTGGCTTCCCACCCATCTAGATTCAAATTCTCATTCCAAAATTTGATACAGTTTTCAAAATTCACTCCTAGATGGTATTCAAATGTCAGGCTTTATGCCATGGTGTTTCTGCAGAGCCACCCTGTTCAGATAAGATTGGATCACTTCTGCCTCATCATTCCAGTGGTAATTGAAGGCCATTGTAATGCATTATAAAAATTAGATCTGTGAAACCTATAATATATCTGAGTGTTAGAGAAGCCAGTCAAAATAAGACAGTGATGCTGATAGCACCCTGCCCTTTGAATCTGGGAGGTGAGTTGAGCTTGGGATTGCTCTTGTCCATTCCATCATACTATGTTTATGACTTGGCCTCCCAAGCAGCCTTTTCTCTGGAAATGGCCTTTAATTTACACTACAAGAAGGTGATTCCATATTTCTACTGGTACAAATAGAGCAGTCAGTTATCATGAACCTCTTGGAGGGAAATCACTTGCATTCAGGAACTGTCTGAAGGTACTCTAGAAGCACAAATGAGATGCTATGGTGGGGGAGGATGTTCACAAAGGTTTTCTCATCCTATTTTTCTTAGTTCACAGATGATTAAACCCATATTCCTAGCCAGACTTGTTCAGTTTTGTTTCTGAAATTGTAAACTATAACAGCACGTTTTAGGTACATAGTTGAGCACTTTGAAGTTACTCTCCAGGAAGAGTTCATTCTTCTCAATTCTTATAGTTAACCACTCTCAAATAGCTGTCATTTCCAATTAAATAAGGAAAAATACAGTAATATCTCTACTCCAAACTTCTAACTTATTACCATAAAATGAAAGAAAGAGTAATAAACATCCAAGGATTTGGCCCTCTATATAATTTTTAAGGTACCTTGTTTACCTATCGTTCATCCTAATGGCGATGAAAGCAGATTCAAATGACAGAAGCAAACTGCTGTCCTTTGAAGACCCTTTGGCAGCAGCATTGGATGTTTGTCATGAACTGGGTGTGGTGTGTCCCTTTAAACTTAGAACTCTGGATGAGAGGCAGGCAGATCACTATCTATGACTTCCAAGACAGCCCAGGGCTGTGTACTTGGTCCCTGTCTCTGAAAACAAAGAAACAAAGCTGGATCTGCCTCTGTGAACACTTTAGATTTAGCTCTTATATCCTTTGTGCTCTTTGTTCACTTACAAGGGTGTTCCTTAACCTTTGAGTAATGAAAGAGAAGATAGTTGCTGTGTAAGGTAAATGCTGTGAGTTTCCTTTAGGATGAACAAAAAGAACAGTTTTAACACTTTGGTTAAAACTAGTTTTAACCAAGAGTAGAGCAAATTCCCTAGTAAAACAATCTGAAGGTACAGTACTCTGCAGAATGGTAGCAGACGACAGAGATAACTTCAGTGTCTGAACTATGACACTCAGTTGGAAGTTAGAAATTGCAGCCACCAATACATATTTCTAAACTTTAATCCAATCTGTATGGTTTTAAAATTCACAAGTGGCATATCTTTCTACACTGCCCCAGGTATTACTACTTAATCTCCAGAGTATGGAGTACAAGTCTTCCTCTGAATCAAAAGTTTCCACATTGTATGCATGATGTGATACACAGTAGCAGTAACTTTCTATATTCTGGGTAGGAGTTGGTGTTCAATCCCTGTTTCATTCAACATGAGAAGAGAACACAATACAAAAATTAATCAATGATAGAGTCTAGGATGGTAGAGCATGAGCCAACTGACAGAAGAGACATACAAGTCAGACTATGGCTAGAAACCAAATATGAGTGAGTACATCCCATGTTCCTCTTTTTGGGTCTGGCTTACCTCACTCAGGATAGTGTTTTCTATTTCCATCCATTTGTATGCAAAATTCAAGAAGTCCTTGTTTCTTACTGCTCAGTAGTACTCTAATATGTATATATTCCATACTTTCTTCATCCATTCTTCCATTGAAGGGCATCTAGGTTGTTTCCAGGTTCTGGCTATCACAAACAATGCTGCTATGAACATCGTAGAGCATATACTTTTGTTGTATGATAAGGCCTCTCTTGGGTATATTCCCAAGAGTGGTATTGCTGGGTCCAGGGGTAAGTTGATCCCGAATTTCCTGAGAAACCGCCATACTGCTTTCCAAAGTGGTTGCACAAGTTTGCAGTTTTGTTTCTAGCCATAAACCAAGGACATTGAGCCTATAATTAGTGATCCTAGAGAAGCTAAATAAGGAGAACCCAAAGAAAAACATATAGGCATCCTCCTGAATATTAACCTTCAGCAAGCGATGAAAGGAGACAGAGACAGAGACCCACATTGGAGCACAGGACTGAAATCTCAAGGTCCAAATCAGGAGCAGAAGGAGAGAGAGCACGAGCAAGGAACTCAGGACCGTGAGGGGTGCACCCACACACTTAGACAATGGGGATGTTCTACTGGGAACTCACCAAGACCAGCTGGCCTGGGTCTGGAAAAGCCTGGGATAAAACCGGACTCTCTGAACATAACGGACAATGAGGACTACTGAGAACTCAAGAACAATGGCAATGGGTTTCTGATCCTACTGCACGTACTGGCTTTGTGGGAGCCTAGGCAGTTTGGATGCTCAACTTACTAGACCTGGATGGAAGTGGGGGTTCCTTGGACTTCCCACAGGACAGGGAACCCTGATTGCTTTTTGGGCTGAGGGGGGGGGACTTAATTGGGGGAGGGGGAAGGAAATGGGAGGCGGTGGCGGGGAAGAGACAGAAATCTTTAATAAATAAATAAATAAATAAATTAAAAAAAAACAAGTCAGACTATGATCACCAAGAGCTATAGGAATGTTACTCTATCAAGCCGCACCATCATCTAACAGATGCACACAGATGTCTGCTTGTTCTGTACACTAGTTTGATATAGCTAAAAGCATATATAACTGAAAGAAGGGAGTCCTTCCCTTTTAGCTAGATTATATACCTAGAAATAGAGATTATGGGAAGCTGATTGTTGAATATCTATTTCTATATCAGGACCAAGTAGGTAACATCCAAACATACATACTTCAGTTATTTATGAAACTGAAATGACATTCAAAATTAAAATGCAGATTACAAGGCACTTAATAATCTCTTCAAGTATCCATGAGTTGTCTTCCTGAAGAATATTTATTTACCAAAAAATTATCACCTCATTTGACTTTATTCATTTAATTTAAGAAATACATTCTATCCAGTGTCTGGGGAATATAAAATTATATTCCATGCTACACTCTCCATTTCTTCTTATGAAAACACACTGAAAATCACAAGAGAAGCTGTTTGTCTGCTTCACTTTGCACACAAACATACACACAACTTAGCACACAGACACATGAAAGCCCATAGAAACTTCAGGAGAGAGCCCAGCTCATGTTACATAATAACATTATTAGGGAATGAAACAACATATATTTAATAATTTTTTTGTACATTGGTTGCTGTATAGTGATGTAACATGTAAACAAAAGAGAAGAGTTGCCAAAAGAAAAACAGACATGTATTTAATTACTTTGTATGTGTGCTTGTGTGTGTCTTATCAGTTTTTCTCATGTGGCACAAATGTCCATATGGACACACACTCATAGGTGTGCTTGTATGTGGATGCTCACATTTTGCATCTTCCTCAGTCACTTAGAATTTTTAGTTTTTTTCTTTATTATTTAAGTTAAAATGCATACATTTTAATTAACATATTAATTTAATTAAAGCACTATTTCCCTTTTTCTTTCCTCTCTCCAGACCCTCCCAGGCTCTCTCCCTCCAACCTCTCTCATGTCTCCTTGATCTTAAATTAGTAGCTTTCTTTTTCATAGATTTTTTATTGTGACATGTATGTATGCACAATTACATAAAATTCAATATGCTGAGTCTTTCTTTACTATTTAGATATATGGCATCCTCCTCAATTTCTTTCTTCAAAGACTTAAAGTTCTTGTCAAATAGATGTTTCACTTCCTTGGTTAGAGTTACCACAAGATATTTTATGCTATTTGTGGCTATCGTGAAAGGTGATGCTTCTCTGATTTCCCTCTCTGCTTCCTTATCCTTTGTGTATAGGAGTGCAACTGATTTTTTAGAATTGATCTTGTATCCTGCCACGCTACTAAAGGTGTTTTTCAGCTGTAGGAGTTCTTTGGTGGAGTTTCTGGGGTCGCTTATGTGCACTATCATATCATCTGCAATAATGAAAGTTTAACTTCTTCCTTTCCAATTCGAATCCCTTTGATCCCCTTATGTTGTCTATTGCTGTTGCTAGCACTTCAAGCACTATATTGAAGAGGTATGGAGAGAGTGGACAGCCTTGTCGTGTTCCTGATTTTAGTGGGATGGCTTTGATGTCAAGTTTGACTACCTTGCATTGGATGGCCAATGAGGGCTCACCCTAGGAGAGAATCATTCTCCTCCCCCCACCAGTTATTAGCTTCCTGCAATTCTTTGTTTAAGCACAGATCCTGAGAAAATGTCCCCATAAAACATTAGCATGTCTATTTATATTACTTCTGCCCTGGCCTTGTTTGTGCAACCATTTCTAGCATAGGATCTTTCATAGCATACTTTCTGATATTCTGGATCTCACAATGTTTCTGTTCCTCTTTGATGATATTCTCCAAGCCATAGATACAAGGGCTCTGATACAGATGTAGCCACTGGGATTTGCCTCCCCTTGATCTGTTGATCCCTGCATTGTATCTAAGTGTGGTTTTCATAACAGTCTCTATTTGCTGTAAACGGAAACTCTTTGAGGAAAGGTGGCTGCTATACTTATCTGTGGGTGTAAGGATAATATTTAGAATGTATAAAGGAATTATGTTGATCTGGCAATATGGCAGTAGTAGATACTTTTCTAAGATTCATGACCTCACTAGCTAGGTTTCTAGTACCAGGCATGATTTTACTCCTGAACATGGTACAATGTAGGAAATTGATTTATCATGTATTATGCCATAAACACATTCAGCAGGATAGTCATGTATAGTATTACTGTGTACTATTACCAGTCCTTGTTATTGGCACATCCTCAGGTAGTGCAGAATTTCCCACAAAATCATCACAAGCATGCATCCATAAGTTATTCTGACATTTAGTAAGCTAGGATATCACTAGGTAGCGGGAAGCTTCCAAGCCATTTCAACCTCAGAACCACATTACTGTGTAAATCATCTCATTTATTATTTTTTTATTTTTCATTGCTTTATAAATAATACCATTCAAAATTTCCACTTCCTCCCCCTCCTCCCATTTCCTTCCCACTCTCCTCTTCCTCTCCCCCCCGCTCCAGTCCTAAGAAAGGGCAGGGTACCCTGCCCTGTGGGAAGTCCAAGGCCCTCCCCTCTCCATCCACGATTAGGAAGTTTGGTGTGTATCCAAACAGACTAGTATCCCAAACAGCCAGTAGAGACAAATCCCAGTGCCATTATCATTGGCTTCTCAATTGGCCCCAATTGTCAGCCACATTCAGAGGGTCCAGTTTGATCCCATGCTCATTCAACCCCAGTTCAGCTGGATTTGGTGAGCTCCCACTAGATCAAGCACACTGTCTCAGTGGGTGGACCAACCCCTCTTGGTCCTGACTTCCTTGCTGATATTGTCCCTCCTTCTGCTCTTCAAATGGACCTTGGGAGCTCAGTCCAGTGTTCCAATGTGGGTCTCTGTCTCTATCTGCATCTGTTGCCGGACAAAGTTTGTATGGTGATATTCAAGATAGTCATCAGTCTGACTATGGGACAAGGCCAGTTCAGGAACCCTCTCCTCCACTGCCCAGGGTCCTAGCTGTGGACATCCCCATGGACACCTGGGAACCCCTCTAGAGCCAAGCCTCTTGCCAACCCCAAAATTAACTCCCTTAATTAAGATATCTTCTTCCCTGCCCCCATATCCGTCCTTCCTCCATTTCAACCATCCTACTCCCCCAAGCTCTCCCCAACCCTCCCCTTCTCCCTTCTCTCTCCTCTCTCCCCTTCCTACACCCCACCCCACCCCTATTCTCTCAACTTTTGCAATCTTGTCTGCTTCCAATTTTCAGGAGTACCTATATATGTTTTTCTTTGGGTTCACCTTACTACTTAGCTTTTCTGGGATCGTAAACTATAGGCTCAATGTCCTTTGTTTATGGCTAGAATCCACTAATGAGTAAGTACATATCATATTTGTATTTTTGGGCCTCACTCAGGATAGTGTGGGACATCTCATTTATTATTACATTTTTGTTTCACTAATACAGTTGATACATTTTAGTGATAATAAAGAAAACAAATATACAAAACAGACTTCCACTTTCAATTAGTTATTGGTTGTAAGAAAAACATAGTTAAATGTTGTGAAAGCCCCTTTTCTGCTACTTGTGGTGTGAATGATCAGAGAAAGGGATTTGGTAATCAGGTATTTTATTAATGCCTCATAATTAGCTTCATACAAGAATCAGTTTGGATTAGACCTTGTAGACATTATGCCAACTCTGTATAGGGGCTTGACAGTATTTAAAGAAAAGAAATGATGATGATGATGATGATGACGATGATGATGATGATGATGATGATGATGATTATGGAACCAAAGGGAAAGAAAGAGTACCATCTGTATTGAAAAAGAAACCCAATCCAAAAGATAGTAGTGGGAAATTGAATCATTAGTGTACAGTGGAAGCAAATGCTGAAAAATGTTATGATCATAAAGAGAGTCAGAAAAAAGGTTAGAGAGAGATGCTGAAATGAAATCTGAAGAGAAAGACCTATTTAAAAACTGCCTATGGAGGAAGAAATTTGATATTGCATGTAATTCTACTCTTTTAGATAGGAAAAAAAACAAACATCTACAGGCTTGCAGATGTGGTAATGAACCTTCTTCTCTTGTCTATCCTTGTATATGGTTGCTGGACATTTATTGTTTGAGACCATGAGAACTATGCTAGCAACAACTTGGACTCACACTGGAGCTTCCTACTCAGCAGCAGCTTCATTGGCTCTAATTTATTTTTCTTCAGTAGTTCCCAATTCCTAACTGCTATTGCAGTTTGATACAACTTTACTTATATCTTTTACTTTGGTTGTGTGTGCATATGAGTAAAGACCCCCAAGGTTGTCATCATGTGTCTTCTTCATTGCTCTTTACTTTTACATATGGAGACAGGGTCTCTACTGAATCTGAAGTTTGTCAATTCTGTCTCAGTTAGCCAGTCAATTTCACCCAAGATTCTCTATCTCTGCCTCTCTAATTCTGGGATTAGTGATGACTACCATACTCACCCAGATTTTATGTGGGTTTGGGGTTCTGATGTCTGGTACTCACACTTGCACAGCAAACAATTTATCCACTAAGTATTCTCCCAGTCTCTATTTATGTCATTATAATTGATGCATAATAACTGCATATGTGTAGAGGCATGATGGCTTGCACTAATAGAAAGCAAAATGATGAATTTCAGAAATTTCTCTCAACCATCTTCTAAGTACAGTTATTAAGAGATAAAATATTTGAAATACTTGGAAGAACATAGAGAAAGGGGAACTCTTACACACACATGGTGGGGTATAAATTAGTGTAGTCAATGTAACAAATAATATGGAGCTTTCTCAAAAATCTGAAATATTGGAAGCAAGACTGTCTGTTGGGGGAGGAGACTATGGGGGCAAGGGAGTGAGGGAAGGGTAGGGTAGCACAGCACAGGACAATATGCATAAACTACGTTTCATTCTATACAGGCATGAAACTGGCCTTACGAGATTCTGCAAGGTCAAATGAAAGAAAATAAACAGAATCAAAATAAAAACAAATAAATAAAACCTTTAAGCCAGAACTTTATATTCCCAGAAACCCAACTTCTGCATTTATCCCAGGAGAAGGAGTCACTGTCCTGAAGAAAGAAGATTAAATTCTAGTGTTCACAGCATACTAAAATCATGGTATTCCACAATAACCCATTATATATTAAAATTACACAGAAGAGAGCATCTTCAGAATAAACAATGCAAAGGCAAGAACAGTGGCTGACCAGGGTAACATGCTAACTCGAAAGATTTTGGCATTAGGCTTGCATAAAACAAAGGAAGAGAGACAGCATTGTACCCATATGATAGAATAAAGCACCTCATAATCTATTATTTTCCTATTTTTTTTCTAATAAGAAATTTAATGAGGATGGAAATTTCATTGCTACTCAATGGAGTATGAAACTTTTTTCATTTAAACTAAATACTTGACTATTAAATAAAGAGAAAATAACCTGCGTAATAGGGTTCTTATCCAAGGTTCTCTAGAGAAAAAGAGCATTATGAATTCCAATAATTCTGTGGTATTTCACAGTATCTTATCCATATATATGTGTATGAGTGTGTGAATGTATATGTATATAAATTTATATATGTATGTGTATGTATGTATATGCATTTATTAGAGTGTCTTGCAGGCTGTGGTCCAGTTAGTCTAACAATGACTTTCTATTAATAGATCATTCAAAAATCCAGTAGTTGTTCAGTCCACAAAACTGAATCCTCAGCTGGTCTTCACTATACATTGGAATCCTTCAGAAGGAGGCTCTAATGTCAATGAAGGAATGAACTTTCTAGCTGTAAGGGCAAGCAGACAAAGAGAGACTAAGGTTCCTTCTTCTACTTACTTTATATAGAATGACACAAGAAATGTTGTCCCCGCCGGGCGGTGGTGGCGCATGCCTTTAATCCCAGCACTCGGGAGGCAGAGGCAGGCGGATCTCTGTGAGTTCGAGACCAGCCTGGTCTACAAGAGCTAGTGCCAGGACAGGCTCCAAAGCCACAGAGAAACCCTGTCTCGAAAAACAAAACAAAACAAAACAAAACAAAAAAAAAAAGAAATGTTGTCCCCATGTTCATCTTCATTCTTCAATAAAAATTAAAGATACCGATCTTTAGTTTTAATTAGCTGCTCTTCCCACCTCTAAAGAGTCACAGTAAAGGTGGGCCTTTCCAATTCCAATTACTAAATTAATAAAAATCCTTCACGGTTGTACCCATCTGCTTGGGTTCTAGTTAATTACAGATGTAGTCAAGTTGACAACCAAGAATACCTATCACACAGGGAGCTGTCCAGAGACATTTTTACCTGTCTTAGTTGGCTTCCAAGCTTGTATTTCCCTTAGAGCTTGACCACTCTCTTTATCATTGATCTGTAGAGGAACCAAGATAGCTCAGTGTTTAGAAACAGGGACGATCACCCTCACGTACGTAATATAGTATTAGTTATGGTATGAATTTGAACACAGGTGAAATTTTATGTTATCATCTACAAAATGACAGTAATGGTAGCCTTTCCATCAAATAGTTATTTTGAAAATAAGATGAATAAATTTAGCTAAATTGTCAATTCATTTTCCTACCTAGCATGTAAAGCAGAGGAAGAATTAGCTTTTGTTGTTCCTAAAACCTAGAACTTTTACTTTATTTTTTTCATAATATCAACAATCCATTAATCTTGGGCTTAGAAAACCCTGGGTTTTTCTTCTGTTGAGGGAGTTGTGTGAGCTCACTTTTTTTTCTGAAATTGTCACCATACTACAGAAACACTAAATGAACCTAACAGTCATTCACTAAGTGTGAGCTGCCTTCTCTTCTTCTTCCAGTTTACTTTTTCTTTTCATTTCTTTAATATCTGAAGATGAAACAGATTTTATCTGTTTTCCCCACTTTCCTGGCATTATTAGGCATGGGGAGATAAAAATTGTGTCTCCAGTGTTTTGGTGGAAGGAAAAACATCTAATCCATAGACTACAGTGGAGGACACATGAACCCTCTCACTGCATCATGAAATGCACAAAGCTAATTCCCTTTTCAATGTGATGTACTTATAGCTCTTAAAGTGTGAGTGTGTGTATGTGTGTGAGTGAGTGTGTGAGTGTGCACATGCATGTGTGTGTGTGCATGTGTGCATGTATGTGTGTATGTGTGTGAGTGAGTGTGTGAGTGTGCACATGCATGTGTGTGTGTGCGTGTGTGCATGTATGTGTGTATGTGTGTGAGTGAGTGTGTGAGTGTGCACATGCATGTGTGTGTGCATGTGTGCATGTATGTGTGTATGTGTGTGAGTGAGTGTGTGAGTGTGCACATGCATGTGTGTGTGCGTGTGTGCATGTATGTGTGTATGTGTGTGAGTGAGTGTGTGAGTGTGCACATGCATGTGTGTGTGCATGTGTGCATGTATGTGTGTATGTGAGTGAGTGTGTGAGTGTGCACATGCATGTGTGTGTGTGTGTGTGTGTGTGTGTGAATGTATGTGTGTATGTGTGTGCATCACTAAAGTAGCGAACTTTCTCTAATACCCATAACTGGACTTAACTATTTTAAAATTAGAATAATTTTCAAAAGCTGATAATATTATAATGTGCAAGCACATTATATAATCTTTGTTTATGCTTTTGCGCTCAGTCTCTGTTCAAAGAGAAATAAGTGGATAATAAACTCTAATTATTGCAAATTATGAGACTCGTCCACAGATGTGAATTTATCAGATGGATCAATATGAAACTGATCTACTCAATATGTGTTTCTCAAGAACATTCAGGGTTTTCAGCATTGGATTTAGACCATGTCTAAAAAATTATTTGAATTTAATTCTTTAGCGGAGCATCATGCATCATCTGTTGCAGAGGAGTGGAGACCCTGAATTATTTTCCTTTCTCATGGTACCATTATCTCTACTCCATATTCTAAAAACCTACCACACAGGCTGTGTCCCCAACGCATACACACACACACACACACACACACACACACACACACACACACATATATACATGCATACACGTGTTCATATATTTATATAGTAAAATAAGCTTTACTGAGTAAAAATTTGCATATAATACTTGTTCTGCTCTGGAAACTTGGTTAGTCTGTTGTTTTAAATGTTGTCTTTCTTTTGTGTTTATAGTAATGAGTGTATATTATAATTTGATTTTGTTAAGATTGATAGTGAGAACACTTTTCTGTTCTCAGCTTTGTTTGAGTATCAACTCTGTGGAAATATGAAGAAGTGTTTTATCCATTTTAACATGTCTTGTCATCACACTAATTTTGTTTCTACATATATTTCAGGGAGAAGTTCATTGCCTGCCATAGTTGTTCAGATGTTTTCCCCAAGTTTTTATTGTTCCTTTTCCTAACATGGGATTTTCAAAGTCAAAATGCAGTTTTTGTGAAGTCAAGTATTTTTTTTCATGTTTCCTAATATTATTGCTCCTCTTGTTACTGGGGAAGACTTTGCTTAGCCGTGTGCACAGGGGCTCACTGCTATATCTTCTTACAGATGTTTGAGAGGACTAGAAAAATCATCGGCAGAGATTTAAACATCTTATCAGGAGCGAATCATTCAGATTAATTTTCTAGTTGTTTTAGAGCAATGTGAGAGCTGGCTGAGAACACAGAAGACAATTTATCCTGACTAGTACTTCCCCTCCCTTTATGCTGTATAACTCTTGTGTCATGGAATCAAATCTTATGTCATTCTGAGTAGGGTTCTGTGATGAGGCTTTGTCTCTGAAGGTATTTAAGTACTTTGAATATGAAGCACAAAAAGGAAATTGAGAAATCTGATTTTGATTCAGATTTCCAATTTTCAACACTTCTGATTTTACCTACGACTGAGCAATTTTCATCAAATTATGTAAATTCTTAGTTTTAGCTTCAAAATAAGGGTATAAAACTTTTGTGGGATGCTCAGAAGAGACTCAAAAAGATAACAACAATTCACTTTTTTTCTTGTCTGAAACTTCCCATGCTTCATCTCCCCAACTGTGCCTGTTCTCCTGGAGGAAAACACATTACATTCTGCATGCCTCTGTCCTCCCAGCTCAGTGTTTCTTTCTGCGTTCCACCATGGCTGTATGAATGATAGTTCGTTTTCTCTGTTGGATTGTTTAATGAAGTCAAGCCAATACTCATCTATTCCAATTTACTTAGCCACAGCAGTGTGGGATGTTGTGGAGTTCAGAGTGGGGCAGGGGATGTCAAAGAGGATGGTAGTGTTATGATTAGAACCTTCCCATAACATTTTTAGAAAGAACAAGTTTACCCTTGACATGGAAAAAGAAGTCATTATCCAGATAAAGGAATTGCAGAAGGTGCTTTTGGAGTAGACAGAGTAGTGCCACAGTTTATGGTCCCAGCGCATCAGAGACATCAAGAGTGGCCATTTTGAAAAACAAAACAAAACAAAACAAAAAATCTATAGGATTGAGTACTGAGTTACGTTTGGCACAGGAGGGGACCTGAAGCTGAAACTGGAAGCTGGAATTGATCAGGTGCTGTGTTTTGCTTGTTTTGTTGTTGCTGCTGTTGTTTATTTAGGTTTGGTTTGGTTTGGTGGGTTTGTTGTTTGCTGTTTTTGTTTTGAACTCTGAGTAGCAGCTGCAACTTCAGTACTTCCTAAACTTTTCATGGACTTGAGTGAAGGTTAATATGGATTGGATAGAATTAGCCTTCTATGCATATTATTTCTTACTGCATTTATACTCAAGTGATTTTAGCACAGGGCAGTAGAAAACTGAGTGTGCGCCAACTCTCTTTAAATCCGCGCAGAGAAATCCTCGGTTCTTTACAAGCTGGAAGTCACATTTCAGCATTAATTGCCAGCTGCCACTGGCAAGAGCAGCATATTCCCGAATAGGCCCCTCTCTACCAGCTCTAGAGATAAGAACTACAATTGGCTGTCAAGATGCATCCTTCCTGCATCTTTTCCTCTCCGCCCCACTGTTTCCATAATGGGGCAGCTGGAACAATGCTTACGAGCATGTGACTTCTGGAACTACCGTAAGATCTGTGAGGGGCTACCAGCGAAACGCCCATTCATTCACTTATAACCTCAGAAAAGTTAGAACCCTTTTTTACAAGCTCCTCTTCAGTTAGTTCAGACCCATCCCATTTCCAAGCACTTACAGGGATCCCAAGTGTCTGCCTGCCACTGTGAATGGAGCAACCTCTTGTTTAAAAGTCTCAAACCAGACCACTTTGTACTGCACTGCTCACTTTCCCATTGCCTGCGCAGTTCTTACACAAATGCTGCTGCTTCCAAGGCTGTCCTGGAACTATCTTCAAACTCTGCATTCCTATAACATCAAACACTGGAAACAGGGTCTCACTTTCTTGTAGTTTCCGTTCCCCATCTTAGCTCTCCCTGGGACTTGTTTCCTTGCCGTGCAATGTCTTCACAGGTATTCTTCACTTGGCTAATTATGACAAACTTTTGAAACTGACCTTGTAGAGCTAGAGCTTTTTGTTGTTGTTTTTTAAAGAGTCCCTTTTATAGCCAGATCACGCCCAATTTTCCTGGCAGGATTATAGTAGTACTCCTACTATGTCCAACTTGTGATAGCTTTAATAATGTAAAATCTGTCCATTTAATGCACAATGCAATGTTTTCACTAGCTTCCTTGGTACGGGCAACCAAGGATGAATTAAGAGTCACTGAGCTGGATGTATATTTGGGCAGCTAAGAGGAAGAATGTGGGATGATAAGGTTTATGAATATAAATGATCATGGTAAATGACTGTACTAAGTAGCACCTGAATTGATAAATAGAAAGATGGATGGAGGAATAATAAAAGACATAAAAGCAATCATTACAAGGTATTTCCCCATATACAGAAATAAATGAAATGCATAATTAATGAATTTCTTGTCAGTTCCTTGGATTAGACTAAGATCATCACGTACTCAGCCCTGATCAAGTGGATTAAAGGGAGTGCAGCCGCAGGAGAAGGAGGTACATGGCCTCTCCTGGGCACAGTCTGAGGCCTGCAATCCCCCTTCAGGGAACTGGTGGCACATGAGATTAGCAAACAGAAACTGAGTTCTTTTTGCCTTCGTAGAAGCAATTGAGATAATTAATTGAGTTACAAAAAGCCGATTTTGCTAAAACTAAAACAAAATTACAGTGGTAATTTCCAAATAATTGTCTCATAGGCAAAAATTAATACTTTTTAAAAAATTCTATAGAGACAAAATTATGTATATCAGAATTTTACCTTTCTTTTTTCTTTCAGTATTTTCTTTTTCACATTTAAGCCCAAGGACCAATCTTTCATGCAGCTAAATATTTAATACTCTCTTATTAAGAAGGAAATTTCATAAGGGATTAAGTTAATTATCTTCCTGTGTTTCTACAACTGGAAAAAATCTGCTATTGAAGACTTTTACTAGAAGCTTTCTGAGGGATTGTGAGCATAGCATTTCCTAGCATAATAGAAGTCCTGGGATTGACACCAAGTTTGGGTAAAGAATCTGTATCTTTCTTGTTTTCTGTGACAGTTTCACGAACTCCTTCAAGTGAAGTCTGGCTTGTATTCAAGTATCTTCAGTTGGCCCAGGAGGGACAGAGTGAAGGTCACATGCCCTAGCACTGGCTTGGGATTCAGAGAAGCAGCATCGGCATCCTACTAGCATAAAACCAATTCAAGTTTACTGCCTTTGCACAGGTGTGTGTTAGCTGGGGCAAGGCTTCCAGATGAGGTGCATGGGTACCAGCTGCCACATACTAGTGGGATCCTGGGTCTGTGAACTGTCAGGACTTATCAAGGCTTTCTTTCCTCCTTTCCTAAGTACTAACAACAATATGTGTCACATTTGGGGATGGCCGAAGTAGTCAGCCCCTCGACGCAGCCCACGGTTTGGCATATATGCACTATTTTACAAATCCCTTGGGTGATTTATTTCATGTTAGAGAAGAAAAGCCAAAGCCTTGAAAAATAAGGACCTTTTCTGAATTCTTAAGGGAAGTAGATGGGAGGGGGTAGGGGCATGTCAAGACTTTTATACTAGGTTCCGTTGTTCTTTCCATAGCTCTAATAATGAACATTTAATTAAGTCTAAGCCATTAAGTGTGAGTCAATGTTTCAACCAAGGTTGTGGTTGTTCTTTGTAGATTTCTGCTTAGGCTCCAATTATATTTTATCTTTTGTTGCAGCTTTAGTCATTAACCCAATTAGCTCAAGTAAGACTCACTTAAGCTATAAAAATAAAATTTGTATTATCGGACCTCAGAAAATATTCAAACACCTCTTCAGTCCAGTACTACACTTGGAAAGGTACTTTTTCTAGGGCAGAAGGAGACTCTTTCTCTTTGTGTGCCACAGTGAAAGTCATAAAACCCCAAGCAGAACTTGACAGCAGTCTTTTTTACAGCAGCTGCCCCACCCACCCAGGAGCTGCCCTCCTACCACAGCACAGAAGCTTAGGGGACAGAATCTGCTTGGTTTGCATATTTACTGCCCACAGGAAATTATTGGTTTATGTATTTAGAATCGACCTGAAGTGGTTGGAGTGATGCTTTCCGTTGTCTCAGTAGGTTTTCCCATTTCTGTGAAGTTCTGTAAACACCGTCACAACCAAGGCATTAGTGCATCTGCTGTGCGATTTTCTTAATCCTGAGAGTTTCACAACTAAGCTTAATCAACACATAAAGTTTCCATATGAGTTCGTATTTACCTTTAACTGAATATAACAAATAATATCCAATAAACACATATCTGTGAATCACCCTGAATGTTTTTTTTATTTAAATTGGCCCAGCTTATCACTTTTCAGTGGATGTATTTACTGGCAAGTGAGTTTAAAAACAAATTTAAGGCTGATAATATGATGCCCCAACACTAGACAAAGTAGACTGATAAGAAAGATATCAACTCACTTATAAGAGATTATCCATGTTATCGTTATTATTTTTATCATATACTAAGAACCATGTATTCTGATCACTTTTAGAATACTGATTCTAATCTACAGTAAGATATTCTAAGTCACATTTTAATGTTAAAGGGATGTATTTGGACAGTCATTATTGGAATATTGATTCTTCCAATCCCTTAGCTTGGGATGTCTTTCCATCTTTGGTCTTTTATTCAATTTCTTCATTGGGTGACTTAACATTTATGTGGTAGAGGTTTTCATTCCATCAGTGAGGTTTACTTCCACTTTATTTATTCAATACCTATTGTGGACTGGAGAGATGGCTCACAGGCTAGAGATGGGTCAGTGGTTCAGAGCACTGCCTGTTCTTTCAAAGGTCCTGAGTTCAATTTCCAGCAACCACATTGTTGCCCACAGCCATCTGTAATGAGATCTGGTGCCCTCTTGAGGAAGAGACCTGGTCAGTCATCCTCATCAACTTAGACCATGAAACCCAATATGGACAAGTTCAACAGAATCACCATATATAGGCTGTCTATTGCCAGAGCATAAATTTCATTTTTTTTTCATTTTATTGTGACTGGGATTGTTTCCCTGATTTCTTCTTCAGTCTGCCATTGTATGTAGGAAGTCTACTGATTTTTAGAGGTTAACTTTGCATCTTGTTACCTTGTAGAAATATAACTATGTAAGTTTTTTTTTTTAATGGGACAAGCAGTGATTTAATTAGTACAGTTTCTATGTGCTTATTTCAGGTTTAAGCTAGCTGGGTGGCTGGGAACCTACGAACAGGCCTTCCTCCAACATCAGGGTACTTGTAGCCTCATAAAAAGAATTAAGCAAAGTTCCTTCTGTCTCTATTTAGTGGGATAATTTGAGGAACGTTGGCATTAATTTTTTTTTATTTTTTTAATTTTTTTTATTGAAAAAAAATTCCGCCTCCTCCCAGCCTCCCACTCCTCTCCCCCTCCCCCACTCCTCTCCCCCTCCCCCCACTCCTCTCCCCCTCCCTCTTCAGTCTGAAGAGCAATCAGGGTTCCCTGGCCGGAGAGATGGCTCAGTGGATAAGAGCATTGCCTGCTCTTTCAAAGGTCCTGAGTTCAATTCCCGGAAACCACATGGTGGCTTACAACCATCTGTAATAAGGTCTGGTGCCCATTTCTGGCCTGCAGACATACACACAGACAGAACACTGTATACATAATATTTTTAGCCGGCTCTGGTGGCGCAGGCCGGTAGGATTTGCTGAAGGAGGCAGAGGCAGGTGGATCTGGAGTTCAAGGCCAGCCTGGACTACTATGTAAGTTTTTAATGGAGTCCTTGGGGTTTCTTATATAAATAAGGTGATTCACATATCACCTGAAAACAGGGATGCCTTTATTGATTTCCTAACCTTTTTTAAATTAAAATAATTAATTAATTATTAATTAATTTCCTAAACTTTTTATGTCCTTCTCTTGTCCTATTACTCTATGCCCTCAGATACAGTGTTGAATAGAGAGAGTAGATACCATCGCCTTGTTCTTGCTCTTGATAGGGATCTGAGTTTGTCTCCATTTAGCATGGTATTGGAGATAAGCATGCCATATGTGCCTTTATTAGCTTGAGGAATGGTTTTCCTGCCCCTGATGAGATGATCCTGTGGTACCTGTTTTTGAGTCTGTGCTATGCCAAGGATAGCATACTGATCTACATTCATTGAACCTTCCCTGTGCTTCTGGGGTCAAACCAGCTCGGGTGTGGTAACGGTCTTTCTGAAAATAGCTTGATTCAGTTTTCTAGTATGATTTATTTATTTATTTATTTATTTATTTATTTTTTATGTATACAATAGTCTATCTGTATGTATGTCTGCAGGCCAGAAGAGGGCACCAGACCTCATTACAGATGGTTGTGAGCCACCATGTGGTTGCTGGGAATTGAACTCAGAACCTTTGGAAGAGCAGGCAACGCTCTTAACCACTGAGCCATCTCTCCAGCCCCTCTAGTATGATTTTGAGAACATTTGTCTCTCTGTTTATCAGGGAGATCCATCTGAAATTTTCATTTTATTTTCTTTGTCTTAATCCAGATAAGACTTCATAAAAAGAGTTTGGGCATCTTGTTCTTTTCTACTTTGTAGATTAATCTGAGTAGTTTAAGTGTCAATTTTTCCTTGACGTTATGATGAAATTCTGTGATGACTATCTGGTCCTGGCTTCATTTTGACTGGGAAACTTAACTTTTTGCTTGTTCCGGATATATTTGTATCATATTGACACTATTTTGGTTTGTTATGTGCATCTCATAACTTGTACGTTCCTCTTAAGTTTTCCAATTTTATGGGATACAGATTTTTCTAAAGATGTATTTATTATTTTCTGAATTTTGTTGATACCTGTTATAATATTTGCCTTTTTACTTCTAATTTTATTATTTTATGTCTTCTCTCTCATGGATAACTTGCTTCTGCCTTTTTCAGTATTGCCTATTGCTTGTCTTTTCAAAGAACCAACTCTTCATTATACTGGTTCACTGTATTTTTGTTTGTTTTTATTCATTAATTTGACCCCCAATTTTCATCGTTTCTTCCCATGTATTATTTATGGTTTGGTTTTCTCTTTGCTTTAAAAGCCTGCAAGTGCATCTGCGTTATTAACCTAAGAACTCTCAAATTTTTAATAGATTCCAAGAGACTGACATTCATTTTTTTAGATATTTATGTGAGGGATCAGTGAACAGACAATGCTAGCTATTTTGCTCACCACTGTAAAGCACCTAAAGAAATAAGCTTGAAGAGAGGAAAGGTTTATCTGACTCCCAGTTTGACAATGGACTCCAGTATGGTGGGGCAAGTGTAGCATCAAGAGAGTCAGGTTGCTGCTAACGCTCTGTCTGTAAGCAGGAGGCAGAGGAACTAATGTTCACTCCTCACACCCTAATTTATCTTTTCCATGCGATCTGGGACCCCAGCCCATGGAATTGCACTGCCAGCATTAATATCTTTTCAGGAAATACATCCCCCGACACACACACAAACACCTCCAGAGGTGTGTTTCCTAAGTGATTCTGATTCCTATCAATACTGTCACTCATTGTCTTCATAGTGTGGCGACCATACCTTCAAGCAGCTGTGATAGACAACATCCAATATCTAGCATTACTTATGCTCATACTCTAAATGACAGGAGGAGAAGAATATGATATTGAGAATTCCTCATGGGAAATGAAGTCATAGGTCTCTTCAAACAACTGGCATTTGAGAAAATGACTTAACACTCTGAGAACTGAGAAGTGAGGAATTTGCAATATGAGCTTTACAATCTTAATTTTCTAAAACTGAAATCTAGTTATTTCTTTTACCTACTATCAATAATTGACACCATTTTGTTGTTTTCTTTTGTTTAGTTTTCACAGATAGCCCTATGAGGCAAAAAAAAAAAAACACTATAGCAGTCCTCCAAGCTCTAGATGCCCTTATATTTAACTATTTCATACTATTGAATTTCATTCACCAATTAGTGTTTAATGCATGTAAAATCAGAGGTTCTTGAGAAATTTATGTTATATACAACTACACCAAAGGTGGACTTGTCATGACAGAAAAACCTGTACTACCCACCTCTGCATCCTCAAACTCTAGGGCTCCCATCCCACAGTATAGCTTCTGTAAGCAAATCAACCACATTTTGCTTCTATTGGTTTCACTTTGAGATAGCCATGAAGGAATTCAAACCAAAGCGAACTCTGTGGTTTGTTATTGTTGTGAGTTTTTTTTCTCTACTAACAACCATAAAATGAATTTTCAAGGAAAATGTATAACAAGAAGAGTAGGAATCTGACTCACTGGTGTGTGGACAGGGGCATTGGTATATGTTGTTGCTCTCAGAAAATTAATTTGCTAAGTAGGAATTTTGAAAGAGTGTTTAGGAAATGCATCCAGAAGAGCTGCAGCTCTGTGCAGGACTCAAACAATAAACTAAACCCATTCTCCTGATGGCAGAAAAATATGAACAAATAGAGATGATATTGACATTCAGCAAATGATTCTCATATAAGAAATAAAGTACCTTTTAAAAATAACCCAGTTGTGTAAATGTACCACATTGTCCTTATCCGTTCTTCAAAAGAGAAAAAAATAATGACAGCTTGAATTCTGCAGGAAAATGGATGGAGATAGAAAACATCATTTTGAGTGAGGTAACCCAGACCCAGAAAAACAATTATCACATATATTCACTCATAAGTGGATTTTAAACCTAAAGCAAAGAAAACCAGCCTACAAATCACAATCCCAAAGAACTTAGACAACAATGAGGACCCTAAGAGAGACTTACATAGATCTAATCTACATGGGTAGTAGAAAGACAAGATCTCCTGAGTAAACTGGGAGCATGGGGATCTTGGAGGAGAGTTGAAGTTGAGGGGAGAGGTAGGGAGGGAAGCAGAGAAAATGTAGAGCTGAATAAAAATCAATAAAAAATAAAAAAGAGGTAAGAGGATGCTTTGTCTAATTTTTGATTAAAGAAAAAAACTTTTGAAAAATAACCCAATTGACTTAGTCCTGAAATCAATAAAACATTGTAGGTTGTATCTCCTATGCTACTATGCTAGTCATTAATGTGCACAAGCCATCAATCCTTGTAACCATTACCCCGGACAGAGCCATTGTCTAATAACTACCAGAGAAAGGAGATCTGCTTTTTCAGGACATTTATGTATAAGTACATATTGACTGCTCGTCAGTCTTGTGATTCAGTAGCGAAGAAGGTTTAACTGAGTTGTGAGGTGAGAGACATGTTATGTAGCCCAGCATGTGACTTGGTTTCATGTTTGCTCACCTGCTCTCCATTAATGAAATGTTTACTAAACATGCCCTGGGTACACAGCAGTATTCTGAAAATTATTGGCTCAGTGATCAAAAAAACAAATGCAAGACCCAGTTGTCAATAATACTCCTTTAGAGACAGAGTCAGGAAAAAAAATCTACCAAATCTAGAAACGGATAAATGACGATTGCAGACAATGGGGCAGCATTAAACCAGTCTGTATTGTGGTAGCCATGGAAATTGTTCAAATGGTGGAGCACTTTCATATTTGTTGGTGAATAATCATCAATTTACTTATTTCCACTCATCCCCTGGAACACTTTATATCTTCTTGTCTTTTGGTTGTCACTTGCCAATATATGGCAATCTCTTTCATCCCATTGGCTTGGTTGCAGTGCCTTGATAACTTGGAAGTATCTATTTGGAGCAGCTAGGTGACATTCACTTGTCCTCTATCCCGAGCCTGGATGGAGTGCTGCTTACTCCTCCATGGAATTTTTTTTTAATTTATTTATTTATTAAGGATTTCTGCCTCCTCCCCGCCACCGCTTCCCATTTCCCCCCTCCCCTGATCAAGTCCCCCTCCCTCATCTGCTCGAAGAGCAATCAGGGTTCCCTGACCTGTGGGAAGTCCAAGGACCGCCCACCTCTATCCAGGTCTAGTAAGGTGAGCATCCAAACTGCCTAGGCTCCCCCAAAGCCAGTACGTGCAGTAGGATCAAAAACCACTGCCATGGTTCTTGAGTTCTCAGTATTCCTCATTGTCCGCTATGTTCAGCTAGTCCGGTTTTATCCCAGGCTTTTTCAGACCCAGGCCAGCTGGCCTTAGTGGGTTCCCGATAGTACATCCCCATTGTCTCAGTGTGTGGGTGCACCCCTCGCAGTCCTGAGTTCCTTGCTCGTGCTCTCTCTCCTTCTGCTCCTGTTTTGGACCTTGAGATTTCTGTCCGGTGCTCCAATGTGGGTCTCTGTCTTTGTCTCCTTTCATCGCCTGATGAAGGTTAATATTCAGGAGGATGCCTTTGTTTGTCTTTGTTTGTTTGTCTTTGGATTCACCTTCTTATTTAGCTTCTCTAGGAACATGAATTATAAGCTCAATGTCGAGTAGGTAGTATTATCAGAAGGCTGCCATGTAAATATTTCTTATATATTACATGAAAGTACTGAAATTTTCCCATTAAACTTCCCCTCTGCCTTTGGGTACACATATAAGCTATGATGTTATTTGGCAATAGTTTAGAGTTTGATTCGCAATGATAGTAAGACCCACTGCTTGTGCTGTCTGTCATGTGGCTCCCTTGGTCCAATGCCATGAGAGACTGCAAATAGGAGTTGCCAGCATCATGCTAATCTTTCTCAGGCTCAAAATGTGAGCTCTAAACTCTCCAAATTGAATTGGGCTCTTTGTCTTTCTCCTGGATGAATCTATGGGATTCAGCAAGTGTGTGGCAAGCCAGCTTCTGAGTGAGCATTCACCAGGAAGCTAATTAGAAACTGTCTTGACTGTTAAAAAGCCCTGTCTGTTAGAAAACCCTTAGACCTTTCATGCACCCAGGACAATGTTATATATATTTTTAGATCATGTCTGCTCTTTAGCAAATCATTTTATATTTTTAATATTATAATAGTATGAAAAATAGTAAGAAAAATATAAAACATTGCCTTGAAGAATATTATAATAATACTAAGATTATATTTGTAGAGGATATCTATGAGGATTACCTTTTTAAAAGTATCTTTAAATTTCTAAGTGTGTGTGTGTGTGTGTGTGTGTGTGTGTGTGTGTGCTTGTGTTCGTGTGTGTAGGTTTGAGTAGAGACCCCCAGTCCAGAAGATGCTGTGAGATCTACTGTCAGTGGCGTTTTAGTTGCTTGTATGCCATTTAATGTGAGTGTTAAAAACCAAGTTGAGGCGTCTACAAGAGCAGTGTTTGCTCTTAAACACTGCACCATCTCTCCAGCTCCAGAGCTACTTTTTTTCATCTGTGAATGAAGGAGATACAGAAACCAACCAGTCATGGATGAATGCAAGGTGTTTCGCATGATTTGACACAGGACAGATTCACATGCCCTTTTTGATGTACCCTCAAGGTACATAAATGTTTGCCTCATTCAATGAACTATAAGGTAGGCTAAAAGATTAAGAATGCACCTAAGTTCAAACATTCTTTTCTTTCTAGCATAGCAAAGCACTGCAATTACACTAGTAAAGACTCAGTTCTGGTGCTCCAATTGATCACGAGCCTAATTATATTGTCTCAATATGTAAATGATAAACTGATAGCTCCGGGGATGAGTGCAGAAATATTGAGGAAGTGCTTAAACGTTGTTACATAAATATGAGCCTTTGCATCACAGCGCTTGAGACTCTGCTCAGAAAATGGTCCTCAGGTAGAAGACAGGTGCACTTTGAGGGTGTTCCATGTTTCTAGTATCAATAGCTGATCACACACAGCTGATTCACAGCTCTTTGTGGGAGAACGACTATTCTAGTACTGCTTACTCTGCAAAAGAATAAGATCTGAACAGTTTTTCAGTAACATAAATGAACAATGTATACTTTGAGTATAAGGTTTTTAATTTAAGGAAACTGTTTTATTCCTGTTAAATTATAAGAGCCAATTAAAGGCTTTGTTTGAATACAATGGTTTCTAAGTCTCTGGTGAACCCACGCTTAATTAGGTATTAGTTTCTGTTTTGCTTTCTTCCATGAGAATAATAGTCTCATTCTGTTACCTTTTGTTCAAGAAATAGTGAATATTTAAGCTTTTTAAACTTAAACATAAATACTGCACTACAGAGAGGAAAAATATACGTTATCTTTATTTTGTAGAGGGAAGAAGAGAGAGAGAAAAAAAGAAAGAAAGAGCGAAGGAGAGAGCGAGAGAGTAGACCTTTATTGTAGTAATGACCAGCACCTACATATGAGTACTTATCTACCAACAGTTCTTCAGCAGTACATACCCACCAGCACATGCTCATCAGGACCTACGCACTCACAAGAAACTATCTGCAAATACTTATCCACTATTACCTGTTCACCAGCATCTATTCTTCAGTTTGCAACACCTCTGCCATGTCATCTGTAACTATCTACTATTACTTATGCATGAGCACCTGTCCACCAACGCCTATCTATTCATGCCTGTCTAGCTGGAACTATGCCGGAGTATTTATCTACGTATATCTGTTCACCAGTATTAATTGTTGAAACAAGGGCGGCGGGCTGCGTCCCCGGCACCCGGCTGCCCCCACTGCTAGCTTTACCCGAAATAATTACACGGAAACTGTATTCTTTTAAACACCGCTTGGCCCATTATATCTAGCCTTTTCTTGGCTAACTCTCGCACCTGGACTAGCCCATTTTTAATAATGTATGTAGCCCACGAGCTGGCTTACCAGGAATGATCTTAACCTGCATCTGCCTGGAGTGGGAGAACCATGGCGACTCCCTGACTCAGCTTCTTTCTGCCAGCATTCTGTTCTGTTTACTCAACCCACCTAAGGGTGGGCCTATCAAATGGGCCTAGCAGTTTCTTTATTGCTTAATCAATGAAATCAACAGATTGATATATGACACTCCCACATCAATTAATCCATCAGCACCTATTATCATCATCTGCCTACTGATTACGTATATCCTTCAACATCTACTTGTCCATACCTATTTACCACTCTCCCATGTGTCTACCCAACAGATCTATTGACTTCTACTCACACACCAGGACATATCCTACCTCTTAACTAAATATTTTAGCACAATCACAATAGTTGGTCAGAGGGCTGAGGTTGAGTGATTCTTTTATTTAAGAAATCACATCCCAAAGTAATTATGATGACTCTATACTGTAATACCAACATTTAGGAAGCAGAGACAAGAAGGTTGTCATAGATTTGTGGCTATCCTGGACTACATAATGAGTTTTGAGGCAGTCTGAATATAGACTGAGATCTTCTCTGTTAGAACAAAATAGGTAATTTATTATATCCTCATAATTAGAATTGAGCTTTTATATCTCATAAGAAATAAATCACTATAAAGCAGACTTTGTTCCTGAGGTCTGGGAGTTCATAAGTTTCAGGACCTTAAAGATATTTTACTCAAGTAAAGTAGCTGATCACATGCTAGTCACTTTTGCATGAGAAAAAGAGATTAAACTTACAAAAATGTGAAGTCAAAAATTGGACATGTAAACATACTTCTTGAAGGAGAGTCTTCTAGGATTTTATAAACTGATCTGTTAAATTTCCTTTAATAGCTCTTAAACCCAGTGCAATGCTGAGGTATCTCTGTGTGATTTGAGAACTCATTTTGGTTTCATACATGTAGTGGCTAAATCTCTCAGACATGTTCCTAAGTTATTAATGTTGAAAAGTGCAGACAGTGCATCGAATAATCCAATCACCTCAGTTAAGAGTGACAATAAAATGTCCTTCTGTTAGAGCAGGGTTAAACAGAAGAATGGCATTTGTGATTTTGTCCGCTGTATAACTGTCGGGTAAATGTGACTTAGAGATACAGGTAATGAAGCAATGCAATGTGGTGCTGTGTGTCCATAGAATGATCAACAAATGCTAGTTTAAGACTAATGAGCAAGGGATGTGTTCTTATATGCTAATGGATGAAGATAATTTGCATGAAACACAATAGTGTGTTTTCATCAATCCATTCGGTTTCTAGTTAGCAATTAATAGTATCTCTTGGGGCTGGAGCAATAGTTCAGCAACTAAAAGCTCTTGTTCCTTTTCCAAAGGCACAGACTCAGTGTCTGAATCTGGTCCCGTCTAGATTTGTTGGCTCAAAGCTGCCTGCAGTTTCAGTTCCAGGGTATCTGCTACCCTCTTCTGGTTTCTCTGGGCATCTACTCACTCATGCTGAACAAACCCAAGCTGGCACATGCACATACACATAAATGAACAGCCAAAAATTTATTTAAAATGTCTTAAAACTATATCTCTCATGGGCTTATAATTCTCCCTCTGGGAAAAGAAAAGCGTTATCATACAATATTCTCCCAGTCATCTATTCTTTCTTGAAACATTTTAAATTACATAGCATATCAGTAAATTTTGAGCATGTACCATTGAATATATGCACTCTATTTAGTCAGGAATTCTAAGCGTGAAAAATCTCCAGTGATTATGAGTATAACTGTATGTCCAGGATGTACATAATTCAAATTCTAAATCTGCTTGTATTCAAACTCTACAACAGTGTGATGTTAAGCAACATATTCATTAATCTCTCAGCTTTCCTCATTTTTAAGAGAGAACTAAGATTATATTGTGTTCTTCTGTGAGTTAATTTATGTGATACTATCAAATATGAAGGACTAAGGTTCAGAGAAAAGTGGTGTTAGCTTATAAATCAGATTATAAAATTAATGCCATTAGCTTCATTTTAGAGAAACCACACACACACAACAAAATACATACACACGTGCACAAACACACCCAAAACATATACACATATACAGACACACACACACAAAACACATGCACATTTACAGAGACACACACACAAAACACAAACACATACATGCATATGTACACACTCATGATGTTCAAACTCACAATATATATTCTAGATTTTATCTTTAGTTTAAGATTAAATACAGACTTAGATTTCATTTTCTTGGCTTCAAAAAAAAAAACCAACAAAAAGATTTCCTGTGTAGAATTATAACATTTATTAAAAGTTTACCCTAGGATCTATGACTTGGTTACCTCTCAATGTTTTGTGTCTCTTTCATTAATGAGGATCTTGGAACCAGAAACTGGCTACCAGAATTACTGAAACAAATTTCACAGCGCAGACCAGACGAAAGGATGGAAGTGATATCCCCTTTATCAGTGGTGCCTCTTTCTGATTTGCCCCCCCCCCATTCTGACCTTTATGTACTACACACGCTAGACATAACACCACACAGGTTACTCTAAACCTAACATGCCTAATGTATGTTTAGGACTTTAAAGTCTTCAATGTTAAAATTATATTCCCTGCAAAGAGAGTAAATCACAAAATACATAAATCATTTTGTATTGTGCACACTTCAGAGCAGCCTTTTAGAGAAGACAGAACCAAGACTACTGTTACCTGGAGGACAGAATAGCAGTAATCCTACCAACAAGATTTTCAGAAATGTAGATTTATGTATTAAGGTGTGATGGATTAATCCCTCACAGACTTAGTCATGTGCAAATGCTTTATAGAACAGTTCCATGAACGTTCAGATAAGATGTGTCCATTTGTGCACAGCTGAACCTTAATAATCTCAGCAGGAAAAATCACAGCTTATGCATGGGACACCAAATTGCTGTTCTCCTTTATTGTGTAGTGATGTGAAGGTGAATTCTTAAAACAAAACTAACTGAAAAGAAGAAGAAGAAGAAGAAGAAGAAGAAGAAGAAAAAGAAACAAAAAGGAAGAAGAAAAGAAGTACAACAATGAGAATTCTAGGGTAAAGGTCTTGTTCTCAGGGATACTGTCAGCTGGAAATTCAGCGTTCTTGGGGGATTGGAAGGGATGGTTTTAGAAAGTGAATTAAGAAATGATACCAACTTCAGCTCCCAAACTGTTGCTTCCTTCTCTTTCTTTATTTGAGCTCATACAGGAAAAAAAAAGTGTCTTCACATTCTGTGTAATTCTTTTTTCTCACTTCTCCAGCTCCCCCCTTGCCCCCATCTCATCTTCACAATTACTTCTATTCTCTCTCTCTCTCTCTCTCTCTCTCTCTCTCTCTCTCTCTCTCACACACACACACACACACACACACACACACACACACTCCAGTTAGTTTTGCCCTTATTTGCAAGTATTTAGAGCTGACCACATAGGATTAGAGCCTCATCCAGGAAATGAGATCTTTCTCCAACCATCAGTTTTGCAGTTCCTAGAGAAGTGTGCCCTTGAGAAAATGGATGGTTTGGTTATGCTGCTGTCTAAGTGACTCTCTCAGGCACACTGAGATGTCTTCTCTCTATCAGTTGTTGCTAACACTCAACTCTGGTTTAGCTATTTAAATTTTATAAGGCATCTTTGATTGTGCATGATTTTTTCTTCTGTTTTTCTTCTCTCTTCTTTGTTTCAGACTTGTAAAGAATTAATCGTGTCCTAAGTATTAGCAAATGACTGTATGACAATGAAAATTCCTCAGTTCAACACTGGGTTTTCTGAAATGGTGTCATATTTTAATTTATAGTGCATTATATTTTCTCAAGTAAACTTTATAAAGTTAACTTTATTAACTAGTGTATTCTCTGGATCAGCGCCCTAACTATCATGTCTTCTTGTGTGGTAGCTATTGTCGGAACTTTCTTGTATATAGTATAGACACAGTGTGTGAATTGACTTAACAACTGCTCTTTTAAAAACCAGGACAACATATCAGTATTCTCTTTGTGAGCTTCCCACTTATGAAGCTTGCTCATACTCAGAAAGATCTCAGGAATGGTTAAAAAAAGAAAAAGAAAAAAGAAAAGAAAAAAAGAAAACTTTAAGGTGGCTAATAGTAATAGTTTCTGAACCATATGCTCTATTTTATTGGAATTCATTTTCCTTGTCCAGAAATAAGCATACTAGAATATATTGACTCCTCCTTCACGATGTATAAATGGAGGTCAACAAAGTATCAGTAAGTTACTTTGTGTTGCTTTTATTTCTTCCATTATTTTACAGATACTTTTATTGTATATAGAAAAAAAACTTGAACTTATAGGGATTAAATACATTGCTCAATGAACTAAAACTAATCATCAGATTCTTTTCCCCTTCTCCACTGATCAAGCATTTGCCTTCCTCCATCTCAGATTGTTGTCCCTGTGTCGTGAGGATGACAAGGCTGGACAATGATCTACAAATGCTGCCATTTCCTCTCAGGTGGAGAAAAAGGGAGGTCTGCATAGAGTGGACATAATAACACCCGTTCAGATGACTGGAGGGCATTGCATTCAAGTGCAGTCCTGCAAACCTGCAAGTGGCGCGTTCCTGTTTCCTACTGCTCTAAAAGTACATAACTGTGTGACAGATACAGATAAAGCACTACTACGTCTGTCCCTCCTACTCGTCTCTTGACTGATTGTGTTTTATGTAAACAGGTTTAGTTTTTATTTTTTGCATTGGAAGTCTTATGCTTCCAGTTCATGATTTGCCTCTTTTATAGCCAGGTTTCTGCCCATCAGAAGATTCGTCTTGATGATTCTCGTTTATAACAATAGGCTGTACCGAGACACCACCTACACCCTAAGGTAGAAAGTACCAGCCATTCACGGATAGATTACAAGCACCTGTAGTTTGGAAGGAGGCCAGCGATGTTGGTTGGGTACATGTGTAGCTATATTTCCACTGGCCTGTTTTTGCTCAGTTTTTATCTCAGTTTGGATTCTCCATGAGGGCATAACGAGAGGCGCTCCACCCCAATGCTTATTTTACCCTGTCTCTCTCAAGTGCTTTTCTGTATTTCAATGACCACGGAAGGAGTTAGAACTGCAAGATCTCATCAGAATCAAGAATATAAACACTCTAGGCCACTTCTGACGCCGCGCTCGGCGTGAGGTTCCGGGGCGCGCCGCTGGGTCGCGGCGGCGGCGGCAGCCTGGGCTTTGGGCGGGATGGAGGAGGCCGCGATCGGGGATGCCGAACTCAACTGGTCCCGCCTTAAGGCGTCGGCCAAGGCCCTGGAGTCGGAGCTGGAGGCGCGCGCGGAGGAGCGGCGCGGCTCGCGGGAGGCGCTGCTGCGGCTGCTGCTGCCTTACACCCGGCTGACGTCGCTGCCGCGGGCGCTGGGCGGCGGCTTCCCGCACCTCCAGCTCCTGGACGTGAGCGGCCACGCGCTCAGGGCGCTGGGGCCCGAGTTGCTGACGTTGAGCGGCCTGCGGGCGCTGGGCGGCGGCTTCCCGCACCTCCAGCTCCTGGACGTGAGCGGCCACGCGCTCAGGGCGCTGGGGCCCGAGTTGCTGACGTTGAGCGGCCTGCGCACGCTGCTGGCCAGGAACAACCGGCTCGGCGGCCCAGGCTCGCTGCCCAAGGGCCTGGCCCGCTTGCCGCTCTGCCGCAGCCTCCAGGTTCTCAACCTCAGCGGCAACTGCTTCCAGGAGGTGCCCCCCTCGCTGCTGGAGCTGCGGGCGCTGCAGACCCTCAGCCTGGGCGGCAACCAGCTGCAGAGCATCCCTGCCGAGATCGAGAACTTGCAGAGTTTAGAATGCTTATACCTTGGAGGAAACTTCATTAAAGAAATCCCACCAGAATTAGCACATCTTCCTTCTCTGAATTACTTGGTGTTATGTGACAACAAAATCCAGAGTGTGCCTCCTCAGCTCTCACAGTTGCATTCCCTTCGTTCCCTGAGTCTTCACAATAACTTACTGACATATCTGCCTCGTGAGATCCTCAACCTTATTCATCTGGAAGAGTTGAGTTTGCGAGGAAATCCATTGGTTGTCCGTTTTGTTAGGGATTTAACATATGACCCTCCAACTCTTCTGGAATTAGCTGCAAGGACCATTAAGATCCGAAGTGTTTCTTACACTCCCTATGATCTTCCTGGGAATCTCCTTAGATACTTGGGTTCAGCCAGCAATTGCCCAAACCCAAAATGTGGCGGAGTCTATTTTGACTGCTGTGTCAGACAAATTAAGTTTGTGGACTTCTGTGGGAAGTACCGCCTCCCCCTGATGCACTATTTGTGTTCTCCAGAATGCTCTTCCCCCTGCAGCTCTGCCTCGCACAGCTCCACGTCCCAGAGTGAGTCTGACTCAGAAGATGAGGCCAGTGTTGCCGCGCACAGGATGCAGAAGGTCCTTCTTGGTTGACCAGCAGTGGGTGTTGACAATGCTAAAACACTAAGCAAAGATGATTCAAAAGGAAAATGAAGCTTGAAGTTGATTGGAAGCCTTAGTGTTTTCATCTTGACTGTCCATGTAAGAGTTGCAGTGATCTATCTGTTTAGAAAGAGTCCAGTTCCGTGCTTAGGTCCTTTGAGTGTAATTTATTCTGCATGGCAGTTCAGAATTCATCAGCTGGTTGGTCACAATTTTTACTAAGTCTTTGCTCAAACACTAGAAGAATGGTACACTCTGAGGAGCAGTCACAATCAGCCTGGAGTGGTGTTACCTGGGGCCATTGGGTTGACTAAGATGTCAGTCATCACAATTGTGCTTCCAGAGTTGTCCTGATCTGTGCTGAACACTAGGCTGTAAATAGGATGAGCGTCATCCCTTCTTGAGCCTTTCTGACCAACCAACTGGTACTGTGAGGACTATCCCTTTTAAATGGAATTTAAACTTCAGCTCTTGTTTTGTGTGATTGTTACAAACTATATGAAGTCTAGTTGTGATGTGTTACAGTGCCTTAATCATAGCGAGGGTATGGAACCTTATTCTAGAAATGATTTCAGAGAAGCCTGCAACCTGAAACTCTGCAGAACACTTGGAAATGTGCTTTAACAGGCTAGGTAAAGAACTATGTAGATAATACCCGAGCCATACAGGCCTGGAACTCTATGTAGAATGGGCTGGCCAGGAACTCAGAGATCCACCTGCCTCCACCTCCTGTTGCCGGCATTAAAGGTGCGTGCCACCACCTGCCTCCATGACCATCTTAACTTCATTTTGCTAATTGCAATGATCTCTTGTAAGCATGGCTTTTACACTTATGGGAGTGATCAATCTATTTGCCAAAAGATAGAATAATCTATAATAATATTTCCCAACAGGAAATCTAGATGGCAAGTGATCTAAGAAAAACTGCTTTATAATCGTGGACTAAATCAAGAAAAGTTGGCCATGGTTGTGCATACCTCCAAACCAGCACTAGGAGGTAGAGGCAGAAGATGAGTTCAGAGTTAGCCTGGGCGCCATTGTAAGGTTGAGGCCAGCCTGGGATAGATACATGAAAACTTGTCTCAAAGTGGGGGTGGGTTAGGGTGGGGGTGGATTTTAACCATCAAGGGGGCTGGCTCGTTTGTTGGGGTTTTCTGTCCTGCCCGGTATCCCCAGCTGTTTAGTCCCAGAGAAAAATCACACATAGCTCTCTAAGTTATAAAGCTGATTGGCCCATTAGCTCTAGCCTCTCACTGGCTAACTCTCTCACCTTGATTAACCCATTTTTTTGATCTATGTTAGCCATGTGGCTCAGAACCTTTTTCAGTGAGACAGATCACATCCTGCTGCTTCGGTGATCTGGGCAGGAGTGGGAGGAATCAACTTCCTCCTTCCCAGAATTCTCCTGTTCTCATTATATCATTTCTACTTCCTGTCTGGTTTTCCCACCTATATATACTTTCTGCCTGGCCAATCAGCGTTTATTTAAAACATGATTGACAGAATACAGACAATTCTCCCACACCAAAATGTGTCTCCTTTGCTTTTACTATATACTAAACCAAAACTTCCTCTGCATTTGAAAGAAAAACTACAACTAGATAACATAACATGACTATTCAAAGATAGTCAGAAGTGGAGCTCATTATGTTCATCTCATAGAACCGTTGAGCACTGAGAAAGAAATATCAATAAAACAGAACAGAAAACGCTAAATGTTGTATCCTTAAAGTGTAGGAGAAAAGTAGCAACACAAATTATTGTCATTGGAAATTAACAGATTTGCTAGCTAGTTGATTACGCAATAAAAACTAATGTTAAAACTTTAAGTTGGAATTAGGAAACACTGACTCTCAATACTGATGATCGAATAAGCAGCCTGTATGTAGTAGCATGAAGACTGGTTGGTAAGCGCTAACAGTAGGTTCAGATCACATTAGGGCGCCCGTGATCTTGAAGAGTGCTTTGTTAGAAGCCAGCTGTATGCCGACAATATTTGCATGGTAGGTTTCTTTTATATATTGCTTTTATTTTAGTAGATTATATTAGTAGATTATAGGGTAATTCAAGGTTTGTGTGTGTTTGTGTTATGTCATGAAACACGAGAGTTTCGTGGCTGCAGACTTTATAAAAGCTATCTATGCTAGGCGTTGACTGTAGCTTGCTTAGCATGTACAAGGCCCTGCATCTATCCCTATAAACCCAACCCCTGCCCAAAAGACAGCTACACGCTGACCTGGCTCATTGTTCACAGAGTTTAACTACACATTTAAAAAACACTTCATTGAAAGAACTCCATAGGATAGATACATCTACATGCCACTGGCGGGAATATTTACATTTATGACAGATGAAACAGTACAGCTTCTCTCTAGGAAGCGGAAAGAGTAGCATTAGATGCTCTATTTACAAGGCTATTTACAAGTAATTCCTAAAAGGCTACTCAAGCTATCACTTAGTACTAGAGGATTGTCAATCAAAAAACTAGAAGTATTTAAACCAGAAGAATAGGGTCCCATCATCTGAGCATTTTCCATGAAAATAATCTATGTTGTTTAAGTAAAGTCATCTAATTACAAAGCATTTACAAGTTTGACACTTGGATACTGCCCAAGTGTCACTGCCTGTCCTAATCCAGCAGTCTGCAGCTTACAGCTGCATACTTGGGAAGTACAAAGACTATAACTTCTATTGTACAATTAACTATGCTAGCAGTACAAACATCACTTCGATAAACACAGGAAGAAAATTCCTAAATAAAAAAAATTATCCTACTACACTATTTTGAGGAAAAGGTAAGGGGACTCACTATAGCAGCGTTTCACAACTGCTGTTTTACTTTTTTTTTTTTGTTTTTAATCCATCTTTGGCCTTATCCTTTACAAGAGCTGCCAATGATTGCTAAAATCTTTTTTTCTTCCTTTTTCATCCTTTTCCTTTTTTAGAAAACTGATAATAGACATTAGCTTAGTGAGATAGGAATTGGCCATTTAGAATTCTGATCATCTTCTGAAGTCAGCTGAATGCCGTAGCAGTCGTAGTCTGTCTCGCTGGTTATGAATTCCATTATTTATACAGCTAATGAACTCTTAGAGTTTCAGAATTGACAAGGGCTAATTTTCATAATACAGCTATTTTATTTTCTGAGACAGGGCTTGGCTGTGTAGCTCAGGCTAGCCTTGAACTTACTGTGTGTAGCCCAGTCTTGGCTCAGCTTCCCAGCTGCTCGAGTCACAGGTGTAAATCACGGACCCAGCTCAGTAGAAGTATGCCAGAGGGGCCTCCTGGTCTGAAAGTCTTGATGTTTAAATTTTTGTCACTAATATACTCGGGAGGCAGAGGCAGGCGGATCTCTGTGAGTTCGAGACCAGCCTGGTCTAAAAGAGCTTGTTCCAGGACAGGCTCCAAAACCACAGAGAAACCCTGTCTTGAAAAACCAAAACAAAACAAAACAAAAAAACAAAAAAAACCATACATTGTAAATTGACTTCAAATATGAGAAAGTTGGGGGTGATATAAGTAAAAATTAAAGGCAACCCTCAATAGTACAGTATGTCAGTGCAGACCAGTTCTGACAGACACTGCAAATACTGGGTTTATGAAGGCTCAAGAAGAGGCTCCTTGCTTGAATGTTAAGAAAAACAAATCTTTAGAAGCAGCAAAGGATAGGGAAAATTAAGTCAGTGAAGCTCTTTTGAGTAATAAGGAATTGTTTTAAAATTGACTTGCCAAGTGGTCTGTTGCTGGCATCTGATAGCCTGGTCACTGAGTTTAATACTGTTATTATTCTATTGGTCCCTGTGCTGGAGGCTGCTCTATTGCTCTGGTAAAGTAGAGCCAGCAAGCTGTAGGCTTTCTCTTACCCTTGCTCTTACCAGAGCTGGAAAATAGTTTCTCATTGGCCTCGTTACTAGTACAGCAGGTAGCCTTGGTGAATCGCGCTTTTTTCTTTTAAACTGCAAATTAAGCATTTAGTAAGTAGCTCTTTGCATAAAAAACATGTTTATTCTCTAAGTTCCCATGTGAGTGCTTATAGATATGACTATCAGTAAAAGTGTATATGTAAAATTATTTAGCTGCATTTAGTTTCAAGTGCCTAATTTTTACCTAATTGATTTGCCTTTCATCTAAAAGTACATTTTAAGTATTGCTCTCCATTTAAATCAACGTACTGCTTTTTTAAGTTAGGCTAGGCAGTGTAACCCTGGTGAAGGGTACTGTGTGACCCTGGTGAAGGGTGCTGTGTAGGCTTCAGGTGTGGGACTTATAGCATGTAACTCTGTTTCTTTGCTTAGAAAAGAAGTGTTTAGTTAGCTTCATCTTCTGCATGCTAAGCATTTAATATTATGTAACATTGATTCAGTAGCATGTAGTTTTATATTTTCATCATCGTGTAATCTTTTTGATAGTATAGTTGGTAGCAGTATCCTTTGTGGTCTGAGAGTAAGTGCCTTAACTCTTCCATTTAACTCAAAATACAGTACATAAAGTATATTATATGGTAAATTGTCAGTAATGGCCATGTGGTCTTCTGCATTGACTTGAAGGAGAAAGTCTGATCCTGAGAGATTCCTTTGCCACCACAGGCCTGCTGGTTTCTCGGGGGGGGGGGGCGGTTCTGGGGAGGGAATCTTAATCATACTGTACCAGGAGATAAGAGCCCTCTGGAACCAAGGATCAAGCACCACCGCTACCCTGCCCCCAGAAAAGAAGTGTATCTTTTATATGGTGTTTTATTTAAATGTATATGCTACCACAAAGGACAAGAGAAGTTATAGCATCTTAGGAAAATATTGTCACTGAGGTATATAGCATGTTGTATCACCGTTTTCCTATAGGCTGAAGGGGATTGTTTAATATGTTTAAGTGCCACTGTTCTTTTTACATTTTTCTTGATCTCTGTTTACTAAGGATTAAATAAAGCATTCCATTAACTCACAGCTGAACACTTAGAAGGTAGTCTTGATGAGTGCTGCTAGGCTTTCTCTTAGCATTAGTCAGCCTCAATAATTGATAGAATATTCAGTCTCGTGTGTGTGTGTTATGTGTGTATTAAATCTAGTAGCTTAGTGAAGGTTATTTACATGCAGAAAACTGTCTGCATTTACTAGAATATACTCTATTCTTTTGGCCATAACTAAATTGAATAATATTTGTTTATGCAAAACTCTAGCTGGAGGAAGAAAGGATGAGTTTGGTAATGCTGTTACTACAACCATAAGTAAGTTGATTGGTTTTGTATACAGGGGTGGTTGAGAATCCCTGTTCTCACAGTTAACGTGATCAGCACAGGTGTTCCTGAGAAACAGTGCTGACCCCAGTGGTCACTTTCTAACAGTCATGTGCAGACTTGTGCTGAGGTTTGTTGTATTCTTTTTTTTTCTTTTTTTTTAACTTTTTTTTTATTGAGAAAAGAGAAAAAAAAACAAATTTCCTCCTCCTCCCAGCCTCCCATTTCCCTCCCCCTCCTCCCACCCTTCTCCCCCTCCCCCCACTCCTCTCCCCCTCCCTCTCCAGCCCAAAGAGCAGTCAGATTTCCCTGCCCTGTGGTAAGTCCTAGGTCCTCCCCCCTCCGTGCATTTCTAGGAAGGTGAACATCCAAACTGGCTAGGCTCCCACAAAGCCAGCACATTACGTAGGTTCAAAACCCCATGCCATTGTCCTTGGGTTCTCATCAGCCCTCATTGTTGGCCATGCTCAGAGAGTCCAGTTTTATCCCATGCTTTTTCAGTCACAGTCCAGCTGGCCTTGGTGAGCTCCCAATAGATCAGCTCCACTGTCTCAGTGGGTGGGTGCTCCCCTCGTGGTCCCGACTTCTTTGCTCATGTTCTCCCTCCTTCTGCTCCTCATCGGGACCTTGGGAGCTCAGTCCAGTGCTCCAGTGTGGGTCTCTGTCTCTGTCTCCATCCATCACCAGATGAAGGTTCTATGATGATATGCAAGATATTCGTCATTATTGCTCTAGGATAGGGTCATTTCAGGTTCCCCATCCTCAGCTGCCCAAGGAACTAACTGGGGACCTCGGCTTGGGTATCTGGGAGCCACTCTAGGTTCAAGTCTCTTGCCAACCCTAGAGAACTCAGGAAACTAGACTTTAAAATGCTAATTAACCCAATTAAAAAATGGGGCACTGAACTGAACAGAGAATTCTCAGCAGAGGAAGTTCAAATGGCCAAAAGACACTTAAGGTCATGCTCAACCTCCTTAGCAATCAGGGAAATGCAAATCAAAACAACTTTGAGATATCATCTTACACCTGTCACAATGGCTAAAATAAAAAACTCCAATGATAGCCTTTGCTGGAGAGGATGTGGAGGAAGGGGAACACTCATCCATTGCTGGTGGGAATGCAATCTTGTGCAACCACTTTGGAAATCGGTGTTTCGGAAATTCGGGATCAACTTACCCCTGGACCCAGCAATACCACTCCTGGGAATATACCCCAGAGATGCCCTATCACATGACAAGAGCATTTGTTCAACTATGTTCATCGCAGTATTATTTGTAATAGCCAGAACCTGGAAACAACCTAGATGCCATTCAATGGAAGAATGGATGAAGAAAGTGTGGAATATCTACACATTAGAATACTATGCTGCGGTAAAAAACAATGACTTCTCGAATTTTGCAGGCAAATGGATGGAAATAGAAAACACTATCCTGAGTGAGGTATCCCAGAGCCAAAAAGATGAACATGGGATGTACTCACTCATAATTGGTTTCTAGCCAAACAAGGGTCACGGAGTCTACACTTGGTGATCCCAAAGAAGCTAAGTAAGAAGGTGAACCAAAGGAAAAGCATATAGTTGTCCTCTTGGCTATGGGAAGTAGACAAAATTGCCGGGGAGAAAATTGAGATCTTGGGGGTGGGGTGAGATGGGGGTAAGGGGAGATGGGGAGAAAGGGGGGAGAGGGGGAGAATGGGGGGGAGCTTGGGAAAGGGGGAGGATTGGGATGAAGGAAGGTTGGATGGGGGAGCACGGAAGCACGGTTCTTAGTTAAGGTTTGTTGTATTCTGAGTCCATTTGGTGTTGTTAGAACAGAACACAATGGGAAAGACTGTCTGCATAACCAACCTTCGCTCTCTGTAAAGTCGGGGGATTCAAATGCCAACTAGATGCTGAAAAGTGTTACTTCTACTTTGGTCAAATTATTATGTATGCTCTGACTTCATTAGTTTTCAGTACCTAAAGTCTTATGTATTAGAAATATCTGTATAAGTATATATATATATATAACTAAAATGTAACTCAGAAATATGAATTAATAATGGAGTTTGTTTTCTGGAAAAGATATAGTCCTGTTGTGTCAAATTTATGTTGCCTTATAATGGCTAATATTCTAAAAAGAATGCTTAAACTATTTAAATTCTTGTGCCTCCTTCCCCCAAAGGACATGAAAAAATATGATCTTATATTAACTTTATATACTTTCTTCATGAATTTTGCCTTAAACATTGTGCCTTGTTTTATTAAATTGTTTTATTAGATTCCAATTCTGGTCTTTGTAACAGCATTTTATTCTAAACAAACATTTATTTTAAAAAGAAAATTTATAAGGCCTGTATTTGGTATATAACTGCTTATCTGTTTATTGAATTTATTTGAATACACAACTCCAAAAATAAAAAAAATATAAACACTCTCTTGATAGGAAGAAACATAAGACACAGAGACAAAAGCATGAATGGCTTTCTCAATTTTTTTTAAAGATTTTAATTGTTTTCTTAAATTCTCTGAATGTGTATGTATCTGTATATGAGTATATGCAAGCAAATGTGGGTTCCCATGTAGGCAAGAAGCAAGTATTGTGTTCCCCTGGACCTAGAAATACGGGATGTTGTGAACAACCTCACAACATAACTTCAGTCCTATGAAAGAATACTAAGTCTTCACCACCAAGCTGTTTCTCCAGTCCAGATACTTAAGCCATGAAAAGAAGAGATTAATGCAGATTTCTGTATTCCATATTTCTCTTTTAACCTTATTTTCTTAGTAACATCTGTCACTAAATCTTAATATACATGTACAGATAGGGAAGCATTTTGTCTTTGACTTTATTTTTTCTTCAATATGTAATCAGTACACACAATCCATTTTCAAATACGTTGCAAGGTCACTGTTGTTTATATTAAGACATGATTGAATTATTCCTGATAAGGAATAAGAGGGCAGCATTACTAACACCAACTGAAATAAATACATTTAATTTTTCTTGCTATTAATATAAATCAACATAAACTGAAGGAATACACTCAGAGAATTATAAACTGAAGTCGTGTAACTATTATGTGTTTATTAGTAATGAACTTCTCCAAGCATCATGTTCCTCATTAAGTGATGGTTTATGACAGAAACCTGTTGTTGCCTTTTGCTTGAAGCGTCAACTATTTTGTTCAAGACCACATAGCTAAGGCAAGATTAGAATGTGCATTTTTTTCTTTTTATTGAAAATAGACTCTTCACTCCTACAATACATAATGACCACAGTTTCTCCCCCCTCCTGTCTTCTCTGCTCCACATCACTACCTCTTCTCTCTTCCAGATCCATTCTCCCTTCTCTTCATTTTGCCCTCAGAAAAGATCAGGCTTCCAAGAGAAAACAACCAAACACAACAAAACAAGATACAATAAGCAAAGGCAAAAGCCCTCATATCCAGGCTGGACAAGGCAACCCAAAAAGAAGGAAACAGCTCCCAGATCAGGCAAAAGAGTCAGAAACACACACACTTCCACTCCCACTCCCCAGTCCTCTGCATATATGTTATGACTGTTAGCTTGGTGTTTTTGTGAAAATACATCTTTCAAATATGAAGTCACTGTTACTTTCCCTGAAGAGCCCTGTTGTGACATTTGAAGAAATGAAGAGGCTTGCTAGGTTACAGAGACATGAGGTAAAAGATCAAGTGTTGCTACTTTAATCTCATTGGAATGGCACAACAAAATTTTGCAGACTAGGCAGCTCATGTAAACCATGTCCACATAGCCCTCAAGGCTAGACTACCGTTTTCAGGTTCTCCTTGATTCAGTGTTTGGGGAATATATTTCCTGTCCTGGTTATTTTGTGATGGTGCCTTCACACTGGTATTTATAATTATAAAGAGAGAGAGGGGAAAAAAGAGCACTTCAAGCCTTATTATAGTCTCAATTGTTCTATCACCAAATAAAGTTAAAATTCAAATGGACAGTCAGACATCAAGACAGGAAGTTGTGCAGATAGAATTCAGTCCCCGAGGACTAGAAGCATCTCTGATAAGAGAACTAACAAATATAACAAAGATTGAGTTAGGCTTTACAAGGTGTTTCGACCCATGAGACTCATACCGTTCTCTGCACACATATCAAATGGCTCTGTAACTTCGTGCCTTTCATCTGAAATTTAAATCAACAGGCATACATTCTTTATCCGTGAAGAACAAATATGTTGAGTATAGTGTTTTCTCAAATGTGCTGCCTTCCCTCTCTGTTACAGGCCCAACAGCTCACCGAACTGGAAAAGAAGTTAGCTGTCGCCAAAAATGAGCTTGAGAAAGCATCTCTTGACAGGGTAAGTTGCCATCCAGGAGCCATTACGACTCGGCTTTCAGCCACACAGTGTGTGCTTGCTGCTGCCTGCGGTCGTCCAGAGCAATCCTAGTGTGATGGCTTCCTTGTTCTCATTTTTTTCTGCTAGAATCAATTGAGTGAACTCTGTGGGTTTGTTATTCCGTTATTTGTTTATCTTACTGGCACATTTATTCCATAACACCGTGGAAAGACATACTTAATGTAGAAACCATGCTGTTCTCTGATAACTCTGGAAGAAACAAAGAAAATGGAAGTAACCATGAGTTGTTAAAAGTATGTCTTAAATACCTGTGCCTTGGCACTCGTCCTCATGTTCGAGAGCTTGGAAATAGGCACAAGGATATTACATGTGTCAATAATCGAAAATATAGGACTTCATATATATTGTATAGTCATACTTTGGAATACCATTCCAAACATTAAAATCACAAATAAAATACATTTTGTCTATAAATAATAATTGTTCAAACAAATAAAAAACTATTTAAAGTATTTATGGAGGTAGAATAAGTGAAAGAAAATATTAAAATTAAGAATTTAATTGTTTTCTGAGAAATATAGTGTAGATGATCGTGAAGAACACTTGCATGTATGTGTTTCACCCTCCACTCATTGAATGGATGCAATGTAATAGTCTGTGCTAGTACATAAATATCGCATGTATGTTAAGCATGCAATATATATGTAGACATTGGGTACATGCTGCCGTATTTATTTGTATTACAAATATTTGTCTATCTCTCTGTAATTTATGCACCATAAAGATGTGTTAAGTAGTTATGAAGACATCTTTCCATATTCAATTCAGACTGCTGCTAACCTTGTTCATAATATTTTTTCTATATATCCTTGTAATTCTCAAAGTCATCTTGGCTAAACCTAAAGTGTTGTGCCTTCTGAAAAGAACTTTCTACAATTAGTAATAATTTTATGGATAATATTGAACAGGGACACCAGTGCATTTGTGAACTTTTTATGCAATGATTTCTAATATGCACTCAGAGAATCTGTAAAAAAAAAAATGAAAAAAAAGAAATAAGAAAAAGGAGGCTGCCCCTTAATTACCAGAATTGAACTGTGGGCATTTCACTGTGGATCAGGTAGGAGAGAGCCCATGTGGGATTGGTTCCCTTTGAAGATCTTCAGGTTTCACATTTTAGGAAACCCTACACTGTGTGGATGCTTTGATACTGTGCCGTACACTTTGCACTGTATGGTAAGTTTAAGACCAGGCTAAAATTTTGCTGCTTAGGAGTGTGACTATGTCTCTCATAGGCATATATCTTTGGTCTGTTATGATCCAAACATCTTCACAGCTGACAGACAGAGTATGTAGACTGTGTCATAACAGAGAAATTAGGAAGAACGTATCCTGAATGTTAATGATGTTCCTTTGTAAGATTTGGAGGCCTGAGACAAATTAAATATTCAGAGAAGTAAGTAGATATCTCACTAATCTTAGTCCTTTGGAATTACCATTTATTAATTTATCCAAGTTATTAACATTTAATAGTTAAGGGCAGCCTGACTTCTATTCTTTGGGGTAGAGCAGGCATAATTTATTTTTACCAAAAATTAGTTTTATAAAAAAATTAACTTCAAGGTTTTTCCAGGGATATTCAACTCATCTCTTCCAACTACTGCTCTGTCACTTTTTACAAAGGACATGGGATTTTTGTAGATTTAATGGAATTAGAAAACCAAGAGGAACATATAATCTTAAGTTTTCCTAGCTCACATTAATAAAAAATTATTCTGTCTTTGCTGCCACTGTCTTTGAAAAATGTATTAAATCCTAAGAAGACATTGAGTCTTCAAGGTCCTGAGGCAATCTCCCAACTTCTAAGACTATCATTTCTGGCCATTGAATTGTTCTTTCTAAAATAGTCTTCCTGATCTGACATGATATAATTACTTAACTGATAATGGTTATTGGATTTTAAAATAGCTATTGTGAGATGTTATTATGTTGGACATTACAGGAATAAAAAAAAAGTATGAGACATGGTCTTTGTTCTGATATCAAATATAATGGACCAATCAGAAAATAATACTTTCTGGCCCCAAGACAATAGAATAATAGAGAATTAATCTTGCATTGCAAGTATTTGTGGATAACACCAAATTCCAGAGCCACAGCGCACTCTACTGGTTGGAAATGGCCCAGGGACAGAACTCGGGCTAACACAGAGTTGTTTCTTCTCCTGCAGTGCCATGTGCTTCTTTCACTATCCGTCTCTTTCATGTGCACCACTGTGCAGTGAGCCCATAGCCTGCCACAGCACGCTCTAGTCTGAGAGCTGTGGCCAGAGAGTCTCTAGGAACTCTCCTCCTGTATTTAGTTGATGACTTTTGTTGGCAGGCCATGTTGAAATCTCCCTGGTGCTACAATTCATAGCCATACCACTGAGAGCTGAGGGATGACTGAATTTTTATATACATAACTAGTCTGACAGGAATCCTGCCTGCCATGTAGAAAATAGCCAGAAAGTTTATCTGTTAGTATTATTATTAAGTGAGATAAGATTGCTTTTCTATGACGAGCAGTTTGTCTTTAAACTTCATAATTCTGTCACCTCTTTTTTGGTACATAGAACTATAAAAACTCTTTTTACATTATTAGACATTGATTTTAACAAATATCAAGCAAGATGCATATGAAATTTACAAACTAGCTCTAAATTCAGGTGGAAAGGTTATCTCAATCTATAAGGGAAAGAACTACCATTTAAAGTAAATGTCCTTCACCTCTCTCTATTGTTTCTATATGAGACTTTTTTATGCTTCGTGCATGTTCTCCTTTTAGATATATTTTGTCTCATGTTCAAATAATCTTAACTATCATGTAAATGCTATGGGGACGTCTTCACACCCCAACTTTGTTCTCAATGTTATTTCTAATAAATGAAGTTTGAGTTTATTATACCAAAATAATCAAAAGAATCTCAAGATCTATGAATCAATTCTGAGCTTCCAGAAAGCTATTATTAATTGAGCTACAACTGGGGTATACTGAAAACTGGGGGCATATTAGCTACAGAATTTACCACTTCAAGTGTGGAGGGAAAAACAAATGGGAGATATAGTTTGGGGCTAGGAGGGAAAGGGTAAATCAAGAGTTAACTGAGAAAAGATTAGTTCTTCAGATCCAGAGGAAAGCATGCTATACATGTTGTCTCATACATCAGTAAAGAATGTCTGGTTGTAGTGAGCTTCAAAGGAAATAGTCGGCTGAAGTTCCAGTATAGACAGCCCTAGAAGTATAATGGTGACTGATTCTGACCCTGGGCCTGTGTGAATACAGCATTGGCAGCATCAGAAACAGACTTGTTCAGTTGGAAGCATGCTCTTGGGGTGGTAGGAAAACAAGACACTGATTCTGGTGACAATTCTCACACCATGGTCCCTGGTAGTATCTATCTAGACTGTCAACCAAGAACCATACTGAAACGTATGACAGGAGGTCCTGGTGCAGGTTACAGTCCCAAGAAGGAAACACAGGAAGGAAGATGTTAAGAACAGCCTGAAGCAGAATACAAATGGCTCTGTACACCCCTTTAATGGTTAAAGAAAGAGAGTTGATTAAATTAACCTGGAGATTTCCTGATGAGGTCAGGGCCTCATGTGACACCTAATTTAAAGCAAAATTCAATATATGTGCATTGTCTTTCACAATATATCAGAGCATTTAAAACCACCACTTCATGGCTGTTCATTAGTTTTAGCATCTGAGTTGAGTTATTGCTCTGACTTAGAGATTTATGTACCTAATCTGTTAGATGTATGGTGTGAACAGAACAAAAGAAAAAGAATCATGCAAATAATGTTGCTTTCTGTGGGTTCTCAGTATTGAAACCTTCCATTATAGATTTTCACCTCTACATTTATACCCATCACTGTTCAAAAGTCCAAAGCCAATGGCCATCTTTCATTTTAAGATTGATTTTTCTTTTAAATTATGAGTGTAGGTGTGGTGGGTCAGTTTATTTTATATATAAGCACAGTGTGACAGAAGACAGAGTTGGATGTGCTGATGCTGGGAACCAAGCTCCAGTCCTGGACAGGAACAGTGTATACTCCTAACTGCTGAGCCATCTCTCCAGCCTTAAAAAGATGCCATGGAAATCCCCTGTGTGGGGCACTCTCTTTTCAACTGATTTTACACTGTTCTCCCTAGAATCTTCTGTGAGTGAGGGTTTAGCCTAAATGTCCCTTCCTATTGTCCTCATGTAGAGTATGCAATCACACCTTAACTCTACCAATATTGGTATCAACTACAGTTTATTGGTATCTGTTCCATACCACCCACTTTAACTGCACTCAGATGTGTCTTCTCTGTGAACTACTTACATGTCACATCCTTCTGCTCCAGTTTCTGCTTTGAAGACCTATTATAGACCTCACTAAGCACAATGAACAACATCCTGCAGCCTGATTGTTATGCTCTCTTGAAATGTTCTCCATCAAACCAGTCAGTCCACTGCTTTTTAATTCATCACTCTGCTCATTTCATTGTCAGAGAATTTGCCAGGATGTAGGACATGTAACCTCTTAATCAATGTCTGATACAATCCTTCTCACCCTCTGTGGCCTACTGATCCTCTGTATCCCCACCAGAATCACCTACCAAATACTGCTTCCAGTTTCTTAGAATGTCTTACCTGACATTTCCAACTGTTCCATATCCTCTTGTAAGCCAAAGACTTACAGACAACATGATCAGATCTACAGCAGCAAGAGACCCATATCTTGGAATCAATTTTCTGCCTTAGTTATTTTTCTCAACAATGCAAACAAATACCTGGTGAAAGCCTCTTAAAGATGGAAGGACATAGTCTAGTTCATGGTTTGAAGGGTTCCATGGGTATCCAAACTGTTGACAATGTGAAATGACACCATGAATACCAATGTATTGGACCACATTCATAGTTCATGATAATGCCTGAGACACTCCTGGGTCATCCTATGGTAGTGGGAATGGCTCTCAGATGCAGTGGCAGTAGCTTGGGATGCTTGATCAAATCTCACTAAATCAGGTAGCAGAAGGAGATGAAGAAAGTGGGAAGAGCTAAAAGGATGGAGAAGGAGAGAGAGCAAGAGAGAAATCAGAGATCAAAAACAAGGTCAGAAAGATGCTCATGCTATTTTAACTTAAGGCCTGTCACCCAGTGTTCCATTCCCTAACCTAGGTTCCACAGCCTTAACTCTGCCACCAGCTGGGCACAAGGTGTTCAAGTAGAGAAGCTACTATAGGCATCATATTGAAGCAGAGCAAGAAATTTCATTTGAAAACCTGTCGCTATTTGTATGGGGGGAGTGTATTATAAGACCAATGTGGGAAATGGTAACAAGAGCCATAGGTAAAAATATTAATTTCCCTTTGCTCTCAGGAATCACAGATGAAAGCAATGAAAGAGACCGTACAACTCTGTTTGACATCCGTTTTCCGTGATCAGCCTCCTCCTCTCAGTCTCTTCCCATCAAATCCATCACAGACATTGCATCCACCCAGGACTATTACTTCCAAGATTCCAGATTCGAGGACAAAAAGCGAGGTACATTTTTTTTCCATGTGTTAGCAGTGATGACTATTAGTGTATGGTTTTAAAACTTCATTGTGTATACTCAACACACTGGGCCCATGTAGGACAACCAATTCACTGAATGGTTATTAGGCAGCTCTCAGTAAAGAGTAGCTCAGTCTGCAATTCCCATGACCACACAGGGAAGGCTGTCAGAAAGCAATAGTTTATTATCAAAAAGCTTGGTTCATAATCAGGAAATTTTAATTGTTTTCATTACAACAACAAAAATAGAAAAAAAGAGTCATTATTAATTTAAAACAAGTATTTACATTACATTCTCATAAACAGCACAGCTAGGAGCCTTCTTTGGAGGTTTAAGCTACATCCTCACAGAATACGTGCATTAAAAGTAAGTATATCTCTTTCAGTCCATGAGAATCATTTTACAGTATGTGAAAAATTCTAACTCGAAGGAATTCGCCACATAGTTTGTCAGTTAGATCATTTTGTATTGACTTCCATTCGTTCTTTTTTATTTATATCTTAAGGAATTTTAATGTGCCTCCATGTTTCAGAGCAACTGATTTGAAAGTTGTCTTAACAAACTTTCCAACAATCGATTACCATCAGAGGTTCAGTGGCTTCCTCCCCACTTTGTTTTGATCTATACAGAAACAGCTTGGTGTGGTCTATATGTAAATAAACTCAGGCAGCCTGAAAGCTTTTGGAGAAAAGCTGTGCTCTTGAAGGAGCATCTCCCCTTGTCGTTTGCAGTTAGGATGTATGCTATGCACAGCAGCCTGACTTAGACATGCAAGGCTGTACAGGTAAGGTCTAAGGCTTGAGCAACAGGAATAGAGCATGAGCACTGTGTTGTACTGCAGATGAGCTCAGTTCCTGTCTATTTTTTATTCTCCTTACTCTAGCATTGCTACTTGTGATTGTGGGCATAAAAGATCTATTAGTTTATGTAATCTCATGGTATATTAACATACTGTCCTGTAAGAAATTCATGAAATTGTATTTACAATGCTTCTTTTTATCACCTTTGCTCTTATTGTGTGCTGAAGAATACGTATAATTTCAAAGTAACTTTTTTCCATACATTTTTCCTGTTCTACTTGTGAAAATTTTAGGTTCAAAATATTGAATTATTTATATCCCAAACAATACAAGCACATGAAACTGTACTGTTCTATGTTTATCAGCAAATTTCTTAAAATAGCCAAAAACACACTCCCCACAAAATCTAATACTGATGAGTAAGCCATGGCCTCTTTCCTCTAGTATTATGTCTGTAACAGACACAAATATCATCTAAAACTGGTGGCTTCCAGCCAAGTATCCCTCCAGTCTGGGAGCATGTGACTTTTGTCTCCAACTCAAACTATATTGCTTAAATGAATTATTAGAACTAAGTTTTTATGACCTTAGATATATTAAGGAAATTACTAAGGGTTACTTTTATTGATTTTTCTAGGACTAAATTTATTTCCTGTCATTGAAATTAATAAATATTTATTATCTTTCATGGTTTATCACAGAACAGAGCAAGGAGGATTTAGACATGCAGTATTCATATTGCTTATTTTTCAAAAACCAAAAATAAAAAATTCAATTGTTTAAGATGAGTTTCAATAAATCTAGGGTAATGTAATATGGAGTACTGTGTTTTAGAGATTAGCATTAAAAGCTTGTCTAATGTTTATGTTTCATCTGTGTTCTTTGTCTTTTTAATAGTGGCAGAAATTGTGTTTTATGGGCGCTCAGGGCATAATCTCTACCCAGGCCCCAGCAGATAATATTGTTCTTAGTCCTGAATCATATAACATGGTGTAGTGTGTATAAGAAAATCAAGCTCATCAGTCACGAACGACTCTTCCTCTATAAAAGAAAAATAACATGCTTTGTGTATGAAGGCAGAGATTGAACACAGGGCCGTGAACAACCTAGGCAACATTCTCCCATTGATCTACAGTCTCAATCCACACATTGTTTGTTTGTTGTTTATTTTTTTTCAGGCAAGCCTCGAACAAAAGGCTTAAATTAGAACATTGAACTGGTTAACTATTAGAGAGAGTTTGTTGTAGCCCACGAAGACGTGCCTAAAGTCACTCTGCTCTGTCACTTTGGAATCCTGTCCTCTTGGAAGGTCTGAAACAGCTATAGCAATACGAGCAGTTAAAATAAGGTTCTGTTTTCCATTCTGCTGCATCAGTTTTCATTGAAAAATAATGTACAAAATGATGTCTTTCGTTTTCATGTTTCCATACATGTAAGTCTTTGTACATTGTTAAATAATCACATATTATAACCTTCCTTTCCCCTTCCCTCCTCCAGGTAGTCATCCTTCTCAATATCGCCTTTACCCATTTATCTCTATATTTATAATTTTAATCTATATATCTGTATCATTATCTATCTATCTGTCTGCCAACACCAATCTATTACCTATAAGACATCTATCTATCATCTATCTAATCTATCACATAATACTCCATCCAATATCTATACAATATTTAAGGGGACAATTGCTATTTTTTCTTGCTGGGTCTGGCTTATATTGTTTAACACAATGAGATACAACTTCACACATTTTCCTGATGATAATATAATCCTGTTTTCTGTGTCTCAGTGACCCTCATTGTGTTTAGGTACCACGTATTCTTTTAATGTTCATCTGTTGATTGGCATTTAATTTGGTTTCATGTCCTGGCTATGATGATTAGTTCCATAATTGAATGTGTTGCTCATGTATCCCTGTAGTATGTGGACATCATGCATGCATCTCTGTGGTATTTAGATACAGAGTACTTGGGGCATATACCAGAAGAGTTATGCCGGCTTCAACTTCTTGAGAAATTTTCATTACTATCTTCACACATTGACTGCAAATATCATAATTCTCACCATCAAGGAATAAATGTTCTTTCTTCATATTCTTACCAGCGTTGGTTGTTTAAGTCCTGGATTATAGTTGTTTTGACTGAGATGGACTCTATATCTACCTTTAAAAATATTTGAAACATGAGTACCTCTTTCTTTTCTGTTTGATTCATCTGTTTGTTTATTTTTGAGGATTAATTTGTTGGATTCTTTATATATTCTAGATTTTAATCCCGTGTTAAATAGATATCTATCCAGGACTTTCTCTCATTCTGTCAGCTATCTTATCTCCCTGTTGATTGCTTTCTTTGCTGAACAGAAACACTTCTATTTCATGCAGTTGTCAAGAATCTGTCTTGAAATGTTTTCCCATGACAGGTTTGAAGCATTAAGTCTTACATTAAGCTTATTGTTCCATTTGGATAACTTTGTACAGGGCTAGAGAAGGGACCTAGCCTCGTTCTTGTTCATGCTAATATCTGTTTTTCTCAGCACAAGGTTCGAAAAGGCTGATTTTTCTGTAATGTGTACTTTTTGATATCTTTATTGGAAACAAACTGCTTGTCACTGTATGGATTTTTTTTCAGGCCTTCAATTCCCTTTCATTGTTCCACTCTCCTGTTTTGGTGCCAGTGCTGTGCTGATTTCGTTAATATATAGTTCTGCAGAACAGTTTGAATAGGTCTTGTTTATCTTTAGTATTTCTTCTTTTGCTCAGCATTGTGTGAGCTATTTGGAATCACCCATCCTTGTGTGTTAATGGGAGCATTTCCCCTAGTTTTGGCATCAAGTTTTCATCAGGGTTGCCTCGACCCATCAGTCACTTTCAGTTTCAGTAACCTTGCCAGTGAAACAGTGTTAGTTCTGCTGATCCTGGACTGTGGGGCACTCTGCGTCCTCCAGTGCCCTCCTCCATTCTTCCTTCAGGCTCTCGGTTCCCATTTCAGAGTTCTTCCCTCTTGGCTGTATCTATGCCTTGCTATTTTATTTTTCTCTTGAAACATTTATGGATGTGATTTTCTTCCCGATTTTTTTTTCTGCTTTTGAAATCTTCCTCGGCAGTGTTTTGTGGGGCTCTCCATGGAATCTGTGAGGCATATCTAAAATAACCATTTAAGCCTGCATAGAGAAAAAAGACAAAAATAGTTCAAATGGTAACATCTGATATTATTTTATTCTTCCTAGAAGGTTCATGATCTAATCCTTCTACTTCTACCCAAGCACATTAGTATGTGTGTGCTGTATGTGCACACATTGTGTACCTGTGTTATATATGTTTACATACTGTATGTGCACACATTGTGTACCTGTGTTATATATGTTTACATACTGTATGTGCACACATTGTGTACCTGTGTTATATATGTTTACAAACTGTATGTGCACACATTGTGTACCTGTGTTATATATGTTTGCATACTGTATGTGCACACATTGTGTACCTGTGTTATATATGTTTGCATACTGTAGGTGCACACATTGTGTACCTGTGTTATATATGTTTACATACTGTATGTGCACACATTGTGTACCTGTGTTATATATGTTTGCATACTGTAGGTGCACACATTGTGTACCTGTGTTATATATGTTTACATATTGTATGTGCACACATTGTGTACCTGTGTTATATATGTTTACATACTGTATGTGCACACATTGTGTACCTGTGTTATATATGTTTACATACTGCATGTGCACACATTGTGTACCTGTGTTATATATGTTTACATATTGTATGTGCACACATTGTGTACCTGTGTTATATATGTTTACATACTGTATGTGCACACATTGTGTACCTGTGTTATATATTTTTACATATTGTATGTGCACAAATTGTGTACATGTGTTATATATGTTTACATATTGTTTGTGCACACATTATGTACCTGTGTTATATATGTTTACATATTGTATGTGCACGCATTGTGTACCTGTGTTATTTATATTTACATATTGTATGTGCACACATTGTGTACATGTGTTATATATGTTTACATATTTTAAAGTCACATGTTTGTTTCACTACTACAGGCTTGTAAGTTTACTGGAGAAAATTTGTAAAATAATTCAAATGCTTTCTCCTCATTTTGTACTTATCTCCTTGGCTACTATAGCATGCCTGTTCTGTGAGCCATCAGCCCCACAGCTCATGCCCACTCTACAATATTCTTGTCACCTGTATGGTAGCATGCCTGTTCTGTGAGCCATGCCCACTCTACAATGTTCCTGTCATCTGAATGGTAGCATGTCTGCTCTACCATGATCCTTCCACTGGTGTTTCTCCTAAGCAGATGCAGTTATATTTTCTTACTCTGCATTATTGCATCCTCCGCCGTTGTTAATATGATTCTCTCTGATGTGAGAGCTTGTTGTTAGCCTTCTCAGGAGGATGTTTTTATGGCACCCCTGCTGTGACAGCAGAGATCGAGTGGCTCCCACCATGGTCTGTCTTGTCCTCAGGAAGGTGACTAAGTTTACCTTCTTGACTAGCCTGGCATGGCGTTTTCAGAGAATTAACCTGAAATGGAATTTAACGTGTGTCTATTTTCTTACTCGACAAAGAAAATATGCTTCATTCAACTAGATTGCTTTGTACACATATATGATGAGTGTGCTAGACTCTCTAGACAGCATTTGAAGGTACATGGATTTGCATGGGGCAGATCACCAAGTCCTGTATGGTTTTAATTTTTAAATTTAATTTTAGTGTTTAGAATCCCATGCACTGAATGTCTTTGATTAAAGATAAAGATTAAGGTTATTATTATTGGTTCCAATTGTGTCCGGGAGAATGATGTTTTTGTGATCTCTAGCCATTTGCTTTGTAGATAACAGTGTTTGAATAGAACGGCAAGTGCAAAAGTGTAAACTAGGAAATATCACTTCCATTTTGTACAAAGTAAACACACTGGAGTGAGAAGAAACAAAGCATGGGAGCTGATTTCTTTGTTCTTGTAACAAGTCATGGCACCTTAGCTAGGGTATAAAAATGGCAATTGGACTCCAGGTATGCTGATTAAGAAAACTTGTGTATACTCGCCATTAAAGATGTTGCTGACCTCTTGATATCAGTAGAAGGTGTACAGAGATGAGACCAAGGTGGCTCTCAGAGTTTGCATCCACAGATGGTATAAACCGTAACAGAGAACTTTAAATTAAAGCCAACCGGCATGTTTCCCATATGCTACTAAATGATGAAAATAGCTACGTTTTTTATAATATTAGGTTTTTCAGGTCTGTGCACAAAAACACAAGGAAAGCCACCACCAAGTTTGTAAAGCTGTTGTGGAAATAGAGTAAAAAGATTCACCATTTAGTAGTATGGATCCCTGGGAATATGGGCAATAGAAACATGGAGTAAAAGCATGAACTAAAAAGCCCTGGGAGTGGTCACTGCCATTAAAAGCATTCACTGCTCTTGCAGAGGACCTGAATTCAGTCTGGAGAAGTCATGTCAGATAGCCCACAAGCAATTTTAGCTCCATAGAATTTTACCTTAACACAAAAGAAACGTTCACAAAAATAAAAGATACAACAAATAATCAAGTTCTTAGCAAGGTCTCACTCATTTTTCAAAATAGCTATTAACTATCTCAAAATAGTTCCTCAACTGTCCCACTGTGAGGACACAATGTATTGACTCACAAAATGGTAACATTACTTTTAGCAAGACAGTGAAGCAAAACCAAGAAAATTCCTTTATCACCAGAGGTCACCATAGCAATGCTATAGACAGAAACAAATAAATGAAACACATATATACTAGACCAGGAAAATGCTGAAATTGTGTTAAGGGGACCCATGTTTTAATCCACCCCAGAATATGTAATTTTGTTGATCCTGACCTTTCTGAATAGAGCTCACACTATCTTTGTGTCGGCCATATTTACATTGGTGAAAGTCACAGTCCTGAGAGCTCCACAAATGCAAGAAAATGGCATGCTAACTTATAAACCCTAATTCTTTATTGATTCGTTGGAAATTTCACATCATGCACTCTAATAACACTCACCTCCCAGTCCATCCATATCCACCTCTCACCACCGCAGAATGCCCCCCAAATTAATTAGAAATAAAATAAACAACAAAAAGAAGACCTTGTTCATCTTTCGAACACCCCTTCATTTATCCTAGTAGCATAGGGAGCTGCAGTGTATCAGGTAGTATATACCCCCCTTGTCCAATCAACCCCACCCACAAAATGCCCATTGCAAGGACTTATTTGTCTGGCTCAAGGCCTCTGGTTTCTGGCACATCATCATCACTGGGCCCTCACTGAAACTCCTCTCAAGTATCTTGTTGCTCCGAGTCATGGAGATCTTGTGGTCTTCAGTCCAAAGGACCAGTCCTCTCATGCACTCCAGCAGGTCACAGATGAGCAGCTGCTAGGGTGGACAGCCCACGATCCAGAATATGGATCTGGGTGTTAAGTCTCTGATCAGGTCAGTTGGGCCACTAGGACTATCTACCTCAGACCCAGAAGCAGAGCTAGCTCTCCTCCTACACCGATGCCATTAGGTTAATTCTCCCATGCTTGTGGTAAGGGACGTGGCCATCTCACCCAAGTGCCAGGGTCAGCTTTTCCATGGGGGATGATGGGAGAGTGTCTCCAGCTCTCCTACTACAATGTCCAGTGAGGGGCAGGGCCAACTGTCTCAGAGCCAGTGAGAGTCGGGGCTGGTACAGCAAGGCCCTTGGATTTCAATATGGACAAGCTATTTTTTTTTTATTACCAAAGTCATTTATGCTCCAGGGATCTAAACAGGAGTTTCCTGGAATCTGAGCAAAACTAGCATACTTCTTGGTGCCCAGAGTCTTAGTAAATACGGGCTTTTAAGTACCTTCCTATCTGCCAAAAGTCTTTGGCAAAGAGGTTCTTAAGAATAATCAGTATGGTGCACCTGCAAACATCACATACAAAGTTTCTCATACTGGATCGTATTTTCAAATTACTGGGTGTTTCAAAGATGCCCAGTTTGACTATTAACACTCTAGATTCCAATGTAATCCTGGACACAAGAGAGTTTGGGAGTCACTTGAAATACCTAAAATACAATCGAGACTGAAAGTAAATAAAATATGGCCTATGGACTTAAGAAAGAATTCAATCTCAATATAAGCACGTACCTTCTTCTACTCCACTGCTGATAGAAGAGATTTCTTATATGACCCCGTCGAAGTGGTATGCCTTAGACATTTTTCTTTCTATGTGATAGGCTCATTAGTTAGCTTGCATGCAGACATATGTAATACATCCACACCTACTATGAGGATAAAAATGAAGAAATAAATATACATATTTTATGAAAAACATCAAAATTATATAAGATACATGAGAAAATTTATTTTTTCCCTCTCTTTTTTATTGGTTTTTATTGAGCTCTACATTTTTCTCTGTTTCCCTTCCTGTCTCTCCCCTACCCTTCAACCCTCTCCCAAGGTCCCCATGCTCCAAAATTACTCAGTAGAAAAAGACAAGATTTCCTGAAAAAAATATTTATAATATATTTTGAGCATGTGAGGTCATAATGCCTTGTTTGATGACTGCCCCAATCTGTCCCTACTCTGTCAATTAATATATGATGGTATGTATCACATGTTACAATCAAAACATATATATTGGGATTCTGGGCATAGCTTAATGGTAGAGAACATGCCTAGAATTTTCAAAACCATGTGTTTAGTCCACAATATCACAAAAAGATGGTTATATAAATGCATATATAAAAATAAATAAAAATGTGTGCAGAGAATAAATTATAAAATATGTATTTGAAACAGGGAGTATAAGGTGAGACCTCTGTGTTGCCTTGTTTGTGACACAGATGCAGAGGTGTGCTGTTCAGAGTGGTACAGGTTTAAATCTTCATAAATATTCTTTCTTGGTAGAAAAGTTGAGGAAGGTATGGATCATGATGATTTGGGAATCTTGAAATATTTCAGAGTTTGTTAGCAGCCAAAGCCTAGAAGCCATTTAATTCTTCTAAAATTAAATTGGAACAAAACATTATTGGTGAGAATATTGCCTTCAGTACTTCTCAGAAGTCAGGTAATATTCAGAGAAAAATCCTGTTACCATGTGCAAAGGAGACAGTGTCTCCTTTACTTTCTATTTCCACCAATATTTCTGACATTTTCTTCCTTTTCAGTTTGTTTATTATCTGATAATTTTATTCAGGTGTAAAATGTTTTATGATCATATCCACCCTTTGTCTTCATTGTGTATATATGTACACACAATACTTTTCCCAATATTTTTTCATAACACATGATTTCCCTCTTTATCCTGATTAAATCTTCAAATGTCTTGGCATCTTACAATTGAAAAATGATAGTAGATGCTACATAGACAAAGCAATGAAGTGGGGCATTCTTGATGAAAAGTACTTAGAACTGAATCGTTTCTGTCTGTAATTTTTAACGTGCTTTTTTATGTTTTAAGACTATAATGAAAAGCAATCTACTGTGAAGAAATACAAACAAATTCAGTTAAATGGCAGTAAAAATGATAATAGCATATGGGGGTATCAGGGTGATGAAAAAGGAGATGGTAAAAGGAGTGAGTAACATCAAAATACATCATACTCAGGTATAAAAATGGAAAGGAAAGATTGTTTTGTAGAAGTAATATATACTAGTGAAATGCATTGGTAGAGTATACATCAGTAGACCAGTATACATCAGTATACATCAGTAGACCAGTATACATCAGTAGACCAGTTTACATCAGTAGACCAGTATACATCAGTAGACCAGTTTACATCAGTAGACCAGTATACATCAGTATACATCAGTAGACCAGTATCTCACAGTTAGTTTGGAAACATTGGATTATCTAATAAAATTAAAAGGTGCTGGAGAGATGTCTTAGAAGCTAAAAGCAATTGCTATGCAAGCAGGAGAATCTAAATCTGAATCCCTAGGTAACATAAAAAACTAGGAATGGCTACATATGTTTATAACATCATACTCTTGGAGTCAAAATGGGATAATCGATGCTGCTATTTGGTGCCAGCCTTGGTGTGGGAGGTCCTTCTGTATATATATTGCTTTTATTGGTTACTGAATAAGGAAATTATTTGGGCCTATAATAGGGCAGAATAGAGCTGGGGAGGGGGAGAACTAAGCTGAATGCTGGGAGAAAGAAGGCAGAGTCACAAGATGCCGTGTAACCGCCAGAGGAAAAAGATGCTATATGCTAGCTGGAACTTTGCTGGTAGGCCATGAGCCTCATGGTAAAATACAAAATATTAGAAATTGGTTAATTTAAGATGTAAGAGTTATCCAGAAATATGATTAAGCTATTGGCCAAGCAATGATTTAAATAATATAGTTTCTGAGTGATTATTTCTGGAGACTGGGCTGCCAGGAAACAAATGGTCTTCCAACTACACAGCCTAGCTCCAGCTTCATAAGAGACTGAGTCTCAGATGAGGAAGGTTAGAAGTAATAGAATAGAGCATCCCGTGTTCTGTTCTGGTCTCCACAGGTGTGCATACATCCCTCCTGCCACATGCACCTATACCACACACATTCTCTGCACTCACGCATATACAAGGCATAAAAATAAACAGAAAGTAATCTAAAATAAATAAGAGTATTGAAAGTGCTCACTGTTATGTAGAGTATGGATTTCACTAAAGCAGTGTGTGAACACGATGATAGTGTTAAGGTGCCTCGAAAAGCACAGTATCACACCAATTGTTACAGCATTATGTATTAATTAATTCATTTTTTATTCACTGCATAGCACAAGGTATTTTGCAATGCCCTTCATAACTCAGAATACCACCATTTCAATAAAAGCAATAGATGAATGATTATTGTGTTTCTTCCAAATTAAAATTTTCATGAATATCGGTACCAGAAACAAATGAAATTAAATTCATAGAGTGTGGAATCAAACCATGTTTCTGTTTCCTTTCTTTATTGTTAATTTTATATCTTCAAAACTGTTCTACAAAAAAGCTTTGCCTAATAAAACTATGGAAGAAGATTCTTTCCATATAGATCAAATGGAAAGTCATTTTATCCTATTATTTATACATTCAATAATGCTAACTTTTGAGCTGAAGTGAGATGACATCAACAACTGAGGGTACAAACATTTCACTGACTAGGATCATCTGTGCTTTGTTACCCTATGTCCACAATCTCAACTCAGAATGTAGTTTTATCTATCCAGAGAGGTGTGGGGAATCACTTGGTTTTGTGGTCTGCTGGTCATCTGTCCACGAAGACAAAGGGGCAGAAGCGATGAAGAGATTTATGCATGGCCTGTGAACTTGATGGAAACAGCTGTCTGGGAAGCAGACTTCAGGGAATCAGCTCAACTTTAGAGTATATGAAATATACAGAATGGGGGGGGGGTCCTGGGAACAAAGCCTAATTTGCATTAAACGGCATGGTCCTACTATAAGTCTCCTAGTATAAGTCTTAGTTATCATATGTTCAGCAGGAGTGCCTTCTAGCAGGAATCAGTGCCAAGGGTCAACCTAAAGATAAATTTGGCACCTGGCTTAGAGACAGTTTTTAGATAAAGTCAGTCCCCCAGCCCCAGGTAGTCAGCAGGATATTTTGTTGGGGAGGGAGGGAGTCTCCATGTCACTGAGCTTTTGGAAAAAGCTGCCAGGCCATGATAGACTGTAACCTCGGACCAGTCAGCAAGGCCATCTAACAGAGAGGATAACAAAAATATAGCTTATAAGATTACTTTGCTAATTTAATAATCATTGATGTTCTGTTATGAGACTACATATTTCAGGGTGAAAGAATTTACTCACTTCTTAGAACTTCTTCACAGCCTCGGGCTATTCCATAGAATAAACTTATCAGATTAGCAGCCACATGGCAGTGGCTTATGCCTTTAATTCCGGCACTGGGGAGGCAGAGGCAAGCAGCTATCTGTGAGTTCTAGGCCAGCAGAGGTTACAGAGAGTTCCGTAACAGACTCCAAAGCTACACAGAGAAATGCCGTCTCTAAAACAAAAAATGATTATCAGAATAGCTAGATTATTTTACAGAAAAGCATAACTAAATAGTTGATATTCAGATAATAAACAAGATTCATAACATTCTCTTTGGAATCACATATTGTTTCCTAAGCCCCTGGCAATGTTCAAAGTATTCATAAAACCTGATTCTGAGACAAAGGCCCTAGACGCTCATTATAGAAAAATTATGAAGCTATGTTTTAAGCCATGGTCCCTCAAAACAACACTAGATAGGGATTGAGGACAATTTCAATTTACATGCCCAGAGATCATTTAGCGAGAGGAAGCAATGAACCCATTAGTCTATGTATTAATAAAATGAGTCTGACTATATATATTTCCAAATTTTGTTGTGTTGACATGTTTTTGGCAGAAATATGATTCAGGAAAACTATTAATTGACTTCAATGAGCTGGAACTTTTTGGTTTTTGTATTATTGTGGGAGTCAGCAGCTCATGTCCTGAAGTGATAGTTAAGTAAGAGTTACTCTGCCTTGTACACTTACCTGGCTGTGCTGGACTTCCTCTGTCTCCTCTAAGGGCCTTTAAGTTCCTTATGGCTTTAGACGCAATTGAATGCATGTACTTGGAGTTTATCAACTGCTAAAAGTTCTACATAAGATGAATGTCTCACAATCTGAATAAAATTATAATTTCCCTTTGCACATCCCGCTGTTAATTTGTAAAATTTAAATTCAGTTGCTTCATTCCCTTAATTTATGTTAAACTTGTGTCAAGTCAACCCCTTCCAAATTTCAAAACCTTAAGTGATGGAGAACATGTATAAGCTGTGTAAATGTTTATTATTTGGGTCAATTGCAAAATGAATGATTAATTAGTAGATGACTGCCAAGATGATGTCTGTTCAACCATTTGACAATTGGATCAGTCTTGAAGACAGACTATAGTAGAATTATTAATGTTACCGATTGATAGGAATCTATTGGACAAAAAACACAAAATAGTATTAATGCACATTTACTGGTATTATCAACTAAGCTAAGGGTTTGCTGAAGTGGAGAAGGGATAGCAGCTACATGGATTTAAGCCAACATTCTCTCAAATCCTTCCAGATATTTTATATCATCTGTAATATTTTCAACCTGGTTCCAATTACTGGTGAACTTTTACTTATTTCCCATGGGTTCATCTTTGTGTTAGTTTTTTTTAAAGTTTGACTTCTTTTAAAGTTTCTATTGCACTATAAGACTTTTATTATGCTTATTTGGTATGCGGTATTGTGCCCGTGTAGCTAAACCCACAAGCAAGATCACCACAGAGCCAGTGTCCAGTGTAAACACACAGGGTTTATTGATTATAAGCTCAAGCCCAGACTATCATGTGTGGAGGAGAACAGCCCTGAGCATCTGGGGATGGGTTTTTTTTTAAAGGGAAAAAAAAATCACAATCAGGGCGATACAAGTCTTGATGTTTTAGGATTGGGTAGGGGTATGCATCTTTTAAGTTCATTGGTTAAGGTCTGGTATAATATCCAAACAAAGGCTATCAGTAGCCACAAGGACATGTAGGGCCTGCACATCTAGGGCTGGCCTGCCCGGGTGGGGTCACCCTGACTCGGCCCTGCCAGTTTGCCGCCTTTCTTGGAATTGCTTGTGACTAAGTTCATCCACTGGCTAGACCCTGTCTAAATTGGAATTCTTTCTCAAAATGGAGTTTGTTCTACTCCTCCATCTTTGGAATGTTGCAGCAGGCTTTTCTTTAGGCTACCAACTAGCTCCCAAATCAGACATAGAGACTTCTTATTGGTTATGAATGCTCAGCCTTTTCTTAGCTCTTATTTTAATCTGTTTTGCTTCACCTATATTTTGCCTCTGGGCTTTTTGCCTTTCTTTTTTCTGTATATCTTATTTCTTTGTTTCTCCACGTCCGGCTAGCAACAGCCTGACTTTTGGCCCCAGGTATGTGACTCTCTTTCTCTCTCATTATCTCTTCCTTCTCTCTTCTGTTCAGATTTCTCCTCCTACTTATTCTCCCTACCTGCCAGCCCTGCCTATTCTTCTACTGTGTAGCTATAGGCCATTCAACTTTTTATTAGAACAATCAGGTGCCTTCAGCATGCAAGGTGAAACAAATGCAACACATCTTTACATAATTAAAACAATGCAGCCTAAATTCATGCAACATATCTTTCCATTGTTAACAAAGGCAGCATAAACAAATGTAACACATCTTTGCCAAGTTAAAATAATATTACACAACAGAATGCTGCCCTGGTTTTAACAGCTAGTCTGTGACTTTCTCGTGAATAAATACTTGAGAAATTTACATTTCATCTCAAACACAGAAAATAGACTTTTATTAGATATACAGTTAGTGATGGGTGATTTGAATTTACTGCTAGGGATGATGAATTGGAATGTGATAAAAAATAATAAAGCTAAATTTTGTCATCAATTAAATTTAATTAATTTAATTCCCTTTCCTCCCTCCCTCCCTCCCTCCTTCCCCCCTCCCTCCCTCACACACACACACACACACACACACACACACACACACACACTCACACACACACACAGAGAGAGAGAGAGAGAGAGAGAGAGAGAGAGAAGGAGAGAAGAAATGGTTGGATTCTGTTCATTATGTTTTTCTTCAGATTACACACAATCAAATGTGATCAGGTGATGAGTTAACTATTTGTCCTGAAATGCCTTAATTGAATATAGAAATGATAATGTTAAATTCCATGAGAAGAGGCATCTAAGTTGTTTTTGCTTACTAATGTATTAAAAAATCCTAGATCAGGAAGTGCCATGCATAGATCAATCAAACATTTGCTGCATAAGTGAGTGTATTAAAAAGAAAAGTGGCAGCCACTGACATTGACATTACCTATTTTATCAAACCTTTCTCAAATTAAATAATATGAATGTATTTCTTCTCTTATAAACTCTAAAATCTTATTTCAAGGTATAATAATGCTTTTAAAACACTATAGCCAATGCACTAGCTTCTGTATTTGATGTCCTTCTTGTAGAAATTATTATGTATGTGTCATTACTTTCATGGTTCCTAAATCTTACATCACTCAATATTTTCTTCAAATATACACACTCATATTTTCAGCATTTTTCAGCAATATTTTTATCAATCACATTTGAAATATATGACATGATTTAAATCTATAATTTTCTACTGTTTCAGAGGAAACACAATATATTACATGATAGCAAATTAAAGTTTACAGCTAGAAGAATCCTTTATGCTATTGACTGATAATGAATCTGAATCTCTGAAAAACAAGATTCTTGCCAATAAGTAGAATCTGTTTTCTGGTTTGTTGGCTCTCAATCTGAAACACTATCTTTCCCCAGTCTCTGTTATATTGGCTCATCTAGTCAGAGCACATAGAGAGCATAGGATGGAAGATAAATTAATTCCAGCAGATGTCATCATCGGACTTTCCATTGCTAAGAATGAACATCCTTTGAAAAAAAAGAGGAGAGCTAAACAGTGAAGATTTAAACAGTCACTATCCCTTTCCATTTCCTGAGGATTGCTTTGTTTAGGATCTGGGAGAACCTGCTTGGAAAATACATTGGGAAAAAGAACATCAGTCTTTATTTTGTTAGATCCTAGTCTCTTCTTTTGCTTTGGCATGTCCTAGCAATATTAGATACATACATTACATATCAGGACTAGGTATGCATGTATGTATATGTATACATATATGTGTGTATATGATAGTGTTTAGGTTGTGTGTGTGTGCACATATACAGTCTCTTAATGAATTCACCCTTTACCAGTATGCAAAGCATGTCTTTCTTTGCCTTTTATTCTGACAACTCAACTGAAGTTAGAGTAGTCCTACTAGCTTTCCCATAAGGAACATATTTTGCAGTTGTTTTATTCCTAATCTGTTTCTCTTTCATGGATATTTCTCCCATTTGTCAATAAAATTTAAGTTTTTTGAATCAATTAAGTTAATCTATCTATTGTCACTTCCCACTTCTGTTCTTCATGACATCATGTTGTCCTTACTGAGTTGAGCTTCTCATCATGTTGCTGTATGTAAACAAACAGAATTCTTCATTACCAAACTTTTCATTTTTGATTGTAAATTTTAACCATCTATAATTTATTTTTTACTCTCCTCTAAATGGAAACATGCTCCCTTAACAATCCTTTGAATACTACTATATATTTTTGGATTCTTGTATATCTCCTTGATATTTATGATCCAAATAACAGATACCCCTTTTTGATGTCCAATTTTAAAAGCTTGAAAAAAAGTGTGTTCATTGTTCTACAATGCAGAAATTACATGAAAGGCTAAGGTAGCATATGTTTGGTGGAATCCCAAGATCATGAAGGGCATGGATGTAGACTGCACAGTCACATGAAGGCATTGTGAGTACGTGGAGCAGGCATAGAAGATGTTTCCAGAACCCTGGTGACATCACTATTTGCAAAAACGGAAAATTTTAGAAGTCTTCTAATTTAGTATTTCACATCAAATTCTTGAAGGCCAAACTACACTTAAGACTGGCTGTTGACTAAATAAACATGTAATACACTGAGCCTACGATAAAAAAAAATATAGTTAAACAACTTTTTTCAAAAACAACAACACAATAGATGAAATTCCCAGATGACTCTCCATGTCCAGGGCCTCAGCAGCTGTGGATTCAATCAATCACAGACCAATCTCAAGTACTGTTAGAATGTTGACTGTTCTGAACATGTATAGACATGTATTGTGAATTCCTGAACAATACAGTAAATATATAATTTACTTTTGCTAGGGATTGCAAGTCAACTAAATGTATTTAAGTTTCTGAAGGACAGGTATGCATGGCTCAGTTTATATACACATATGATGATGGTTTATAGGAGGAATCTAAAAATCAGTGGGATTTGGCATCTGGGAGGTTGTGCTGGAATTGGTTCCCATAGATTTTGAGGAAATATATGGAGAAATACCAAGTGATCAGACCTAAAATCATGCACATGTAGGCAACATTGTATGGACTGAGCAAATTACACTATTAGGTTTGTTTCCTTAGATGAATATTAATAACAGTCATTAAGGCAGAGGAGTCCTTGAATTCAGGAGGAACAAGGAGACCCAGGGAGGGAAGGATAGATAGGGAGTAGTAAGGGAGTGAATGCATTTTAAATGTATTGAAGGAAGTATAGGACAGTCCTGGAAAGGAGGACTGGTTCAGCAGAATCACTAATGGTTACCACAGGACTCAGAGATACCCTGCATGCAACTTTTTATGTCTGACGATGTTTTAAGTGAAGATTTTGGTATTCCTCCTTCGGTTTTGGTTACCACATTTTTCTCCTCTTTTTGAACAGTCTTAATGCATTTAGATTGCTTTTCAAATTTTTGAGATTGCTTGGCCCATTCTGTTTTAAATATAAATATTTTTAAATCATGCATTTTATTACAAAGGATGACTTGACATTCCAAATTTGTGCAATGTACTTTATAAGAAATTTAATAAGAACATTTTTAAAAAAATATTCTCTTCCCATGGTGCATTAGTTCTTCATAAAATATTTTTTAAGTTAGAAGCATACTTTAAATTTTTATGCTTCATGGATAAGGGGAATTCTTTTTTTTATTGAGAAAAGGAGAAAAAAAACAAGTTTCCCCCTCCTCCCAGCCTCCCATTTCCCTCCCAATCCTCCCACCCTTCTCCCCCTCCTCCCACCCTTCTCCCCCTCCCCCAACTCCTCTCTCCCTCCCTCTCTAGTCTAAAGAGCAGTCAGGGTTCCCTGCCCTGTGGTAAGTCCTAGGTCCTCCCCTCTCCGTCCATTTCTAGGAAGGTGAACATCCAAACTGGCTAGGCTCCCACAAAGCCAGCACATTACGTAGGTTCAAAACCCCGTGCCATTGTCCTTGGCTTCTCATCAGCCCTCATTGTTCGCCATGCTCAGAGAGTCCAGTTTTATCCCATGCTTTTTCAGTCACAGTCCAGCTGGCCTTGGTGAGCTCCCAATAGATCAACTCCACTGTCTCAGTGGGTGGGTGCACCCCTCGTGGTCCCGACTTTTTTGCTCATGTTCTCCCTCCTTTCGCTCCTCATTGGGACCTTGGGAGCTCAGTCCAGTGCTCCAGTGTGGGTCTCTGTCTCTGTCTCCATCCATCACCAGATGAAGGTTCTATGATGATATGCAAGATATTCATCAGTATTGCTTATAGGATAGGGTCATTTCAGGTTCCCTATCCACAGCTGCCCAAGGAACTAACTGGGGACTTCGGCTTGGGCATCTGGGAGCCACTCTAGGTTCAAGTATCTTGCCAACCCTAAGGTAGCTCCCTTAACTAAGAATTGTGCTTCCGTGCTCCCCTATCCAACCTTCCTTTATCCCAATACTCCTTTTTCCCCAAGTTCCCCCCATCCTCCCCTTCTCACTTTTCTCTCCCCATATCCCCTTACCACCCCACCCCCAAGATCTCAATTTTCTTCCCAGCAATTTTGTCTACTTCCCATAGCCAAGAGGACAACTCTATGTTTTTCCTTTGGTTCACCTTCTTACTTAGCTTCTTTGGGATCACCAATTGTAGACTCTGTGACCCTTGTTTATGGCTAGAAACCAATTATGAGTGAGTACATCCCATATTCATCTTTTTGGGTCTGGGTTACCTCACTCAGGATAGTGTTTTCTATTTCCATCCATTTGCATGCAAAATTTGAGAAGTCATTGTTTTTTACCGCAGCGTAGTACTCTAATGTGTAGATATTCCACACTTTCTTCATCCATTCTTCCATTGAAGGGCATCTAGGTTGTTTCCAGGTTCTGGCTATTACAAATAATACTGCTATGAACATAGTTGCACAAATGCTCTTGTCATATGGTACGGCATCTCTTGGGTATATTCCCAGGAGTGGTATTGCTGGGTCCAGGGGTAGGTTGATCCCGAATTTCCTGAGAAACCGAAACACCGATTTCCAAAGTGGTTGCACAAGATTGCATTCCCACCAGCAATGGATGAGGGTACCCCTTCCTCCACAGCCTCTCCAGCAAAGGCTATCATTGGAGTTTTTTATTTTAGCCATTGTGACAGGTGTAAGATGATATCTCAAAGTTGTTTTGATTTGCATTTCCCTGATTGCTAAGGAGGTTGAGCATGACCTTAAGTGTCTTTTGGCCATTTGAACTTCTTCTGTTGAGAATTCTCTGTTCAGTTCAGTGCCCCATTTTTTAATTGGGTTAATTAGCATTTTAAAGTCTAGTTTCTTGAGTTCTCTATATATTTTGGAGATCAGACCTTTGTCTGTTGCGGGGTTGGTGAAGATCTTCTCCCAGTCAGTAGGTTGCCTTTTTGTCTTGGTGACAGTGTCCTTTGCTTTACAGAAGCTTCTCAGTTTTAGTAGGTCCCATTTATTCAATGTTGCCCTTACTGTCTGTGCTGTTGGGGTTACACATGGAAAGCGATCTCCTGTGCCCATCTGCTGTAGGGTACTTCCCACTTTCTCTTCTATCAGGTTCAATGTGTTCTGACTGATAATGAGGTCTTTAATCCATTTAGACTTGAGTTTTGTGCATGGTGATAGATATGGGTCTATTTTCATTCTTCTACAGGTTGACATCCAGTTATGCCAGCACCATTTGTTAAAGATGCTTTCTTTCTTCCATTGTATACTTTTGGCTCCTTTATCAAAAATGAGGTGTTCATAGGTTTGTGGGTTAAAATCCGGGTCTTCTATATGATTACATTGGTCCACTTCTCTGTTTTTATGCCAGTACCACATTGTTTTCATCACTGTAGCTCTGTAATAGAGTTTTAAGTCAGGGATGGTAATGCCTCCAGACAATCTTTTATTGTATAGGATTGTTTGGGCTATCCTGGGTTTTTTGTTTTTCCATATAAAGTTGATTATTGTCCTCTCAAGATCTCAAGATCTGTGAAGAATTTTGATGGGACCTTGATGGGGATTGCATTGAATCTATAAATTGCCTTTGGTAGAATTGCCATTTTTACTATGTTGATCCTCCCAATCCAAGAGCAAGGGAGATCCTTCCATTTTCTGGTATACTCCTCAATTTCTTTCTTCAATGCCTTAAAGTTCTTGTCAAATAGATCTTTCACTTCCTTGGTTAGATTTACCCCAAGATATTTTATGTTGTTTGTGGCTATCGTGAAAGGTGAAACTTCTCTGATTTCCCTCTCTGCTTCCATATCCTTTGTGTATAAGAGGGCGACTGATTTTTTGGAGTTGATCTTGTATCCTGCCACATTACTAAAGGTGTTTATCAACTGTAAAAGTTCTTTGGTGGAGTTTTGGGGGTCGCTTATGTACACTATCATAAAATCTGCAAATAACGAAAGTTTCACTTCTTCTTTTCCAATTCGAATGCTCTTGATCCCCTTCTGTTGTCTTATTGCTATTGCTAGAACTTCAAGCACTATATTGAAGAGGTATGGCGAGAGTGGACAGCCTTGTCGTGTTCCTGAGTTTAGTGGGATGGCTTTGAGTTTCTCTCCATTTAATTTGATGTTAGCTGTCGGCTTGCTGTATATAGCTTTTATTATATTTAGGTATGACCCTTGTATCCCTAATCTCTCCAAGACTTTTATCATAAAGGGGTGTTGAATTTTGTCAAATGCTTTTTCAGCATCTAATGAAATGATCATATGGTTTTTTTCTTTCAGTTTATTTATATGCTGGATTACATTGATAGATTTTCGTATGTTGAACCAGCCCTGAATCCCTGGGATGAAGCCTACTTGATCATAATGGATAATTTTTCAGATGTGTTCTTGAATTCGGTTTGCCAGTATTTTGTTGAGGATTTTTGCATCGATGTTCATGAGTGAGATTGGTCTATAATTTTCTTTCTTGGTTGAGTCTTTGTGCGGTTTTGGTATCAGAGTAACTGTAGCTTTATAAAAGTAATTTGGCAATGCCTCTTCTGTTTCTATATTGTGGAATACATTAAGGAGTATAGGTATTAGGTCTTCTTGGAAGTTCTGGTAGAATTCCGCATTGAAACCATCTGGTCCTGGGCTTTTTTTGGTAGGGAGGTTTTTGATAACCTCTTCTAGTTCTTCGCGACTAACAGGTCTATTTAGATTGTTCACCTGTTCCTGGTTTAACTTTGGTATATGGTATTTATCTAAAAAAGTGTCCATTTCCTTTACATTTTCCAGTTTTGTGGCATATAGCCTTTTGTAGTAAGATCTAATGACTCTCTGAATTTCCTCTGTGTCTGTGGTTATGTCCCCCTTTTCATTTCTGATCTTATTAATTTGCAAATTCTCTCTCTGCCGTTTGATTAGTTTGGATAGGGGTTTGTCAATCTTGTTGATTTTCTCCAGGAACCAGCTTTTTGTTCCATTGATTCTTTGGATTGTTTTCTGTGTTTCTATTTTGTTGATTTCAGCCCTCAGTTTGATTATTTCCAGTCTTCTACTCCTCCTAGGTGAGTCTGCTTCTTTTTCTTCTAGAGCTTTCAGGTGGGCTGTTAAGTCTCCAATGTGAGCTTTCTCTGTTTTCTTTAAGTGGGCACTTGGTGCTATGAACTTTCCTCTTAGGACTGCTTTCATAGTGTCCCATAAGTTCGAGTATGTTGTTTCTTTATTTTCATTGAATTCAAGGAAGACTTTAATTTCTTTCTTAATTTCTTCCTTAATCCAGGTATGGTTCAGTAGTTGACTGTTCAGTTTCCATGAATTTGTAGGCTTTCTGGGGGTAGGATTGTTGAATTCTAACTTTAATCCATGGTGATCTGATAAGACACAGGTGGTTACTAATATTTTTTTGTAACTGTGGATGTTTGCTTTGTTACCGACTATGTGGTCGATTTTTGAGAAGGTTCCATGAGCTGCAGAGAAGAAGGTATATTCTTTCCTATTTGGGTGGAATGTTCTGTAGATGTCTGTTAAGTCCATTTGATTCATTACCTCCATTAATTCTCTAATTTCTCTGTTAGGTTTCTGTCTGATTGACCTGTCCATTGGTGATAGAGGGGTGTTGAAGTCTCCTACTATTAGTGTGTGCGGTTTGATGGCTGCCTTGAGTTTTAGCAATGTTTCTTTTTTGTACGTGGGTGCTTTTATATTAGGGGCATAGATGTTCAGGATTGAGACTTCATCCTGATGAACTGTTCCTGTTATGAGTATAAAATGCCCCTCTCCATATCTTCTGATTGATTTAAGTTTGAAGTCTACTTTGTTAGAGATTAGTATGGCCACACCTGCTTGTTTCTTAGGTCTATTTGCTTGATAAGCCTTTTCCCAGCCCTTTAGTCTGAGTAGGTGCCTGTCTTTGTGGTTGAGGTGTGTTTCTTGTAAACAGCAGAATGTTGGATCCTGTTTTCGTATCCAATCTCTTAGCCTGTGCCTTTTTATAGGTGAGTTGAGTCCATTAACATTGAGTGATATTAATGACCAGTGGTTGTTAACTCCGTTCATTTTTTTAGTCGTAGAGTTTGTGTGTTTCCCTTCTTTGTTTTGTGTTGGTGAAGGGTCTCTAGATGTCTGAGTTATTGTGCTCATTGTTGGACTCCTTGGTTAGTGATTTTCCTTCTATTACTTTCTGTAAGGCTGGATTTGTGGCTCCGTATTGTTTAAATTTGTTTTTTTCCTGAAAAATTTTATTTTCTCCATTTATAGTGAATGAAAGCATGGCTGGGTATAGTAATCTGGGCTTGTATCCATGGTCTCTCAGTTTCTGCAGTACATCTATCCAGGCCCTTCTGGCTTTCATGGTTTCCATGGAGAAGTCAGGTGTAAGTCTGATAGGTTTACCTTTATAAGTAATTTGGCCTTTTTCCTTTGCAGCTTTTAATATTCTTTCCTTATTCTGTATGCTTTGTGTTTTGATAATTATATGGCGAGGGGATGTTTTTTTTTGATCCAGCCTATTCGGTGTTCTGTATGCTTCTTGAACCTTCATTGGTATATCTTTCTTTAGGTTGGGAAAGTTTTCTTCTATAATTTTATTAAATATATTTTTTGGACCATTGAGCTGCACTTCTTCTCCTTCTTCTACTCCTATTATTCTTAGGTTTGGTCTTTTTATTGTGTCTTATATTTCCTGAATATTTTGTGATGAGAATTTGTTGGACTTGCTGTTTTCTTTGATCAGTGTGTTTATTTTCTCTATGGTATCTTCAGAATCTGAGATTCTTTCTTCTAACTCTTGTATTCTGTTGGTTATGCTTGTTTCTGTAGACTCTGTTTGTTTATTTAAATTTTCCTTGTCCAGCCGGCCCTCTGTTTGTGTTTTCTTCTATACCTCCATTTCAGTTTTCAAGTCTTGAACTGTTTCCATTATCTGTTTGATTGTTTTTCCTTGGTTTTCTAGGGTATCATTCACTGATTTATTCAATTCTTCAAACTTTCTGTTATATTTCTCATCTCTTTCTATAAGGGCCTTTTTTACATGCTGTTTAAGGGCGTTAATCACTTTCATGAAGTCAATCTTTTCTACTTCTTATTGATTAAGGTGTTCATGTCCTCCCGTTGTGAGGTCGCTGTTTTCTGGTGGCTTCATGTTGCTTTTCAGCTTGTTGGGCGAATTCTTGCCTTGGCGTCTGCCCATCTCTTCTTCCAAATGCTCCCTTATGGATCTTCTTTTACTGGATCAGGTCTCCTTGCCTACCCAATGCTGGCTCTCCTGGCGCCGAGAGATCAGGCCTCCGTGCTGGTGGGCAGGTCACAAACAAAGCGCCTACCCTGCTTGGTGCAGGCAGGCCATAGAAACAAGTGGACTCCCGCTCGCTTGGGTTCCCCGAGGATTCGGATCCAGTGCCCAGACAGGCTTGGCTGGGTGATGTTACATGCAGAAAGAGGGCGGTGGGGCCGAAGTGGGGAGGGTTCTGGATGGAATCTGGTGGGCTAGGAAGAAAGAGGCGGTATGCAGGGAGTGGAGGCCCTGCAGAGAGCTCAAGAAGGATAGGGGCCAAGGAACCTCTGAGCTCCCTTTCCCTGGCTGGCGCCGCGGGGCCAGAAACTCACCCCAACGCTGGCTCTCCTGGCTCCGAGAGATCAGGCCTCCGTGCTGGTGGGCAGGTCACAAACAAAGCGCCTACCCTGCTTGGTGCAGGCAGGCCATAGAAACAAAGGGACTCCCGCTCGCTTGGGTTCCCCGAGGATTTGGACCCAGTGCCAAGACAGGCTTGGCTGGGTGATGTTATGTGCCGAAAGAGGGCGGTGGGGCCGAAGTGGGGAGGGTTCTGGATGGAAGCTGGGTGGGCTAGGAAGAAAGAGGCGGTATGCAGGGAGTGGAGGCCCTGCAGAGAGCTCAAGAAGGATAGGGGGCCAAGGAACCTCTGAGCTCCCCTTCCCAGGCTGGCGCCGTGCGGGGCCAGAAACTCACCCCAACGCGGGGTCTCCTGGCTCCGAGAAATCAGGCCTCCGTGCTCGATAAGGGGAATTCTTAACAGTAAACTCAGTATAACAGGAAGATAAGCCTAGATTTTCTCAATGTACCCAAAACAGTGTAGAGGGGCACAGTCGGGGAAGGGTACTAGTTACATGCAAGATTCCTGGAGTTTCTGTGTTCTTGAACAATTCTTCAGAAGATGAGAGTTGTCCCTTAAAGGTGGAAAAGGCTAGGAAGTATAGTCCAGGCTAGTGCACCCAGCAGATTCAAGAACATTGATTTTGGAGAAACAAAACCGTCAGGGTTCAGTGATTACTCAACAAGATGAAGCCCTGTCTCTAGCCTAAGAAACCGAGTTTGACCCCCAGAACCTACATGATAGAAGGAAAGAGACAACTCCTGCAAATTGTCCTCTGACCTATAAACATACACACACACACACTAAATAAATAAATAAAGATACAGAAGAAAATTTGAGAAAAATAATTTACATAATTGTTGCCTAAATTTCTATAAATTTACCTGAAAAGATAAGGTTTCTTATAAATGTCATCCTTCAGATTTCATTATTCTTAATTTGAGGATATATTACAATATGGATGCATATTTTATATTACTATCCTTTCCCATAGAAATGCTTCTAAATATTGTGAGCTCCCCATCCTTAGAATCCCCAAATGACCCTCATGCCTGGAAATGTCTTCATGATGAACCTGGTGAGGAATGGGCTGAAGCCCCACATGAGGACAAACAGAACACCCTGCACTGTCAGCAAAGATGAAAACTGAGCTTGGATTGCAAACTTAACTGGGGGACAGTGAAGGCTAAAGATGCAGGGAAAGGCCAAAAAACACAGAGCACTGAGAGACTGTAACCTGCTATGCATACTCACCCTTCATAATTGAGTAGGACTTCATCATTATTGACAGACTATTTATTTTCTGTCGATATTAGCTGAAAATTGAGTAAAAGCGAGAGTTGTGTTGTTTTTGTTTTGGTTTGGGTTTTTTTAATACTCTAGTGAGTAGTTTCTGCAGAATTGGTGTGTTTGTTCTTATTTACTAATAACTACATTATACAAATTCCCTATGAGAATATTTGTATTTCTTTCTCAGTAATTATCTAACTGGCAAGCAATTCAAAGCCAGAATGGTAGGAACCAATAAAGTACTGAGATGTTTTATTATTCTTCAACTTAAATGTATTAGTCAAGAATCATCTTGAAGTAGGAATTCTAGATGTTATAAGTTAAAATGTGTTAAAGCTACATTCCTAGTGGGGTAACCCAGTGCAGAAGAGAACAACAGTGCGTACATTTTCTTTTGAAATGTAAAAGAAGGACTTGGGTGTTATGAGTCCTAGGGAAGCAGAAGTCTTAAAGCAGCTTCGCAAGAGGTTGGCAGTTTCCTTGGATCACACCACATTTTCTCATCTGAGTACTGAGCCTCACACCTGTAGCTTCTCAAACATGACACTATGCCCCTTGAAAAGTATTTCTTTATTTATTTGATTGACTCACTTTACAAATGGAGCCAAGCTTTGCTGCTTGAGTAGGGTTTGAACTCATGAGGTCAAGGGCTTCTCTTATCAGGTGTCCCCAGTGGAAATCACTTTCTTTTAGTAAGCAAGTCTTTATGATGTTAAAATGTTTTCTAGGAAACTTCAATTTGTGCAGAGATGTCTCTACAGATGGCTTTTTTCCCCTCTTATCCTCTTTTCTTCTACTCTTGTTTGCCTCTTCTCATCATTTCCTCCTCTTCTTACTTCTTTTCCTTTACTATAGCAAGTAATACAGAGGAGATAAAACCTTAGAGAAATACATTACACTGTTTGAGTTGAAAAGGAGAATATGTAAAAGATGTTGGAACCACTCAGCCATGTTTAACATCAGATTTAATTGTATGAAGAAGATACTGAAAGAGCAAAGAACTGAACTTTTTGTTTTGTTCCTGTTGTTTGGTATTTTTTTGGGGGGGTATATTTGTACTTTTATTCTTTTTTCATACAATACATCCCAACCATAACCTCTCCTGCCTTCTTTCCTCCTAGTTCTCCACCAACTCCCCTCTCTCCCAGATTCAGTGCGCCTCCATTTCCCTTCAGAGGAGTAGGCCTTCCAGTGATATCAACTGAACAGAGCATAACAAGATGCAATAAGACTAGGCATAAACCCTCATATCAAGACTGGATGAGGCAACCTAGTAAGAGAAAAAGGGTCCCATGAGCAGGCAAAAAAGTCAGAGACACCCCATACATGCTGTTAGGAACCTCAAAAGAACCTCAAGCTAAACAGCCACAACATGTATTCAGAGTGCCTAGTGCAGACCCATGTAGGCTCCATGTTTGTCCCCCCTAATCTTTGTGAGCCCCTATATGCCCTGCTGTTGTAAGGAGGCCACTTCTTTCATTTTCAGCTCTTCAACCCCAAAATAATCACATAGAAACTGTGTTAACTAAATCACTGCTTGGCTCATTAGCTGTAACTTCTTTTGGCTAACTCTTACATCTTAATTTAACCTATTTCTAGCAATCTGTGTATCACGGCTGTGGCTTATCGGGTAGAGTTCTGGCGTCTGCCTCTGGCTGGGATACATGGCTTCTCTCTGACTCCACCCTTCTTTCTCCCAGCATTCAGTTTAGTTTTTCCCACCTGGCTAAGTTCTGCCCTGCTATAGGTTCAAAGCAGTTTCTTTATTAATCAATGGTATTCACAGCATACAGAGAGAAATCCCACATCATCCTGCTTAGTTTATTCTGTGGGTCATGCTCTGGTGTCCTTGACCCCTCTGGTTCCTACAATCCTTCTTCCTCTTCCTACAGTTCTGCTTCATGTTTGGTTTTGGGTCTGTGCATCTGCTCCCATCAGCTGATGGATGAAGTCTCTCTAGTGATGACTGGGCTAGTCATGTGTCTAGGAATATAGCAGAGTATCATTATGAAAGACCCCCAAAATGGGCGTCACGTCTGAGGGATACCCCTTCACCCAAGACAGAAACCAGGCCACTGGATGCAAAAGCAAGAGGAAGTTTATTGTATACACAGGTGCCTATGGGCATGTCAGCAACCACAGTCGAGAATAGTCAGCCTGCTGAATGAGTGTGCCGGTCTGAGAAAACACCATGCATTTATAGGGGGTTCAGGGGTTACATAAAAGATGGTGTAGCAACAAGCATTTCATTGGTTCCTATATATTGGGTGGGCTAAGGTCAAGATTGGGACAGGGTTGTTTATCCATTTGCAGTTTTATGGAAAACCATAAAATCTAGATATAGCTAAGTTCAGCTCTCTGGGTATTTTGACAGACTGTCACAGTGGTTAGCTGTCTTCCTGTCGGCCCAGTTTCTACAGAGCTAGCTGACCGCAGATATCCTGTTCAGCAGGGCCCTATCTGCTTCTCTAAAATTTGTTTTTCTAAGCTTATGTAGTTGACTTAATTTGAACCTTGCTACAGGCTGGAACAGGGGTCTTTCAATTAGGAATCATTTCATTGAGATTTTTGCTGTTTGGCTTGGTTTTACTTTTTGTTTGTTATTTTCCTTTGGCCAGTATTATTTGGTTCTAGGCCAAGTCTGTAAGCCATCCTGGATTCTGGTTCCTGGTCATAGGCATGATTTCCCTCCCTATGGCTTGGGCCTCGAGTTAGGTCAGTCATTGGTTGGCCACACCCACAAGCTTTGAGCCACCATTGACCCATCTTGCAAGTAGGGCAGGCTTAGGGTTGAAGATTTGGGGGTTCGGTTGGTGGGCTCTTACAGCATGGAATAAATCATCATTGGCAGAAGCATCAAAACATAATTTGATTTTTCTGAGACAATGAGTATCTCAGACCCAGTATCATATTTAAGAGCTAAGATAAAAACTCCCTCCCTCAGGGTCTATTTGCAATAAGCCAGCATTTCCCTATATTGCCAAAAAATATCAAACTTTTTACTGTTGTTGGTCTTGATGACAGATGTGAGAGATTTCTAGGGGAAAAAAAAGAAGAGACATCATCACAGACTTTAGAATATTCCCAATCTCCTTGTTCGTCAGGATTCAAAAGAACTAAATTAAGATATTTAAAGTATCCCTCGCGGTCCTGAGTTCCTTGCTCGTGCTCTCTCTCCTTCTGCTCCTGATTTGGACCTTGAGATTTCTGTCCACTGCTCCAATGTGGGACTCTGTCTCTGTCTCCTTTCATCGCCTGATGAAGGTTAATATTCAGGAGGATGCCTATATGTTTTTCTTTGGGTTCTCCTTCTTATTTAGCTTCTCTAGGATCACAAATTATAGGCTCAATGTCCTTTATCTATGGCTAGAAACCAAATATGAGTGAGTATATCCCATGTTCCTCTTTTTGGGTCTGGCTTACCTCACTCAGGATAGTGTTTTCTATTTCCATTGAGACAATGGGGATGTTCTATCGGGAACTCACCAAGGCCAGCTGGCCTGGGTCTGAAAAAGCCTGGGATAAAACCGGACTCGCTGAACACAGAGGACAATGAGGACTACTGAGAACTCAAGAACAATGGCAATGGGTTTTTGATCCTACTGCACGTACTGGCTTTGTGGGAGCCTAGGCAGTTTGGGTGCTCACCTTATTAGACCTGGATGGAGGAGGGTGGTCCTTGGACTTCCCACAGGGCAGGGAACCCTGATTGCTCTTTGGGATGAAGAGGGAGGGAGACTTGATTGGGGGAGGGGGAGGGAAATGGGAGGCGGTGGCGGGCAAGAGACAGAAATCTTTAATAAATAAATAAATTTTTAACAAAAGATACTTAAAGTAACAGATTCTGTCAGAGCAGTCATCTCGACAATCCTTACTGGAATGGAAGACTTTTCCGGGGTGTGCTGCTCTGACAATGCACCTTATTGGAGAAATTATCTCACTCCCGAAGCTAGTCTTGACCCAACATTCCTCACTGTCTCAGTTCTTCAATGTTTTCCTCCAATTGCAATGACTCTGTACAGCATTTGTGTCCACCTCTCAGGAAGCACTTTTACTCCTTTTTCAATTCCAGTTTCCTAAAAGCTAACCTTTCATTCTTTTCCACATTTTTCACTACCTAAGATTAGGGAAGAAATCTTGAGGGTGAGGATGCGGGTCAAAGAATCCTGGCGGCAGTTGACTGGAACTGTGGGGGTCCTGAAAAGGGGGTGTACTGGTCCTTAAGCCCCATATTTGGGTGCCAAATGTTGAAGGTGAGGAAATGGGTCAAAGAATCCCAGGCTAACTCCAAAATATTCCAGTTATGTTTTCTTTGTTATAAGGGGTGAACTCATAAAACAGGAATGAGAAGTCCAACCTCAGCTGTGTAGCATGGGAACCAGAGAGAGAGAAAACCCTGGGTGGGCAGTTTCCTCTGGGTACCCACAATGTCATGCCCTAAACTGGTCCAACCTCTTAAAGATCAGAGGTTGACAGAGCTTCCCCATCAAATAAATATGATTATTGTCATTTCATCACCTTTTTAAAATGTCGTATACTTAATAAAATATACATAAACACTAGAAAAACATCTGCTTTACCTAAAGCTATATTTCAGTGATAAATATTTTTGGATAAATGAAGCACAAGGTATATGTTCAGTCTTCAAAGAACCCTCATAAAAACAACCATCAATGAAAGAGACAAGGAAAAGACAGTCTGTTTAAATTATAAAATGGCCACATATATATTGTGTATGCTAATAATGCATAGACCCAACTCAGCCACATACATATCATTCTGGAAATGTTATATTGTTGTGTCCTAATAAAGATTCTATGCCATCCTTTACAATATAATAGCTTTAATGGAGGATTTCAAAATGTTTGACTTGAATTTTGATACCTTTTTATGTATTTGAGATTTGTCCTTTTTTATTAGAGAACCAATAGCCTTGGATATCCTGTTAGAAGAGTTTTATATTATTTTGGCTTGAAAATAATAGGAAATGTTGAAAGCTGAGAAAATGAGTCTCTGGCACAGAACTATTCCATTTGCTGCTAGGAGAAATTCTCACAAATTTAATGGCCTGATGTCACAGATGTACACAGCCTAGAAAGTCTTTCACCCCCACCCACTTGACTTGTTTTTATGTATTAAGTGTTTTTTTTCTTTTTGTAAAATCCCTGTCACAGCAAAGCTAACTGCATGCTGAAACGTGGAAGTTTCCCAAGCATGCACAAGCCCTCTATCCCATCTGCGGTGTTACCTGCCATGTTCTCTGCCATGTGGTGACTTGTGCAACTTCAAGTTTATACTCCCAGCTCCTGAGTTCTGGGCTTATTGATCCTTGTACAGAATTGATTTAATTGCTTTAAATTTGTCAATTGAATCCTATTACTCAGTATTTAACAAGCATTTAGGTGTGGAAACCTAAGGGGCTATGGACTACTTGTGGCACCAGGTTACACTACTAGTCATGACTTGGCATCCGCAACACCTGCTGGGCAATAATAATTATTATACCTAAAACAATTTACCAGATTTGATATCAGGGAGTTAACAAATGAATAACCTTGAAAGTTATGTAATCGCAGACAACATTAACGTTGAAATTTTTAGTAACTATTTTGCTAATACTATGGATTGCATTCTGCAAGATTTGTATAGTTATGGTGATACAACCATTTATTGGATATTGGGACTCAGTTTTTTTCTTCATATTATAACCTTAAAAATGGCTTGCTAACAGAGCCAAAATGAGGCCATTTAAGAAATAACACAGTATTTACAGACTAATAATGAACATCCAGCTGATAGGATTATTATCATTGAAAATCAAAAGGTACCTAAAAATACTATTGAAAATGGTAACATTAATTTGACAGACAAAATTGAATCAAAATCAAAGGATACTAAGAAATTATATGAAAGAATTCATACTGTTGAATTTGACAATCAAAATTTCTTAAAAGGTTATGATAAGTTAGCAGACAGAGTATCTCTCCAGGATGGCAATCTGTACACTACGAAATAATGTCCAAGGATGAGGTGTTATCTTTAAATGGAATACTTTAGACCTTGGAATCACCTGTGCAGAATGAGTACCAGAGTCTAGGTGTCTCGATGAAATCACTAGAAATATATACAGGTCAGGAGATTCAGGCTTTAGAAAATGGAGTAGTAAAAAGATTTGAAATTATTCAGGAAATTATTGGAGCTGATAAGCAGGGAAGGAAGGTATAAAGACAGGATTCAACATCACCAGTAGCTGTAAGAGACGACTTACCCAGGGTTTTAGATGTCCTACCCTGTAATCTAATCTGACAAAGAATCAAGCTCTAAAGGCCCAAATGGATCCAAAGAAGGTAGATGGATACCTATAGAAATGAATTATCTAAAAGAAATTAAGCAAGCTGTTGTAACTTATGGCTTATATTCTGCATTTGTTAGAGAGACAATAAAGACATAGGCTTCTAGCATTAAAGTGACACCACATGACTGACTTCAGTAAGTTTCAGCAGTCCTGGATGATGGACCTCAACTGATGTTTAAATTCTATTTTAGAGAAGAGGCTAAAATTTTAGAACAACAGGGAAAAGCAAATGAACTTGGGACTTACCAATATCAAATTCTTGGTGAGGGTACTCATGCTGACCCAAGGCTCTTTACGATGACCAAATTTTGTCCCTATGCCACAAAGCAGCCTTAAATGCTTGGAACAGGATTCAAGAACAAGGAAACCTAATTGAATCATATACCAGGGTTAAGCAGGGCCAGAGAAAATACCTTAGCGACTTTTTACAAAGACTAAGATGCTACAAATAGGAATAACAGGTCCAGATGCTAGATGAGTACTTACTGAATCTCTATCTTCTGAAAATGCCTACTTGGATTGCTAAAAGTTACTTGGGCTTTTAAAGGTTAGATCAGCACCAATCGATAAATGGATTCTTTTTACAATGAACATTAAGACATTTGACTAATATACTGAATCTTGGGTAGAAGCAATTTCCAAAGGAATGAGGAGATATCAAAATGCCAAATGTTTTAATTGTGGTAGAATAAGACACCTGAGAAAGAATTGTAGACAAGGAATTTCTAGGAATATCTCTTCTGGGAATAACAAGAATAGGAGGACTCAGCCTTCAAGTATATATAGAAGGTGTGGCAAAGGCTGATATTGGACCAATGAATGCAAATTAACAAAAGACAGACAAGGAAACCTTATATGATTGGGAAACTCTTGGGGTAGGGGAGACTCGCAGAACCCAAGACAAAAATCAGTCCACTCATTCCAAGTCACAGTGGAGAACATGTCTCACTAGGAAAATTAAAAAATCCAAAGCCTTCTATAAAAGACGATACTGTTCTGGATAATGGAATAAGAATAGAGGATAAATCAAAAATGCTAATAGGAAAGACAAAAATTATATTCTGGTTGATTTCTAAAAATGATCAAAGACCAAACCTAAGAGTGCATATAATTGGCATTATAATTATTGGTTTGATAGACACAGATGTGGATGTGAGTATCATTACTTCAGTAATCACATAAGTCACAAAACAATCCCACACCAGTTCAGAATCATCAATAATAAAAGGGTTATTTATTTAAGGAGAAAACTTACAGACACTGTCCTAGAAACAGTTCCCTAGAACAGGAACAGTCTACCAGCCAGAAACAGGAGTCAAAAACAAGAGAGCAGGCACACAGTTACCACTACTTAAGAGACCATGACCAAGTGGGATGGTATCTTAAAGGCCATTGGGTGAAGGAGCAGAATGTGCTTCCACAGCACCTCAGACTTTTCTTTAAACAAGAGAGTTCCAAACCCAATACAAAACTAGATAAACTAGGAACAGATATCAAGTATAATTTGAATTACAAACAACATAAACAATATTAAGCAAAGAACATATGCTAAATGTATTAATAAACATACTATCCTATGGAGTCTAATTCTTGTATAGAAAATGGCTTGGTTAGATCATAACAGTACAGTAACTACGACTATCTAATCTTCAACCCTTGATATCAAAGGCCTGAGAAGGGAGATAATATTACTTGAGCACGCAGAAAGTACAATCAAGTACCTTCCAAAGCAAGCAATATATGATGGAGAAAATTAGCTACCTGAGCAATCACCCAAACTCTCATTTTGCATTGTTGAAGCAACCAATTTTGGCTAAGACCTAGAGTAACTGACAGACCATTTTCAAGGCAGGACATTTTCAGAACCATCTTACTCTGTCTTGGCAAGATTTGATACTCCTGCTTATCCATTTCTGGATATCATGTAACTTGTCAGTAGTTGAGGCATTGTCAGTTCCTTGCACAAAAGCCAGTTTTGCCAAGAAGAAAACAAGCTCCAAGTGGAGTGTCTTCAGTGTTCAACGTCCTCTCAGGCATATATTGGTACTGTAAAAAGCAATCATATCTCATGTCAACAGAACCCTAAGTTATTTAAATTTCATGTTCCACAGATCCTAGAAGTGGTTGAAGATTACCTATCTAGACAGAATACAATCTCTATATATCTAAAGAACCTAATTTATCTGACTGTATATACAATCAACATGAACAACTACTGACCTATAATAATTAGTACCTGTATAACTTAAAGACTAAAACTTCAGCTTTCAGACCGGTGAGTGGGTGCCATCCTGAGCAGGGCGGAAAAACAAGGAAGAAGCACTAGGCCCCTCCAGCTCCTGCTGCAGGGTCCACACATCCCTGCCCCCACCCCCAAGTCTGCGAGGTCCTTGGCCCAAAAACAGATCCTGTTCCTACACTGAGGCTACCCACCCAGAGGGGTGAGTGTGCACCTGCCCAGCTGGAGGGGAGTGCACAGCACCTCCAGCTCCTGCTATAGGGGCTTCTTGGCTCCTGACATCCCTACCCTCCCCCCCATGTTTGCCCTTTTGTCTGCAGGGTTCTTCAAACTCCAAGAATCCTATCCTTGTGCTAAGGACACCCTTTCAGACCATTGAGTGGGTGCCACCCAGTGTGGGCCAGAAAAAACGGGGAAGGTGCACTGGGCCTCTTCAGCTCCTACTGCAAGGTCTTCTTTGTTCCACACATCCCTGCACCCACCACCAAGATTACCCTAGTGTCTGCAAGGTCCTTGGCCCAGGAACAGTTCCCATGCCTGCACTGAGGCTACCCACCGAGAGGGGTGAATGTGCACCTGCCCAGCTGGAGGGGACTGCACAGCACCTCCACCTCCTGCTGCAGGGGCTTCTTGGCTCCACACAACTCTATCCTCACCCCCCAAATTCGTCCCTTTTTCTGTGGGGTCCTTCAATCTCCAAGAGTCCTGTCCCTGTGCTGAGGACAACCTTTCAGATCAGTCCCTGGCCAGCAAGGGGCCCTAATCCTGTACCAGAAGATATATCAGAGAACTTTTGAAGGAAGAGGTGGGCAGGCACCAATACAAGAATTTCACCAGCAATCTGAAAAACAACATAGTAACACCAGAACACAGCGAACATACAACCGGAAGACTTGAACATACTAATTCAGAAGAAGTAGAAAAAACTGACCTTATGAAAATGATAGAGTCCCTTAAACAGGATGTGAAAACTCCCTTAAAGAAATGGATGAGAATAATAACAAAAGGTATGAAGAATTCAGTAATCCATAAAAGATACCCTAGGAAACCAAGAAAAGAACAATCAAACAGATAATGGAAACAGTTCAAGACTTGAAAACTGAAATGGAGGCAATGAAGAAAACACAAACCAAGGGCTGGCTGGATATGGAAAATCTAGGTAAATGAACAGAGATTACAGAGACAAACATAACCAACAGAATACAAGAGATTAAAGAAAGAATCTCAGATGCTGACGACACCATAGAGAAAAAAAAAACCCACTGATGAAAAAAAAACCCAGCAAATTCAACAAATTCTCATCACAAAACATTCAGGAAATATGGGACAAATAAAAAGACCAAACCTAAGAATAATAGGGGTAGAAGAAAGAAAATTACAGCTCATCGGCCCAGAAAATATATTCAACAAAATTATAGAAGAAAACTTTCCCAACCTAAAGAAGGATATTCCCATGAAGGTTCAAGAAGCATACAGAACACTGAATTGACTAGATTAAAAAAAATCCCCTAGACATATAATAATCAAAAATGCAAAACATACAGTATAAAGAAAGAATATTAAGAGCTGCAAAGGAGAAAGGTCAAGTAACTTATAAAGGTAAACCAATAAGACTTACACCTGACTTCTCTATGGAAACCATGAAAGCCAGAAGGTCTTGGATAGATGTGATACAGAAACTGAGAGACCAGGGATGCAAGCCCAGACTGCTTTACCCAGCCAAGCTTTCATTCACCATCAATGGAGAAAACAAAATACTCCAGCATAAAAACAAATTTAAACAATATGTAGCCGTAAATCCAGCCTTACAGAAAGTAACAGAAGGAAAATCACAAACCAAGGAATCCAACAATACCCACAATAACTCAGATATCCAGCGACCGTTCACCAGCACAATTCAAAGAAGGGAAACACATAAACTCTACTACCAAAATAAATAAATAAATAAATAAATAACCAGAGTTAACAACCACTGGTCATTGATATCACTTAATATCAATGGACTCAATTCACCTATAAAAAGGCACAGGCTAAGAGATTGGATACAAAATCAGGATCCAACATTCTGCTTTTTCCAAGAAACACACCTCAACCACAAAGACTGACATCTATTCAGAGTAAAGGGTTGGGAAAAGATTTTTCAATCAAACGGACCTAAGAAACAAGTGGGTGTGGCTGTACTAATTTCTAACAAAAATGACTTCAAACTAAAACCAATCAGAAGGGATGGAGATGGACACTTTATACTCATAACAGAAACAATCCATCAGGATGAAGTCCCAATTCTGAATATCTATGCCCCTAATATAAAAGCACCCACTTATGTAAAAGAAACATTACTAGAACTCAAGGCAGACATCAAACACCGCACACTAATAGTAGGAGACGTCAACACTTCTCTCTCACAATGGACAGGTCAATCAGACAGAAACCTAACAGAGAATTGATAGAGGTAATGAATCAAATGGACTTCATAGACATCTATAGAACATTCCACCCAAATAGGAAAGAATATAACTTCCTCTCAGCATCTCACGGAACCTTCTCGAAAATTGACCACATACTCAGTAACAAAGCAAGCTTTCACAGATACAATAAAATATTAGTAACCACCTGTGTACTATTGGATCACCATGGAATAAAGTTAGAATTCAACAAAAATTCTACCCCCAGAAAGCCTACAAACTCATGGAAGCTGAACAGTCAACTACTGAACCACACCTGGGTCAAGGAAGAAATAAAGAAATTAAAGTCTTCCTTGAATTCAACAAAAATAAAGACACAACATACCCAAACCTATGGGACACTATGAAAGCAGTGCTAAGAGGAAAGTTCATAGCTGTTAATGCCCACATTAAAAAAACGGAGAAAGCTCACATTGGAGACTTAACAGCACAGCTGAAAGCTCTAGAAAAAAAGAAGCAGAATCACCCAGGAGGAGTAGAAGACAGGAAATAATAAAAACCGAGGGCTGAAATCAACAAAATAGAAACACAGAAAACAATCCAAAGAATCAATGAATCACAGAGCTGGTTCTTTGAGAAAGTCAACAAGACTGACAAACCTTTATCAAAACTAATCAAAAGGCAGAGAGAGAACATGCAAATGAGCAAGATCAGAAATGAAAAGGGAGACCTAACAACAGGCACTGAGGAAATTCAGAGATTCATTAGGCCTTACTACAAAAGCTTATATGCAACAAAGTTTGGAAATGTAAAAGAAATGGACTTGTTTATAGATAAGTACCATTTACCAAAATTAAATCAAAGCCAGGTGAAAAATTTAAATAGACCTATAAGTCATGAGGAAATAGAAGCTGTCATAAAAAAATCTCCCTACCAAAAAAAGCCCAGGACCTGATGGTTTCAATGCAGAATTTTTTTTAAATATTTATTTATTTATTTATTTATTATGTATACAATATTCTTTCAGCGTGTATGCCTGAAGGCCAGAAGAGGGCACCAGACCTCATTACAGATGGTTGTGAGCCACCATGTGGTTGCTGGGAATTGAACTCAGGACCTTTGGAAGAGCAGGCAATGCTCTTAACTGCTGAGCCATCTCTCCAGCCCTCAATGCAGAATTTTATCAGAACTTCCAAGAAGAGCTGATACCTATACTCCTTAATGTGTTTCACATAATAGAATCAGAAGAGTCATTGCCAAACTCTTTTTATGAAGCTACAGTCACCCTGATTCCATAACCACACAAAGACCCAACCAAGAAAGAGAATTATAGAACAATCTCACTCATGAACATTGATGCAAAAATTCTCAATAAAATTCTGGCAAACAGAATACAAGAACACATTAGAAAAATTATCCATTTTGACCAAGTAGTCTTCATCCCAGAGATGCAGGGCTGGTTCAACATACAAAAATCTATCAATGTAAACCACCATATAAATAAACTGAAAGAAAAAAACCATATGATCATTTCATTAGATGCAGAAAAAACATTTGACAAAATTCAACACCCCTTTATGATAAAGGTTTTGGAGAAGTTAGGGATACAAGAACCATACCTAAATATAATAAAAGCAATATCTAGAAAGAAAGTAGCTAATATCAAATTAAATGGACAGAAACTCAAGCCATTCATTCCACTAAAATCAGGAACAAGACAAGGCTGTCCACCCTCACCATATCTCTTCAAAATAGGTCTTGAAGTTCTAGCAATAGCAATAAGACAAATAAGGAGATCAAAAGGATTAGAATCCAAAAAGAAGTCAAACTTTCGTTATTTGCAGATGATATTATAGTGTACATGAGCGACCCCAAAAACTCTACCAAAGAACTCCTACAGCTGATAAAGAACTTCAGTGATGTGGCAGGATACAAGATCAACTCAAAATATCAGTAGCCCTCCTATACACAAAAATTAAAAAGCAGAGAGGGAATTCAGAGAAACTTCACCATTTACGATAGGCAAAAATAGCATAAAGTATCTTGGGGTAACTCTAACCAAGAAAGTGAAAGATCTATTTGATAAGAACTTTAAATCTTTGAAGAAAGAAATTGAAGAGGACACCAGAAAATAGAAGAATTGCCCATGCTCTTGGATGGGTAGAATCAACATAGTAAAAATGGCAATTCTACTAAAGGCAACCTATAAATTCAATGCAATCCCCATTAAAATCCCAACAAAATTCTTCACAGACCTTGAGAGAACAATCAACTTTATATGAAAAAAAAACCAGGATAGCCAAAACAATCTTATACAATAAAGGAACTCTGGAGGTATTACCATCCCTGACTGATGGAGGGTCATCTGTCTATGTGTTACTTTCATTGGTTAATAAAGAAACTGCCTTGGCCCTTTGATAGGACAGAAAATTAGGTAGGCAGAGTAGACAGAACAGAATTCTGGGAAGAAGGCAATGAGTCAGGCAGACAATATGGAGCAAGCCACCAGGTCAGACATGCTGAATCTTTCCTGGTAAGCCACCACCTCTTGGTGCTACGCAGATTATTAGAAAAGGGTTAATCAAGATGTGAGAGTTAGCCAGTAAGAGGCTAGATATAATGGGCCAGGCAGTGTTTAAATGAATACAATTTGTGTGTTGTTATTTCGGGGCATAAGCAAGCCAGGCGGCTGGGCAGCAGGAACGCAGCCCACTGTTCCTTCTACATCTGACTTCAAACTCTATTGCAGAGCTACAGCACTGAAAACAGCTTGGTATTGGCAAAAAAAACAGAGAAGTCAACAAATGGAATTGAGTAGAAGACCCAGATACTAACCCACAAACCTATGAACACCTGATTTTCGACAAAAGAGCTAAAAGTATACAATGGAAGAAAGAAAGCATCTTCAACAAATGATGATGGCATAACTGGATGTCAACCTGTAGAAGAATGAAAATAGATCCATATCTATCACCATGAACAAAGATCAAGTTCAAATGGATTAAAGACCTAAGTATTAACCTGAACACACTGAACCTGATAGAAAAAAGAGGGAAGTAGTCTAAAACACATGGGCACAAAAGCAAAGAACAATACTTAGCTGTAGCAATAGGAGTGGTGGGGCTGGGTCTCCGGCACCCGGCCGCCCCCATGGCTAGCTTTACCCGAAATAATTACACGGAAACTGTAGGCTTTTAAACACTGCTTGGCCCATTTCTATCTAGCCTCTTCTCGGCTAACTCTCGCACCTGGACTAGCCCATTTCTAGTGTATCCCATGAGGTGGCTTACCAGGGAGATTCTAGCCTACGTCCATCCTGGGTCAGAGCTTCATCACGTGTGCCTCAGAGAGCAGAGCTCTCGCGTCCGCCCTGGAGATGGGAGCATGGCCTCTCTCTGAGGCATCTGCTCCCGAGAGGAGAGCTGTCGAGTGTGAGCTCACTTCCTCTTCCTCTCAGCATTCTGTTCTGTTTACTCCTCCCAACTATGTTTTAACCTATCAGGGCCAGCCAAGCAGTTTCTTTATTGCTTAACCAATGAAATCAACAGATTGATATATGACACTCCCACATCACTTAGCCACAAACGCAGCCTTACAGAAAATACTAGAAGGAAAAGCACAAACCAAGGAAGCCAATAACACCCATAATAACACAAGCATAAAACAACCCTCCACTGACACAACTTAAAGAAGAGAAACATACAAACACTAACACCAGAAAAAATAACTGGAGTTAGCAACCACTGGTCATTAATATCACTTAATATCAGTGGACTCAATTCACTTATAAAAAGGCACAGGTTAAGAAAATGGATATGAAAACAGGATCCAACACTCTGCTGTTTACAGGAAACACACTTCAACCTCAAAGAGAGACATTACCTCAGAGTAAGGGTTGGGAAAAGGTCTTCCAATCAAATGGTACAAAGAAACAAGCAGGTGTGGATATACTAATATCTAACAAAATTGGCGTCAAGCTAAAATCAAGCAGAAGAGATGGAGAAGGACACTTTATTCTCATAACAGAAACAATTCATCAAGAGGAAGTCTCAATCCTGAATATCTATGCCCCTAATATAAAAGCACCCACATATGTAAAAGAAACATTACTAGAATTCAAAGCATACATCAAACACCACACTCTAATAGTAGGAGATTTCAACACTCCGCTCTCACCAATGGACAGGTCAACCAGACAGAAACTTAACAGAGAAATAAAAGAACTAACATATGTAATGAACCAACTGGACTTAACAGACATCTATATAACATTCCACCCAAACAGGAAAGAATATACCTTCTTCTCAGCATCTCATGGGACCTTCTCAAAAATTGATCACATAATTGGTAACAAAAAAATCCATAGATATAAAAAAATTGTAGTAACCACCTGTGTACTATTGGATCACCATGGAATAAAGTTAGAATTCAACAACAATGCTACCCCCAGAAAGCCTACAAACTCATGAAACTGAAGAGTAAACTATGGAACCATACCTGGGTCAAGGAAGAAATAAAGAAAGAAATTAAAGTCTTCCTGGAATTCAATGAAAATAAAGACACAACATACTCAAACCTATGGGACACTATGAAAGCAGTCCTAAGAGGAAAGTTCATAGCACTAAGTACCGACATAAAGAAAATGGAGAAAGCACACATTAGAGACTTAACAGCACACCTGAAAGCACTAGAAAAAAAAAGAAGCAGACTCACCTAGGAGGAGTAGAAGACAGGAAATAATCAAACTGAGGGCTGAAATCAACAAAATAGAAACACAGAAAACAATCCAAAGAATCAATGAAACAAAAAGTCGGTTCTTGGAGAAAATCAACAAGATTGACAAACCCCTATCCAAACTAATCAAATGGCAGAGAGATAAATATGCAAATTATTAAGATCAGAAATGGAAAGGGGGATATAACCACAGACACAGAGGAAATTCAGAGAATCATTAAATCTTAGTACAAAAGCCTATATGCCACCAAACTGGAAAATGTAAAGGAAATGGACACTTTTTTAGATAAATACCATATACCAAAGTTAAACCAAGACCAGGTGAACAACCTAAATAGACCTGTTAGTCGCACAGAATTAGAAGCTGTTATCAAAAACCTCCCTACCAAAAAAAGCCTAGGACCAGATGGTTTCAATACAGAATTCTACCAGAACTTCCAAGAAGACTTAATACCTATACTCCTTAATGTATTTCACAAAATAGAAACCGAAGAGTCATTGCCAAATTCCTTTTATGAGACTACATTACCCTGATGCCAAAACCACACAAAGACTCAACCAAGAAAGAGAATTATAAGCCAATCTCACTCATGAACATCGACACAAAAATTCTCAATAAAATACTGGCAAACCGAATCTAAGAACACATTAGAAAAATTATCCATTATGATCAGGTAGGCTTCATCCCAGAGATGCAGGCTGGCTCAACATATGAAAATCTATCAATGTAATCCATAATATAAAGAAACTGAAAGAAAAAAAACATATTTCATTATATGCTAAAAAAGCATTTGACAAAATTCAACACCCCTTTATGATAATGGTCTTGGAGAGATTAGGGATACAATGGTCATACCTAAATATAATAAAAGCTATATACAACAGGCCAACAGCTAAAATCAAATTAAATGGACTGAAACTAAAAGCCATTCCACTAAAATCAGGAACACAACAAGGCTGTCCACTCTCTCCATACCTCTTCAGTATAGTGCTTGAAGTTCTAGCAAAAGCAATAAGACCACATAAGAAGATCAAGAGGATTCAAATTGAAAAAGGAAAAAGTTAAACTTTCGTATTTGCAGATGATATGATAGTGTACGTAAGCGACCCCAAAAATTCTACCAAAGAACTCCTACAGCTCATAAACACCTTTAGTAATGTGGCAGGATACAAGATCAACTCCAAACGATCTGTTGCCCTCCTATACACAAAGGATAAAGAAGCAGAGAGGGAAATCAGAGAAGCATCACCTTTCACGATAGTCACAAATAGCATAAAATATCTTGGGGTAACTCTAATTAAGGAAGTGAAAGATCTATTTGACAAGAACTTTAAATCTTTGAAGAAAGAAATTGAAGAGTATACCAGAAAATGGAAGGATCTCCCTTGCTCTTTGATTGGGAGGATCAACATAGTAAAAATGGGAATTCTACCAAAAGCAATCTAAAGATTCAATGCAATCCCTATCAAAATCCCAACAAAATTCGTCACAGACCTTGAGAAAACAATAATCAACTTTATATGAAAAAATAAAAAACCCAGGATAGCCAAAAAAATCCTATACAATAAAAGTAATTCTGGAGACATTACCATCCCTGACTTCAAACTCTATTACAGAGCTGCATGTTACAGGAGCTCCTTCCGCTCCTTCAGCCAATAGCTGCTGAGATACCAGCGCACTCAGGCGTGGTCTCTCTCCCTTTAAAAAAGCAGCCAATTCCCTCTGCTCTCTCTCTGGCTTCCGGCTCCTCTTCTGGCAACTAGGCTCCCTTCCTGATTGAGCAGAGGGCTGTTGTCTGGGACGGTGATCTGTAAGGTTTTCCCCTTTAGATAAATAGCATCTCTATTGGTCATAATTCCAAAATGGTGTGGGATTGTTTGTGACTTCAGCTACAGTAATGAAAACAGCCTGGTATCGGCATAAAAAGAGAGATGTTGACAAATGGAATTGAATCGAAGACCTGGATATTAACCCACAAAACTATGAACACCTGATTTTCGACAAAGGAGCTAAAAGTATACAATGGAAGAAAGAAAGCATCTGTAACAAATGGTGCTGGCATAACTTGATTTCAACATGTAGAAGAATGAAAATAGATCCATATCTATCACCATGCACAAAACTCAAGTCCAAATGGATTAAAGACCTCAATATCAATCTAATACACTGAATCTGATAGAAGAGAAAGTGGGAAGTAGTCTGCAACACATGGGCTCAGGAGACCAATTCCTATGTATAACCCCCATAGCACAGACAATAACAGCAACAATGAATAAATGGGACCTCCTCAAACTGAGAAGGTTTTGTAATGCAAAGGACACGGTCATTAAGACAAAAAAGCAACCTACTGAATGGGAGAAGATCTTCACCAACCCCTCATCAGACAAAAATCTGATCTCCAAAATATATAAAGAACTCAAGAAACTTGACATTAAAACTCTAATTAATCCAATTAAAAAATGGGGAACTGAACTGAACAGAGAATTCTCAACAGAAGAAGTTCAAAAGGCCAAAAGACACTTAAGGTCATGCTCAACCCCCTTAGCAATCAGTGAAATGCAAATCAAAACAACTTTGAGATACAATCTTACACCTGTCAGAATGGCTAAAATCAAAAACACCAATGACAGCCTATGCTGAAGAGGTTGTGGAGTAAGGGGAACACTCTTCCATTTTTGGTGGAAATGTAAACTTGTGCAACCACTTTGGAAATCAGTGTGACAGTTTCTCAGGAAACTGGGAATCAACCTACCTCAGAATCCAGCAATTCCACTCTTGGTAATATACCCAAGAGATGCCCAATCATACTACAAAAGCATTTGTTCAACTATGTTCATAGCAGCACTATTTGTAATAGCCAGAACCTGGAAGCAACCTAGGTGCCCCTCAATAGAAGAATGGATAAAGAAGATGTGGCATACATATACTTCAGAGTTCTACTCAGCAATAAAAAACATTGCATGCAAATGGATAAAAATAGAAAACACTTTATTGAGTGAGATAACCCAGAACCAAAAAGAGGAATATGGTATGTACTCACTCATAAGCAGATTCTAGCCATAAACAAAGGATATTGAGCCTATAGTTTGTGATCCTAGAGAAGCTAAATAAGAAGGTGAACCCAAAGAAAAACATATATTTATCCTCCTGGATATTGCAAGTTGACAAGATCATCAGGCAAAAGTTGGGAGCAGGGTGGTAGGGGTGGGCTGGGGGGAAGGGGAGATGGGGAGAGAGAAGGGAGAAGGGGAGGATTGGGGAGATCTTAGAGGAATGGGATAATTGAGATGGAGGAAGGGTGGATATGGGAACAGGGAAGAAGTTATCCTAACCAAGGGAGCCATTTCAGGGTTGGCTAGTGTCTTGGCTCTAGAGGGGTTCCCAGGTGTCCAAGGGGATATCCACAACTAGTTCCATGGGCAGCAGAGGAGAGGGTGCCTGTACTGGCCTTATCCTATGGCCACACTGATGAATATCTTGCATATCACCATAGAACCTTCATCTGGTGCTGGATGGAGATAGAGACAGAGACCCACATTGGAGCACTGGACTGAGCTCCCAAGGTCCAAATGATGAGCAGAAGGAGGGAGAACGTGAGCAAGGAAGTCAGGACCATGAGGAATGCATCCACCCACTGAGACAATGGGACAGATCTAATGGGAGTTCACCAAGGCCAGCTGAACTGGGACTGATGGAACATGTGATCAAACAGGACTCTCTGAATGTGGCTGACAATGAGGGCTGACTGAGAAGCCAAGGACAATGTCACTGAGTTTTTACTCTACTGCATGGACTGGCCTTGTGGGAGGCTAATCTGTTTGAATGCTCACTTTTCTAGACCTGGATGGAGGGGAGAGGACCTTGGACTTCCCACAGGGCAGGAAACCCTGTCTGCTCCTAGGACTGGAGAGGGATGGGGAGAGGGAGTGGGGGAGTGGAAGGGAAATGGGAGGAGGGAAGGAGGTGGAAATTTTTAATAAATAAATTAAAAAAAACAGTCCAGACAGGGAGCTATTGAAGAGAGTCCTTAAAATGTGATAAAATTGCTGAAGGAGGCCTTAGGGTTTCAGGGGATTGGATAGGGTGAGGTGCAGTGAGGTAGGGAGAACAGGAGATGCTGGCCACTGGAGTGACCATGTCATTCCACTGGATGAGATGCTCCAGCCTGACTGGGTGACGGTGAGGCCCCATGTATTCGAGGACTGCTAGAAGCACGAGTTCATGTTCATTGTGGCCTGGAATGAGATTGAAGGCATGTTTGCCATAACTTGCCAAAGAAGGACAGCCCAGAGGCAGAGGAATCCACTGCCTCTGCCATAGTGCTCCAGAGCCCCTGGCTGCAGAAGAGCCCAGCCTGGGCTATGCAAGTCTCTGTGCTTAGTGAGTGCAGCCCCTGGGGAATCCTCTCCTCTCCTGTGTCCGGCCAGCATAGGACCAGAGAATCCCCTCCACTGCCCTGTGAGCTCCAGGCAAGACTGCTTCATAGAGGCAAAGAATCCTGAGATTCAGTCCCAACAGCCATGTCAGCCCCTCTGGAGCCCCTGGTGTCTTCCTTGCCAGTGGTGAGTGCCTGCTGGCAGTCTCCAAGAAGATCTATGATGTAGGAGGGTCATCTGTCTTTGTGTTACATTCATTGGTTAATAAAGAAACTGCTTTGGCCTTTTGACAGGCCAGCCCTTAAATAGGTGGAGTAGACAGAACAGAATTCTGGGAGAAAAAGAGCAGAGTCAGGCAGATGCCATGAAGCTCTGGCCCGAGATGGACGTAGGTTAGAATCTTCCCAGTAAGACACCACTTCATGGTGTTACACAGATTATTAGAAATGGGTTAATCAAGATGTGAGAATTAGCCAATAAGAGGGTGGAACTAATGGGCCAGGCAGTGTTTAAATGAATAATTTTCATGTTATTATTTCCAGGGCTAAGCTAGTTGTGCAGGAGCTGGGCAGGACGAAAAGCAGGCCTGCTGGCCTCATCACTATAGATCTAGGTACCTGAAATGGTGTGGGAAGAATAGGTGCTCACAGACTAGGAGCCACAGCCACCTTCCTTCCCCTGCAGAGCTGGAGTTTCTGGCTGAAGAGTGCAGCTGTGGCAGGTCTTCTCTTTCCAGGTTCTGTTGTCCATGCACCAGAAGCTGTGATTGGGAAACTCTCAGCTGGAGCCTTGTCTTATTGTCTTTCCCTAAGCACCCTCTGGCACATGCAGGGATCTGACCAAGCAGGAGATTGATGCTCTGTGTCACCAGCTCCAGGTCTACCTGGGCCAAGACCTGGACAAGTGCAGTTGGGAGATCCCTTCCCAGGTGATCTTCACCACAACCCACAGGGAGAAGTAGGCAGGGAAAGTGTCTTAGTGCTTAGGGCTTAGAGTTGGGGCATTTTAGCTGGGATACTAATCACTCACCTTTTCTTCCTTTGATTCAGGTAGTGCTTGTGCCTCTAGGGGCTATTCTTGTTCTTATTGACTCAGTTGGTGTTACATATACAGTTTTCTATGGCCTAACATTGATAATGTACATGAAGAGCATGTGTGTGTGTGTGTGTGTGTGTGTGTGCATACACACACATTGTATGTATTTATGTATGTATGTATGTATGTATATATTTACGTATGTATTTATGTGTGTATGTATGCATTTATGTATGTATGTATGTGTGTGTATGTATGTATGTAGCTAATGGGCCAGGCAGTCCAGACAGAAGCTATTGAAGAGAGTCCTTAAAAATGTGATAAAGTTGCTGAAGTATATAGATCTTCACAAATCATGGGTTTTCCTGTCATTCAGGGGGCTGGGAATTGACTTAGCAATCTTTAAGGACCTGGACACTGAGTTTGACCATGTTCCCATGAATATATGGGAGACACATATTCAGCTTGATGTATTTTTTATCCTTTTTTTATTTTTTTTTAAATTTATTTATTTATTAAGGATTTCTGCCTTGTCCCCACAACCGCTTCCCATTTCCCTCCCTCTCACCCGATCAAGTCCCCCCCCCCTCATCTGCTCAAAGAGCAATCAGGGTTCCCTGACCTGTGGGAAGCCCAAGGACTGCCCACCTCTATCCAGGTCTCGTAAGGTGAGCATTCAAACTGCCTAGGCTCCCACAAAGCCAGTACGTGCAGTAGGATCAAAAACCCACTGCAATTGTTCTTGAATTCTCAGTATTCCTCATTGTCCGCTATGTTCAGCTAGTCCGGATTTATCCCATGCTTTTTCAGACCTAGGCCAGCTGGCCTTGGTGAGATCCCAATAGAACATCCCCATTGTCTTAGTGTGTGGGTGCACCCCTCGTGGTCCTGAGTTCCTTGCTCGTGCTCCGTCTCCTTCTGCTCCTGATTTGGACCTTGAGATTTCTGTCCGGTGCTCCCATGTGGGTCTCTGTCTCTGTCTCCTTTCATCGCCTGATGAAGGTTAATATTCCTGAGGATGCCTATGTGTTTGTCTTTGGATTCACCTTATTTAGCTTCTCTAGGAACATGAATTATAGGCTCAATGTCCTTTATTTATGGCTAGAAACCAAATATGAGTGAGTACATCCCATGTTCCTCTTTTTGGGTCTGGCTTACCTCACTCAGGATAGTGTTTTCTATTTCCATCCATTTGTATGCAAAATTCAAGAAGTCCTTGTTTTTTACTGCTGAGTAATACTCTAATATGTATATATTCCATACTTTCTTCATCCATTCTTCCGTTGAAGGGCATCTAGGTTGTTTCCAGGTTCTGGCTATTACAAACAATGCTGCCATGAACATAGTTGAGCATATACTTTTGTTGTATGATAGGGCCTCTCTTGGGTATATTCCCAAGAGTGGTATTGCTGGATCCAGGGGTAGGTTGATCCCGAATTTCCTGAGAAACCGAAACACTGCTTTCCAGAGTGGTTGCACCAGTTTGCATTCCCACCAGCAATGGGTGAGTGTACCCCTTTCTCCACAACCTCTCCAGCAAAGGCTATCATTGGTGTTTTTTATTTTAGCCATTCTGACAGGTGTAAGGTGGTATCTTAAAGTTGTCTTGATTTGCATTTCCCTGATCGCTAAGGAAGTTGAGCATGACCTTAAGTGTCTTTTGGCCATTTGAAGTTCTTCTGTTGAGAATTCTCTGTTCAGATCAGTGCCCCATTTTATAATTGGGTTGATTAGCCTTTTACGGTCTAGTTTCTTGAGTTCTTTATATATTTTGGAGATCAAACCTTTGTCAGTTGCAGGGTTGGTGAAGATCTTCTCCCAGTCAGTGGGTTGTCTTTTTGTCTTAGTGACAGTGTCCTTTGCTTTACAGAAGCTTCTCAGCCTCAGGAAGTCCCATTTATTCAATGATGCCCTTAGTGTCTGTGCTGCTGGGGTTATACATAGGAAGTGGTCTCCTGTGCCCATGTGCTGTAGAGTACTTCCCACTTTCTCTTCTATCAGGTTCAGTGTGTTCGGACTGATATTGAGGTCTTTAATCCATTTGGATTTGAGTTTTGTGCATGGTGATAGATATGGATATATTTTCATTCTTCTACAGATTGACATCCAGTTTTGCCAGCACCATTTGTTGAAGATGCTCTCTTTTTTCCATTGTATACTTTTAGCTCCTTTATCGAAGATCAGGTGTTCATAGGTTTGTGGGTTAATGTCAGGGTCTTCTATTCGATTCCATTGGTCGACTTCTCTGTTTTTATGCCAATACCAAGCTGTTTTCAATACTGTAGCTCTGTAATAGAGTTTGAAGTCAGGGATGGTAATGCCTCCAGACAATCCTTTATTGTATAAGATTGTTTTGGCTATCCTGGGGTTTTTGTTTTTCCATATAAAGTTGATTATTGTCTTCTCCAGATCTGTGAAGAATTTTGATGGGATTTTGATGGGGATTGCATTGAATCTATAGATTGCTTTTGGTAGAATTGCCATTTTTACTATGTTGGTCCTCCCAATCCAAGAGCAAGGGAGGTCTTTCCATTTTCTGGTGTCTTCTTCAATTTCTTTCTTCAAAGACTTATAGTTCTTGTCAAGTAGATCTTTCACTTCCTTGGTCAGGGTTACCCCAAGGAATTTTATGCTATTTGTGGCTATCGTGAAAGGTGATGCTTCTCTGATTTCCCTCTCTGCTTCCTTATCCTTGGTGTATAGGAAGGCAACTGATTTTTTGGAGTTGATCTTGTATCCTGCCACATTACTAAAGCTGTTTATCAGCTGTAGGAGTTCTTTGGTAGAATTTTTGGGGTCGCTTATGTGCACTATCATATCATCTGCAAATAACGAAAGCTTAACTTCTTCCTTTCCAATACGAATCCCCTTGATCTCCTTATGTTGTCTTATTGCTATTGCTAGAGTTTCAAGCACTATATTGAAGAGGTATGGAGAGAGTGGACATCCTTGTCGTGTTCCTGATTTTAGTGGGATGGCTTTGAGTTTTTCTCCGTTTAATTTAATGTTAGCTGTTGGCTTGCTGTAAATAGCTTTTATTATATTCAGGTAGGACCCATGTATCCCTATTCTCTCCAAGACCTTTATCATAAAGGGGTGTTGAATTTTGTCGAATGCTTTTTCAGCATCTAGTGAAATGATCATATGGTTTTTTTCTTTCAGTTTATTTATATGGTGGATTACATTGATAGATTTGCGTATGTTGAACCAGCCCTGCATCTCTGGGATGAAGCTTACTTGATCATAATGGATAATTTTTCTTATGTGTTCTTGGATTCGGTTTGCCAGTATTTTATTGAAAATTTTTGCGTCGATGTTCATGAGTGAGATCGGTCTGTAATTCTCTTTCTTGGTTGGGTCTTTTTGTGGTTTTGGTATCAGGGTAACTGTAGCTTCATAAAAGAATTTGGCAATGACTCTTCTGATTCTATATTGTGAATATATTCTATATTAAGGAGTATAGGTATTAGTTCTTCTTGGAAGTTCTGGTAGAATTCTGCATTGAAACCATCTGGTCCTGGGCTTTTTTTCGAAGGGAGATTTTTGATAACCATTTCTAATTCTTCGCGAGAAACCGGTCTATTTAGATCATTCACCTGGTCTTGGTTTAGCTTTGGTATATGATTCTTATTTAAAAAAATGTCCATTTCTTTTGTATTTTCCAGTTTTGTGGCATACAGGCTTTTGTAGTAAGATCTAATGATTCTCTGAATTTCCTCTGTGTCTGTGGTTATGTCCCCCTTTTCATTTCTGATCTTATTTATTTGCGAGTTCTGTCTCTGTCGTTTAATTAGTTTGGATAGGGGTTTGTCGATCTTGTTGATTTTCTCCAAGAACCAGCTTTTTGTTTCATTGATTCTTTGGACTGTTTTCTGGGTTTCTATTTTGTTGATTTCAGCCCTCAGTTTTATTATTTCCAGTCTTCTACTTCTCCTGGGCGCGTCTGCTTCTTTTTTTTCTAGAGCTTTCAGGTGTGTTTTTAAGTCCCCAATGTATGCATTCTCCGTTTTCTTTAAGTGGGCACTTAGTGCTATGAACTTTCCTCTTAGCACTGCTTTCATTGTGTCCCATAGGTTTGAGTATGTTGTCCCTTTATTTTCATTAAATTCAAGGAAGACTTTAATTTCTTTCTTGATTTCTTCCTTGACCCAGGTGTGGTTCAGTAGTTGACTGTTCAGTTTCCATGAGTTTGTCGGTTTTTTGGGGGCAACGTGGTTGTTGCCTTCTAACTTTAATCCGTGATGATCTGATAAGACACAGGTGGACACTGATATATTTTTGTATCTGTGGAGGTTTCCTTTGTTTCCGAGTATGTGGTCAATTTTTGAGAAGGTTCCATGAGCTGCAGAGAAGAAGGTATATTCTTTCCTATTTGGGTGGAATGTTCTATAGATGTCTGTTAAGTCCATTTGCTTCATTACCTCCAATAATTCTCTTAATTCTCTATTAGGTTTCTGTCTGATTGACCTGTCCCTTGGAGAGAGAGGTGTGTTGAGGTCTCCTACTACTAGTGTGTGTGGTTTGATGTCTGCCTTGAGTTCTAGTAATATTTCTTTTACATAAGTAGGTGCTTTTATATTGGGGGTGTATATATTCAGGATTGAGACGTCCTCCTGATGAATTGTTCCTGTTATGAGTATAAAGTGACCGTCTCGGTCTCTTCTGATTGATTTTAGTTTGAAGTCAGTTTTGTTAGAAATTAGTATGGCCACACCTGCTTTTTTCTTAGGACCATTTGCTTGAAACACCTTTTCCCAACCCTTTACTCTGAGTAGGTGCCTGTCTTTGTGGTTGAGATGTGTTTCTTGCAAACAGCAGAATGTTGGATCCTGTTTTCGTATCCAATCTTTTAGCCTGTGCCTTTTTATAGGTGAATTGAGCCCATTAATATTAAGTGATATTAATGACCAGTGGTTGTTTACTCCGGTTATTCTTATTGCTTTTGGTAGTAGAGATTGTGTGTCTCCCTTCTTTGTGATGTGCTCGTGAAGGGTCATTAGATGCCTGGGTTATTGTAGGCAGTGTTGGCAGTGTTGGATTCCTTGGGTTGCGATTTTCCTTCTATTACTTTCTGTAGGGCTGGATTTGTGGCTACGTATTGTTTAAATTTGTTCTTATCCTGGAATGTCTTGTTTTCTCCGTTGATAGTGAACGATAGCTTGGCTGGGTATAGTAGTTTGGGTTTGCATCCATGGTCTCTTAGCTTCTGCAGAACCTCTATCCAGGACCTTCTGGCTTTCATAGTTTCCATCGAGAAGTCAGGTGTAAGTCTGATCGGTTTACCTTTATAAGTTACTTGCCCTTTTTCTTTTGCAGCTCTTAATATTCTTTCTTTAACCTGTATATTTTGTGTTTTGATTATTATATGGCGAGGAGATGTTTTTCTTTGATCCAGTCTGTTTGGTGTTCTGTATGCTTCTTGAATATTTAAATGAATATCTTTCTTTAAGTTGGGAAAGTTTTCTTCCATAATTTTGTTCAAAATATTTTCTGGGCCTTTGAGCTGTGACTCTTCTCCTTCTTCTATTCCTATTATTCTTAGGTTTGGTTTTTTTATTGTGTCCCATAGTTCCTGAATGTTTTGTGTTGAGAATTTGTTGGCTTTGCTGTTTTCTTTGATCTGTTCGTTTATTTTCTCTATGGTGTCCTCAGCATCTGAGAGTCTTTCTTCTAGCTCTTGTATTCTATTGATTATGCTTATTTCTGTAGACTCTGCTCGTTGGCCTAGATTTTCCATATCCAGCTGGTCCTCAGTTTGTATTTTCTTCTTTGCCTTCATTTCAGTTTTCAATTCTTGAACTGTTTCCATTACCTGTTTGATGGTTTTTTCTTGGTTTCCCAGGGTATCATGTACGTATTTACTCATTTCTTCAAACTTTTTGTTATACTTCTCATCCATTTCTATAAGGGCATTTTTTACATGTTGTTTAAGGGACTCTATTATCTTCATAAAGTCGATTTTTTCCACTTCTTCTGTGTTAGGTTGTTCAAATACTTCTGTTGTAAGATCATTGGGTTCTGATGTTTTCATGTTGTTTTTCGGATTATTGGGTGAGTTCTTGCCTTGGCGCCTGCCCATCTCCTCCTATTGATCCTATCCAATGGGTCCTTTAGAAACCGGATCAGGTTTCCCTGCTGGCCAAGGGCTCCGCTTACAAAATGCCCTCACTCTCTTTCGTGGTTCCTGCTGCAGGCCAAGAACCCTCTCACCCCTCCGAAGGATCTTCAGGACAGGACCAGGCTCCCCTTGTGCCAGTGACCTGGCCAACCAAAGGCCTACCTCTTTGATTCAATTGTAGTAGGGCGATCTGCTCTCCTTATTGCACGCCTGTCCCCGCTGCTTGGGACTGCCGCTGTGCCGGTCCCCGAAAGCTTCTTCCTGTAAGCGTTGTTGCTCCGCCACGTCTGGCGCCGCCGCCGCTGCTCCGCCTCTGTGCATCTGGCGCCGCCGCCGCCGCTCCGCCTCTCTATCCTTTTTTTTTTTTTGAAAGGGGAAAAGTGTAAAAAAAATCTGGGAGGAATGGGAAGAGCATGTGCTCCATTATATTGTATGAAATTCCAAAGTGTGGATGGATGCTTAAAAGAAATCCCACACAATTTCAGAATTGAGAAATAGATGGTTAATTATTTAGGGGTATACTCACAAATCAGAATCCTCTGTTTGAATGGAGATCAGAAAACAAAACCCACAACGAGAACAGAGAGTCCTGAAAAGAGGCTGAAAGCATGCTCCACATCGGCATACATAATATTAGAAGCCATGCCCTAGTGGGCAGGTAACCACCAACTGTAAAACTTCCTACAACACATACCCACCACCATCTCACTGTAAGGGTACTGGAATTACAGAATCCTGGCACTGCATTCTCTTTTGTTTGTTCTGTTAATCTGAACTCAGGGCCTAACATTTGCAGTGCAAGTGCTTTACACACTGATTCAGATCCAGTTCCAGTATGAACTTCTTTTTAATGTGTACCTAAATTTAAATATAAAACACAATAAAGTAACTATTCTTAGTTAGTGTTCAGTAAATTAAGCTCTGTCATATATGCTGTTATTATCGTAATTATGCACAATAATAGAAAGATCATCTGCAAGTCATACCCAGAAGCATACAATAATTTGTTCATTGAGCCTCTTAAATTGACATTTTTGTCAGTGAATACAGTGAGGAAAAGGTAATGTCTCTCAATCATGAATAGTCTCCAAACAGATATAGTATGTGTGTGTATTCAGTTTCAAACATTTATTATTTTCTTCATGAGTTTATATTTGTAGTGTGAAATTATGTCATCTGATACCCTCAGAGGGAAAAAAGGTGCCAGATTCCCTAGAGCTGTAGGTAGAGATGGCTGTGAGCTACTTGATGTGTTATGACTTCTGCAAGAGAAGCCAGCACTGTTGGCCAATGAGCCATTTCTCTAGCTCCTATGTATAAATAAAACAAATGGCAGATTTAAAGTGTTACGGCGTAAACGAACAGAATTAGCCAGGCAAGCTCAATATAATATATTCAGCTTTAATAAGGGGAGAACTTACAAAGCCAATGTTCCAGTGAAGACAAAGAAACAAAAGGGACAAACAAGTACACACAAATGGTTTTATAAGCGTTTTGGGGCCCTGGGGCAAACACCCCCCCCCAAACAATGTGATTGGTTGAGATTCCCCTTCATCTCCCCCTTTTTGTCTAAATAAGGCAGAACCAAACTGAATACAACTATATACAATAGGAATAAATAATAAATATAAAATTACAAATAGCAAATAATACTAAGCAAGAAACATATAACAAAAGTTTTGCTAAGCATTCTATTTCAAGGAGTCTAAATAATGTAAGAGTAACTACAATTATCTAATCTTCAACTCTATCAAAGATCTGAGAAGGGAAGTAATATTACTTAAGCAACCGGGAAGAACAAACGAGAAAATTTCTAAAATGTGCAACAAATGACAGAGACGACTGACTACGTGGGCAATCACCCAAAGTCTAGTTTGCAATGTTAGACAACCAACTTTGGCTAAGGCCTAACATAACTGACATACCATTATCAAAGGCAAGAAACTTTTTTAGAACTATCCTACCTTGTCTTGGCAAGATAAGACAATCCTGTTTTGTCCATTTATGGATATTTTGTATCTTTGTCAGGAGTCGAGGTATGGGCTTTTCTTTTGCCCGAAGGCCAGTTGTGCCAAGAAGACAAGCTCCCAGTGGAGTGTCTTTGGTGCTCAACGTTCTCTCAGGAGTAGAGCAATGTTGCCAGGAGTGATTGTGTCTCGTTGGCACAGAATTCTAGGTTAGATTAAAGGCCATTTTCTACAGCTCTTTGAAGAGGTTGAAGATTATACTATTTATACTAAATATAATCTCTATGTATCTAAAAAAACCTGATTATCCTAAATATAAATATGATAAACATATATGACTATTGATTTATAATTCTCGATATCCATCTAACTTGAGGACTAAGAGAATAAACAATTGTGCAAATTATGAGAACCATGATCTCCAAATGTAAACAATGTCATTACATAAATAATATCAGAGGTAGAAATGTACATTGCAATATGGTAAATATATCAATACAATATACATGTATATATTTTAAACAGAGGTATAAGCATACTCTTATACAATAAATAGAGGTAGAAGCACTCACATTCAATATTCAATATATCACTATACAAGAATCAGTACCAATACAATTTTCTAAAAACAGTAATTCACAAATACCAATCATCCCATCAAACCAGTTGGTCTCCCCTTTTTTTCATGAAAGTACCCCTAATCCCATAAAATACCTCTCCAATCCCCTCAGCCATATACCAACCACTAAATGATGTCCCGAAACCTGAGGGCAAACTCTGTTGGGAGAGGGGACGTCGTCCTCTAAGATTGCTTCCAGCTGACATGGGGGTGACGTTCTTCTTAGGGGGTGAAAGCAAATGATGGTAAAATTCCCAGATTAACATTTTCCCTAAGAAAATTGTAACTAGCCTCTGAGTGTTTTGAGGAGGTCTGGCCAGAGGGTTGTCAAAAATGTGCACCATTCGAAACTGCCTTGTACAGGTGGTACCAAAAAACAGGTCTAATTTTAGCGCTATAAAAATCATGACATCATAGTAACCAGATGGAGTTGATGTTGTGGGGCCCCATCTTCATCCTGGAAACTTCAAAGATTACTGTAGGGAAATTTGTTGTTTGTTAAGGGAAATTTAAACATTACTACAAAGACATATACTGACATATAAAGACAAATACAGATATGAGGAAAGGCAAAGAAAGTTTATCAAGAATATTATTATTCTTATTCTGTTCCATATCATGGCTCCTGACCTGAGACAGGAACTCTGAGATATCTCTTATCAAGAGGCTTGGAATTGAAAAGGGACTGAGCCATAGTCCAACACCAAAACCAGCTCTTACATATTTATAAAGAAATGCTTAATAAGACATATTAAAAAATTATACTTATGTAATCTATTCAGTTTTACTGCTGATCCTTAGTGGGTTGTAACTAGTTTTCATCCATCAGTCTTTAAATATTCAGGGTCCCTTAAATTCTTTGAAGATGAGTGTTTTCCTGTGGAGATAAGAAAAGAACCCTGCCCCCAACCTATATGTATTTCTTACCATCAGTATGATTGCCATCCTTGTGAAGGAATTGTTATTTATCCTTTCCAAGGGGTTTCTCCTCTTCAAACTGAACCTTTATTAATTTTGACGATATCCATAATTTTTTCTCTCCTGTGGAGACAAGAGCAAAACCCCTTCCCCAATGCAGCACCTCTCCTGGCTTCCATTGTGAGGTCAGCACATCTTTGAAATAAACTGGTTGATTTAATTCAGCAGACTTTTCCATTATCCAATGTCTTTAGGCAGCCATTGTCCCCTTCTAATTAGCACTGAGAAAATTCAAGGTTAATAAAGCATTATGTAACCTATTTCTGGGGGTATTTTCCACCCCTTTCTGTTCGATTAACATAGTCTTTATAGTTCAATTTGATCTTTCTATGACTGCTTGACCTGTAGGATTGTATGGTATACCCATAACATGCTTAATATTGTAATAAGCAAAAAAAGTTTTATTTTCCTAGAGACATAAGCTGGACCATTATCCATCTTTATTTGTGTAGGTATACCCATGATGGTCATAACTTCTAATAAATGAGTGATTACTGAATCAGTTTTTTTTTCTGAGCTTAAAGCAGTTGCCCATTGAAAACCTGAATAAGTGTCAATGGTGTGGTGTACATATTTTAATTTTCCAAATTCTGCAAAGTGGAATACATCCATCTGCCAGATTTCATTCCTTTGCCCTTTGGATTAGCCCCTGCAGGCAGTGGTGTCTGATTATAGAAAAAGCAAGTAGGGCATGTCTTTTCAATCTCCTTAGCTTGTTGCCATGTAATAGAAAACTCTTTCTTCAACCTTTGCTATTAACGTGATGTTTTTTATGAAATTCAGAAGCCTGCAGCACACTACCAATCAACAATTGATCAATTTCTGCATTACTTTGAGCTAGAGGACCTGGCAGACCCGTATGGGATCGGATGTGTGTTATATACATAGGGCAGAGCCTGTTCCTGATCACGTCTTGTACTTGGATAAACAATGAAGTTAGTTCTGTATCATCAGGTATAAATTCAGCAGTTTCAATATATAAGATAACCCTTTCTGCATATTGTGAGTCAGTAACTATATTGAGAGTTTCCTTAAAATCTCGTAGCACCATAAGAATGGCATATAATTCTGCCTTCTGGACAGAATTATAAGGACTTTGTTCCACCTTACTCAAGTCTTCTCATTTGTAACCTGCCTTCCCTGATTTATTAGCATCAGTATAAAATGTATGGGCTCTGGTTATTGGAGCATCATGGACAAATTCGAGGAAGAATCCAAGAAGTTCTCTTTATGAAGTTAAGCCACTTGCTTTTTGGATAGTTGTTATTAATTTCTACCAAAAAAAATACCACAAGCTCTTTGCCATGGTTCATTATCTTCCCATAATTTCTTTAGTTCATCAGCAGTGAAAGGCACTATAATTTCTGCTGGGTCTATGCCTGCTAGTTGACGAAGTCTCAACTTGCCTTTTATAAAATTAATTCAAAGACTTTTTCCATATAAGATTTTAGTTTCTTACTTGGTTTATGTGGTAAAAAGATCAATTCCAGGATAATATCATCTCTCTGCATATAAATTCTTGCAGGAGAAATTTTGGATGGTAATATGACGAGAATACAATCAAGCTCTGGATTCACCCTGTCCACATGTGCCTCCTATAATTTTTCCTCAATCATTGTCAGTTCCTTTTCTGTTTCAGGTGTTAATCCTCTGGGATTATTGAAGTCTTTATCACCATCCAAGGTTTTGTTCAAATGAATTATTAAATCAGGTGTTATCCCAACAGCTGGTTGTAGGCTGGAAATGTTTCCTAACAGTCTTTGAAAGTCATTAAGAGTCCATAGCCGATCTCTCCTAATTTGTGCCTTTTGTGTTTTAATTTTTTGCAAAACTATTTTGTAACCTAAATAATTAACAGAATCTCCTCTCTGAATCTTTTCAGGAGCAATCTGCAATTCCCATTTAGGTAAAACTATCTTTATTTCTTCAAACAGCTTTTCCAAGGTATCCATGTTTGAATCAGATAACAAAATATCATCCATATAGTGATAGATTATAGACTTGGGAAATTTCTTGTGTATTATTTGTAATGGTTGATTTACAGAATATTGGCACAGTGAGGGGCTGTTTAACATGCCCTGGGGGAGAATGGCCCACTGGTATCTCCTCGCAGGTTGAGAATTATTATAAGTAGGCACTATGAAGGCAAACTTTTCCCTATCTTTTTCTTGTAAAGGTATAGTGAAGAAACAATCCTTTAAATCAATAGCTACGAGAGGCCATCCTTTTGGTAATAAAGAAGGTAATGGAATTCCAGATTGCAGAGGGCCCATAGGTTGAATAACCTTGTTGATGGCCCTGAGATCTGTCACCATTCTCCATTTACGTTATTTTTTCTTAACCACAAATACGGAAGAATTCCAAGGGCTGGTTGATTCTTCTGTATGTCGAGCATCTAATTGCTCTTTTACCAGCTGTTCTAAATCCTGCAACTTTTCCTCAGCTAAAGGCCATTGCTTTGTCCATATTGGTTTCTCAGTCAACCATTTTAGAGGCAGGGCTATTGGTATCTCTGAAGGGACATCAATTGCTTTGTGTTCTTGTACAGCCTGAATGGCTGGTTTCCACCGTCTGTCATTTCTTTTAATATTATTCTCAGCAATATAGGCTCTAAAAGCAGCAGGAATGTTAATTTGGGTATTCCATTGCTGTAATAGGTCACGGCCCCATAAATTCACTGCAATATTGGCTACATATGCCCTTAGTTTTCCTATTTGTCCTTCTGGCCCTATGCATCCAACCCATCTCGGGCTTTGCCTTACTCGAGATAGGGTTCCAATTCCCAGGAACTGAACATTTATATCCTGAAGAGGCCAATACAGATGCCAAGATTCTGGAGTAATGATACTTACATCTGCACCTGTGTCCAGCAGGCCAGTAATAAAAATGCCATTTACACACACTCTTACCTTTGGTCTTTGATCACTTATAGAAGTTTGCCAAAATACACGTAACTCATCCCTCAGGCCATTATTGCTTGTAACAGTAGGCATGAGGCTTCCTAATTTTCCTGATGAGGCACGTTATCTGCAGTAACCAGAAATGACTGAACCACATTCACCATGGGGGCCTGTGAGAGGCCCCCTGTTACGTTTCCCAATTGTAACAGGTTGCCTTGTCTATCTCTTGTTAACCTACACTCATTCATCCAATGTTTGCCTTTCCCACATCTCCTACATAAACCTGAAGGCTGAGTCCTTCTATTTCTGTTATTTCTAGAAGAGGCATTACTAGTATTTCTGGAAATCCATTGTCTACAATTCCTTTTCATATGTCCCATTTTGCCACAATTAAAACATTTGGTATTCTGATGCCTTCTTTTACCATTGGAAATTGCTTCTTCTACCCATGCTTCTGTGCCATAGTCAAATGTATCAACATTCAGTGTATGCAAGACCCATTCATCCAAGGGTGCTGATCTGATCTTTAATGGCCCCAAGATCCTTTTGCACTCCACACTGGCATTCTCATAAGCCAAAGACTCAATAACTATATGTCTTGCTTCTGGGTCAGATATCCCTATTTGTACAGCTTTAGTTAGTCTTCGTAGAAATTCGCTAAAGGGTTCTCTCTGACCCTGTTTAACTCTGATATATGATTCCATTCTCTGTCCTTGGTCTTGAACCCTGTCCCAAGCCTTTAAGGTTGTTGTAGTACATATGGATAGGGTGTGTTCATCATAACTGGCTTGTTCCAAAGGGTCGGAAAAGAGCCCTTCACCTAGAATTTGATCTAGGGAAATTGCAATTCCCTTTGCTCTTTCCTGCCGTTCTAAAAGTCTAGCCTCTTGTCTCAATAAGCATTTCCAATTCAATTGCCATCCGCTCTCTAGGACGGCTGAAACCAATTGAATCCCATCATGGGGTGTGACCTTGTTGCCGATAGACCATTTTTTAGCATCTCTTTAAAGAAGGAGTGTAGCCCAAAACTCATAACAGCCTGTTTAATTTCTTTCAGATCATTCATATGGACAGGCTCCCATGTATGTTCCTTGATGACCCTAGGGTTTCTGGAACCAATCACCTTCTCTGTTGATATTACTGGAAAGGCAGTAGAGTTTTGTGGGAATTATCCCAGAGAGTTTTACTCACTGATGGAGTTAAAATTTGCCTGTCTACCGTTTGCTTCTGTTCATCAGAATTTAGAATTTCCTCAATCTTTTCAAATCTGTTTACCATTGCCTTCTGCAAGGCCTGAATCTCCTGTCCAGAATTATGTTCCAAATCCTTCATTGAGGATTCTAAGGTATGAAGTTTGTCCATTAGAGATAATATCTCATCTTTGAATAAAATTTTCTTGGTATGAATTGTGCCTTCTTGTTGAAAATCTGTCAGCCAATCTCACATATCCTTTAGACAAAATCCTATTGTCACATTCAGCAGATTATATATATATGTATATATATATATATATATATATATATATATATATATATATATATATATATTTAAGATTTCTGTCTCTTCCCTGCTACCACCTCCCATTTCCCTCCCCCTTCCCCAATCAAGTCCCCCTCCCTCGTCAGCCCAAAGAGCAGTCAGGGTTCCCTGCACTGTGGGAAATCCAAGGACCACCCACCTCCATCCAGGTCTAATAAGGTGAGCATCCAAACTGCCTAGGTTCCCACAAAGCCAGTACATGCATTAGGATCAAAAACCCATTGCCGTTGTTCTTGAGTTTTCAGTAGTCCTCATTGTCTGCTATGAGTGAGATAAGCCAGACCCAAAAAGAGGAGCATGGGATGTACTCACTCATATTTGGTTTCTAGCCATAAATAAAGGACATTGACCCTATAATTAGTGATCCTAGAGAAGCTAAATAAGAAGGAGAACCCAAAGAAAAACATATAGGCATCCTCCTGAATATTAACCTTCATCAGGCGATGAAAGGAGACAGAGACAGAGACCACATTGGAGCACCGGACATAAATCTCAAGGTCCAAATCAGGAGCAGAAGGAGAGAGAGCATGAGGAAGGAACTCAGGACAAAGAGGAGTGCACCCACACACTGAGACAATGGGGATATTCTGTCGGGAACTCACCAAGGCCAGCTGGCCTGGGTCTGAAAAAGTCTGGGATAAAACTGGACACATTCAGCAGTTTTAATTCTCTCAGTTAATGTTTCAGTTCCTACAGATAGGGACTGAAGTTTATGGTCCAGATCAGCTGTCCCTTCCTCCACAGTAGCGAATCTCTCCTTAATACCCGACTGTACCTTTTCTAAATTTTGCTCAGTTGACAGAGTCATGTTAGACAAAGATCTATTCTCTTCCTTGAGAACTTCAAACTCTTTCTTGAGGAGGTGTTGTCAGTCTGAATTATTTTTAAGCATTCAACCTCTGCCCTAAGAATCCTGGATTCATCCTGTAAGGACTTTATCATTTGTCTATTGTCTAACTGTATTACAAAGGAAAAAAAAAACGAGAATAATTCTAAGCCCTAAAGATATCCAACCAAGGGAAACCTCATTTGTATCCTGAAATATCTCAGCCATGGTGTAATTAAATAGGCTGTAAAAGCCTTGAATGGTGATATTGTCAGACATTTTCTTTTTTTTTTTTTTTCAGGGTGAGGTTGAATGTTTATTCAGGGGGCTATGGAGGAGGAAGGGTGAAGGGGAGGACAGAGAGAGAGGGAGAGAGAGAGAGAGAGAGAGACAGAGAGAGAGAGAGAGAGAGGAGGAGAAAGAGACAGAGAAGGGGGAAGCAGAGAAGTGGGGAGAGAGACAGAAGCGAAGCTGCCTCTCCGAGAGGAAGATGAAAAAGAGCTGTCAGACATTTTCAATCAAATCTGTATTTATTTTTAATTATCTGTATTTATTGATTGATTAAAATTACCTGTAATGACAGTTGCCAGCCAATAGGTGGCGGGGTGCACCTTAATTCAAGTGGCCGGGAAAGTCAGAACCCGTGGGAAAATCATGAAATAAATACTCAAAACCAGAGGTTAAACCACAAACCCTGTGCTGTGTGAATTAGAGTAAGGCTATAGAACGCGGGCGCCGGGCCTATAAACAGCAGTGGGAGGGCCAGGAAACCGGAAAGGGCCAAGGCCTGATTAGGCGTGGATGGTTCGGCCCGCGGAAGCGCGATCAGATCGAGTCACGGATCAAATCACGTGCCCAGCAGTCCGTTTGCCTTACTTCCACGATCGCGGGCACATGGGCTGCTCAGCCTTTGATGGTGGGAGCGCCAGGCCAAGTCTGCTGCTGCGGCAGCTGCGGGGCCGCAAATGGGGGACCACCCTGGTGCCGCCCAGCGGCAGGGGCCTGAGCTCGGTTAGCTGACTTGCTCGCAAGCACCGGGAAAGATCTGGCGGGGCTGGAGCTGCCGAGCCGTGGCTGTGTAGTGAGCAGCCACGGGGCGCCTGGCAATTGGGCCGGGTGAGCATCCAGTGAAAGCGCGGTGCGGCAGAAAGGGCACGGTGAACATGAGCTGAGAGAGAGGGGAAACTAGCTAGGACGTTCAGCGGCTGCACTCATTCAGCAGCGGCCCTCAGGGAGAGAGTACAGTGCGCGCATGTGCGTGCATTTGCAGCTGAGGCACGGGCATCTCCTGGAAAAACTGCACTGGGAGATCCGCTGAATTCAAGCATTCTGGCTCAGTGGTTAAGAGCATTGGCTGCTCTTCCAAAGGTCCTGAGTTCAATTCCAGGCAACCACATGGTGGCTCACAACCATCTGGAATGAGGTCTGGTACCCTCTTCTGGCCTACAGACATACACACAGACAGAATATTGTATACATAATAAATAAATAAATAAATAAATAAATAAATAAATAAATATTTTTAAAAAAATTAAACCTCAAAGCCGAATCCGCGGTGCACTGGAGGGGAGCGAGGCCCCGGCGCTGCGGCCGGGCTCAGAGGCGGATATCCAAAAAACCACACATTAGGGCGCCATAATGTTACAGCGTAAATGAACGGTGAACAGAATTAGCCAGGCAAGCTCAATATAATATATTCAGCTTACAAAGCCAAGGTTCCAGCAAAGAGCAGGAAACAAAAGGGACAAACAAGTGCACATGGAAGGTTTTATAAACTTTTGGGGGCCCCAGGACAACCCCCCCCCCCAACACGGTGATTGGTTGAGATTCCCCTTAATCAAAGAGTAGAATAATTATTTGAAACACCCTGCCTGGATGATCCTTCTAGCAAGGAAGGGAAGAAGAGATGTGAATAGATTTCTCTATTATTGCTATATTAGTGCAATTCTTTGCACTGCAATTCTTATAAAAACCTAATTACCAAGTCACCGACAGTTCCTCGAGACTCATGGGGCTGCTCACAATGATCTTCATTTCTCTAGGGCTGGGACTCATTCACTCCTCAGAGCACACACACACACCACAAAAACAGCAAACCACCTCATTTGACATCAGTGGTGCACCTGGTGATACCCTTTCAAAGGCCCTGCAACGCTGGAGTTTTACTGTTCTGTGCTCTGTTGCTGTTTCTTTACATTATTCCACACAAATAAATGAAAATTTCAAATTCTCTCTGAAGTACACCTAAGGATTTCTAGATACCACCATAGAGGACTATGCATGCACTTGTAGACGGGTATCTGATAGTCTAAAACACTGTAAGTTTTAACCTTTATTAGTAGTGACGAAAAGAAAATGATTGTCAAAATGTCACCCAGATCATGAACGAAAGAAAGAAAAGCCAAACAGTCTCTCAGTAGTATTATCTTCCCTGTCACTTCACAGCCTGTGCTATGCAAAGAGGACTGGGAATTCAACTGACCCATGGCTCAATTCCACCCACTGAGCTGGCAGCCAGTCCTCCCAAATGCAAACATCTCACTCCAACCCTCCAACAGGATCCCTCTAAACCCCTCCCCCACCCCTGTCACCTTAACCCTCACCACCCTCACTCTCTCCCTCACCACCCTCATCAGTCCCAGCTTGGCTCTCGAGGGCCCACCCTTCATGGCTAGGCTGATTTCTCACACTCTGAGGTTGTACAGTGAGTGCCCAGGACCGTGCAGAGCCCAGCCGTCCCCAGGAGCTCTGCGCATGCGTACTTAGGCATGTGCGGACAACTGTCCAGAAGACAGTTGGGAGAGCAGGAATTGTGGTCTCTGAGCCCCGACACCTGCGGTTCAGTTTGCTGTCAGCTGTCCTGTCTGCCTCTCACTGGGGTCAGTGCTGTATGAGGAACCTGCATGATGAGAAAAGCGCCTCTTTTTCCTGTCTCGGAGGCAGCCACTGGTGAGCCCTGTTTCCCCCATGGGAGAGCAGTAAACTTCACCCAGAAAGACTTCACTGAAGTGCGGCTCAGTTTTCCTAACAGTAAGACTCCACTGGCATCTGGTTAAAAGTAGATTTAGAAATGCTAGGGCCAGACCGAACATTCACGTTCAGCCAATGTCTCCTCACACCTAGGTTTGGAGTTGATCTGAGAGGCAGTATTTCCAAAATGCCGCTGTTTGCACTGAAAAACAGCACGTGTATTCTTTCTTTTAGATGGGAAGTCGGTGTTGGGTGCATCCCTTGCGGTCCTGAGTTCCTTGCTCGTGCTCTCTCTCCTTCTGCTCCTGATTTGGACCTTGAGATTTCTGTCCGGTGCTCCAATGTGGGTCTCTGTCTCTGTCTCCTTTCATCGCCTGGTGAAGGTTAATATTCAGGAGGATGCCTATATTGTTTTTCTTTGGGTTCTCCTTCTTATTTAGCTTCTCTAGGATCACTAATTATAGGGTCAATGTCCTTTGTTTATGGCTAGAAACCAAATATGAGTGAGTACATCCCATGCTCCTCTTTTTGGGTCTGGCTTACCTCACTCAGGATAGTGTTTTCTATTTCCAAAGTCGGCAGGCATGTATAGGTTCTGTCTGCCAGGCTGTGTAATTTGGTGCCCTTTCCATTTCTACTTGTCATTCCTTCTTTTTAATGAGAGTTTGACTTCTTCTTTTCCAATTTGTTTCCCCTTAATGTCTTTTTGCTGTCTTATTGCTCTAGATAGAACTTTAATTACTCTATGCATAGATATGCAGAGTGGACTACCTTGTCTTGTTCCCGATTTCAGTTGGACTGCTTTGTGTCCTCTCCGCTGAGTTTGATGGTGGATGTTGTGTTGCTGTATGTTGCCTTTATTATGTTTAGTTGTGTCCTTATATCCTTGCTCTCTCCGAGACGTCTATCATGAAGGGGTGTTGAACTCTGAGGAAAGCTTCTTCAGCATCTACTGTGATGATCATGTGTTTTTTTTTTTCTTTCAGTTTGTTCATATGGAGGATTATGTTAATACATTTTCATATGTTGAACCATTCCTGTATCTCCGGGATGAAGACAACTTGGTCATGGTGGATGATATTTTTAATATGTTCTTGGACTTGGTTTGCCAGGATTTTACTGAGTATTTTGGCATCAATGTTCTTGAGTGAGATTGATCTGTAATTCTTCTTAATAGTGTCTTTTTGTGGTTTTTGAATCAGGGTAACTGTAGCCTCTCAAATAGAGCTTGGCATTGTTCCCTCTGTTTCTGTTGTATGGAACCATTTAAAGAATATTGCTATTAGTTCTTCTTTAAAAATTTTGTAAAATTATGAGCTGAAACCATCTGGTACATACTTTTTGAGTGGGAGACTTTTAATGACTGTTTTCATTTCCCGAGTGTTATATTTCGATTGATTTTGCTTATCTGCTCTTAATTAAATTTTGGTATGTGATACTTACCAGAAAATTTTCTATTACTTTTAAGTTTTCCATATTTTTTTGAAGTAGAGGTATTCGAAATATGACCTCATAATTCCCTAGATTTCCTCCATGTCTGATTTATGTCCTCTTTTTGATTTCTTATTTTTTAATTTGGATATTCTTTCTGAAGTTTGGTTAGTTTGGAATGACATTTTCAATTTTGTGATTTTTCTCAAAGAATCAACTCTTTGTCTCATTGATTCTTTGTACTGTTTTCTTTCTTTCTAGTTTGTTAATCTCATCTCGCAATCTCATTATTTTTTGTCATCTAGTCCTCCTGGGTGAGTTTTCTTCTCTTTGTTCTAGAGCTTACAGGTGGTCTATTAACTTTCTAATCTGGGATTTTTCCAGCTTTTTTATATAGGCATTTAGTGGTATGAACTTTCCTCTTAACACTGCTTTCATTGTGTCCCATAACTTTGGGTACGTTGTGTGGTCATTTTCATTGAACCTTACAAAGTTTTAATTTATTTCTTTGTTTTTTCCTTGACCCATTTGTAATTCAGATGAGTATTACTCAATTTTCATATGTTTGTGGGTGTAGGAAATTAGTGTGGGTGGTGAATGCTAACTTCTATTCATGGTTATCCCATAAGATACATGGGGTTATTCAATTTTTTTTGGAATCTGTTGAAGTTTTCTTTTTTATTGAGTATATGGTCAATTTTGAGAAAATTCCATGGGGTGTAGAGAAGAAAAGAAGGTATGCTTTTATATCTTTGGATGGAATATCCTATAGATGTGTGTTAAGTCCATTTGAGTCATAACATCTGTTTAGTCCCTTATTTCTCTGTTACGTTTCTGTCTGTCAGACCTATCCGGTGGTGAGAGGGAAGTGTTGTGGCCACCCACTATTAGTATGTGTGGCATCATATGTGATGTAAGCCTTAGAAGTGTTTCTTGTACATATGAAGGTGCCCTTGTATTTGGCACATACATGTTCAGTATTGAGATTTCCTCTTGATGGATTTTTCCTGTGACTAATATTAAATGTCCTTCTTTTTCTCTTTTGATTGATTTTAGTTTGAAGTCTATTGTGTTAGATATTTGGATAGCTACACCAGCTTGTTTCTTAGGTCCATTTTATTGGAAAATTTTCTCAACCCTTTCCTGAGGCGATGTCTGTCTTTGAGGTTGAGATGTGCTACTTGTATGCAGCAGAAGAATAAATTATGTTTTTTTTATCCATTCTGTTAGTCTGTGTCTTTTTATAAGTGACTCGAGACCATTTATATTAAGGGATATTAATGACAAGTGATTGCTAGTTCCTGTTATTTTACTTTTTGTTGTTGGTGACATAATTGTCTTTGCTTTCTTTTATTTGGGATTTACTACTGTGAGATCATCTATTTTCTGTGATTTTGTGAATGTAGCTGACTTCCTTGGGTTGAAATTTTACTTCTAGTACTTTCCATTGATATAGATTTGTAGCTACACATTATTTAAATCTGTTCCTGTCTTTTCTCCATCTATGGTAAATGAAAGTTCACTGTGTATACTAGCTGGCATCCATGGCCTATTAATGTCTTCATAGGGCTCAACCGGGACCTTGTGGCTTACATTGTTTCCATTGAAAAGTCAGGTGTATTCTAGCAGGTCTGCATTTATATGTTTCTAGACCTATTACCTGTGCAGCTGTTAGTATTCTTTCTTAATTCTGCATGTATATTGTTTTGATTATTATGTTGCTAAAGGATTTTTTGTTGTTCAGCCCCCTTCCGAAGCCACATGAAAACCCATCATTTATGAAAATCTATATACTTCAACATCTTTGTCACAATTTTAAGGACTCTCTTTAATAGCTCCCTGTCTGGACTGTTTTTATTTTGATTTGTTTGTTTGGGGGGGGGGAGTGGGTGTTACACCAACCTGCAATGTCTCTCATTCTCAATCATGGTTCTGCAGAAAAAGCTTCCTTGCCCCAAACAACTGGCAGCAGCAAGGATCACGAAATTTCACATGGACTTCCATATTTATGTATTTGGGACGTGAGCACTCTATTAGTTGTGTAGTTAGGGAAAATCAGTTTTTCAGTCTAAAAGCAGCTGTTTTCTCCTATTGCCACATGTTCTCTGATTTCCAGGAGATTTTCAGTTTTGTGAGGTCCCATTTATTAATTGTTGACCTTAGTGTAGTCTCCTGTTTCAATATATTCAAGGCTGTTCCCTAGCTCCTCTTCTGTCAGCTTCACTACAAATGGTTTTATGTGAGGCTTTTGAACCACTTGGACTGGAGTTTTCTTCAGGTTGATGAATATGGCACGCTCTACTTTCTTCTCCACATTGAAATCTGGTTAGAGTGGCACTGTTTCCCATTGTAGATTTCAGTTTCCCATTGTATATTTCTGGCTTCTTTAAAATATAAGGTATTCATATATATTCAGATTTGTATCTGGGTCTTTGATTCAAATCCCTTGATTAACATGTTTATTTTTGACAATATCATTAGGGTTTTGTTACTATAGCTATGGGATATAATTTCTAGTACCTTGTGCATTATTCATGGAATGCCTGCATTTTCTCTGCATTGTGTCACTATTACCTGAAGAGAAAACATTTTATGTTGATGTGTAGTTACTCTTTCAAATAAGTTATGTGTAATTATTGGTCCATGCCTGATGTGTATCATGACTTCTGGAGCAGCAACCTAGGAAAGAAGAGAAAGCTGCCTATGGAGAGACGCTTATGCCTTTCAATTTAATTTGAGTTACTGTGCACATATACTATTCATTTACATTATCAATGTCAGGCCACAGAAAACTCTATAGGTAGCACCACCTGAACGAATCAGAAAAAGAATAGTCCCTACAGGTATAAGCACCACCTAAACCAATTGGAAGAAGAAATTGAGTAGCTAGTCTTCCAACTAAAATGCCCCAATCCCTAAGCCCTGAGCCCTAAGCTACACTCCCTGTCTGTCTCTCCCTGTGTGTCTCAGTGAAGAGCACCTGGGCAAGGATCTTCCAACTGCACTTGTCCAGGCCATGACCCAGGTAGATCTGGAGCTGGTAACACAGAGCATCAGTTATCTGCTTGGTCATCTCAGGGATGTCCTGGAACAGCACAATGCTTATGTCAGAGGGCTCTTTGGGAAAGACCCTCAGACATGGCTCCAGCTGTGAGTTTACCAAGCAGAGCTGCTGGTACATGGTCAGCAGAATCTGGAAGGAGAAGAGCTCATCCCAGCTGCACTCTTCAGCAGGAAACTCTAAATTTGCAGTGGATGGAGGGCTGAGGTGGCACATAGTCATTTAGCAATGGTGGTGCCTCTTTGTCTCTCACCATTTCCAGTGCCCCAATCATCAGGGAGAAGGCCCAGCAGGCACTCAGCAACAGAACAAAGGACACCTGGGGTGCCAGCCTTGCTGGCATGGCAGCCACAATTGCCTCTAGGGATTCCTTGCCTCACCAAAGCAGGCTGGCCTTGCCCTGCTAGGGACTATGGAGGGCACTTTATGTTCCTTTGCCTTTGGGACTCCAGGAGGAGAGGATTCCCCTGGGGCTGTGTGCTCTGAGAGGAGAGCCTTCCTTGCCTCAGGCCTGACTCTTCTGCAGCCAGGAGCTCTGGAGCCCCATGGCAGAGGCAGCAGCTTCCATCTGGCACAGGAGTAGCCATCTCTTTAAGGGAATTGGTCCTCTGCCTCTAGGCCATCCCTCTGTGGCAGGTTATTGCAAACATGCCTTCAATCTCCATCCAGACAACGATGAACACAGATGCCTGCTTCTTGTGCTCTTCAAATACCTGGGCTACATGGCCTCTAAGTCGGACTGGAGCATCTCCTCCAGCTCCAATGACATGGTAACTCCAGTGGCCAGCTTCTCCTGTTCTCCCTACCTCACTGCACCAAACCCTATTCAATCCCCACAAATGGTAAGGCCTCCATGAAGAGTCAACAAAGCCTGGCACATCCATATTGAATTCCAAATTTGTTGTACAAATTTTAACTCCCACAGCAGTGGAGGAATGGTCCCCTTGCTCTACATCCTCACCAGCATGAGCTGTCACTTGTGCTATCGATCTTGATCATTCTGACATATGTAAAAAATAAAAAAAGCACTTTTGATTTTACATTTCACTAACTGCTATAAATTTTGAACATCTCTCTAGGTGTTTCTCAGCCATTTGAGATTGCTCTAAGGAGAATTATGATTATATCTGTATCCCATCTTTATTTTTTTAATATTTATTTATTTATTATGTATACAACATTCCTTCCATGCCTGCCTGCATGCCAGAAGAGGGCACCAGATCTCATTATAGATGGTTGTGAGCCACCATGTGGTTGCTGGGAATTGAACTCAGGACCTTTGGAAGAGCAGGCAATGCTCTTAACCTCTGAGCCATCTCTCCAGCCCTGTACCCCATCTTTAAGTGGATTTCTTGATGTCTAATGTCTTGAGTTCTTTTTACTTCAATACAATTAGTTTGTTAATTATTGGGAATTTTATCAATTTACACTGTTCACACTCTCTTCCCATTCCTCCAAGGTTTACCCTTTTCACTTTATGCCTTTCCAGAGAGAGAGAGAGAGAGAGAGAGAGAGAGAGAGAGAGAGAGAGAGAAATACACCATGCCAAATTTGTGTTTTTGTATACTCATTGGAACATGGTCAAACTCCTAGTGGCCATATCCTTAAAGATTGCTGAGTCCTTTCCCATCCCCCTGTCACACAGGAAATCCCATCATTTGTGAAGATCTATATCCTACAGCATCTTTATCACAATTTTTAGACTCTCTTCAAAGGCTCCCTCTCTGGACTGTCTTTATTTTGATTTGTTTGTTCGGTGGAAGAGGTTGTCCCAGCAGCCTTCAATGTCTCTCATTCTCCATTATGCAGAAGAAGCTTCCTTGCCCCCAAAACTGGCAGCAGCAGGGATCACAGACTTGTACATGGACTTGCAGTCTTTTTAGATTTGTGATTGATCCAACTGTTAGATGTATGATTAGGGGAAATCAGTTTCCAGGCTGTAAGCAGTTGTTTTGTCCTCTTGCCTGCCAGTGGTCTCTGCTTTCCAGGAGATTTTAGTTTTTGTGAGGTCCCTTTTATGAATTGTTGATCTTAGTGCCTGCACCATCACTGCTTTGTTTAGGAAGGAGTCTCCTGTGGCAATGCATTCCAGGCTCTTCCCTAGCTTTTCTTCTATCAGGTTCACTATATATGGTTTTATGTGAGGCTTTTGAATCACTTGGACTGGAGTTTTTTTCAGGCTGAAAAATATGGTGTGTTATCTTCTTTTTTTCAACATACAATAGGCTCACTACTTTTTGCTTTACAGATAGTATCAACATATGAGTGAGTCCATACCATGCTTATATATCTGGGTCTGGGTTACCTCACTCAGTATTGGTTTTTCTAGTCCCATCCATTTGCATGCATATATCAAGATGTCATCAATTTTTAATTTTTAATGATTTATTAGATTCTGAAATATTAAACATAAAATTGGATTTGGGAGCATAGGTAATGATGGTGGTAAGACAAATAATAGTGAACAAGGACAACAGACAAATTTCCTATAGTAAATATTCCTCCCGTTTGTGTATTTGAAGGATCTTGGACTTGTTAATACCACTTACTAACCGGGCTTGTGACGCTGGTCCAGACAAAGTGAGCCCTGTTTACTGGGAAGTGTTTGGAGGATGGGAAGAGTGCGTGGAAACGTTACTGCAGAATGGTTACAGCCCAGATGCAAAGATGTGCTTGGTCTTTGGATTCAGTTCCCCTCTGTGCACAGCTTTCAAAAGGAGTAAGTATATTTGTTACATTTTGCTTATATTTATTTATTTATATATTTTTTACTTTTTTTTATTGAGAAAAGGAGAAAAAAAAACAAGTTTTCACCTCCTCCCAGCCTCCCATTTCCCTCCCCCTCCTCCCCCCCTACGCCCCCTCCTCCCACCCTTCTCCCCTTCCCCCCACTCCTTTCCCCCTCCCTCTCCAGTCCAAAGAGCAGTCAGGGTTTTCTGCCCTGTGGTAAGACCTAGGACCTCCCACCTCCGTCCATATCTAGGAAGGTGAACATCCAAACTGGCTGGGCTCCCACAAAGCCATCACATTACGTAGGATCAAACCCCCGTGCCATTGTCCTTTGTGTCTCATCAGCCCTCATAGTTCACCATGTTCAGAGAGTCCAGTTTTATCCCATGCTTTTTCAGTCACAGTCCAGCTTGTCTTGGTGAGCTCTCAATAGATCAGCTCCACTGTCTCAGTGGGTGGGTGCATCCCTCGTGGTCCCGACTTCTTTGCTCATGTTCTCCCTCCTTCTGCTCCTCATTGGGACTTTGGGAGCTCAGTCCAGTGCTCCAGTGTGGGTCTCTGTCTCTATCTCCATCCATCACCAGATGAAGGTTCTATGATGATATGCAAGATATTCGTCAGTATTGCTCAAGGATAGGGTCAGTTCAGGTTCCCTATTCTCAACTGCCCAAGGAACTAACTGGGGACCTCAGCTTGGTCACCTGGGAGCCCCTCTAGGATCCGGTCTCTTGCCAACCCTAAAGTGGTTCCCTTAACTAAGAATTGTGGTTCCGTGCTCCCCTGTCCAACCTTCCTTTATCCCAAATCCTCCTGCTTTCCCAAGGCCCGACCTCCTTCCCTTCTAACTTTTCTCTCCCCATCTCCCCTTACCCCCAACCCACCCCACCCCAAGATCCCAATTTTCTCCCCGGCAATTTTGTCTACTTCCCTTAGCCAAGAGGATAACTATATGTTTTTCCTTGGGTTCCCCTTCTTACTTAGCTTCTTTAGATTCACCTATTGTAGACTCCGTGACCCTTATTTATGGCTAGAAACCAATTATGAGTGAGTACATCCCATGTTCATCTTTTTGGGTCTGGGATACCTCACTCAGGATAGTGTTTTCTATTTCCATCCATTTGCATGCCGGTTGTGGTGGCGCACGCCGGTAGGATTTGCTGAAGGAGGCAGAGGCAGGAGGATCACGAGTTCGAGGCCAGCCTGGGCTTATATTTAATAATCAAGTGACTTTTCTTCATAGTGACACTTGGTGTCTCTTTTAGCACTAAGTTGCTAATCTACAAAAGGCCTGCTTCAGGATATGTTGTTCAATCTAGCAGAAGTGAGGTTGATAACACCAGGATATTTACCTTTTTCTTCTTGAAACTGCATTATACTTTTAGTATAACAATGTTGGGAAATGCTTTAAATATATTAATATAAATGCTTAGGCCTACTCTGATGTCTTTGAAATAATTCAAGATTCAAAATTGTACTTATCAAGTAAGGAAGTAACTGCTTCAGGTGTTTTAAGTATAAAACTTTTTATTTATTTATTATTTTATAACCCTTACAATAAAACCTTGGTTTCAGGTACTTTTTTATTACTTTTTAATGTACATGGGTATTTTGCCTGCATGTAGTCTATGCACTGCATTCACACAATGTCCACAGAGACCAGAAAAGGGAACTGGAGCTGCGGATCATTGTTAGCTGCTATACTGGGAATCGAACCTGGGTCCTCTGGTGTAGCAGCCAATCTTCTTAACTGCTGAGCCATCTCTCTGGCCCCAGTAATCTTACTTTTGACTGGTCTGAGATTTAGACGTAGAAACTATCAGTGAGGACAACCTATATCTCTTGACAATCTGTCCCTGGCTTCTTTTATTCTCTTGGCGAAAAGTTTATCATATTCTGCAGCCTCCTCTTACTGTCTTTGTGTGTTATTCCTTCAGAGCAATAGGTTGGCATCTATGTTGTAGTACACTTGGATAACAAAAGCCTAAATCATGGGGGCTTTGGTCCTGGGTTTCTTAGATTTTTTTCTAGGTGTGTACAAGGTTTTATAGGTACTTTGTAAACATCAGAATCAATTGGGTCCTTTTCTACAAAAGCCTGATGTCATATTACAAAACCAGGAACCATACTTTCCGAGGCACTCTGATGAAGGGCAGAGAAAACATCCACATAACTGATGTTTAGGTGAGAAGGCAGAAAGATGATCTCAGTCAATCTGATTTGCCAGGGAAGGAAGCCTAAGGTGCTGTCCACAGGACCAAACTTCAATACTAACTCAGGGTCAGGGAAACCATGTGAACTAAGTAAGCCGTCTAGCAGATCTCCATCCAAATCTCTGGGTGTCCTCTGCTGCTGAGCAAAAGTCCTGAGCAGCTCTCAGAATATACACTTTTTCAGCTCCTGGGGACAGCACCTTCACTGCTGAAGGGCAATTTAATACTTGGTGGTCTTTGTCATTACTACTTGCAAATTCTGGTTATTATTTGCAACAATCTCGGCCCAAAAGTTCCTATTGTTGTTGCACAATTTCATCCATCAATCTGGAGTTATTTCTCTTGAACAGGCCTTGGTGGTCTTAGACACTAATGTAGAGATCCCCAAGGCCATACACCACACCACTGAGGCTCACGGTGTCTGAGAAGCTGGGCTCATGGTCCTCCTTAGTGACCACCAGGCCCATATACAGTAGCAGCTTCTGCAGGGACCCGCCCTCCGAAGACCAGCACAGCCTGGGGCCCAGTGAGGGTGCAGGTGATGATGCTGGTTCCTGCCAATGGCCAGGGCTTGCTCAGCTTGAAGCCCAGCAGCACTAGGACCACAGTGGAGGCAGCACAACAGCAGCTGCTCCAGATCCAGTTCCAGGGGAAGCAAAGGCAGAGCCAGGAAGTGAGCACTCTGCAGGTAGAGCAGCACTTGCAGCACCTGCCACACCAGCTCCCACAGCCCGGTCATTCTCCCATGGCGTTGGGACACCGTCTCCTCCTTCCCCTCCATCCCACATCCCCGGGCCTGAGCCCCTCATCACTGCCAACTCCTCACCTAGCCCCCACTGCCATCTTCCTCCGCCCTCCTAAGTCTATTTATTTATGGCTTCCTGACAAAAATTGGTGACATCCCCGACCACTAAGGAATGGTAATATCTCTCAGTTCAGGAATATCCACAATACATCACTAACAGATTGGTGCTTTATATCTCCAGTTCTCCTTGTAACCCCACCCCTGACTCCTGTGGCCATAGATGCTATCATTTTAATGCTGCAGAAGTGGCTACAAGCATACTACAAATTTCATTGACTTTCTTGAACTCATTGTTATGGATAGCTAGCTGTGATATAACTTAAGTCCGTCCAAACAGACGGATGACTAGATAAAAAAAACACTTGTCACCAAGTCTGGCAACCTGAGTTTTCTTTCTTGTAGATACCATATTTTTGTCTGTTTCTAACATGAAGCACCACAGTGGTGAAAAAATAGCCTTCAGAAAGGTTTTTTGTCTTGTTTTTTTTTTTTTTTGAGATAGAAAGATTTTCTTTATTAATGACCCCAACCATATTTCTTTAGATACAGGAGTTTTGAACTCAAATACTTAGAAGAATACAAGTTAAGATTGCATTATCTGCAACTCATTACCAGTAACATATTGTAAACAAACAGCTTGGAAAAGGGAAAAAGGAAGGGGAGTGAGAAAGGGAAAAATAAAAGAAGGGAATATTCCAGATTGCAGAGGGCCCATAGGTTGAATAACCTTAAGAACCTGGAGAGGTGCAACATGAAGGGCTACAATTATCCAGTAGCAAACGGTCCAGCCTTCCATCAACAGAGCTTCTTCCTCAGTTTCCAAGTGTTAGCGGGATGAAAATGTCTTCCCCATGAATGTTTTCATTACTTTTTTCTCTGCATCTGGGTGTGCACGAGTGAGCACCTTAAGGAAGTCAGATGGTTTTGCTCGCATTCGTGTATGAATATAGGCCTTGGGTACTTAATGTGGTAGTGCAGATAGTCCCAGAACGTGTGGATCAGGTTGATGGTGTTGTCTCAAGCAGTGGCATTGGTGTGGCGAGGGGAGAGCAGGAAGGTGATGTAGCCAGTGTTGTCACCCACGGCAGCATCTGTGTCTTTCAGCTCTAGAGGAGGTTTCCTGTGGTTAAAAAGGACCTGGGGGGCTGGGCTCTTCGTCCTTCTTTGAACTCTTGCATGAAGACCTTTCCAATGACAACATCGTCATCATCCTTAAACACCGTGCTGAAGACTACTGTGACTCTGTCTTTTTTAGATTCAACAGACAATGGATAACCACTCTGTTCCCTCCTTCCTTGTCCTCTTCTTGTGCTAATTTTTTGGGAGAAATTAATAGCAACTATCCTAAAACTGGTAGACTTAACCTCATAATAAGAACTTCTTGGATTCTTCCTAGAATTGTACGTGATGCTCCAATAACTGGAGCCCATACGTTCTATACTGATGCAAATAAATCAGGGAAAGCAGGTTACAAGTCAGATGAATTGAGTAAGGTGGAACAAAGCCCTTATAATTCTGTCCAGAAGGCAGAATTATATGCCATTCTTATGGTGCTAAGGGATTTTAAAGAACCTCTTAATATAGTTACAGATTCACAATATGCAGAAAGACAAATATATTGGTATAGATTCTTGTATATTGATACAAAGTTAAATTATATTGACTACTGTATGCATGCATGTTTCTACCTCTGTTTAAAACATTTTTTATGTATTGACATATATTGTATTGATATATATATATATATACATTGTATATATTTACCATATTGCAGTGTACATTTCTACCTCTGATTAAGATACTTATATAATGTTTGTGTATGATATATATTTACCTACTGCAATGTATATTTGTACATTGTTTATATTTGGAGGTCATTGTCCTCATTTGTTTCACAGTTGTTTATTGTCTTAGTCTTTAAGTTAGATAGATATTGAGAATAATATAGATTAATAGTCATCTAAGTTTGTCATTTATAATTAGACTAATCAGGTTCTTTAGATATATAGAGATTATACTCAGTAGAGATAGATAATCTTCAACTTCTTCAAAGAGCTGTAGAAAATGGCCTTTAATCTAACTCAGAGTTTTGTGGTAGTGAGACACAATTGCTCCTGGCAACACCACTCTATTCCCGAGAGAATGTTGAGCACCAAAGACACTCCACCTGGAGCCTTTCTTTTTGGCAGAATTGGCCTTTGGGCAAAGAAATGCCCATACCTCAACCACTGACAGAGATACAGAGCATGCATCAATGGATAAAACAGGACTGTCATATCCTGCCAAGACAGGGTAAGATAGTTTTGAAAAAGTTGCTTGCCTTTGAAAATGGTATGTCAGTTATGTTAGGCCTTAGCCAAAGTTGGTTGCTTCAACGCTGCTAATGTGACTTTGGGTGATTGCCCAGGTAGCTAGTTGTCTCTGTGATTTGTTGCATGTTTTGGAAGTTGTTTTACTGAACTTCCTAATTACCCAGGTAACATTATTTCCCTTCTCAGATCTTCGATGGGATTGAAGACTATATAAATGTAGTTACTTTCTCTCATGACTTGGCCAAGTTATTTATTATACAAGACCTAAGCTAGTTAGAATAGGATATTTGTACTTATTGTATATAATTTCATAGTAGGTTTAGAACTCTCTTATTTAAACAAAAGGGGGAGGTGTTGCGGGAGGTCCTCCCACTCCTCCAGCCTATAGCCACTGAGATACCAGCCCATTGGGGCGTGGTCTCTCTCCCTTTAAAAAAGCGGCCACTTCCCTCTCCTCTCTCTCTTCACTTCCTGCTCCACTGGCGATTAGACTCCCTTCCTCGTTGCGTAGAGGGCTGTTGTCTTGGATGGTGATCTGTAAGTTTTTTCCCCATTAAATAAATACCACCCTATTAATCATAATTCCAAACTGGTGTGGCATTGTTTGTGACTTACGCCTTCAGAACTGGAAGTATTTCTCAAAGACAGAGGCAAAGCAATTTTGCTTCAACATGCCAGCCTGCTGCACGATAGAATCCTTGGATGCAGGCAGATTTTCAAGGTCATATAGCAAAGAAACATTGTATCCCAATTCTGGGTTTACCAAGAAACTCCCATATACTCTCTTTAATAAGTCATCAGCACCATGTGCCTGAAGTTCCTTGTAGAATTTCAAAGGAATACTGACCATCACCTGTAGGGTTAAGCCAGCCCCTTAGGGGCGGGCTTGCCTCGGGCGAATGTTGACTGATAAATCGAGCTTGTGGGAGCCTGTGCGTCCCTTTTCCTGCTTCCTGTGCTAAGCGGGAACCTCGGTTCTGTAAGTTTATTTCTTCATTAAAACTGTATATATTTCTTTACAATCTGCCTGCATTTATTTACGCCGCTACAATCACCTTTGTTTTGTCTCCATTAGGTTTTGAAATATGATAAAGGACACTATCAAAATCTGCAAATGTTACTTCTTCAGCTTCTGGTTTGTTTCCAAAGGCCGTGTTCTGGAAGGAGAGTGAGATCTCCTCGATGATGCGATTGTTCACCTCCAGCAGGATCATGGCGGAGGCTGCCCCTGAAGCTTTAACCCGCCTGCCAAGCCGCCACTGCCTCCACCGCCGCCTCACCCACGATCCCGGTCCCCCGAGAAAGGTTTTTACTGGGCTTTAGCCTTTAAATCTCTCTCTTGCTCAGATGAGTCACTTACTCAGATTGTTCACCGTTTAGGTGATGAACTGTCTCTGTATGTCACACTTGATTCTTGGTGTTTGTGTCTGCAGGATAGACTTTTTTTCCTGCTAGGATCTGAATTGTTTCCCAAATTTGTCATCAGGCCTTGAGATAGAGAGAAATATGTATTTTAAGAGAAATATATAGATTTGCCCATATTATTTATATTTTAACCTGTGGTTACCTGACTAGGAGAATTTGCTATGCTCAAATGGCATGCAATGATCAAGGTCATATAGAGCACTAAGGTTGCTTTCATCTCTGAGCATGCCTTTGTGTTTGAGAGCTTTACAGTAATTGTCCCAGATTCTCAGAGAGCGCTGACAACATTCTGTGATTCTTCAGTCTTTTCCTTCGGAATGGTACTTTTGATGGAAAGGGATGACATATAGTAGCATTGGCCATAAGCCTTTTGAGAGTGTGCTCTTTCTTCATTTAACCTAGACAGTGTGAATACAGTAATTGGGAGAAGTTTGGGGCTTGTTTATTAAGCATGTTATATAGTATACAAATAGAGAGAAAATACATTGGGCGAAAGTAATTTTATAGTTAAACTTGGAACATGTAAGGTTAAGCAGTGTTCTGGGAATTTTTCTTGTGGCATTGTAGGGGGATGAATGGATCTACAAATGTTTGAAAAATCTGGAAACTTAGGATAAGTTTATATTAATAATAAATATGTCATTACACCTGCATTATAGAGTTTTAAGGAATTTTATACTCTTATTTATTATACTTCCCTCAAATTAATGATTAGGCCTATTGCTTGAATTTAAACATACTTCTGAAAAGCGTTTAGAGATTGATGAGCATTTAGTGTATAATTTGCTTAAAAATAACTTTGTCCCATACCTAGATTTTTCTAGGCTTGTATACACTATAGCTTTTTTCAGTTTTTTTTTAAAATATCATTAGATAATTTTTTTCTTTCTGAGACTGGGTCTCAATATGCAGCCCTGACCTACCTAGAATTTGCTAAGGAGACCAGGCTGGCTGCAACTCGCAGAGATCCAACTGCCTCTGCCTCTCAAGTGTTGGGATTAAAGGTATAAGCTACCACATTTGTCAAGTTTTAGATGTCTTGAGAAGTAGTTGTTCTCACATGAATTTAGATTAGATATTTTGTATTTATTTGATTTAAAAATCTTGTTCTTTTCTAGATTCCATATTATAATTATTGAAAATATTTCAACGTTTATAGTTTTATAAATAATATAATGCCAAGTTCAAATGGAGAATAACTTTATTACTATATGCCTTCTTTTTCAGTTATGTGCACAGTGAACATATATGTTTATTATTCTTTTTAAATTTGACATTATGAACATTTTTAAAAATATGAGCATGTAATTCAAATTTAGTTTTTGATGACTGTAATATATTATGCTTATTACCTGTTTTTTTTGTGTTGAGTATTTAGTTTGTTTCTAATGTCTACTATAGAGAATACTGATAAAACTTTTCTACAAATGGACTGAAATTTACTTTGAATCTTTTGGACGAGAATACTGATAAAAACTTTTCTACAAATGGATTGAAATTTACTTTAAATCTTTTGGACAAATTTCCAAAGAATATATTACTGAATAAAAAGTCTGAAAATTTTAATATATATTTTAATACATATGTATATATACTTTATATTTATTTACATGAGTGTATTTAAATATGTATAAATATATTTGGCTAAATAAATGTATTTATTACATATGTGGTATTTTATTTGTTCTCATAAATACCAAATAGTGGCGGACAAGTAAAATAACTCAGAGTCACACAGCTAGGTGGCTCCAGGGTCTGAGCTTTCTTTGTAATCCTACCTGTTTTGATGATCTTGCCAAGTGGCTCTTTCAAATGAGTATCACACCTGTTTTCAGTCAATTTCATTGTAACAATTAGTATCCAATAATCTTTTTTAATACTAAATTTAATAGACAAAAGTGATACATGTTTTTTCCCTGGAAGTACATGATAAGTAAGATTAACTTATAAGTTAAACTATGTTCATCGGAAAAGCTTTCCTGTGTGATAGGTATGGTTCATGACCACATACAAAACAGTGCAAATTGGCTATGGCTATATATCATGGAGGTTTCTAGAATGAATAAATCTTTGGGGAATGACCATATTGTTTATTAACTTTAAAATAGCATTTAACTTTAACATAATAAAATTACATATAACAAAACGGGTATCAAGCAAGAATTACAATATTTATATTTACTTTACCTGTTATCATAAGTGAGGAAAACTATAACTATCTATTTTTTCTTCAACTATATCAAAGACTCCAGAAAGATAGAATATTACCTAAGAAAATAGGAAGTACATTGTAAACAACTTCCAAAACTCTAGAAATGACAGAGACATCTCACTGTCTGGTCAGTTACCAAAGTTCTTCTCTATCATTGTGGCATCCAGCTTCAGCCTATAGGCCGATAGTATCCAGCAGACTTTTTCATGAAGCATGAAATTTCAAAGACAATTCTGCCTATATCGGTAGTTTGCCAGTCACCTTCTTCTGTATTCTGAAGAATGTCTTGCAGATTCTTTCATGAAGCAGGAACTCCAAAGGATCGTCTCACCTTTAGGCAAGTTCAGCAGTCGTTTCTTGATGGGTTCTGCATGTCCAGTTCAATTAACAAACTCCATAAGGAGCCTTTTCAATGCCCATCATTTTCTTAAAGAAGGTGATGCTGCCAGGAGCAGATGTGTCTCACTGTCATGAAAAGTCTTAAGTTCATTTACATTTTAAATGTCTCTGAAAGATCTGAAGAATACCTATCTAACAGAAATACATCTCTGTACATCTAGAAAGTCTAACATGACTACAAGCTTGACTATTATAGATAAGAATCTATTAACATATATTTCTTAATTATACATTACATTTTTAAATGAGCTATGCAAAAACAATACCTTAATCAAGATCAGCTATATATAATAAATTTACCTTAAATTTGTATCAATATAGCAAGATCCATACAAATGCAAACTACCCCCCTCTATAGCTTAAACCCCTCTAAGTGTAAAGAAGCATTTACAAACAATATTTGAGAATATGGGCACAGTACTGTCCGAACTCCTTTCTGCATTTTATAGGGAAAAGAATTTTCTTTGTGAGGGGTGTTTACAGCAACCTTTCAGGAGGTTTTGATCCATTAAACCATATTGGTCTGGAAGCAATCCACAGGTTCTCATCTTCTGGGAAAACTAAAGAAGAACCTCCTTTCCAAAGCAACATATCCTCAGACTAAAATTTTGGAATCAAGATACCTTTATGTTGGTTTAACTTAGCAGTCCATGCAATGAAATGTCTCTCTGTACTTAGCTCTTTCACAGTCAAAAAATTCAAAGAAAACACACTAATATACATAATCTAAACTCTTTGTGTATTTTCCATCTTTACGTGGCTTAATTTTCTTTACTCCTTTTAATCTATGACTGTCTATACTCTGTTTCATTAAAGACATTTTCACTTCTTTTTCAACTCTGTTTTTTTCTCTCTTCCAAGCATACTCTTTTTTCTCTCTTTTAAGCCTATGTACATTTATCCAACACTGTGACCCATTTCGAGTTCTTTTATGTCTGAATCTGTCTTTATTGCATTATCTGTAATTCTTTACTGTCTGGAAGAGCTTTTTTTTTGTTGTTGTTGTTTTTTTTTTTTTTTTTTTTTTTGTTTTTTTGTTTTTTTGTTTTTTTCGAGACAGGGTTTCTCTGTGGTTTTGGAGCCTGTCCTGGAACTAGCTCTCGTAGACCAGGCTGGTCTCGAACTCACAGAGATCCGCCTGCCTCTGCCTCCCGAGTGCTTTTAAAATGGTAAGCAGATCAGTTTCAGTTGCTCTGGATGCTGCCTGTGCCTCTCTCCACTTTCAAAATGGTAGACATGCCATTACTGCCAGGTCTCAGAAGAGCTGTGCTTAGCACTTTAACTCTGAGAATGAATGTGCAGCAAATGAACCCTTTTTATCTGAGTAATAGCTAAATCTGCCATACAGCGCACTGCACGACCTAGAAATATCTCTGTGTATGGTGACAGGAATCTGCCATGCTCTCCTGCTTGTGCACACGTAGTAGAACTGATCTACCAACTGCCCAGGAGGAGAGCGCTGAGCCATGGGCATGGTTGCAGTCTCTTTCCTCCAGACGCTGAGTAGGCACACAAACACCTGAGCCCACAAATGCCATTAAAAAGCTCCATAGCTAGAGTTTGCACTGGCAGAATGGAATAACCACACAGAAACTATATTAATTAAATCACTGCTTGGTCCATTACCTCTCACTTGTTATTGGCTAACTCTTACATATTAATTTAACCCTTCTCCATTAATCTCTGTATCACCATGAGGTCGTGGCCTGTCAGCGAAGATTCAGCACATCTATGGTGGCAAACCCATGGAGATGCTCAAATCGGCTGGTATCTTAAAGGCTACTGGCTGAAGGAGCAGAATGTGCTCCCACATTACCTCCCCTTTTTATTTAAATAAGAGAGTTCCAAACCCAATACAAAACTATATACACTAGGAACAGATAGCAAGAATAAATAGAATTACACCCAGCATAAACAATATTAAGCAAGGAACATATGCTAAATGTTTTAATAAACATTCTATCTTATGGAGTCTAAGTCTTCTATAGGAAAGGCTTGGCTAGATCATAAGAGTACAGTAACTATGACTATCTAATCTTCAACCTCATCGAAGGCCTGAGAAGGGAGATAATATTACTTGAGCAGGCAGGAAGTACAATCAGGTAGCTTCCGAAGCAAGTGATATATGACGGAGATAATTAGCCTACTGAGCAGTCACCCAAAGTCTCACTTTGCAACATTGAAGCAACCAAATTTGGCTAAGGCCTAACTTAACTGACAGACCATTTCAGAGGCAGGAAAGTTTTCAAAACCATCTTACCCTGTCTTAGTAAGATTGGACAGTTCTGCTTATCCATTTCCGGATACTATGTAACTTGTCAGTAGTTGAGGCAGTGTCAGTTCCTTGTCCAAAGGCCAGTTTTGCCAAGAAGAACACAAACTCCAAGTGGATTGTCTTCAGTGCTCAACATTCTCACGGGAATAGATTGGTGCTGTCAGAAGCAATCAGGTCTCATGTCAACAGAACCCTAAATTATTAAAATGCCATGTTCCACAGATCCTTGAAGTGGTTGAAGATTACCTATCTCGACATAATATAATCTCTATGTATTTAAATAACCTAATTTATCTGACCGTATGTATAACAAACATGAACAACTATTGACCTATAATAATTAATACCTGTATAACTTAAAGACTAAAACTTCATGTCAGAATATTAAATAATTTGTAAACAAATATGTAACAAATGAGAATGATGACCTCAAAATATAAACAATCTATAAGTATCTTAATCAGGGGTAGCAGTAATATATAATACAATATGAAAATATACCCTAAAAGTTGTATTAGTATACAAAATGTTCTAAACCGAGACAGAAACACACATACGTAGAATCTGACAAAAGAACTTTGTATTGATGTATAAATAATGTAAACAAAAGTAACAAATACAATTTGAACTTGTATCAATATACAAAAACTATACCAATGTAAATTATCCATAAATAATAGCTCACAAGTTTCACTCTATTACCCACTATTACTGTCCCCCCCTTTTCTTTGAACAAACATAGATTTCACCCCAACCCTCTGTCTTGTATGAGTAATAATATCAACCCCTAAACGGTGTTCCCAACTCTAAGGACAAACTCTTTGGGGAAAGGGGAATGTCATCTTTTAGAATTACTTCCTGCTGTCATGGGGGTGATATTCTCTGAAAAGAATCCTGTAAAACTTAAGTGGTGCTTAAGCTCCAAAATTACTGTCTAGCACAGTTGCAAACAATTTCTGAGCAGTCAATGGGTTTTGGTTAGTTTTTGTTTTTATTTTCAAAGTTTTCATTTGGAGTTCTGCCAGAATATAAGAAGGAGCATCATTTCAGCAGCTGGTACCCAAAAAAAGCGGTCTTATAGTAGCGCTGTCTATATCACGATGTTATCTCAATTAGGTGCAGTGGTTGCTGTGGGGCTTCATCTTCTTCCTGGAAACCTCTAAGTTTACAGCAGGAAAAGGATCTGTAGGAAAATCTATTGTTCATCATGGAAAACTTAAACATCATTCACATAAACATACATACAATGAAGAATATGATATAGACAAAATAGGCATGGAGAAGGTAATTTTTTTTTCTAAAGTCTTCCTTCTGTCTTATAACAGATGGCTCGTGATATGAGACAGAAACTCTGAACATTCATTTTAACAACAAGCTTGGATTTAGAGAGGTACAAAGCCACTTCAGAACCAGATATACACACATATGTGTGTGTGTATAAATTGTAAGTGTAAACAGTACCTGGATTCATAAGCCATATTTTGTTTTCTAGATGCCTCTTAGTGGATAATCATTTTTCCTTCTGTCAGCAGATTATAGAAAGAGCAAGTAGGATACCTCTTTATAATCTCCTTAGCTTGTTGCCATGTAATAAAAAAACTCTTTCTTTAAACCTTTTCTATTGACGTGATTTTTTTATAAATTTCAGAGGCCTGCAACAGGTTTCCAATCAATAATTGATCAATTTCTGCATTATCTTGTGCTAGAGGACCTGGCAGACCCATATGGGATTGAATGTGTGTTATGTACAAAGACAAAGTCTATTCCTGATCATGTCTTGCACCTGGATAAACAATGAAGTCAATTCTCTATTAACAGGTATAAATTCAGCAGTTTCAATATGCAAGATAACTCTTTTCACATATTGTAATTTGGTAAGTATATTAAGAAATTCTATAAAATCCCTTATCACCATAAGAATGGCAAATAATTTCACCTTCTGGACAGAATTATAAGGGCGTTTTTCCACCTTACTCAATTCGTCTGATTTGTAATCTGCCTTCCATGATTTATAAGCATCAGTATGAAATGTATAGGCTCCAGTTACCAGAGCATCATATACGATATGAGGAAGAATCCAAGAAGTCCTCTTTTTGGGGTTAAGTCAATCGCTTTGGGTATAGTTGCTATTGATTTCTCCAAAAAAACTTAGCACAAACTCTTTGTCATGGTTCATTTTCATCCCATAACTTTTTATTTCATCAGTAGTGAAAGGCACTATAATTTCTGCTGGGTCTATACCTGCTAGCAGACAAAGTCTCAATTTACCTTTTATAATTAATTCAAAGACTTTTTCCATATAAGTTTTTAATTTATTACTTGGTTTATGTGGTAAAAAGATCCATTCTAAAATAATATCTTCCTCTTTATTAAAATTCCCATAGGAGAAATTCTGGAAGTCAGTATGACAAGAATACAACTAGGATTTCGATTCACCCTATCCACATGTGCTTCCTGCAATTTTTTCTCAACAATTGTCAGTTCCTTTTCTGCTTCAGCTGTGATTCTCTGGGACTATTCAAATCTTTATTACCATCTAATGCTTTGTTTAAATGAATTATTAGATCAGGTGTTATTGCAACAGCTGGTAGTAGGCTGGAAATGTCTCCTAACAATCTTTGAAAGTCATTAAGAGTCCGTAACTGGTCTCTGCTAATTTGTGTCTTTTGGGTCCTAATTTTTTGTAAACCTATTTTATAACCTAGATAACTGACAGAATCTCCTCTCTGTATTTTTTCAGGAGCATTCTACAATCCCTATTTAAGTAAAACTATCTTTATTTCTTCAAACATTCTTTCTAAAGTGTTATAGACATTCATGTAATGGTAAATTATAGGAAATTGCTTACATATTATTTCGAATGGCTGACTTACAAAGTATTAACACAGGGTGGGGTTGTTGAGCATTCCTTGTGGGAAGACAGTCCACTGGTACCTCCTAGTAGGCTGAGAATTATTACAAGTAGACACTGTGAAGACAAACTTTTCTCTATCTTTTTCTTGTAAAGGTATAGTGAAGAAACAATCCTTTAAATCAATAACTATGAGAGGCCATCACTTTGGTAATGGAGAGGGCAGAGGAATTCCAGATTGCAGAGGGTCCATTGATTGAATAACCTTGTTGATAGTTCTAAGATCTGTCACCATTCTCCATTTTCCAGACTTTTTCCTTAACAAATAAAGGATAATTTTATGGGCTGATAGATTCTTCTATATGTCAGGCATCTAATTGCTCTTGTACCAGCTGTTCTGAAGCCTGAAACTATTCCTCAGTTAGGGGCCATAGTTTAACCAATATTGGTTTCTCAGTCAACCATTTTAAAGGCAGGGCTGTTGGTACATCTAAAGGGTTATCAATTGCATTGTGTCCTTGTACAGCCCAAAAGGCCACTGTTCATCGTCTGTAATATCTTCTAACAGTTTCCTCAGAAACATAAGCTTTAGGGGCTTCAGGAATATTAATCTGGGTATTCCATTGCTGCAGTAGGTCATGACCCTACACATTCACTGCAATATTGGATATATATGGCCTTAGTTTTCCTATTTGCCCTTCTGGCCCTGTGCATTCAACCCATATTGTGCTTTGTCTTAGCCAAGATAGGGTTCCAATTCCCATGGACTGAACATCTACCTCCTGAAGAGACCAATTCGGATGCCAAGATTTTGTATTAATGATACTTACATCCACACTATGTCTAATAAGCCTTCAATAAAAATGCCATTTATACACACTTTTAGCTTTGGTCTTTGGTCATTTCTAGAAGTCTGCCAGAATATAACTTTCCTCTGTCTCAGCAGAGCTCTTGACTCATTCTCCACATTTATCTCATCATTCAGACCAGTATTGCTTTTGACAGCAAGCACGGGACTGTTTAATTTTCCTGACGAGACTCATTCTCCACAGTAACTGGAAATGACTGGACCTCATTTGTCATGGTGGCCTGCGAGAGCCCCCCCCCCCCCATGCTGTTTCCCAACGACATCAGATTACCTTGTCTATATTTTGTTGACCTAAATTCATTGGTCCAATGTCAGCCTTTGCCACACCTCCTGCATATGCCTGAAGGCTGAGACCCCCTATTTCTGTCATTTCCAGAAGAGTCATTATTCCTGGAAACCCATTGCCTACACTCCCTTCTCATATGTCCCATTCTACCACAGTTAAAACATCTGGCATGTTGATGTCTTCTCTTACCATTGTAAACTGATTCTCCTACCCACGCTTCAGTACCATAGTCAAATGTCTCGACATTCAATGTTTGTAAAACTCATTCATCCATGGGTGCTGATCTGATCTTTCAAGGCCCCAGGATCTCTTTGCACTCTATGTTAGCATTCTCATAAGCCAGAGATTCAATTATTATATGTCTAGCTTCTGGGTCAGTTATACTTATTTCTACATCCCTAGTTAATCTTTGCAAAAACTCACTAAAAGTTTCTCTCTGACCCTTTTTAACCATAAGATATGATTCAACTCCCTTTCCTAGTTCCTGAATTCTATCCCAAGCCTTTAAAGCTGCTGTGGTCCATAGGGACAAGATGTGGTCTTTAGAGAGATCTTGATCCTGAGGATCAGAGTAAAGTCCTTCACCTAGAATTTGATCTAGGGAAATTTCAGTTCCTTTCGCTTTTTCTTGTTGCTCTAAAATTCTTGCTTCCTCTTTAAGAAAGCATCTCCAATGCAATTGTGGTCCACATTCTAGAACAGCTTAACTTAACTGAGCCCAATCATGAGTTGTGGCTTTGCTACTGAAAGCCCACATTTTAACCATTTCCCTAACATAAGATGAATGTAGTCTGTAAGCTACAATTGCTCGTTTAATTTCTTTTTAATCAATGTTACGTATGGGCTCCCTTGTATATTCCTTGACAAGCTTAGGGTATTTGTAGCTGGATACCTTTTCTGATGTTACTACTGAAAAGTCAGGTATAACTCTGGGAAAGCTATCCTGGAGAGTTTTACATACTGATGAAGTTAAAATTTGCATTTATACCTTTTGCTCCTGGTCATCAAAGTTGATAATTCCCTCAATCTTTTCAAATATATTTACCACTGCATTTTGAAAGTCTATACCTCCTGTCCAGTATTCTGCTCTAATGCCCTCATGGAGGATTCTAAGGTATAAAGTCTGTCCAGTAGAGATAATGTCTCATCCTTGGGCATAATCGTCATGGCATGCATTTTATCTTCTTGGAGAGACATTCTATAAGTCAATCTGTCATACCACTTCAACAGAGTCTGTTTAATACATTCAACAGTGCCAATTCTCTCAAATAATGTTTCAGCACCCCCTGCCATGACTAACTTTTATGTTCCAAATCAGCTGTTTCCTTATCCAGAGTGCTTAATCTCTCTTTAAATGAACTACCTTTATGTGTCAAATCAGCTGTTTCCTCCTCTGGAATGCTGAATTTCTCTTTAAATGAATTACTATTATATGCCAAATTAGCTTTTGCTTTCTCCAGAGTGTTGAATCTCTCTTTAAATAAAATACTGTCGGACTCTACCTTTTTCAAAGATATCTCAGTTGACAGAGTCTTGTTAAGCAAAGTCCTAGTATTCTCCTTCAGATGTGCAATCTCTTTTTCGAAAAGTTTGTTATTAGTCTGTACCACTTCTAAAAGTACCTCATTCAACTGGGTTTTGGTATTCAAAGTGTTTGTTTTCTCTTGTAGATTTACGACGTCCTCTTTAAGAAGCTTGGTACCAGTCTGTACAGTGATTAAAAGTACCTCGGCTGACTTGACAATTGTTAGTTGAGGTGATTGTGTCTTTTTTCATATTTCCAACTTCTTTCCTAAGAAGCCAGGATTCAGTCTGTAAAGACTGCACCTTTTTCCTTTTGTCAAACCATATTTTTCAGAAAAAAAATTTGAGTACAAAACTAAACCCTAGAAATAGGGATGGCAATGTAGGAGGGACATCATATGCATACTTGTAAGACCTCACACATGTTGTAAATGAAAAGGCTATTGAAAGCTTGGATGATTAGATTGTCTGACATATTGCTCGTTTTAGATCAGTAACTTATAGATTATAGTTAGAATAATAAATCTCACCTGTGGTCTAATCAGCTGGAGTAGATGCAATAACTGTTGCCTGCCAGTAGGTGTCGTGGTGCACTTAATCCACTTGCTCAGTTCATATCTTATGGTTGCTTAATAGTGGATCATGTCATGAGTCTACTGCTTCTCATAGTACATGGTTGTTGAATAGATAACAATGGAAAACGATCCGGCATTTAGCTAGATGATAACAAAGTCTGGGTGCAACCATTGGCACATTGCATTCTTCTCATTTTGTGATGCAGTGTTGAGGTTGAGCTTTTCTGTCTAGTTTCTGCTCTAGTGCATCCTTGTTCCTTTCAAGCTCCTCCCTCAGGACAAGTCCTTCTGCCCAAGTGCTACCTCTTTAAATATTATCCATATCACCAAATACTTTAGTAGAGTTGGCAAGGCAAGTGGGTAGTAGCAATCTGTACATAGGGTCCTCATTCCCATAAGAAAGCAGACTGAGAAATCCATAGGGAACAGGCCAATAAGTAGTGATCCTCCTTGGCTTCTCTCTCTCTCTCTCTCTCTCTCTCTCTCTCTCTCTCTCTCTCTCTCTGTGTGTGTGTGTGTGTGTGTGTGTGTGTGCATATGTGTGTTTGTGTGTGTTGAAAGACAAGGTATAAATGTAGAGGTCAGAGGGCACCATCTGGGAGTTGGTTTAATTCTTCCTATCATTGATTCCAGGGATGGAATTCAACTTATCAGGCTTGTATGGAAAATGGTCTTAGTTGCCGAGACATTTCAGTGGCCCTATTCTCAGGGTTTCTTCCTGGTAACATTCTTTCCACTAAAAAGTAAAACAGAGAAGTGTTTCTTATATTCTTCTCACCTCTTAAATAAGCAAATGCTTGTAAAATGATAGCTATTAAGGAGAACATACAGATGTGCATGTGGCTTGGGCATAGTGTGAGCTTGCCTCATACATGGAAGGAAGGCTCCAGGTCTTCTCTCTAACACTAAGAAAAAGCAAGAACATTTTAAGGTAACTAAATATTTTTCAGTACAGTCAGTAATTGTATAAAACATAAGTCCCTGCTTTCCTTATTCCATTGGGTCCAGAATAAATCCTGCTGTTGGATTTATTCCCATGTGTTGTATATAACCATATATAGGCCTATAAAAATTTTCTTCAGAATGTATAGATTTGTTATGACTCAACACTTGAATCAGAGCCCAGTGTCACAGGGGGCAATAGATCTCAAGAGACATTTTGTTAGTATTTAGGCACACCCTGTCACAGCACCTCATGCCCTATGCCTGGCTGTACAGCAAATGGTACCCTGTCCCATTAAGAGATGCTCTGGCTACTCCAAGTCTCTCTAGTGCTCTCTCTTTCTCCCTCCTTCCCTCCCTCCCTTCCCATACGCTCTTTTTCTCTTTTTTCCCCACTGAGGCAAGCAGGTCTCAGCCTCTTTCCTTTCTCCCTCCTCACTCTCTCTCTCTCTCCCTTCCTCCTGTCCTTTCCTCTCATTTACACTCCCCTTCCATCTGCATGGCATATTTGTCTTTCTCTTATGAGCCGTGGTTTGAACCTATGGGACTGGGAAAGATTTCCAAATGTCCTATTGGCACACCGGGAGTTCTTTAACACCATCAACCCTCAAGTACTGCAAATCAAAGCTCAATGAGATGATACTTGATATCATTAAGATGGTGAAAATACAAAGGATAAGTCAATCATGGTGGCACAGCTCTGCAATCCCAGCACTTGGTAAAGGAAAGCGTGCGTGTGTGTGTGTGTGTGTGTGTGTCACATATATGAGGTTGAAGCTGGACAACAAAATCTGGTATTAAATTAAGAAGTACATGTTGCATGCTGAGGTCACAGGTAGAGCACTTGTCTAGCATGCACAGATGCTGGGACACATGTGAAAATGTAAAGATACTGGAGAACAGGAACCTCCTATGTTATTGGTGAAATTGTAGATAAAGATAGTGCAGCCACTAGCGTCTGATCATTTACAGAAGAAAGAAGGGTGAAACCCTAATTACCTACTGCTTGATGAGTGGGTAAACGAAGGGTGGTGTGTTAATACAATGGTCTAGTTTCTAGCCATGAAAAGAGGTAGAGAGCTGATACATCCTATAACATGAATAAATATCACAAACCTTAAGCTCAGTCGAAAGTAGCCAAAGGACTGAAGAATGGGACACTTCTTTATTAGATGATTTGATTTCTATTAACTACACAGAATGAGACACTTGAAGCAAAAAGTTATATTGGTAACTGATAGGGGGTGGGGTCTGGGTGAACGAAGAGTAACTACTCACGAATAAAAGGTTTTTGTCTCGAACGATGAAAATATTTAAAAAATAAATAGGGTGATGGTTGAATAATTTTAAGAACATACTAAAAAAACAACTAGGTTGTATACTTTAAAAGAGTGAACTTACTACATAAATTATGTCTCAATATTTAAAGATCACATTTCTTTCATGTCTATGTATGTTTTGTCTGCATGTATGTATTGTGGATGCATGTGTGTCTGCATGCATGTATGTGTGCATGTCTTGTGCCTGCAAGATACAAGAGGGTGCTAGATCCCATAGAAAAAAATTTACAGATGTCTGTGAGCTTCCTTCCATGTAGGTGTGGATTTAGGTTGAAGGGTTAGTGCTGAGAGGTATTGAGGACTGTCTTTCTCCTCCAGGCTCATAGGCACCTGCTCACCTTGGAAGGGCAGCTTTGAGGCCTTCTTTAAGAAAGCAAAACAAAAAACTTCAGTTAGTTTACAAATCCTTTTACAATGTCTCTTTTAGAGCACTTTATTGGGTGCTTTAAAGGGATTTAGCTAAGAAAACCATGTATATTTTTTTTATGTGTGCACCTAAAATTTTATAGGTTTGAGTGTTTTGCCTGAATGTATTTTCAACATAACACACACACACACATAAGAAGAGGGTGTTGGATCTCCTGGAAGAGGAGTTATGGACAGTTGTGATCTGCTATCTGGGTGATAGGAATCAAACCCAGGTCCTCTACAGAAAAACTAGAGCTTGTAAATGCCAAGCCATCTCTCCAGCCCTTAATGTATATGTTTTTAATGCTGTTATATGCAACACAGATAATTGTATCATGAGATAAATTTTCACATAAAATGTCAACTAGAAGCCAAAAAAAAAAAAATCAACAAGATAGCTTATGTCAGTTTCATGCTCGCTGAGGAATCTCATAAGGAAATTTTCAACTTGAACTATAACTCTGTCTCCCTGCCCCTTATATACCTGTTGTGTGTGCTTTGATTTTGCTACATACGTGAAGGCTAGTGGTACCTTCCAGTACCCTGAACTCTGGTTAGTAGGTGAATAATCTAGTTAGACAGCAGCTCAACTTCTCCATATTCAGTGACAGAAGTGTCACCTTTAGAAACAAGACCCTAACATCAGGTTTTGTGAGCAATCAAGAGCCTTGGCAATAGCTGTGCTGTTTGCTGTTTTCCATGGGTCTCTTTGGTTAATGACTCAACAGGCGGTAACCTGTTCCTGGCACTGGAGGTTTCATTTGGTGGCACAAATGTCTAGCGGAAGCCTTTTCTCAACCCTGGTGTTTTTTGTCTCAATGTGGGCTCCTTTCACATATGTATAGGAAGCTTTTAGGGTACTCGGTTTCCATACAGTTTTTCAAAGAACCTTTAGTATTGGTTGTCCCTCTCTATTTTCCCTTCTTTACCTTTCTGTCCCATCCCTCTTTTATTAAACCATCCAATTCTAGTTTTCCTTTTAGCTTCCAAACACTATAGACTACTTCCTTTCCTTGAGAGATACTCTCCTCCCTCCTGGTCCCTTTGTAGGTTCCAAACCTCTGTGTATTATGATTGTAGTTGCCATATCAGAACCTTAAAAGGGAACATCCTTAAAAGAGAAAACATACAATATTTGTCTACCTGTGCTAAGTACTGTATGCTTTTGTTGGTGGAGTCTGAAATGCGCATGCGCAGAATACTCATAGTGCACAGCTGCTGAGCACCATTGTGTGCTCACAGCGCATCACTATGCCCATGGAACTGTGTTGCTAAGGAGGAAGCAGAGTTCAGCTCACACTGAACCAAGGATCTGCCCTAGCAGGACGCTTATTTGGTTCAGTGGGGAAACCTAACCAGGATTTTGCACATTTCTTATTGGGTTTGGGAGGGTACGGGTGGTTAAAGGGGAAGGAAGGGTGGGTCGGGAGGGCCCGGAGGGCCCGGAGGGCCAGAAGGGCCAGAAGGGCCGGGAGGGCCTGCAGAGCCTTGAGGCTCAACATGCAGGACGACTTCGTATATGATGCCCTGACTTTTAGAGCCCCTCAGCGGACCCACTGGTACACCCGCCTGTGGCCCGCATGCCTGGGTCATGGGCGCTTTGGTCGGAAACGGCCGAAATTTCAACTGTATCTAGTTGGGTATGACCCTGTGGGGCAGCTACAAAGGGCAGCCGGTGTGGGTGATGTGGCATTAGTTCAAAAATTCATCAATGGCAACGAACACCACATAAATGAATTCGACAGGAGAGGAAGGTAATGGGGCCCAGGGATGGTGAGGGGCAGGAGGGGTGGAAAATGTTGGGGACAGTCAGGGTCTGCCAGGGAGAAACATACTTTCTAGATCTGCAGCCTGAGGGAGGGCAGAGGTCATACAGCTTAAGGCTCTTCTTTCATGGAGACCACTGGGCTTTGTGCCTGCTTTAGGCTCATAGGCACCTGCTCACCTTGGAAGGGCAGCTTTGAGGCCTTCTTTAAGAAAGCAAAACAAAAAACTTCAGTTAGTTTACAAATCCTTTTACAATGTCTCTTTTAGAGCACTTTATTGGGTGCTTTAAAGGGATTTAGCTAAGAAAACCATGTATATTTTTTTATGTGTGCACTTAAAATTTTATAGGTTTGAGTGTTTTGCCTGCATGTATTTTCAACATAACACACACACAGATAAGAAGAGGGTGTTGGATCTCCTGGAAGAGGAGTTATGGACAGTTGTGATCTGCTATCTGGGTGATAGGAATCAAACCCAGGTCCTCTACAGAAAAACTAGAGCTTGTAAATGCCAAGCCATCTCTCCAGCCCTTAATGTATATGTTTTTAATGCTGTTATATGCAACACAGAAAATTGTATCATGCGATAAATTTTCACATAAAATGTCAACTAGAAGCCAAAAAAAAAAATCAACAAGATAGCTTATGTCAGTTTCATGCTCGCTGAGGAATCTCATAAGGAAATTTTCAACTTGAATTATAACTCTGTCTCCCTGCCCCTTATATACCTGTTGTGTGTGCTTTGATTTTGGTATATACGTGAAGGCTAGTGGTTGAAATTCTCTTCAAAAATTTCTTTTCATCACATTACAAAAATCATAAGTGTGTCTGGCTCATGTGCCCCAACCATGACAAGTAAGTGTGTGAAGTTCAGGAGAGAACTGTATTTACAGTTGTGTTCTTCTATGTTGTGGGCTCTGGGAATTGAACTCAGGCCATTGGGTCTGCCAGTGGGTGCCATCACCTTAATGATCCACCCTGTGGTTTCAACATCTCAGTTTTTGAGACAGATTCTCTCACCCAAATCCCCACTGTGTTTGACTGATTGTCTTGGAGTATACTGACTCACCTAGACTTGCAGGCAAGCAAGCTTTGGGGATCCTCCTTGATCCACATCTCCAGCACCAGATTCTCAAGGTGCTTGGGGTTCTGAAGTCGGTGTCTCAGGCTTGCAGGGTGAGTGCTTAGCAACTGAGTTTAAACAATCACTGCAGCCCTCTTTCCTAGTCCTTGTTTCTTATTTCTCACTAGATCATAGGCAGGAAATAATGGCCCTCAACAGTAGATTCCAAAGAGCTCACATGCTTCTTGATCATGTCTGGAGTTGTGAGGTTATTTAGTCTATAGTTATTCAGTCTTCCAAATTAGAGTGTCATACAAATAATAGTAAGTCATTGTTTCAAAGTATTCTTTTGCTTAATAAATGTATCCATTCAAAACACTGAATTTTCCAACTATATTTATTCATTCTGCCAATCCATTTATTCCCCACGTGTAACTTAGATATCTACTGTACAGCATACACATCTACTAGCTCTCAAGATCCTCTCATTCTGAAAATTTTCACATTTCTCTGCCCAGTCAGCTTTCTTTACATTCTATAAATTTAAATATTGAATAAAATGAAAGATGCCCAATTGCATCCCTAGTATTTTTTGGCTAAAAGCTTTTTGGAAATCAAAGCAAGAGAGCTATGAAGCCATGGATTATCTCCTTCTAGAGAGATTTGCTCAATTATGGTGCTAGATCATGGACACATTAAAAGGTTTAAGACAAAGGTATTTGCTACCTTCCGGTGTCTGTATTAACATGGATAGTCTGTCTATTGTCTGAGGACTATGCTGTGTTTCTGTTGGTAGTAAACAGAAACATTACATCTGGGCACTGAGAAATGAAAACGTCAAAGTATTGATGACTGAGGATTTAGATTTTTGTTTGTTGTTATTTCTGTTCTAAATCTGTTTACATTTCATAGTCTTAAGAGCTGAAATTTACATAGATACATGTGACCTTTAGAATTATCATGGGCCTGTGGATTGTGTCATTTCATTTGGTGTAACGCACAGTGGATTACATGATGACCTTTTATTTTGTATGGCAGCAAAGTAGAAAGCATTGCTGATTATAGTCATAAAATATCATGAATCATAAGTGGCAGATGTCAGTGATGCTAAAGTGTGAAATAAAGAGTAAGGTAGGTGCAGTGGCACTGCCTGCATTCCTACCTACTGGGAGGATTGCCAAGTTCAAGGCCAGCTTAGGTTTTAAAATATTGTAAAATTTTAAAATATTGTAAAGGTATTTGAATAAAAAATTTCGCATCTGCTGTAGTATACCATGAGTTCTGTGCTCATTGGGGTTTCTGTCCCGCCCGGTCCCCCAGCCATTTAGTCCCAGAGAAAATAACACAGAGATCACCATAAGTTATAAAACTGATTGGCCCATTGGCTCAGTCTTTTTATTAGGTCTTGTAGCTTATATTAACCCATTATTCCTATCTGTGCTAGCCACATGGCTGGGTACCTTTTACAATGGGGCAGGTCACATGTTACTTCTTTGGTGGTCTGGGCTGGACTGGGGAAGAATAGGCTTCCTTCTTCCCAGAATACTCCTGCTCTCATCTCCTCATCTCTGCTTCCTGTCTGGTTGACCGGCCTATACTTCTTGCCTGGTCAATCAGCATTAATTTAAAACATGATTGACAGGGGCTGGAGAGATGGCTCAGAGGTTAAGAGCATTGCCTGCTCTTCCAAAGGTCCTGAGTTCAATTCCCAGCAATCACATGGTGGCTCACAACCATTTGTGATGCGGTCTGGTACACTCTTCTGGCATTCAAGCATACACACAGACAGAATATTGTATACATAATAAATCAAAAAATATTTTAAAAAATTTAAAACATGATTGACAGAATACAGACAATTCTCCCGCACTACTATAGGTATAATTCTGTTATTTCTCTTCATTGAAATACTGTGTTTGTTACCATTAGGAAGACCAATCATAATTATATCCAGCAAACACTGAGGTGTCAGGTGCTGGAAGCATTTGTATGTGCTCTTGAAGATGTAAGTTTTAGCATCACAGCAGCACTGTGTAAGATAGCTGTAGCACTGTGTAAGACAGCTACAGTGTTGAATCCCCATTCTACAGATGGAGAGATTGAGTCATGGAGCTCATAGGAAGTCTAAGTGGTAACTAGTAACCAACAGTGATTAGGGTAGGATTCAAATCCAAGCTGAGTTCATTCTAAGAGGTGTTCTCCTGTAATCCAGAGAGGCTGCTCTGAGGAAGGATGAAGCTTGTGATAGAGCACTTTCCTTGACTGAGACTATATGCACTATATATATAGTGCACTAAATGCACTATATGCCTAGCCCAGCAAATGAACACCTAAGTAGAGAAATAAGTAAATAAGAAAATTTTAGTTTCTTCTTTTACATCAGAAGGAACTGCACTTTGCCATATAGTGTTTATACATGAATGTACCTTTACATAGTAATCTTTAATTTGCTAAAATGTCCTCTCAATTTGTAGGACATCATTACACTACGCATGTGCCCATAATCATCCCAACGTGGTAGCATGGTTAGTATCCAACGACTGTACGGACATCAATATTCAGGATGACGAAGGCAGCACACCATTAATAAAGGTAGCTATCGGGCAAGAGTTTTGGTATAAAATTGATTAGATATTTTCCTTGTTTGCTTTTTGTTACTGTGATAAAACACTGGCCAAAACCAGCTTGAGAAAAGAAATATTTGTTCGGCCTACAATTACACATCACAGTCAGTCATGAAGGGAAACCAGGGCAGAAGCTCAATCAGGACTAGAGGCAGGAAATGAAGCAGAGGTCATGGGGGGATGCTGCTTTCCCATGGCTTTTTCCAAGGCTTGCTTAGATTTCTTATACTATCCAGGACCACCTGCCCAGTCATGCCACCTCCCTTCCATATCAACCTCAATCAAGAAAATGCTCTACAGACTTCCCCGAGTCCAGTCTGGTAGAGGCGATCCTTCAAATGAGGTTCCTTCTTTCCCAGTGTCTTCAGCCTGTGTCAAATTATCAAAACAAGCAAATGAGCAAGCAACCTCCCCCACTGCAACAATGGCCAAACAGTGCTGATGAAATGCTTTAATATCTAGGTGTATTGGCATACGCCTGAAATTCTACCACTTGGAAAACTCTGGTGGGGAGGTCATGAATTTAGGCAAGCCTGGGGTACTTGAGAGGCCCCAGTCTCAATAAAGAGATAATATGCGTAACCTAAACAATTGGTCTGATCCAAGAGTAACTATTCAATGCAATTGTTGGAATGCTTATCCTGACTTTCTTGAATTCAGTATTTCTTTCTTTCTACAATACCCACAGGCGACCCAGAGGGACAACGTGGAGTGCGTCTCCATACTTCTCAAGCAGGGTGCTGATCCCCACATCGTAGATTTCGGTGGGGATGCAGCTTTACACCATGCAGTTGTCCGAGGAAATATAACAATTGCTGGAAAACTGCTTAAATATAAGGCAAATATTGATGCCAAAACAGAGGTAAAAATCATTCAACTTCATTTGCAATGTACTTCCAGCAATGACACTCAGATCACTTTCCACATTCTGAAGCTCAGGCAGACTCACTAAATCTGTTCAGATTCAAATATTTTTCCCAATCTGTATTTTTACAGTTTTGCAGGTAACTTAAAGGAGCTCAGCACAGCACATTTTGTTTCAGACTTGGGCTTTACTTTAAAATTGAACAAGTAAAGTACTCGGGACCACACGTACTTCACATACACACAAACAATAAAAAATAATGTTAAGGTAAATGTCTGTAGAAAACACCAGAAATCTGTTAAAGTTAAGAAGCTACTGATGTGGTTTGTCTCCCAGAGATGAGGATAGAGTGAAAAGGTCACATGCACACAGGCAAATGTGGAAATTGGATCATTGAAGAAAACATACTGAAAAGACATCTTTATTTAACTTTTTCAAATTTTCTATGTTCATAATGAAGGGGCCAAAATGTGACTCCATCTTAGACTCCATTTTGATTAATGATCTAAGCCTGAATCCAGGAAGTTCCCCAGTCAAGTTTAGCCAATCACTTAAACAGTTTCAAACCTGGACTTATAAGGCTGGGAGACCCAGAGTTGCAGGATCCAGCTGCTACTGACCATATGTGACAGAAAAATCCAACAATGGATGAAACTGTTACTAGTCCTGTAAAATCAATGTGCACCTCATATAACTACTCTCTGACTGCCCAATCATAAAAAAGATACTTAGAATTCCCCATATCCCTTTTAAAAGGGCATCCATGTCTTTGTCCTTGGTCCTCATTAACATTTTATATGTTAACATTTTATATGGGTGATAGACTGCATGCTGGCTATATCTGAAGAATAAGCAGTCTTTTGGTTTACATACCATTTGAGTCTGGGGTCTTCCTCCAGCATTTTTTGGACCACTACAATAGGGAATGATGTTTGGTTTGTGAGATAATTTTTAGTTTAGGGAAAAACATAGTTTTGAAAGACAGATTGAGAAACTGCTCCAGAGATGCCACTTGAGTCCACTCATTCAACAGAGGCACACCAAATCTAACTCAATGTTTTAGGGTTGGGAAATGGAGGCACATCTCCATGGAGCTAAGAAGCTTGGAACCAGCGAGCATTTGTGGGAAGTTCTGGAGATGAGTGGTGTTCACGGGCAGTGTTGGAAAGGGGAAGGTGTGTCAAAGGGAAGAGAGCCCCTGTGTGTATGAATCTGCAGCAAGGGCTGAAGGAAAATCTATCCTTTTGTGACTTTTTGTTTACAAAATCTGTGATACTTTTTCAGTTGAGAAGCATGTAATTTCTAAAACTAATTTTTTTCTTTACAGTATGGGATGACCCCATATAAACTCGCACTATACGGAAGGCAACACCAAATGGCCGAGTTTTTAATAAAGAACGGGGCAGAGGCACATTTGGGGATGAAGCCAAATAGGTACAGTTTCTTCTTTTTACAATCTTAGTGCTGTTCTTGAGGGTGACATTGCTTAAGTAATGAACACTAAAGTAGTAGAGGGAATATGGCTTCAACTCAGAAGCACATATTGAGAAAGCCTAGCTCATAGAGAATATGAACTAGAAAAGAGACTCTTCCAACATAAACAAAGGAACAGTGTGTACGAGGGCTCAACTTCCCATTTAAAAACAAGTTTGTCATTTCTAATCTGATTTGATTGGCAATTTTCTACTAGTTAAGGAAACTTCACATTAATGTTGTTTACACTGAAAAGTGTCAACTTTATTTTCAACACTGAAATTTTTAGTGTTTTTCATTTTGTGTGTGTTTGTACTTTACATATTTTTCTGTGCTTTGCATATTTCTCTGTGCAGACATGAAGGAAAGAGGAGGATATTGGTGTCTTGTATCATTCTCTAACTTATCCACTTGACATAAGATCTCTGATTGACCCTGAAGCTGGTCTGGCAGCCAATAAGCCCAAATGCTAGCCTGTCTCTTCCACCCACAGGACTGGGGTGACATGTGCATTCTTTGTGTCTGTGCCCAGTTTTTATGTGGATGCTGAGGATTTAAACTCAGCTTGTTATTTATGGGCAGGAAACATCTTATTGACTGAGCCATCTCCAAAACCACTGGCTTTTTAAATTTTTATTTTTAAATAGAACTACGACTGAGTCTTCACTGAATGTTACATAGATTGCAATAAGTTGAAACTACAAAAGCAACAAAAAACTTTAAGACAGGGATCAATGTTGAATTACATAAATGCAAAAATGTTACTTAGTATGCAGGTAAGAAATCTTTCAACAGAGTTTCTCTAAGGACCAAACCCACCCAACACTACATGTTTGTATTCTAAAGGACCTCTGAAAATCCTGATGTGCCTGAATCTAGAACAGAGGATGAGGGCAGTACCTCTGCTATTAAGGTAAAATTCTCCTTTGTGAAATTCGTTGTCTTATGAATTTTGTTAAAATGCTGCAGCAGTCCACCTATCACAGTTTTATATGGAGATTTGGTCAGAGAAAAGCGTTTGGTATTTGTGAACCATTCTGTCTATAAATTCCAGTGAGCAATAAGTCCTTGCAGGTAGCAGTGGCCCAATAGGAGAATGAGCTGGAAACACAGGAAGGTGCCTGATGTTTGACCAAGGATGGTTTGCAGAAATAAATACACATTAGACTGATTTTAAAAACGACCGAGGTAATGCACCTGAATACATTTTAACGGGTCTAGTTATTGCTGTGGTCCAGGCATCACCCAGGTGCCTTTTCCTTCAGCATAACTGCAGGTAGGTTTTCTCTTCCCTTTGATATTCCTATTTCAGGATCACAGATAAGGGCATCTCCTCTTTTTGTCTCTTGTTTCTGTGTTTACACTAGCAAGAAATTGTGGAAATTTAGCTATTTGTAATGTGTTCCACCAAGTTTTAATTATGAAGAGATTACAGTGTGTTTTCTATTTGATTCCACTAGGAGGATAATGAAAACTCTTCCTCCAGTCACACAGTAAGTATTTTCCCCAATTAGCCAGGAGTTGTGGATGTTAAGATTCAATTACCATATAGTAACACTTTGATTTCTGGATATTTGTTCTGTATTTGACACTAATATACACTCTGATTCTTTGTATCATGTTCACATTTACAATATTGTAGGGTTGTAATTAGACATTTATCTATTCATAGTAAAGTAACCTCATCACCATGCACTGCTGGAGGTTCAGAAACCTGTTTGTAACCTGGAGCCCTAAAGTAAGGGTTTGTGTGAATCAGAAGTTGAATATTAATGACTTTTGAATGTGACTCAGTGGACCAATGGGTTTCTCTAAAGCAGTTTCACAGATACTATAATATGGAGGACACTAGTAAGCGAGAGTTTATTTACAAATAGAAAATGACATGCATTTTGCATCCCAAACACAGAAGAGAAACTATGATGAAAGGGGCCTATTAAAATTAATAATCATCTCACATGAGATTCAGAAATTTTAAAATATAGTGAGTACAGTTCAGTCTCAGTCACAGGGAAAAACCCAGTTTCTCAGTTCATGATTTTCTCAATCTAGTTAGCAGAAATATTTTTTACTTCTTGATGATATCATAGTAATTTGTAAATAGATAAGCATATTAGCAGATATTTTACTTTAAACTAATAGTTTCTACTTTCCATGTTTCAATACCCTGTCCTGGTAAGGGATAAAGTAGTTTTGAAATTGTGCACCCCAAATCAAAAGAGTTCATTTCCTAACCAAACCAGGAGAGTCGATCCTCTGTCTTTTCATTGCAGAACATACAGAAACAATTTCTATATTCTAACAAGATGGCCACAATAAAGAAGAGAGAACAAGCAGTTCTGAGAAAATCAGTGATGAACCTAAGTTCTCTGGGAGAGGCAATGCCTGAATACTCTAGAAAAAAACATGCTTGATTCTAATTCCCAATAACTTGAAAAGTAACATAATTGCTTATGAGGGGATTGATGCCTTTGTGTATCTATGTCTGCAGAGTTGCAAGTAGTGACAGAAAAGAGGAACCCAGCCCCAAATATATCCTTCACCTCCTTCATACCCTCACTCCTGGGAATACCTATGCTAGCTAGTGACCTTCTTAGGCAGTAGATCTCAATCTCTCTAATGCTGTGACCGTTTAATACAGTTCCTCATGTTGTGGTGACCATAAACGTAAAATGATTTTTGCTGCTAATTCATAACTTCATAACTGTAATTTTACATGCAGGCATGTACACACATGCACACACTCACACATGCATGCACACAGGCGCGTACACACACACACACACACACCACCACCACCACCACCACCGAGCAAGAGAAACAGCGAGACAGAGAAAGAAGGGATAGCACATGTTTCAATGTTTAAATACTTTTGTTACCATTTAGGAGACTGGTTAACCTTTGGGATATGGTCTAGCTAGCAGAATGTTGTCTGTGGTGGGTCGTAATGGTCATCCCTATTTTTGGAACCAGTTCTGGGTTGTATGCTTCCCTGTCTACCAGCATGTGAGAAGCAATAGACCACTGCCACAGGCAAAGCCTCCCTGTTTGCTTTCCCTACTTCAACTGCTGGAGGGAAAGTCATTCAGTTATAGCAGGGAAGGCAAGCGGGAATTTCCTGTAGCCATGAGTCTTCCTTCCTTCCTTCCTTCCTTCCTTTCTTCCTTCCTTCCTTCCTTCCTTAAATAATCTGTCAGCATTTTGTCACAGCAGGAATAAAAGAAATAACCTTCATTAGTGTTTTTATTTATTTTATTCATTTTTTCTTTTATATTTTAAGACAATCTTTTTTTATTTTACATACCAATCCCAGATCGCTCTCCCTCTTTCTTCCCCTACCATCCCCCACCCTTTCCCCATCCATTTTGCAGAGAGGATGAGGCCTCCCATGTGGAGTCAACAAAGTCTGTCATATCCCTTGAGGCAGGACCAAGGCCATCCTCCCTGTATCTAGACTGAGCAAAGTATCCCTCCATAGGGAATGAGCTCAAAAACAGCCAGTTTACACACTAGGGATAAATAAAACCTGGTCCCATTTTTTGTGGCCCAACCAAGCTGTCCAAGCCATATAACTGTCACCCATATTCAGCGGTCCTATGCAGGTTCCCCAGTTGTCAGTCAAGAGCCAGTGAGCTCCCACTTTCTTGGGTCAGCTATTTCTTTGGGTTTCTCTAAATTCAACCACATACCCGGTAACAAAGCAAATCTCAACAGATAAAAAAAAATGAAGTAACATCTTATCAGATTGGTTTAAAGTTGGAATTCAACAACACTAATTGCAAAAATCCCACAAACTCATGGAAACTGAACAATTCTCAATAGAAATAAAGGAACACTTCCTAGAATTTAGTGAAAATGAATGTACAACATACCCAATTCTTTGAGATACTTTGAAAGCAGTACTAACAGGGAAATTCTTAGCAATAAGTGCCTACATAAAGAACCTGAAAAAAATCTCACACTACAGTCTTAACGGCAGACTAGAAAGCTGTAGAATAAAAACAGCAAACTCACCCAGGAGGAGGAGATGGCAGGGAATAATCAAATTGAGGACTGAAATCAATAAAACAGAAACAAAGAAAACAATACAAAGAGTCAGTGGGACAAAGAGCTGCTTTTTTTTTTTTGTAGAATATCGACAATACAGACAAACCCTTATCTAAAGAACCCAAAAGAAAAATAGAGAATATCCAAATTAACAAAATCAGAAATGAGAAGGGGGACATAACATCAGACACTGAGGAAATCCATAGACTCATCAGATCATACTTGAAACGTGTACTCCACAAAATTGGAAAATGTAAAGGAAATGGACAAATTTCTTTTGTGTTTTTTATTGATTTTTATTGAGCTCTACATTTTTCTCTGCTCCCCTCCCTGCTTCTCCCCCTTCAACTCTCCCCCATACTCCCAATTTACTCAGGAGAGCTTGTCTTTTTCTACTTCCCGTGAAGATTAGATCTATACAATTCTCTATTAGTGTCCTCATTGTTGTCTAAGTTCTCTGGGATCGTGGTTTGTAGGCTGGCTTTCTTTGTTTTATGTTTAAAAACCACCAATGAGTGAATACATGTGATAATTGTCTTTCTGTGTCTAGGTTACCTCACTCAAAATAATGTTTTCTAGCTCCATCAATTTTCATGCAAAATTCAAGATAAGGTGTAAAGCAAGTAAAAGAGCTAGTTCTGTTTGTAGACCTTACTTACACCACTTACCAATCTCCAATACAAATGGTTAAGAGGTAGCTCATTACCTTGAAGCATCTCAGTTCAACATTAGGAGAGACAGGGGCAGATTCGACATAATTATTACACCCAATGAAACCATTGGTAACTGTAATTTTAATATTTTTAAAACTAAACTCAAGTGTTCTGTCTTTTAGGCCTAATCCAATTTGGCTTCTAAATGATTATTAGCTATGATGTATGATCAAATGAGTAATTGGTCAAGGGAGGTCTTAGCAGGGAGATAGATCTCAAAAGATTTTAATGAGCAGACATTCACATGCCAGACATCTTCCAAGATTTCAGTGAAAATTCATTAGCATACAAAGTAACATGATTAATACAAATAGAATTATTAGACTAATGCAGAGGTTTTTGGCTGATACAGAAAGTCAATGGTAATGTGATGAATGTGGCAACCATGGAGTGTTGCCCTCAGCATGAAGAGAACAACATCTTGGATAAGCAAAGGATTAGACTACAAACCACAATATCACTAACAGATTAAGACATTAGCATATTCTTAAGGCAACAAAAGCAAAAAATCAGTGGTTTCTATCCTTCAAAAATGCGACTGAAATAAAAGCAGACATCACTTTTCTGGGGTTAGAATTGCATACAACGATATTAATACATGAGTTCTCCAGAATTCATTATCTGGTAATTGCAGCATAATGAGTATAAAATCACCAAACTCAGCGAGATAATATCAGTTCCCCATGCTAACAGAATATTAAGTAGGAGACTTCATGAATAGGTCAGCCAGACATGCTGAGAAAGGACACAGGCCCCAAAGGCACAAAGATGATGCTATGCCTAGGAAAAAAAAAACCCACACATCTCAATGAGTTTACTCCATATTCATTCTGAACTGTTAAAAACCAATCTCTGTCTCTATCTCCAACTCTCTCCCCTCACAAACACAGTCAATTTTCAAAAAAGGTAGAAAACACACACAAACACAGAAACACATACACACAGGCAAACAGGTCAGACCACGAAATGGTAAATCTAATGAACTGAGTTCCATATCAGAGAATACAATAAACAGCAAGTGTCTGACATACATAATCCCAATATGCTGATATCTCGATTAGAAGCAGAGAGTAGAACAGCCCTGAAACCTAAAAAGCAACGAGAATGGAAAATGAAGAGCACGTGAATCACTGAAAGATCATCTCATAACAAGGAAAAGTAGAGAGCCGTTCCTGAAGGTCTTCTTTGAACCTCACAAACAGAAAGACAAATACACATACACACACATACAGAGATACAACACACATACACATGACCCAGAGCACGACCCTTTTAAGATTCTCAAACTCTGGGCTTTGAATCAAACAGAAAGGAAGCAAAGGTTACAAAATAACAGTAGTTACAGTGAAAAAAATTCGCTGAGCAAAGAAATATTTGGGGACTATAAATCAAGACCCTGGCATTAACAATTAAGTTCTTCTAAAGTGAATAAAACTTAGTGATATTTTAATGAAAACTTACATCTCAAACTTTCCTTAAAGGGTAAAGAAACCAAGAAAGAAGAATTTCATCCTGCAAAGGATGAGGATGGCATTGTACACCTGCCTACCGCCAACACTGAATTACCTTCATCACCAGGTACAAGTCACAGAGGTGTCACTCTTCAGGATTTGGAGAAAATTACACTTCACGACACCACAATGGATCACACACGTACTAAACGACTTACACTGGGCATGCAAGGGGAGACCACATGCTGACTCTGAGCTTCCTCTTGGTAGCCACACTGGAGACAACATGGACAATCTGAAACATTATTTATTTGACAGTTTAAAAAATTTGTAATGTATTTGAAAACAATCAAAACCATGAACTTTGTTACTAAAAGGGGCCCTCTAGGTTCTCCACAATGATACTGAGTATACACACAAGGGGTTCAAATTGTTATGTCTTAAAACAGGCATCTTTAAAAGAAAAAAAAAACTCAGTCAACTACCATTTAACTTGTTTTAATGTTTCTTCACAAATGATGAAAATACAAAAGTACACACAGTAAAAATCATGACTTTGTGGCCAACATAATAAATGTGGAATTTTAAATTTAAAACATTTTCGGGTGTTAAAATATAAATCTGGTCATCCATGCAGCTCTGCAGGTCTCTCTAGAAGGGCCAGTATATAAGTTCCTGACTGTTCTCTCTGCAGGACCAGGAGGGCACACAGGACTATGTCATGTTCCTCCACGAAAGCTAACTCGGTCCAAGATTCTGACAACTCTGAAGCCATATGTGCCTCCACCAGTGCTACCTCGGGTCATTTCTGCAGGACCACCACAGGCAGAAAGTCCGCATCCTCCTCGCTGTATGCCACCAGGGCAGCCTCACCAGGTGAAAACAGAGAGCCAACTTGCGATGGTTATTCTCTGTCCACCCCTAAACACACACACACACACACACACACACACAAACAAACAAACAAAGCTGAGCAGGACCCCTTTGAAGGTTCTCAAACTCTGGGCTTTGAATCAAACAGAAAGGAAGCAAAGGTTACACAATAACAGTAGTTACAGTGATAAAATTTCGCTGAGCAAACAAATATTTGGGGACTATAAATAAAGACCCTGGCATTAACAGATAAGTTCTTCTAAAGTGAGTAAACTTAGTGACATTTTAATGAAAACTTACATCTCAAACTTTCCTTAAAGGTTGAAGAAACTAAGACAGAAGAATTTCGTCCTGCAAAGGATGAGGATGGCATTGTGGCCCTGCCTACCTCCAACACTGAATTACCTTCATCACCAGGTACAAGATACAGAGGTGACATTCTAAAGGATTCAGATAAAATTAAACTTCACGACACCACAATGGATCACAGACGTTCTAAAGGACTTACACTGGGCATGCAAGGGGAGGCCACATGCTGACTCTGAGCTTCCTCTTGGTAGCCACAATGGAGACAACATGGACCCTCTGCAACATTAATTATTTGACAGTTAAAAAAAATTGGAATGTATTTGAAAACATTCACAACCATGAATTTTGTTACAAGAAGGGGCCCTCTCGGTTCTTCAAAATGATACTGAGTAGGCTCACAAGGGGTTCCCATTGTTAAGTCTTAAAACAAGCATCTTTAAAAAAAAAACTCAGTCAACTACCATTTAACTTGTTTTAATGATTCTTCACAAATGGTGAAAATACTAAAGTACACATAGTAATAATCATGACTTGTGGCCAACATTACACATGTGGAATTCTAAATTTAAAACATTTTCTGGTTTTAAAAAATAAATCTAGTCATCCATGTAGCTCTGCAGGTCTCTCTAGTAGGGCCTGTATCTAAGTTCCTGACTATTCTCTCTGCAGGTCCAGGAGGGCACACAGGACCATGTCATGTTCCTCCACGAAAGCTAACTCGGTCCAAGATTCTGACAACTCTGAAGCCATATGTGCCTCCACCAGTGCTACCTCGGGTCATTTCTGCAGGACCACCACAGGCAGAAAGTCTGCCTACTCCTCGCTGCATGCCACCAGGGCAGCCTCCCCAGGTAATAATAGAGAGCCAGCTTGTGAAGTTTATTCTCTGCCAACCCCTAAACACACACACACACACACACACACACACACACACACACACACACATATAAAGCTGAGCAGGTCCCCTTTTAAGGTTCTCAAACTCTGGGATTTGAATCAAACAGAAAGGAAGCAAAGGTTACACAATAACAGTAGTAACAATGATAAAATTTCGCTGAGCAAACAAATATTTGGGGACTATAAATCAAGACCCTGGCATTAACAGATAAGTTCTTCTAAAGTGAATAAAACTTAGTGACATTTTAATGAAAATTTACATCTCAAACTTTCCTTAAAGGTTGAAGAAACCAAGAAAGAAGAATTTCATCCTGCAAAGGATGAGGATGTCATTGTGCCCATGTCTACCGCCAACACTGAATTACCTTCATCTCCAGGTACAAGTCACAGAGGATTCAGAGAAAATTACACTTCAAAACACTACCACGGATCACACACGTTCCTTAGGACATACACTGGGCATGCAAGGGGGAGACCACATGCTGACTCTGAGCTTCCTCTTGTTAGCCACACTGGTGACACCATGTATCCTCTTAAACATTATTTATTTGACATTAAAAAAATGTAATGTATTTGAAAACAATCAAAACAATGATCTTTGTTACAAGAAGGGGCCCTCTCAGTTCTCCACAATGATACTGAGTATGCCCACAAGGGGTTCCCATTGTTAAGTCTTAAACCAAACATCTTTAAAAAAAAAAAAAACTCAATCACCTACCATTTAACCTGTTTTCATGTTTCTTCACAAATGGTGAAAATACTAAAGTACACACAGTAATAATCATGATTTTGTGGCCAATATTATAATTGTGGAATTCTAAATTTAAAACATTTTCTGGTTTAAAAAATAAATCTGGTCATCCATGCAGCTCTGCAGGTCTCTCTAGTAGGGCCGGTATCTAAGTTCCTGACTGTACTCTCTGCAGGTCCAGGAGGGCCCACAGGACCATGTCATGTTCCTCCACGAAAGCTAACTCGGTCCAAGATTCTGACAACTCTGAAGCCATATGTGCCTCCACCAGTGCTACCTCGGGTCATTTCTGCAGGACCACCACAGGCAGAAAGTCTGCCTACTCCTCGCTGCATGCCACCAGGGCAGCCTCACCAGGTGAAAATAGAGAGCCAGCTTGTGATGGTTATTCTCTGCCCACCGCTAAACAAACACACACACACATAAAGCTGAGCAGGTCCCCTTTTAAGGTTCTCAAACTCTGGGCTTTGAATCAAACAGAAAGGAAGCAAAGGTTACACAATAACAGTAGTTACAGTGATAAAATTTCGCTGAGCAAACACATATTTGGGGACTATAAATCAAGACCCTGGCATTAACAGATAAGTTCCTCTAAAGTGAATAAAACTTAGTGAAATTTTAATGAAAATTTACATCTCAAACTTTCCTTAAAGGTTGAAGAAACCAAGAAAGAAGAATTTCATCCTGCAAAGGATGAGGATGTCATTGTGCCCATGTCTACCGCCAACACTGAATTACCTTCATCTCCAGGTACAAGTCACAGAGGATTCAGAGAAAATTACACTTCAAAACACTACAACGGATCACACACGTTCCTTAGGACATACACTGGGCCTGCAAGGTGGAGACCATATGCTGACTCTGAGCTTCCTCTTGTTAGGCACACTGGTGACACCATGTACCCTTGAAACATTATTTATTTGACAGTTAAAAAAAATTGTAATGTATTTGAAAACAAACAAAACCATGATCTTTGTTACAAAAAGGGGGCCTCTAGGTTCTCCACAATGATACTGAGTATGCTCACAAGGGGTTCCCATTGTTAAGTCTTAAAACAAGCATCTTTAAAAGAAAAAAACTCAATCACCTACCATTTAACTTGTTTTAATGTTTTTTCACAAATGGCGAAAATACTAAAGTACACACAGTAATAATCATGACTTGTGGCCATCATTACACGTGTGGAATTCTTAATTTAAAACATTTTCTGGTTTTAAAAAATAAATCTGATCATCCATGCAGGTCTGCAGGTCTATCTAGTAGGGCCGGTATCTAAGTTCCTGACTGTTCTCTTTGCAGGTCCACGAGGGCCCTCAGGACCATGTCATGTTCCTCCACGAAAGCTAACTCGGTCCAAGATTCTGACAACTCTGAAGCCATATGTGCCTCCACCAGTGCTACCTCGGGTCATTTCTGCAGGACCACCACAGGCAGAAAGTCTGCCTACTCCTCGCTGCATGCCACCAGGGCAGCCTCACCAGGTGAAAATAGAGAGCCAGCTTGTGATGGTTATTCTCTGCCCACCCCTAAACACACACACACACACACACACACACAAACACACACACAAACATATAAAGCTGAGCAGGTCCCCTTTTAAGGTTCTCAAACTCTGGGCTTTGAATCAAACAGAAAGGAAGCAAAGGTTACACAATAACAGTAGTAACAGTGATAAAATGTCGCTGAGCAAACAAATATTTGGGGACTATAAATCAAGACCCTGGCATTAACAGATAAGTTCTTCTAAAGTGAATAAAACTTAGTGACATTTTAATGAAAATTTACATCTCAAACTTTCCTTAAAGGTTGAAGAAACCAAGAAAGAAGAATTTCATCCTGCAAAGGATGAGGATGGCATTGTGCCTCTGCCTACCGCCAACACTGAATTACCCGCATCTCCAGGTACAAGTCACAGAGGATTCGGTGAAAATTACTCTTCACAACACTACAACGGATCACACATGTTCCTTAGGACTTACACTGGGCATGCAAGGGGGAGACCACATGCTGACTCTGAGCTTTCTCTTGTTAGCCACACTGGTGACACCATGTATCCTCTTAAACATTATTTATTTGACATTTAAAAAAATGTAATGTATTTGAAAACAATCAAAACCATGATCTTTGTTACAAGAAGGGGCCCTCTCGGATCTCCACAATGATACTGAGTATGTTCACAAGGGGTTCCCATTGGAAAGTCTTAAAACAAACATCTTTTAAAAAAAAAAACTCAATCAACTACCATTTAAATTGTTTTAATGTTTCTTCACAAATGGTGAAAATACTAAAGTACACACAGTAATAATCATGATTTTGTGGCCAATATTATAAATGTGGAATTCTAAATTTAAAACATTTTCTGGTTTAAAAAATAAATCTGGTCATCCATGCAGCTCTGCAGTTCTCTCTAGTAGGGCCGGTATCTAAGTTCCTGACTGTACTCTCTGCAGGTCCAGGAGGGCCCACAGGACCATGTCATGTTCCTCCACGAAAGCTAACTCGGTCCAAGATTCTGACAACTCTGAAGCCATATGTGCCTCCACCAGTGCTACCTCGGGTCATTTCTCCAGGAACACCACAGGCAGAAAGTCTGCCTACTCCTCGCTGCATGCCACCAGGGCAGCCTCACCAGGTGAAAATAGAGAGCCAGCTTGTGATGGTTATTCTCTGCCCACCGCTGAGCACACACACACACACACACACACACAAACACACACACATAAAGCTGAGCAGGTCCCCTTTTAAGGGTCTCAAACTCTGGGCTTTGAATCAAACAGAAAGGAAGCAAAGGTTACACAATAACAGTAGTTACAGTGATAAAATTTCACTGAGTAAACAAATATTTGGGAAGTATAAATCAAGACCCTGGCATTAACAGATAAGTTTTTCTAAAGTGAGTAAACTTAGTGACATTTTAATGAAAACTTACATCTCAAACTTTCCTTAAAGGTTGAAGAAACCAAGAAAGAAGAATTTCGTCCTGCAAAGGATGAGGATGTCATTGTGCCCATGTCTACCGCCAACACTGAATTACCCGCATCTCCAGGTACAAGTCACAGAGGATTCGGTGAAAATTACACTTCACAACACTACAACGGATCACACATGTTCCTTAGGACTTACACTGGGCATGCAAGGGGGAGACCACATGCTGACTCTGAGCTTTCTCTTGTTAGCCACACTGGTGACACCATGTATCCTCTTAAACATTATTTATTTGACATTTAAAAAAATGTAATGTATTTGAAAACAATCAAAACCATGATCTTTGTTACAAGAAGGGGCCCTCTCGGATCTCCACAATGATACTGAGTATGTTCACAAGGGGTTCCCATTGGAAAGTCTTAAAACAAACATCTTTAAAAAAAAAAACTCAATCAACTACCATTTAACTTGTTTTCATGTTTCTTCACAAATGGTGAAAATACTAAAGTACACACAGTAATAATCATGATTTTGTGACCAATATTATAATTGTGGAATTCTAAATTTAAAACATTTTCTGGTTTAAAAAATAAATCTGGTCATCCATTCAGCTCTGCAGGTCTCTCTAGTAGGGCCGGTATCTAAGTTCCTGACTGTTCTCTTTGCAGGTCCAGGAGGGCCCACAGGACCATGTCATGTTCCTCCACGAAAGCTAACTCGGTCCAAGATTCTGACAACTCTGAAGCCATATGTGCCTCCACCAGTGCTACCTCGGGTCATTTCTGCAGGACCACCACAGGCAGAAAGTCTGCCTACTCCTCGCTGCATGCCACCAGGGCAGCCTCCCCAGGTAAAAATAGAGAGCCAGCTTGTGAAGTTCATTCTCTGCCAACCCTTAAACACACACACACACACACACACAAACAAATAAAGCTGAGCAGGTCCCCTTTTAAGGTTCTCAAACTCTGGGCTTTGAATCAAACAGAAAGGAAGCAAAGGTTACACAATAACAGTAGTTACAGTGATAAAATTTCACTGAGTAAACAAATATTTGGGAACTATAAATCAAGACCCTGGCATTAACAGATAAGTTTTTCTAAAGTGAGTAAACTTAGTGACATTTTAATGAAAACTTAAATCTCAAACTTTCCTTAAAGGTTGAAGAAACCAAGAAAGAAGAATTTCATCCTGCAAAGGATGAGGATGGCATTGTGCCTCTGCCTACCGCCAACACTGAATTACCCGCATCTCCAGGTACAAGTCACAGAGGATTCGGTGAAAATTACTCTTCACAACACTACAACGGATCACACATGTTCCTTAGGACTTACACTGGGCATGCAATGGGGAGACCACATGCTGACTCTGAGCTTTCTCTTGTTAGCCACACTGGTGACACCATGTATCCTCTTAAACATTATTTATTTGACATTTAAAAAAATGTAATGTATTTGAAAACAATCAAAACCATGATCTTTGTTACAAGAAGGGGCCCTCTCGGATCTCCACAATGATACTGAGTATGTTCACAAGGGGTTCCCATTGGAAAGTCTTAAACCAAACATCTTTAAAAAAAAAAAACTCAATCAACTACCATTTAAATTGTTTTAATGTTTCTTCACAAATGGTGAAAATACTAAAGTACACACAGTAATAATCATGATTTTGTGGCCAATATTATAAATGTGGAATTCTAAATTTAAAACATTTTCTGGTTTAAAAAATAAATCTGGTCATCCATGCAGCTCTGCAGTTCTCTCTAGTAGGGCCGGTATCTAAGTTCCTGACTGTACTCTCTGCAGGTCCAGGAGGGCCCACAGGACCATGTCATGTTCCTCCACGAAAGCTAACTCGGTCCAAGATTCTGACAACTCTGAAGCCATATGTGCCTCCACCAGTGCTACCTCGGGTCATTTCTCCAGGAACACCACAGGCAGAAAGTCTGCCTACTCCTCGCTGCATGCCACCAGGGCAGCCTCACCAGGTAAAATAGAGAGCCAGCTTGTGATGGTTATTCTCTGCCCACCGCTGAGCACACACACACACACACACACAAACACACACACATAAAGCTGAGCAGGTCCCCTTTTAAGGGTCTCAAACTCTGGGCTTTGAATCAAACAGAAAGGAAGCAAAGGTTACACAATAACAGTAGTTACAGTGATAAAATTTCACTGAGTAAACAAATATTTGGGAAGTATAAATCAAGACCCTGGCATTAACAGATAAGTTTTTCTAAAGTGAGTAAACTTAGTGACATTTTAATGAAAACTTAAATCTCAAACTTTCCTTAAAGGTTGAAGAAACCAAGAAAGAAGAATTTCGTCCTGCAAAGGATGAGGATGTCATTGTGCCCATGTCTACCGCCAACACTGAATTACCCGCATCTCCAGGTACAAGTCACAGAGGATTCGGTGAAAATTACACTTCACAACACTACAACGGATCACACATGTTCCTTAGGACTTACACTGGGCATGCAAGGGGGAGACCACATGCTGACTCTGAGCTTTCTCTTGTTAGCCACACTGGTGACACCATGTATCCTCTTAAACATTATTTATTTGACATTTAAAAAAATGTAATGTATTTGAAAACAATCAAAACCATGATCTTTGTTACAAGAAGGGGCCCTCTCGGATCTCCACAATGATACTGAGTATGTTCACAAGGGGTTCCCATTGGAAAGTCTTAAACCAAACATCTTTAAAAAAAAAAAACTCAATCAACTACCATTTAACTTGTTTTCATGTTTCTTCACAAATGGTGAAAATACTAAAGTACACACAGTAATAATCATGATTTTGTGGCCAATATTATAATTGTGGAATTCTAAATTTAAAACATTTTCTGGTTTAAAAAATAAATCTGGTCATCCATTCAGCTCTGCAGGTCTCTCTAGTAGGGCCGGTATCTAAGTTCCTGACTGTTCTCTTTGCAGGTCCAGGAGGGCCCACAGGACCATGTCATGTTCCTCCACGAAAGCTAACTCGGTCCAAGATTCTGACAACTCTGAAGCCATATGTGCCTCCACCAGTGCTACCTCGGGTCATTTCTGCAGGACCACCACAGGCAGAAAGTCTGCCTACTCCTCGCTGCATGCCACCAGGGCAGCCTCCCCAGGTAAAAATAGAGAGCCAGCTTGTGAAGTTCATTCTCTGCCAACCCTTAAACACACACACACACACACACACACACAAACAAATAAAGCTGAGCAGGTCCCCTTTTAAGGTTCTCAAACTCTGGGCTTTGAATCAAACAGAAAGGAAGCAAAGGTTACACAATAACAGTAGTTACAGTGATAAAATTTCACTGAGTAAACAAATATTTGGGAACTATAAATCAAGACCCTGGCATTAACAGATAAGTTTTTCTAAAGTGAGTAAACTTAGTGACATTTTAATGAAAACTTAAATCTCAAACTTTCCTTAAAGGTTGAAGAAACCAAGAAAGAAGAATTTCATCCTGCAAAGGATGAGGATGGCATTGTGCCTCTGCCTACCGCCAACACTGAATTACCCGCATCTCCAGGTACAAGTCACAGAGGATTCGGTGAAAATTACTCTTCACAACACTACAACGGATCACACATGTTCCTTAGGACTTACACTGGGCATGCAAGGGGGAGACCACATGCTGACTCTGAGCTTTCTCTTGTTAGCCACACTGGTGACACCATGTATCCTCTTAAACATTATTTATTTGACATTTAAAAAAATGTAATGTATTTGAAAACAATCAAAACCATGATCTTTGTTACAAGAAGGGGCCCTCTCGGATCTCCACAATGATACTGAGTATGTTCACAAGGGGTTCCCATTGGAAAGTCTTAAACCAAACATCTTTAAAAAAAAAAAACTCAATCAACTACCATTTAAATTGTTTTAATGTTTCTTCACAAATGGTGAAAATACTAAAGTACACACAGTAATAATCATGATTTTGTGGCCAATATTATAAATGTGGAATTCTAAATTTAAAACATTTTCTGGTTTAAAAAATAAATCTGGTCATCCATGCAGCTCTGCAGTTCTCTCTAGTAGGGCCGGTATCTAAGTTCCTGACTGTACTCTCTGCAGGTCCAGGAGGGCCCACAGGACCATGTCATGTTCCTCCACGAAAGCTAACTCGGTCCAAGATTCTGACAACTCTGAAGCCATATGTGCCTCCACCAGTGCTACCTCGGGTCATTTCTGCAGGACCACCACAGGCAGAAAGTCTGCCTACTCCTCGCTGCATGCCACCAGGGCAGCCTCACCAGGTAAAATAGAGAGCCAGCTTGTGATGGTTATTCTCTGCCCACCGCTGAGCACACACACACACACACACACAAACACACACACATAAAGCTGAGCAGGTCCCCTTTTAAGGGTCTCAAACTCTGGGCTTTGAATCAAACGGAAAGGAAGCAAAGGTTACACAATAACAGTAGTTACAGTGATAAAATTTCACTGAGTAAACAAATATTTGGGAAGTATAAATCAAGACCCTGGCATTAACAGATAAGTTTTTCTAAAGTGAGTAAACTTAGTGACATTTTAATGAAAACTTACATCTCAAACTTTCCTTAAAGGTTGAAGAAACCAAGAAAGAAGAATTTCGTCCTGCAAAGGATGAGGATGTCATTGTGCCCATGTCTACCCATGTCTACCGCCAACACTGAATTACCATGTCTACCCATGTCTACCGCCAACACTGAATTACCCGCATCTCCAGGTACAAGTCACAGAGGATTCGGTGAAAATTACTCTTCACAACACTACAACGGATCACACATGTTCCTTAGGACTTACACTGGGCATGCAAGGGGGAGACCACATGCTGACTCTGAGCTTTCTCTTGTTAGCCACACTGGTGACACCATGTATCCTCTTAAACATTATTTATTTGACATTTAAAAAAATGTAATGTATTTGAAAACAATCAAAACCATGATCTTTGTTACAAGAAGGGGCCCTCTCGGATCTCCACAATGATACTGAGTAAGTTCACAAGGGGTTCCCATTGGAAAGTCTTAAAACAAACATCTTTAAAAAAAAAAAACTCAATCAACTACCATTTAACTTGTTTTCATGTTTCTTCACAAATGGTGAAAATACTAAAGTACACACAGTAATAATCATGATTTTGTGGCCAATATTATAATTGTGGAATTCTAAATTTAAAACATTTTCTGGTTTAAAAAATAAATCTGGTCATCCATTCAGCTCTGCAGGTCTCTCTAGTAGGGCCGGTATCTAAGTTCCTGACTGTTCTCTTTGCAGGTCCAGGAGGGCCCACAGGACCATGTCATGTTCCTCCACGAAAGCTAACTCGGTCCAAGATTCTGACAACTCTGAAGCCATATGTGCCTCCACCAGTGCTACCTCGGGTCATTTCTGCAGGACCACCACAGGCAGAAAGTCTGCCTACTCCTCGCTGCATGCCACCAGGGCAGCCTCCCCAGGTAAAAATAGAGAGCCAGCTTGTGAAGTTCATTCTCTGCCAACCCTTAAACACACACACACACACACACACACACAAACAAATAAAGCTGAGCAGGTCCCCTTTTAAGGTTCTCAAACTCTGGGCTTTGAATCAAACAGAAAGGAAGCAAAGGTTACACAATAACAGTAGTTACAGTGATAAAATTTCACTGAGTAAACAAATATTTGGGAACTATAAATCAAGACCCTGGCATTAACAGATAAGTTTTTCTAAAGTGAGTAAACTTAGTGACATTTTAATGAAAACTTAAATCTCAAACTTTCCTTAAAGGTTGAAGAAACCAAGAAAGAAGAATTTCATCCTGCAAAGGATGAGGATGGCATTGTGCCTCTGCCTACCGCCAACACTGAATTACCCGCATCTCCAGGTACAAGTCACAGAGGATTCGGTGAAAATTACTCTTCACAACACTACAACGGATCACACATGTTCCTTAGGACTTACACTGGGCATGCAAGGGGGAGACCACATGCTGACTCTGAGCTTTCTCTTGTTAGCCACACTGGTGACACCATGTATCCTCTTAAACATTATTTATTTGACATTTAAAAAAATGTAATGTATTTGAAAACAATCAAAACCATGATCTTTGTTACAAGAAGGGGCCCTCTCGGATCTCCACAATGATACTGAGTATGTTCACAAGGGGTTCCCATTGGAAAGTCTTAAACCAAACATCTTTAAAAAAAAAAAACTCAATCAACTACCATTTAAATTGTTTTAATGTTTCTTCACAAATGGTGAAAATACTAAAGTACACACAGTAATAATCATGATTTTGTGGCCAATATTATAAATGTGGAATTCTAAATTTAAAACATTTTCTGGTTTAAAAAATAAATCTGGTCATCCATGCAGCTCTGCAGTTCTCTCTAGTAGGGCCGGTATCTAAGTTCCTGACTGTACTCTCTGCAGGTCCAGGAGGGCCCACAGGACCATGTCATGTTCCTCCACGAAAGCTAACTCGGTCCAAGATTCTGACAACTCTGAAGCCATATGTGCCTCCACCAGTGCTACCTCGGGTCATTTCTGCAGGACCACCACAGGCAGAAAGTCTGCCTACTCCTCGCTGCATGCCACCAGGGCAGCCTCACCAGGTAAAATAGAGAGCCAGCTTGTGATGGTTATTCTCTGCCCACCGCTGAGCACACACACACACACACACACAAACACACACACATAAAGCTGAGCAGGTCCCCTTTTAAGGGTCTCAAACTCTGGGCTTTGAATCAAACGGAAAGGAAGCAAAGGTTACACAATAACAGTAGTTACAGTGATAAAATTTCACTGAGTAAACAAATATTTGGGAAGTATAAATCAAGACCCTGGCATTAACAGATAAGTTTTTCTAAAGTGAGTAAACTTAGTGACATTTTAATGAAAACTTACATCTCAAACTTTCCTTAAAGGTTGAAGAAACCAAGAAAGAAGAATTTCGTCCTGCAAAGGATGAGGATGTCATTGTGCCCATGTCTACCGCCAACACTGAATTACCCGCATCTCCAGGTACAAGTCACAGAGGATTCGGTGAAAATTACTCTTCACAACACTACAACGGATCACACATGTTCCTTAGGACCTACACTGGGCATGCAAGGGGGAGACCACATGCTGACTCTGAGCTTCCTCTTGTTAGCCACACTGGTGACACCATGTATCCTCTTAAACATTATTTATTTGACGTTTAAAAAAAATTGTAATGTATTTGAAAACAATCAAAACCATGATCTTTGTTACAAGAAGGGGCCCTCTCAGGTCTCCACAATGATACTGAGTATGCTCACAAGGGGTTCCCATTGTTAAGTCTTAAAACAAGCATCTTTAAAAGAAAAAAAAATTCAGTCAACTACCATTTAACGTGTTTTAATGTTTCTTCACAAATGGTGAAAATACTAAAGTACACACAGTAATAATCATGATTTTGTGGCCAATAGTATAATTGTGGAATTCTAAATTTAAAACATTTTCTGGTTTAAAAAATAAATCTGGTCATCCATTCAGCTCTGCAGGTCTCTCTAGTAGGGCCGTTATCTAAGTTCCTGACTGTTTTCTCTGCAGGTCCAGGAGGGCCCACAGGACCATGTCATGTTCCTCCACGAAAGCTAACTCGGTCCAAGATTCTGACAACTCTGAAGCCATATGTGCCTCCACCAGTGCTACCTCGGGTCATTTCTGCAGGACCACCACAGGCAGAAAGTCCGCATCCTCCTCGCTGCATGCCACCAGCGCAGCCTCACCAGGTGAAATCAGAGAGCCACCTTGTGATGGTTATTCTCTGCCCACCCCTAAACACACACACACACACACACACACACACACACACACACACACACAAACATATAAAGCTGAGCAGGTCCCCTTTTAAGGTTCTCAAACTCGGGGCTTTGAATCAAACAGAAAGGAAGCAAAGGTTACACAATAACAGTAGTAACAGTGATAAAATTTCGCTGAGCAAACAAATATTTGGGGACTATAAATCAAGACCCTGGCATTAACAGATAAGTTCTTCTAAAGCGAATAAAACTTAGTGACATTTTAATGAAAATTTACATCTCAAACTTTCCTTAAAGGTTGAAGAAACCAAGAAAGAAGAATTTCATCCTGCAAAGGATGAGGATGTCATTGTGCCCATGTCTACTGCCAACACTGAATTACCTTCATCTCCAGGTACAAGTCACAGATGATTCGGAGAAAATTACCTTTCACAACACTAGAACGGATCACACACGTTCCTTAGGACTTACACTGGGCATGCAAGGGGGAGACCACATGCTGACTCTGATCTTCCTCTTCTTAGCCACACTGTTGTAACCATGTATCCTCTTAAACATTATTTATTTGACATTTAAAAAAAATTGTAATGTATTTGAAAACAATCAAAACCATGATCTTTGTTAAAAGAAGGGGCCCTCTCGGGTCTCCACAATGATACTGAGTATGCTCACAAGGGGTTCCCATTGTTAAGTCTTAAAACAAGCATCTTTAAAAGAAAAAAAAACTCAGTCAACTACCATTTAACTTGTTTTCATGTTTCTTCACAAATGGTGAAAATACCAAAGTACACACAGTAATAATCCTGACTTGTGGCCAACATTATACATGTAGAATGCTAAATTTAAAACATTTCTGGTTTTAAAAAAATAAATCTTGACATCATGTAGTTCTGCAGGTCTCTCTAGTAGGGCCGGTATCTAAGTTCCTGACTGTTATCTCTGCATGTCCAGGAGGGCCCACAGGACCATGTCATGTTCCTCCACGAAAGCTAACTCGGTCCAAGATTCTGACAACTCTGAAGCCATATGTGCCTCCACCAGTGCTACCTCGGGTCATTTCTGCAGGACCACCACAGGCAGAAAGTCTGCCTACTCCTCGCTGCATGCCACCAGGGCAGCCTCACCAGGTGAAAATAGAGAGCCAGCTTGTGATGATTATTCTCTGCCCTCCCCTAACCACACACACACACCGAACACATAAACCTGAGCAGGTCCCCTTTTAAGGTTCTCAAACTCTGGGCTTTGAATCAAACAGAAAGGAAGCAAAGGTTACACAATAACAGTAGTAACAGTGATAAAATTTAGCTGAGCAAAAAAATATTTGGGGACTATAAATCAAGACCCTGGCATTAACAGATAAATTCTTCTAAAGTGAATAAAACTTAGTGACATTTTAATGAAAATTTACATCTCAAACTTTCCTTAAAGGTTGAAGAAACCAAGAAAGAAGAATTTCATCCTGCAAAGGATGAGGATGTCATTGTGCCCATGTCTACCGCCAAAACTGAATTACCCTCATCTCCAGGTACAAGTCACAGAGGGTTCGGAGAAAATTACACTTCACAACACTACAATGGATCACACACGTTCCTTAGGACTTACACTGGCCATGCAAGGGGGAGACCACATGTTGACTCTGAGCTTCCTCCTGTTAGCCACACTGGTGACACCATGTACCCTCTGAAACATTGTTTATTTGACATTTAAAAAAAATTTGGAATGTATTTGAAAATAATCAAAACCATGATCTTGTTACAAGAAGGGGCCCTCTCGGGTCTCCACAATGATACTGAGTATACTCTCAAGGGGTTCCCATTGTTAAGTCTTAATACAAGCATCTTTAAAAGAAAAAATAATTCAGTCAACTACCATTTAACGTGTTTTAATGTTTTTTCACAAATGGTGAAAACACTAAAGTACACACAGTAATAATCATGATTTTGTGGCCAATATTATAAATGTGGAATTCTAAATTTAAAACATTTCTGGTTTTAAAAAATAAATCTGGTCATCCATGCAGCTCTGCAGGTCTCTCTAGTAGGGCCAGTATCAAAGTTCCTGACTGTTCTCTTGCAGGTCCAGGAGGGCCCACAGGACCATGTCATGTTCCTCCACGAAAGCTAACTCGGTCCAAGATTCTGACAACTCTGAAGCCATATGTGCCTCCACCAGTGCTACCTCGGGTCATTTCTGCAGGACCACCACAGGCAGAAAGTCTGCATCCTCCTCGCTGCATGCCACCATGGCAGCCTCACCAGGTGAAAACAGAGAGCCACCTTGTGAAGTTTATTCTCTTCCCACCCCTTAACACACACACACACACACACACACACACACACATAAAGCTGAGCAAGTCCCCTTTTAAGGTTCTCAAACTCTGGGCTTTGAATCAAACAGAAAGGAAGCAAAGGTTACACAATAACAGTAGTTACAGTGATAAAATTTCGCTGAGCAAACAAATATTTGGGGACTATAAATCAGGACCCTGGCATTAACAGATAAGTTCTTCTAAAGTGAGTATACTTAGTGACATTTTAATGAAATCTTACATCTCAAACTTTCCTTAAAGGTTGAAGAAACCAAGAAAGAAGAATTTCGTCCTGCAAAGGATGAGGATGTCATTGTGCCCCTGCTTACCGCCAACACTGAGTTACCTTCATCTCCAGGTACAAGTCACAGACGTGACATTCTTTAGGATTCAGAGAAAATTACACTTCACGACACCACAACGGATCACAAACGTTCTTTAGGACTTACCCTTGGCATGCAAGGGGAGGCCACATGCTGACTCTGAGCTTCCTCTTGGTAGCCACACTGGAGACAACATGGACCCTCTGCAACATTAATTATTTCACAGTTAAAAAAAATTGGAATGTATTTGAAAACATTCACAACCATGAATTTTGTTACAAGAAGGGGCCCTCTCGGTTCTCCACAATGATACTGAGTATGCTCACAAGGGGTTCCCATTGTTATGTCTTAAAACAGGCATCTTTAAAAGAAAAAAAAAAAACTCAGTCACCTACCATTTAACTTGTTTTAATACTTCTTCACAAATGCTGAAAATACTAAAGTACACACAGTAATAATTATGACTTCGTGGCCACATTATAAATGTGGAATTCTAAATTTAAAACATTTTCTGGTTTTAAAAAATAAATCTGGTCATCCATGTAGCTCTGCAGGTCTCTCTAGTAGGGCCGGTCTCTAAGTTCCTGACTGTTCTTGCCTTTATCCACTTACGCAGGTCCTCCAGGTCCACATCTTCTTCAGTCCACCTGTTCCAACAATGGTCCAGGAGGGCCCACAGGACCATGTCATGTTCCTCCACCAAAGCTAACTCGTTCCAATATTCGGACAACTCTGAAGTCATATGTGCCTCCACCAATGCTACCTCGGAAAAATTCTCCAGGACCACCTTGGTCCATATGGACACCTCTTCTTCCTTGCATGCCACCACTGCAGCCTTGGCCACTATCTCATCCCGGAGGTTGGAAGGGTTGCGGGAGGAAGCCCTCAGGTTTGGGGCCTTACCCTGGTTGCATTCTGTTCTCCAGTTCATTTTCTGAGTTCCACATACCTGCATGGGACACGGCCAATTTCCTGCTCATTGCTGGACATTTCCTCCTCCACATGGGGGTTCCTAAGTAGCCCCAGTGTTTTCATGGGGTGAAGCCCCTTTGTCTCCTCCAATGCCTCCCATGCAACCCATGGGTCCTTTGGGACCTCATGAGCTATTATGACCTCCACGGAGCAGTGGTGGCATTCCTCTCCCCTCACGAGGTGTCATGGCACTCCACATGCTATTCTTTGGAGGTTTCTTTCGCGCATGAGAAGCTTTAAGTATTCTTCCTTGAAAATCCTTTCCATCCAACCATTCCACAGCAGCCTTGGCAGTTGGCAGATCTTCATAGGCCACCGTGGCATCCCCTTTCGGCATTCCTCTCTCCTTATCCAAATAGATGTGGACCATGGGATGCCCAGTTCTCTTGTTCATCTTAACAACCCCACACTGCTTACCGAAGTCTGCCAGATCATCCAGAGTCACATTGTCATTTAAACCTTGCACATAAATTGCACTGTTGTCAGAATCCTCATCAGGATCTATAGGAAGGCCTAGATCAGGACCTTGTCCTTCATCCATGGGTCCACCAGGCTTATTGATGCCACCTTGGTCTCTAATGCCCATTCCACTGCATCCTCCTCCCTGCCCACCTCTGCTCATGCCTCCATGATTAAATCCCCTTCTTCTCCTCTCCCGGTTATTAGGGCCACTCATGTTCTGGTTCTCTCCTGGTTGGAAAATCCTCCAGACTCCTGCCCCCGACACCATTTGGTGTGGTCCTGTCGGAATGAACTCTGTTCCCTGTAGCTGCTGCTCTGTTGGCTATATTGACTTGGAGCCTGGCTGTAGGACCCAGTCTGAGGGGGGTAACTAATGGGAGGCTGCTGCCCATAGCTGCTTTGTTCACCATAGCTACTCTGCTGTCCATAGTTGCTAGGTTGCTCATAGATGTTCTGTTGAGATTAACTGCTCTGATCATAACTAGTTGCTTGTGAAGAGGAAGATAGGATGTGTAGCATAAGATGTGTAGGAGGATAGGGTGGAGATGCAGTGACTGGCTGCATGGGGTAGCTCCCAGGTGCTTGGGGATATCTGTAATTACTCTGTCCATACCCTAGGCCGGGCTGGTTATAAACCCCTGTGATAGATTGAGGTTGACTAGTCTCAGTGGGCTCGTTTGCATCCTGTGGTCTTGCAGGTGCAGCGGCAGCTGCTGGCTGCTGGCCATAGGCTGGGTAGGCAGGCTGGGTGCCATATGCAGACTGAGCTGCACAAGGTTCTTGGGTTGTGGTGACTGGAGCAGTGGTGGTGTCATGAGCACCAGTGCCACATCCTTGAACAGTCTGGCTGTATGACTGGGGGCAGTTGGAGTGGTATCACCAGTGGGAGGCTGTCCATAAGAAGTCACATATTCAGTCTGCCTGTAGGTGGCAGTGCTCTGAGCTGATATCAGTAGGCTGTCCATAGGTTCCATAGCTTTGTTTCCCATAGGCCTGGGTGGTCTGTGCATATCCTTGAGTTTGCTGGGCTGTGTAAGCACTGTAGCCCTGCTGGGCTGCAGCTTGGCTGTAGGTACTGTAATCCGTGGACACCATTTTCTCTCCTTCCTCCTCATTCACTCTTCCTCGGCAACATTCTGACCCTGTTCTTGAAACTTGCTTCTAAGAGAACACAAGTGTGATAGCTTCACTACTGATCAGGAATCTGCTCTTGTTCATGTGCCAGGTGACGCTTTCGACCCTCAGAGTGCTAATGAGGATTTCAGTGCTACCAGTCCAGCTGAATACACCCACTATGCAACTCACTCCAAGGTTCTGCCACTTTGGGAAGCAACAATGGCACTGCTGATGATAACCACCGGAATATGGTTTTTGAAATTTGTATCAACAGTGATGATGTGGGTATTCAACCTAATTTAACATGTGACATGCATTAAAGTGAGTTTAACAAGGTAAGTTAGACCACAGCAGTGGTTTTAAATAGATGATGACTTATGCACTAGAAACCCAATTCTCTTTGGCACCAATACATATCATAACTAAATTTTGTGCTATATATAGGACTCTTTAGCTATTACCTAAAACTAGAAAAAATGCTTATCTTTTCCAATCATATTGAAAATACATCTAACATGAAACTTGTATTGTCTGAATGGCTAAGCAGAGAAATGTAACTGTTAGATATTAGTTTCTATTTTTCTCTGTCCATAAACTGTGACTTGTGTGGATAGCATCATTTTGGAAATAAACACCCCCAAAGAAGCAACATGTGAGAATAAAACCAATGAAATAAGGCTCCACATTGTCACCACTTCTCAAATACAATGGCATTCCTTGTGACATGATACTACATAAGATTCTACTGGTGATGCCTCTGTTATTGCTCATCCTGACACTGCCACAAATGATGTTCTTGATACTACTGACAATTCTTGCTTTTCTTTTTAGTTGCTGCTGGAGCCTATGAGGAGCAATGTCAACAACATAAATTTTCTAAAATATTCCTGAAATTGTCAATGTTTGATGTTAAATATTTCTTGATACCATATATACTGATTTCACTATATAATAGTTTTTTCATTAAAATGTTTTAAAAATATTTTAAACTGTTTCTTGGTATTGTACAAACTGTTGACATGATGTCTTGGTGACATGTTTAAGGAGAAAGCTTCTATAATACCTATCAGAGATAGAACAGATAGTGGCATATCAAATCAGACAGACCAGGAACAGATGTTGGCTGAACACCTGACTATGAAAGAAGAAAAAGGAGAGGCAGAGGGAGAGAGACAGAGGAGGAGACACAGAAAGAGGGAGAGGAACATAGAGACAGGAGGAGACAGAGAGATAGGTTTAGAAAGAGAATGAGAAGCTGGGGTAGGGATTCTTCTGAAAGAGAGGAAGGTCAGGGGAGGGCAGGAGGGAAGAAGATCTAGAACACTAGCATGGACTTTGAACTGTACAGCAGGTACTTGTGCTACTGAAGGAGCCTAGAGGCCGGTCTGTACCTTATTATGGTAATAGACACCACAGGCAGCCAATATTCCCTACTTCCAGTGATAAGAGAAATGACACCTTTGGGTAGAGGATCTAGCTTCACAAGTTTTTAAGCGATGTTGGCTTTTATCTATCCTCCAAAAATCCTCCAAAGTCCAGGTTGAGCCCCTTTCTGGGTATCTGAGCCTGCCATTACAGTTTTAGGAACTGGAGTTCAATAATAGGCGTCAATGAATTTTAGTGGATTTTCTAAGTCACAGACCAGCCTTGTTGAGGTTTCCATACTCAACTCTAACATAAGCAAAAAGCACCACCCAAGCTACTCTATTGGCCTTAAAATCCAAAGAGTTAAAGTGTGGCTGCTTATGTGAATTTCCTTTTTCTGTATTTTTATGGCATCCCATCCCCCAGCACACATTAAGAAAAGTCCCTCACTGAGGGTGGGGCCTTAAGAACCCCTTCCTGTGTGTGATGATCATTGTGTCCTTGACACCATTTTACAGAAACCATCTACAACCTCTGCCTCTCTCTTCCAGAGTAGTCCCTGAACCTTGGAGGGTGTTGTAGTTCAGAGGTCTTGCTGAGGTCTGAGAACTGCACAGTTATGCTTTCTCTAAACTTTGGCCAGGTGTGAGTCTATGCATTCACCAGAGCCCTTTGACTAAAGAAACGTCTTTCATTAGGGATCACAGTTGCTCGATACTCACCTTACTAGACCTGGATGGAGGTGGGTGGGCCTTGTACTTCCCACAGGGCAGGGAACCCTGATTGCTCTTTGGGCTGACAAGGGAGGGGGACTTGATTGGGGGAGGGGGAGGGAAATGGGAGGCGGTGGCGGGGAAGAGACAGAAATCATTAATAAATAAGGAAATAAATTAATTAACATAAAAGAAGTTGCTCAAATGTATAGGTGTCAGCAAGAGTATGTAGAAGGCAGCTTGATTCTATGTAAGTTTAACAAAACAACAACAGAGGGCCTGTTGTGTGGATTCAACACATCAGTGATTAACTCAGGGTCACCAATACTTCTTCAGTGTGGCATTAAGGAAAGAAATAAAAGCACTTCCACTGGGATTCATTTCCAGATTTGAATTTTCTACATGTTCCCTGTCTTCCCTTCTTTGTCTGTTGCATGAATCTAAATCTGTGCCTTTCTGAAGAAGTCTGTCTGTCCCTGTGCTTGTTTTCTTGTATGAGTCTATGTCTGTCCCTACATCTGTCCTTGTGTGTAAATGTGTGTGTCTGCCCCTTTTGTTGCTCATTCTTTTATTGAATTTCCCCATAAGAATCACCTGGGGAAGGAGTGGGATACTTTACAGAATCATTTGTGGGGTCTTACAAGGGATGAAGGTAATAACTGCAACTGATCCCAACTAACCCAGACAACAAAAAACATTACAAACACCATGTTTGCCCAGTAATGCTGCTGTGTTCAATTGTTTTGGTGGATATTCATTTGAGTGTTTTCAACTTCTATGTTTGCTGTTTTATATAAACGATAAACATTTGTTCTGTATCAGGGGGCACAGAAGAAAATAAGATTACTTAAGTTTAGTTTAGTTTGTAAAAGGTGGCTATGCAGGAAGACCAAGCAAAGTAGTGGTCATTGTTATATTGTTCTCTTAAAAGTAGGTTAACAATCAGTTTGAGTACACAGTAAGATAGCATCCTTATATCTTAAATGACCTCAAAGCATGTTATGAACTCTGGCTGTGATGTCCAGCAAAGGTTCCAGTCTGTAGAATCAGAGAGATTTCCATATTACATCACCACGGCCTTAGTCATTGGGCTCTGAACCAGGTTTACAGAACCAGCCAAGAGTTCGCTACTGCGTGGTAGACCTAAGATCAAATCACAAAGTTTATTGTTCCTATAAGAGTCAACACACTATCACATGGAAAATATCTTGCCAGGCAAGTTGTCACATGCAGGGTCTACAGATTGGTAGAATCATTGCCAACTTTCCTCATCCAGTAGCTTGCATAGAAGCTTCTAGGACTGTGGAAGCTATCCAGCACAGAGGCAACATTACCTTTAAATGTCCTATATCCCAAGTGTATAGTGTGTTCAGAATCATCCACCAATCTAATTCTCATGTGTAAATGAGGACATTGGTAGCAGCCTGTAATGTTTGACAGGCACCCCCTTACTTCACAGCTCAGAGGGAACTATCTCACAGTATTGGAACCTTTGTTTAGTCAACTTAATCTTTGGGAGAAACGTTACCCATACGTGCAGGGCTCCTTCAGTCAGTTGTTTTACTTAGGCTTCCAAGCATGCAACTCCATTCACTAGGCTTGGTGGCAAACCACGGTACATGTGTAGAGGTCAGAGCATCATTTTCTGGATCATTTTCTTACTTCTACCATGTGGTTTCCCAACATCAAAATCAACAGCATCATATGCTGGCATCAAGCACCCTTACATGCTAAACTATTTAACCAGCCCCTCAAATGGTTTTAAAGGACTTCAAATGTAGTATTTTTCCAAAAGGATTTTTTCCTCCATGCTTAATTTTGGTTAACCCTTTCTCCACCACCACACTTCTCCCATCGCTGATGAAAACTTTCCACTTGCAAGATTTCTTTACCCTTCCACAGTGCATTTCCTCTGCCATCCCACGTCCCTCCAGGCCTGTTCTCCTCTATGATCCATTTCATGCTTTGAGTTTTACAGACACTCAAAATTAAAAACGTTCATCTGAAAATTCAAAGCTTGGAACCACATGTAAGATAAATAATTCAATTAAAAAATGGGGTACAGAACCACACAGAATTCTCAGAAGAATCTCAAATGGCTGTAAGACATTTAAGGAAAGGTTCAACATCCTTGGCCATTAGAGAAATGCAAATCAAAACAACTCTGAGATACCATCTTACACCTGTAAGAATGGCTAAGATCAAACACACTAATGATAGACTATGCTGGAGAGGATATAGAGTTAGGGAAACACTCCTCCATTGATGGTGGAAACTCAAACCTGCATATCCACTTTGGAAATCAGCATGGTGGTTTATCAGAAAATTGGGAATCAACATACCTCAAGACCCAACAATACCACTCTTGGGCATATACCCAAAGGATGCTCAACCTTAATATAAGGACATCTGTTCAACTATATTCATAACAGCATTATTTGTTTATTTCCAAAACCCAGGTAAAAGCTGCCCTTCAACCAAAGAATGGATAAGGAAAATGTGGTACATTTACACCATGGATTACTACTCAAGGGTAAAAAGTAACGACATCTTGATATTTGCGTGCAAATATATGGAACTAGAAAAAACCATCCTGAGTGAGATAACCCAGACTCAGAAAGATGAACATGGTATATACTCATAAGTGGATACTAACTGTAAAGCAAAGGATAATGAGTCTATAGTCCACAATCCCACAGAAGCTAAGTAACAAGGTGAGCCCTAAGAAAAACATACTAGATCCACCTTAGAAAGGGGAAATAGGTAAGATGACCTCACAAAATTGGGAGTATGGGGTATAGCGAGAAAGGAGAATGGAAGGGAAAGAGGAGGGAAGATGGAAGCGGGGAGGAGAACTTGAGGGAATGGGATAGTTGAGAAGGAGGAAAGACAAAGATGAGAGCAAGGAAAGGGATATTTTGATTCAGGGAGCCATTATGGGACTAACAAGAAACCTGACACTAGGGAAATTCCCAGGAATCCACAAGATGACCCAGCTATGTCCCTAAGTAATAGAGGAGAGGGTGCCCAATCTGGCCTTGCTTTGTAGTCAGATTGATGAATATCATCATAGAACCTTCATCCAACAACTGATGGAAACAGGTGGAGACCCACAGCGGAGCACTGGACTGAGATCCCAAAGACCAGCTGAAGAGTGTGAGACATGAGAATATGAACAAAGAGGTCAAGACCATGATGGGTACATCCACTGAAACAGTTCAGCTGAGCTAATGAGAGCTCACCAATTCCAGCCAGACAGGGAAGAAGCCAGCATAGGACCAAAGTAGACCCTCTGAATGTGGGTGATAGTTGTATGGCTGGGGCAGACTGTGGGGCACTGGCAGTGGCACCAAGATTTATCCCTGCTGCATTCACTAGCTTTTTGGGAACCCATTCTCTTTGGATGGATACCTTGCTCAGCCTAGATAGAGTAGGGAGAGGGCCTTGGACCTTCCCCAAAGCATTGTTCCTTACCCATTCTGAGGAGTGGATGGGGTGATGTTTTCACAGTGTAGGTGGAGGGAATGGGAGGAGGGGAGAGAATGGGAACTGGAATTGGTATGTAAAATGAAAATAGGATAGCTTTTTTTAAAAAAAATATCCCATTAAATTAAAAAATAAATAAAAGGCAATACATTAAAAGGACAAGGAGGGAAATACAGGGAAATCTAAGGAAAAAAGAAAAGGGGAAATGCTATAATTATATTCTAATTCAAAATTAAAGGAAACAAAAGTATTTCAGTGTTGGATACTAAATCAGAAGTGAATAATGACAACTAAAGTTTAACAGACAAGAAAATATAGATCTAGAATATTAAGACTAGGAATCCACAAAAGGTAAACTATGTAAAAAGGCTAGAATGAGAAATATAAAATGATATATGGCACAAGAAAACTAAGTCATTCGAGGAGAGAAAAAAAATGAAACAACGACTGAGCATGCTGCAGATGATGTCATTTATCCAGACTGGCAGTGTGACCACATGTGGATGGCAGAGGGCAAGTGAAGCTGCACTACACGTGGGTGGCACAGCTGGTTCCATGGCTTCCACTTCGCCATCAAGTATGAGACCTGAGTTCCTATCCCCTGCACCCAGGTTAAAGTTTGGTGTCCTTGGATATGCACCTGAAACTCCAGCACTGTGAGACACAGAGTCAAGGTGGCTGAGACTGACTGGCTGCCAGAGGAGGTCCAAGTTCAGCTGGAGTCTATGTCATGGGAATAAGGTGCAGAGTGAGCAAACAGGGCACAAGATGACCCCCTCTATCTTCTTCATGAATATTCACAGGTGTGCATCCAGTATATATGTGGGCATACATTATACCATCCATGTACATATATAATAATAATATTAATTAATTTAAATACATATTACTAAATATATGAAAATCTCAAAGTAAAATATGTTAAACAAGTACATTCAAAATCACAGTTAGTGCAAATAAATACCTTGGCTACCTATAGACTGTAGAATTACGTAGGAATGCCAGATCTGAGTATATCCTGACCACATGAAATGACAAATTATATGTGAGAATCAGATAGTATATTGTAGATACCAGCAAACCACATGTGGGCGAAAGGATGCAAGGCAGTTAGAACACACATAAAACTCCAAATTATAATCCAAATGACCCACTTATTATAAAACAAATCAAAAATCTGTTCATTTCTATATTACATGCTATGTCGTGACATAACTTGAAAACAAGTTAAAAGAGACAAAACGAATGAAAAAAATTCATGTTGTTTTCCTTGTTTATAATATGAAGGATTTGTGAGCCAGACATCTCCACAAGTAGACTGACTTGATTGTGAGTTCATCCTTGTTCAACCTTGTCTTCAAGCTGGAGAAATGGGTCAGTGGGGAACATACTCTGGAAAAGCATGAGTTAGAGTCTCTAAAGCCCACAGTAAAACACAGTGCAATTGCATGTGCCTGTGCTAGGAAAGCAGAGGAAACCACAAATTTCCTGGGCAACCAGTGTAGCTGAAAGTACAAGCTTCAAGTTCACTGAGGGACCGACCTTATTTTAAGGCACTGATAGAAAAAGATGCCTTGCTTTCACCTCTGGCCTCTGCTTGTGGACATATCTGGATATTTCACACATGCATACACACACAAACTCACACTAATATATCCACACTTATACACTGTATATGCACATATACACCACATTCACATGTACACACCACATATATACACACACAACACACACATACACACATGTGCATATATATGCACATGTATCATATACAAATACAACATATTGACATGAACCAGAAAAAAACTAAAAAGTGGTCAAAAATAGCAAGGTGTCGGCCAGGCAGTGGTGGCGCACACCTTTAATCCCAGCACTCGGGAGGTAGAGGCAGGCGGATCTCTGGGAGTTTGAGGCCAGCCTGGTCTACAAGAGCTAGTTCCGGGATGGGCACCAAAGCTACAGAGAAACCCTGTCTCGAAAAACAAAATGGTATGGTGTCAAGGAATGAGGATGAGAAATACAAATGACAAAAGCAATAACTGGGACCTAAAATTTTAAAATAAACTGATGAATTAAGCCTAACAAGTCTGTGAAAAAGTACAGATCCCATAGTCTTTCTGAAGTAGAAAAATGAGCACAGAAAGCAGAGAACTAAGGTAGACAATGTTGCCAAAGAAAACACAGGAAGTCTCAGAACCAGAAGCCCTGGGAATGGTAACCACAACTCATGCAGAAGACCTGGCCAGGAAACTCAAGTTTGACTTACCTGTTGCACTGGCTCCAGCCAAGTGCAACCTGGGACAAGGACATAGAACTGTATGTCCTTCTCTCCTTTCATAAGGGTTTCTTAGAAAGTCTTAGTTCACTCTGACTCCCCACAGCAAAAGTATTCCCCATCCCCAGAATCATACAAAATATATTTATTGCTTTTAAGAAGAATAGACATTGCAAGATAAAGCCTTGTGACAATCATGTAGTGACTGCCTGCTTCATGAATAGAAGATAGTCTTCTTGCTCTATACTCATACAGGAAATTTATGAATAATTCTTCTAATATTAAAAGGCAGAAATCTCAAAATAACCTGTTAAATATGATCACGACCCATTCTATGACCTCCAACTGATCTTATACTGTAACACCATCAAATAACAAGATGTGGTTTCAATATGGGAAATGTAAGGGTAAGCTTTCATTTAGTTTGTGACAGTTACTGTATTCATTTGTAAGACAATGGTAATTGAAAATTGTTCTGTAATGATACCTAGTTCTCCTACACAGAATTAATACCAACCACTACCAATTAACTGTAGCCTTGACTTTTGCCATTGAGGAGATCAAAAGGAAGGTCTTTCTTTTACCTAATATGTCTCTGGGATATGGTATCTACACTTGTGTGCAAGATCATCAAGGGACATATTTTACTTTTCACTTCTGGCTCACAGGGGAGGACAAACCATCCTGAACTACACCTGCAGAAAAGAGGAAAAAATCTATGGCTGCAATCATAGGGGCAACATGGGAAATTTCTGCCCTAACTGTCACATTTCTAGGACATTATAAATATCTACAGGTGAGATTCTATGAATGGGAACAAATGAAAAACTTCTCCTTAATGCCAACATTTGACTATCAAGTAAAAGCATAAAGGAGAAGACTCCATTTGTGCGTAATTCAAATTATATAGTCTGTGTCTAGATTATGATGCAGGAGGCAAGCATGCATGCTGTGCATCATGACAATAGGGGATTGGAAGTTAGCACCACCCATGACCTCCTGATATCACATCAGATAAAGGATGATCTCTCTGACTTCCTGTCTTCAAGTCAGCCCTGAAAGTCATGAGTTTGGAGACTTGCCTCAAGAAGAATACAGTGAGAAATGTAGAGAACACACATTTTCCTCTTATAGCCTTCATAGGCATATACACATGTGTACACATATATAAATTTGTCCAGATACATTTTTATGAACACACACACATGCTGCAGGAGCACCTTCCACTCCTTCTACCAACAGCCGCTGAAATAAGAGCCTACTGTGCTGAGGGAGCGCCTTCTGCTCCTTCAGCCAATAGCTGCTGAAATACCAGCCCACTGGGGTGTGGTCTATTTCTCTTTAAAAAAGAGCGGCAAGCCTCGGCTCACTCTCTTGGTTCCGGTGCTTGGTTCCGGCTCCTGCTCCAGAGACTAGACTCCTTTCCTGACTGTTGGTGTTTTGTGAGTTTTACCCCTAAAATAAATACCCCTTTAAATCCAAACTGGTGTGGGATTGTTTCGTGCATTATCTGGCACCCAGCGTTTGGTTTTAGAACCACCCCGCACGCCCATTCCCTGGCTCGGCTGCCTGCCACCAGCTTGGCTGGGCCAGCTCAACTTGGCACAAGCCCTCCCTCAGCCGTAACCTCCATGCCTCCGGGGATCCACAGGTATGGACAGTCTCTGCCAGCCTAATTTGATCTACACTGAGCAGGTTTTTAAGTTCCCCCTTGCAACACGACTCACAGAGCTCACAGCACAAGCGCAAGCAGTTGCCGAAGCTAAAAACCCCTTAGGGAAAAACATCTCCAATTGAAGTCCCAGCAACCCCGCCATAACTGATTGGGAGCACTGCAAGCAGCGTGACCCTTAATCCCAGCACAGGGACATGGGGCCCACAGCACTCGGCATCTTCAGCAGCAGTGCAGTGGCTGTGTCACGACCCTCTGCATTGGATTGAACAGAGCAGCAGGGCGGGTGCGCCCAGCCATGGTGGGCCGGGCTGCCTCGTTTATTGGCCACTAGAAGCTCTCTGACTTTTTGTGCTCTGTGCCTGGCCTCTGGATTTTCTCTCTGTGTACATCTGACCTCTCAATTGACTCATTTTCCCCAGTTTTTAAACAAATAACAGAGCAGATTTTAAAACAGGATTTGTCGTGATGCCTGCAGCGGTTCCAGTCGCAACTCGGAAACATCACCATCTGGTGGCTGACAGGTAAAATGGCAGGTATCTTTTTTAATGGGACTCTAGCCGCGGCTTTTGCTGCCACTTTGGTAGAAATCACAAGTGGCCTATATGCCTATGGAGGCATCTCAATTTACTTGTTATTGGGTTTTAGTTTTCTTCTTAATGTTATATCAGTATGGAAGTATGTGGTATTAATTGATAGGCTTAATACCATGATAGGCAAAATTGACTCCTTATCTAAGGGTACTAGGAACTTACCTGAAAGGGTCCAAGCTGTTGAATTTGACTTTCAGTAGTTATCAGAGATTTGATAAGGTAACAGACAGAATATAACTCCAGGATGGCAACTTACATGACATACAGTTCAAGGAGGAGATATTGTCTTTAAAAGGAAACATTAAGACCTTGGAATCACAGGTAAGGAATGGGGACCAAAAAACTGATACCTTAGTGGAATCACTAGAAACACATGCATGTCAGAAGATTCAGGATTTCAGAGAGACAATGATAAAAAGATTTGTAATGATTGAAGAAATTATTGGAGCTGGTGAACAGAGTAAGAAGGCACAAGGACAGGATACAATGCAACCACGAGCTGTTAGAACTGGGTTACTAAGGGTTTTAGCGACATACCCTGTAATTTATTCTGACAAAGCATCAACTTTTAAAGGCTCAAAGGGAGCCAAAGAAGCTAGATGGACGCCAGTAGGATCGAATGACCTAAAGGAAATTAAGCAAGCCATCATTAATTACAGCTTGCACTCTACATTTGTTAAGGAAATGATAAGGACTTGGGCTTCTAATGTCAGGGCTATCCCCCATGATTTCTCACAGTTAGCTTCAGCGGTCCTCAAAGATGGACCTTCCTTGATGTTTGGAGTTTATTTCAGGGAAGAATCCAAACATATGGAACAGCAAGGAAGAGCAAAAGGTGTGGAGGTTTCAAAGGATCAAATTCTTGGTGTAGGAGCTTACACTGATCCACAGGTCCAAGCTCTTTATGATGATGAATTATTGTCCCTATGCCACAAGGCAGCCTTAAATGCCTGGGATAGATTACCAGAACCAGGAAGAAAGGTAGAGCCATCTACTAGGGTTAGGCAGGGACAAGGAGAACCCTATACTGACTTTTTGCAAAGATTAATTAAGGCTCTGAACACAGGAGTAACAGACCTAGAAGCTAGATGACTAATTCTTGTATCACTGGCTTTTGAAAATGCAAACTTAGACTGCAAAAAGATAATTGGGCCTTTAAGGTCTAGATCAGCACCTATGGATGAATGGAACCAGCATACCATGAATTTTCAGACCTTTAATTACGATGACAAATCTTGGGTAGGAGAAGCAATTTCCAAAGCAATGAGGGGACATCAATCTACCAAATGTTTTAATTGTGGTAAATTTGAACATCTAAAAAGGGATTGCAGTCAAGGTATTTCTAGAAATAACACTTCATCTGGGAATGGCAGGAATAAGAAACCTCGGCCTTCAGGTATATGTAGGAGGTATGGTAAAGGACAACATTGGATGAATGAATGAAGATCAACAACAGACAGACAAGGCAACCCGATACCATCGGGAAACTCCCTGAGGGGCCTCTTGCAGGCCCCCAAGCCAAATGTGGCCCAGTCATTCCCAGTAACTGTGGAGGACATGTCACACCAGGAAAATAAAAACTCTAGAAGGTTCTGTACAAGATCATAGGTTCTAAATGATGCAAATTTGGAGGATAAGTCAGAATTCAATTAGGAAATAAGAAGCGTATATTTTGGCAAACTTCTATAAATGATCAGAGACCAAAGCTGAGAGTGCATATAAATGGAATTGTGATTGTTGGCTTGATAGACACAGGAGCAGATGTGAGTATCATCACTCCAGAATCTTGGCATCCAAATTGGCCTCTTCAAGAGGCAGATGTTCAATTACTAGGAACTGGAACCATATCTCGAGTTAAAGCACGAGATGGGTTGGACTGTATTGGGCCAGAAGGTCAAAGAGAAAAGCTAAGGTCATATGTAGCTGATATTGCAATAAATTTATGGAGCCATGACCTGCTACAACATGGAATACCCAGATTAACATTCCTACAGTCTCAGGAACTCATAATTCTGGGAAGGATGTGATGGAGGAAGGTCATTGGCTAATAAAGAAACTGCCTTGGCCCATTTGATAGGCCAGCCTTTAGGTGGGTGGATTTAACAGAACAGAATGCTGGGAGGAAGAGGAAGTGAGGCAGATGTTGTGCTTTCCTGTTGCTTTAAGGGATAAGCCACGCCGACTCCCATTACCTCTGACCTGCCTGCCGCCATCTTGGGCCCTTCCTTTCCTGCTTCCTTGACATGCGCACGTGTTTTCTGTCTCTTTCTCCTTTTATCTCTTTTCTCTCTCTTTCTCTCCCTCTTTCTCTCTCCCTCTTCCTTAAAAAATACTTATGGCTATTTCCTGTGTTTATATGTCTGTTACCCGCCACCACCGCCAGCGCAGCTCGTGCCCTCCCGCTGGTGGGAAACTGTAGCTGCTTGCTCGGGTGCCGGACTCTGGAGCTGGCGTCCAGCACTGCTAGGGACCCGCTGGAGTTTCCTGCTGCTCTGTGAGCCTGCCAGGAGGGGGAACCTCCAATATTTTTTAAGAATAACAACTGTGGGACTTCACAGATCACTCATTACCTCAACCGTGTGCTAATACATGTCCACCGCTGGTTAAAATAGGAGATAAGGTATTAATTACTCTCACCTCCAGGCCAACATCCCTCACCTCTTTCCCCTAAATGCCAGAGTCCTTTCAGAGTAATTCTTCTCACTCCCACAGCTGCCAAGCTTGAAGGAATTCCTCATTGGATTCAGCTGTCACATCTTAAACTGTTCATCTCCACAGCTCAAGATAATCCTTCATACACGGTAACTCAGACAGGACCTTGTTCTTTTAAGTTCCAAAGGACACAAAGTTCCTTGACATAACAGGTCAGTCGCTGACTGCAGCAGTGACCCCTGAAATGTTAAGGAATATACGGTTAAAATCTATTTCTTTTAAGACACTTTCTTTAAGCTCCAGGACTCCAGCCCGACCCACCTAAACAAATCAAACACAAGCACATCATTAACGGAATAAGTATCATTTAATTTTTTTTATCATTCTTAACCCCAGACCTCCTAAGACTCCCCCACCTCAAATCTCCCCTTTAATTTTCCAAACCTCCTCCCAAACCTCCCCTCCCCTTTAATTTTTTTCTCTCTATTAATGCGACTTTTGTCTTCCAGCATCTTAACGATGACCCAGCTACTCAGAAAAAACCAGACAGATGTGATTTCTTCAATCAGCCACCTCAAAACACCAGTGGACAAAACATAACCAACAGGACATCCAGCCACCCCAAAACGCCAGCAAACAGGACATAGCCAACAGGACATCGTCAAAATAATCGGATACTCCCTGGATCCCTCGACGCCCAAAGACAGCAGGAAGCAGTCATGAGAGACTGGGCTATGCCCCCATTCCCTACCCTTTAAGTCCCCCCAATTTTTTTTTAATAAAACCAAGAGGGTGAAATGTTGTTCCTTTTTCAGACTACAGCTCCCAGCATTCCCCTGGACTGGAAGCCACAAAGGCACAGGGCATTTCTCCCAGATGCCCTTGTGTTCCCCGTTAAAAACGGGTCGCCACGAGCCCCCCCTCCCCCTCTCTCATTCCGTCTCTGCACACCCACCCATCCCTTACTTATTGTTACCCCTCCCCCATTAAAGTGCACACACGTGGGCCTTCCGTGTGTTCGTGTCTCCTTCCTAACCCTGCACCGCCGTGTGTCTCGCGTAACGTCTCCACTCTCTAACCCCACAGAGAAGAAAGACAGAAAGAAGAATAACAGCAGATGCCTCAGACAGATGCCATTTCCTCTCCTCTCTGGGGTAGACACGATGAAGCTCTGACCCAGGATGGACGTAGGCTAGTATCTTCCTGGTAAGCTCACCTTGGTGCTACACAAATTAACAGAATTGGGCCAGGCAGTGTTTAAATGAATACAGTTTGTGTGTTGTTATTTTGGGGCATAAGGTAGCTAGGCAGCTGGGAGCAGGGCAACCCGCAGCTCCTACAACAAGGATGTAATAAAGTACTATGCACAAAGGTCACCATTCATTCAGGCTGTAGGAGAACATAAAGCAACTAACAAATCTTTAGAGGTACCGATAGCCCTACCTTTAAGATGGCTAACTGAGTAGCCAATATGGGTTACACAATGGCCTTTAGCTGAAGATAAATTGCAGGCTTTAAAACAATTGGAACAGGAGAAATTAAATGCTCGACATATTAAGGAGCCAACTAGCCCTTGAAATTCTCTTGTGTTTGTTGTAAAAAAGAAATCTGGCAAATGGAGAATGGTGATAAATCTAAGGGCTGTCAACAAGGTAATTCAACCTATGGACCCTCTACAGTCTGGACTTCCTCTGCCTTCTCTGTTACCCAAAGGATGGCCTCTTATAGTTGGACTTGAAGGATCACTTTTTCTCCATACCATTACAAGAAAAGAATAGAGAAAAATTTGCCTTCACAATGCCTACTTATAATAACTCCCAGCCTACTAGGAGATACCAATGGATTATCCTTCCACAGGGAATGCTCAATAGCCCCAGCCTGTGTCAATACTTTGTAAGTCAGCCATTGGAAATAATGCGTAAGCACTTCCCTAAATCTATAACATACCATTACATGGATGACATTTTGCTATCCAATTCAAACATAAATACTTAAGTAAGAAGTATAGTTTGAGGAAGTAAAGATAATTTTGCCTAAATGGGGATTACAAATTTCTCCTGAAAAATATTCAAAGAGGAGATTCTGTTAATTACCTAGGTTACAGAATAGGTTTACAGAAAATTAGAACACAAAAGGCACAAATTAGGAGAGACCAGTTACAGACTCTTAATAATTTTCAGAGATTGTTAGGAGATATTCCCAGTCCATGACTGGCTGTTGGGATAACACCTGATCTAATGATTCATTTCAACAAAATCTTAGATGGTGACAAAGATTTGAACAGTCCCAGAGAGTTAACAGCTGAAGCAGAAAAGGAACTGACGACGGTTGAGGAAAAACTACAGCAGGCACATGTAGATAGGGTGGATCCAATTCTTAATTGTATTCTAGTCATATTGCCATTCAGAATTTCTCCTACAGGAATTTTAATGCAGAGGGAAGATACTATTTTAGAATGGATCTTTTTACCACACAAACCAAGTAAAAAATTGAAAACTTATGTAGAAAAGGTCTCTGAATTAACTATAAAAGGTAAACTGAGACTTCGTCAACTAGCAGGTATAGACCCAGCAGAAATTATAGTTGTTATTCCCCAGGAGGCTCCTGTGTGCAGGCACAGAGTACAGTGTCACCCGCCAGTCCCGGAAGACTACTTTTCCCAGGAGCACTCGCACCCAGCGTCCGACGCAAAGGCCCCTGTGCGCAAGCGCAGAACATAACGTTTGACTCACGTGCGTGGGGGTCCCCTTTAAAAGCCGAAACATCGTTTGTTCGCTCCACCCTCCCCGCAATAAACCTCTGCACATAGGTCAGTTGTACCTCATGTCTCATTTTGACTTCGAAGAAGAACAACAACAGAAGAAGAAGAACAACTTTTGGTGTCGAAACTCGAGTGATCTGCTTGTCCTGGATTTCCACCCGAGGCTGGGGCTCTGGCTTTAGGCGCCGCCCAGGGCTCCGGACCCTACCATGGCACGATCAGGACTGAGGACCCTCTCTACAACAACCCACGTGCTCCATCTGCCTGGGCAAGGCTCCATGAACAACACCGGCTCCTAATCATGAGTTTTCCCCTTCCGGCTAGCTTAACTGCCCCTTTTAACCCGGGAATTGACTGTTGAGCTCCTGGCAACCCCGGTGTTCTCTGGGGTCGGAAGAAACTTCCTGGTTGGTTATTCCCTTTGCTAGCATTCACTCCCAGCTTATATCCTTGGCTAAACCTGTGTCTGGGACGGCTTAACCTTAGCCAGCCCCCTCAGCCTACTGCCCCTGGGGGCCCAGGGTCTCCAACTATCTTTCTTTCTCTCTTTTTTCATTCCTTTCCTGTCTTGTCTCCATACAACTGCTATGGTGTGGTAGGCTGCTACGGTATGGCTTGGCCTTCACTGCATTCCTCCTGCCCAGGGAGCCGTCCCCGTCGTCAGCTTGAGGCATTCAGCAAGGCCGCCTAGCACCCCACTTGTGAGCTCAGACACCTGTTCCCAAGTCCTGAGTGTTTGTGCCATCTGCATCTTGCTTTTTCGGGGAGCTGTCCTCAGGAGGCTAGAGGTGCCACATTTTTTTTGCAGGTGTTTTCACAGCCTTAGCTATGGGGAGAAAGCCGTCCAAATCTATCCCTCCATCATCCCCGCTGGGATGCGTATTGGAGGCCCTTCAACCTCATGCTTTAATGCCTTCCATAAAGTTATCCACACTCATCCATCTCTGCTCTAAAAAATGGCCCTGATATTCCTTAGAGGGTAATTGCAAATGGCCACCTATCAGCACTTTCGACCCCGACATTTTACGGGAGCTAGCAAATTACTGCCATTGTACAGGCAAATGGAAAAAACTCCTCTATGTCCCCGCTTTCTTCTATATGGCCCTTAAGACTGACCCCTCTGTTTTTTCTCACTATTCACCTGCTCACATGGTTTTAGCTATGCCATCTGCTACTCTGGAACCCTCCGCTCCTGCTATGGACCCAGCCGACGAACCTCCACCTTTCCGGGCTTGGAGATCTACCTCCACTGGAGATCTACCACCCCCTGCTCTACTCGGTCAGGCACATTCTCACATAGACCTTCCAGTCCTAGGTCTCCGGAAGTCCAACGTAAATCTTCCTCCAGGTCCAGACATAAGAAAGCCTCACCTAACCTTTCTCCTAGGTTTCCGGAAGTCCCACATAAATCTTCTTCCAGGTCCAGACATAAGGAAACCTTGCCTAACCTTTCACCTTCCAGCTCCCCGGAGAACTCACCCAAATCCTCTTCCAGATCTAAAATAGCCTCAACAAAACACCCTTCTCCCTCCTCGCCCACCAGGTCTCCACCCGGCTCCTCCGGCTCTGCTTCCTCCCACACCCCCTCTTCTCTTTACAGGTCATACAGGTCACCAGAGGCCTCTTTGGATTCATCCTCCCCATCTCCCTTCCGCCCCACTCTGCCTCCTCAGTCTTCCAAAGCCCTGCCATTTTCCCCTTCCTCTTGCGCCAACAGTCTTACACTGGCATCTTCCTTCACTCCTCCGCTCACACATTCACATGCCACCACGGAGCCTAATCCTAGCCGCTGAGGGAGGTGGCTGGTGCAGACGGATTGGTTAGGGTTCATGTTCCAATTTTCCCTGTTGGAACTTTCCCATATAGCCAAATTACTTGGGTCCTATACGACTAATCCTACCACTTTTATAAAAGAATTTCGATATATTATTCAATCCTACAACCTTACTTTCCATGACATTTTTATGATCCTGTCTAATAACTTACTTCCCGAGGAGTGCAGGCGGGTCTGAGAGCAGGCCAGACAACACACAGATGAAGTTCACCAAACTCTAGCCTCCCACCCTCCGGGGGCAGAGGTGGTCCCAGACCAAGAACCACACTGGGACTATAACAGTCTGGGTGGGATCTTGGCCAGGGACCGATTTTTAACTTGTCTCCTGACAGGCCTCCGTAAGATTGACCTCAAGGCAGTAAATTATTCTGAACTTTCAGAGATTATCCAGGATATGAAGGAAAATCCTTCTGCATTTTTGGAACGCCTTACGAAAGCCCTGTTGCAGTTCACGAACTTGGACCCAGAATCCCCGGAGGGATTCACTTTTTTAATCAGTGTTATTTAGACATCAAGGCCAACCCCAGACATTTGGAAAAGGGCCCTTTAACTCCACAGGCAGAAGTCCTGGAGACAGCTTTCAAAGTGTACCATGCACGACACTACAAAGCTCGCAATCATTGCCACGTAATAGCTGCTGCTGCTTGACCGACCGAGGTGACAGGCTACCCATCCCATCCCATTCATGCTGCTCCCCCACCTCCTGGGGTGCGTGAACCACTGGGTTCGTACTTCAAATGTGGTAAGATGGGTCACTGGGCTCGAGGATACCCTAATCCCCATCGAAGTCCTAGGGGACCTTGTCCAAGGTGTCATAGGGAAGGTCACTGTAGATTGTCTTCGTGTGCTTTGTGGCATGGAGGCATTGGACCCAAAAAATTCCCAGGTTGACCTATTGGGCTTGGCCCTGGATGACTGAAGGTGCCCGGGGTCCTCCCTTAACGACCCGACTGCCACTGTCTTCTGCAACCAGGAGCAACAGGTACTTCTCACTGTGTCAGGACAGCTCATCTCGTTCCTCTTGGATACCGGAGCAACATAATCGGTTCTGAAGGAATTCTGGGGGCCAACCTCTCCTTCAAGTTCCCCTATTGTTGGGGTAGGCAGACAGCCTTATTTACCTCAACAGACTCCACCACTCAGTTGTGTGTTTAGATGTATTTTTCTCACTCATTCATTTCTAGTTATGGCAACTTGTCCAGTACCCCTTATGGGGAGGGACCGTTTAACTAAGGTTGGAGCCTCCATTTCTTTCACTCCCCTTATTCGCTTTATTTCAGATTTGTCAGTGACGCAGCTTCTTCTCCTGGCCCCCCAACCTTCTGACACTAATGCGTCTTTTCCTCTTCCAGCCTCCCAAGTGATCCTCTGGTGTGGGACACCCAAAATATGCCGTCACTAAACACCATGCCCCATTGTTATTCATTTACAAAACCCCACCAAGTATATTACTCAAGCTCAGTACCCCCTCTCTTCCCAGAACCTCAGAGGACTTAAACCTATTATCTCTGACCTTTTGAGGAAAAGGCTGCTCCGCACCACCTCCTCCCACTTTAATACCCCTATACTGGCTGTTAAAAAATCTAATGGGACTTATCGTCTGGTTCAGGACCTCTGGCTCATTAACTCTGCTGCTGTTCCTCCTCACCCAGTTGTCCCTAATCCCCTCAGCCTTCTGTCTAACATTCCTCCAGGAACCTCTCACTTCTCAGTTCTAGACCTCAAGGATGCTTTTTTCTCCATTCCCCTCAGCCCTCAATCTCAAAACATCTTTGCCTTCACCTGGACCGATCCTGACACTAATTTTTCCATGCAGCTCACCTGGACTTTCCTTCCCTAGGAATTCAGGGACATCCCACACCTCTTTGACTAGGCTTTGGCCTATGATCTGCTCTGTCTCTCCATAAATCAAAACTAATTCAATATGTAGATGGCATTCTCCTATGCAGCCCGTCTTTGGACAGACACTGCAGCCCCATTAAATTTCCTATCCAAAAGGGGTTATAGAGTTTCACTTTTAAATGCTCAATTGTCCACCACTCAGGTAACGTATTTGGGATTAGCCATAACCCCAACCCAAAAGGCTATCACTCTGGACAGAAAAAAACTAATTCAATCTCTTGCAGTTCCTTCCACCAAAGAAGGTCTTATCATTCCTGGCAGTGGCCAGTTTCCTGCATTCCTGGATCCCCTCCTTTTCTCCCCTCACCCATCCCCTATATGAAGCAGCTCTTGGCTCCCTGCATGAGCCCCTTCTCCATCCTGTTACCAAACCCTTCCAGAGACTCCAACAGGCCCTTATCCAGGCTCCAGCTCTTCATCTTCCAGACTTAACTCGGCCTTTTTCTCTTTATGTAGCAGAAAAGGAGGGATATGCCCTTGGGGTCTTAGGACATCAATTGGGACCTTATCTTGCGCCTGTAGCATACCTGTTAAAGAAGATGGACCTCACCACTCGGGGCTGGGCACCCTGCATACTTGCTTTGGCTGCTGCTGAGCTTCTTATTCGTGAGTCAAAGAAACTAACCTTTGGGGCACCCACCACAGTCTTCTCTCACCATAATCTGTCTAACCTCTTAACTTACAAAGGCTTACAAATCCTACCCGCTTCCCGAGTTCTTTCCCTGCAGGTGGCGCTGGTAGAAGATGCCAGTCTCACCTTTCAATGCTGCCCTCCCCTTAATATCTCAAATCTTCTACTTCAACCAAATGTTAATGATTCCCCATCCCATTCCTGCATAGAGATCCTAGAGGACCTACTGCCCCACCCCTCACATATACAGGAGGGCAGACTGTCCCAGGCTACTCATACCTGGTACACAGATGGCAGCTCCTTTGTATGTGATGGGACCCATAGAGCAGGCTATGCCATAGTATCAGACATAGAGATAGTCAAGGCAGGGGCACTCCCTGCCCATACTACTAACCAGCAGGCTGAGCTGGTAGCTCTCACCCATGCCTTTCAGTTAGCTGAGGGACAGTCTTTAAATGTTTACACAGACTCTAAGTATATGTTTCATATCCTCCTGTCCCACGCAGCTATCTGGAATGAGCGTGGGCTTCTTACGACAAAAGGAGGATCCACAGCTAACTCAAGTTATATGATGAACCTGTTAAAAGCCTCCCATCTCCCTAAAGCTATAGGAATTATTCACTGTCGGTCTCACCAGTTCAACAGTTCCATTGTTTCCAAGGGAAATAATCGGGCTGACAGAGCAGCTAAGACAGCAGCGCTCCAGAGCCCAGACCTATCTCAGTCACCTCAGGGAGTCTTTACAGTGCAGCCCATACTCTCACAGACACCTCCTGACACCCAACAGATGCTGTCCTACCTACATCAGCTTTCATCCTAATAACAAAGCTCCACTTCATTTTGTTAGGGCTCACCTCCAACCCACCCCTGAGGATATCAGGTTCCTAAAAGCTATCACTACCTCCTGTCAGATCTGTCAAAAGTCAGATACTAAGACCAAATACTGGAGCTTCCCTTTTCCTACTCACCAGGCCAGGGACTCCCTTCCAGGAACTGACTGGCAGCTGGATTTTACTCATATGCCCACAGTCAAAAGAATTAAATATCTCCTGGTTTTGGTGGATACAATGTCTGCGTGGGTTGAAGCCTTCCCCACCACCAACAAGAGAGCCCAGACAGTCTCCAATGTTCTTCTCCGAGAAATCATTCCCCAGTTTAGAATTCCAACCTCTCTTCAGATAATGGGCCTTAGTTCACTTCCCAGATCATTCAAAACCTGTCCAAGGCTCTTAACATTCCCTGGCATTTCCATATCCCATGCAACCCTCAGTCTTCAGGTAAGGTAGAACAGACTAACTGCTCCATAAAAGATGCCCTTGCTGTTTGGGCACTGGGACCGATTCGTGAGGGCAACCAGGTGGGCAGGAGTCCCTTTGTCTCAATAGCCTGCCTGCAGCAAGTAAGGTAGGCCTTTTTTTTGTGAGCTACCTGGCCAGCAAGGAGACCTGATCTCGGTACCAGAAGATGCATCAGTGGGCAAAGAGACCTGTTCCTGTAAAAGAAGATCCATAGGGGAACATTCAGAGGAAGAGATGGGCAGGCGCCAATGCAAGAATTCACCCAACAATCTGAAAAACAACATGAAACCACCAGAACACAGCGAACTTACAAAAGGAGGTCACCTTAATCAAAAAGAAGTAGAAAAAATTGACTTTATGAAAGTGATAGGGGCCCTTAAACAGGAGGTGGTAAATTCCCTTAAAGAAATGGATGAGAAGAATAACAAAAAGTTTGAAGAATTGAGTAAATCCATAAATGATATCCTAGGAAACCAAGGAAAAACAATCAAACAGATAATGGAAACAATTCAAGACTTCAAAAACTGAAATGGAGGCAAGGAAGAAAACACAAACCGAGGGCCAGCTGTGATGGAGGAAGGTCATTAGTTAATTAATAAAGAAACTGCTTGGCCTGATAGGTTAGAACATAGGTGGGTGGAGTAAACAGAACAGAATGCTGGGAGGAAGAGGAAGTGAGCTCAGACGCAATGCCGCTCTTCTCCAGGGCAGACGCGATGAAGCTCCGACACAGGATGGACATAGAATAGAATCTTCCTGGTAAGCGCACCTCGTGGTGCTACACACATTTATAGAAATGGACCAAGCAATGTTTATATGAATACAGTTTGTGTGTTGTTATTTCGGGGCATAAGCTCGCCAAGGTGGCCAGGAGCAGGGTGGCAGGAACGCAGCCCGCAACTCCTTCAACACAGCTGGATATGGCAAGTCTAGGTAAATGAATAGAGACTACAGAAATAAGCATAACCAACAGAATATAAGGGATAGAAGAAAGAATCTCAAATTCTGAAGATACCATAGAGAAAATAAATGCACTGATCAAAGAAAACAGCAAATCCAACAAGCTCTCATCACAAAACATTCAGGAAATCTGGGACACAATAAAAAGACCAAACCTAGGAATAATAGGAGTAGAAGAAGGAGAGGAAGTACAGCTCAATGGCCCAGAAAATATACTTAATAAAATTATAGACGAAAACTTTCCCATCCTAAAGAAAGATATTCCTATGAAGGTTCAAGAAGCATACAGAACTCCGAATAGACTGGGGAAAAAAACCATCCCCTCGCCATATAATAATCAAAACACAAAACATACAGAATGAAGAAAGACTATTAAGAGCTGCGAAGGAAAAATGTCAAGTTACTTACTAAGGTAAACCTATCAGACTTACACCTGACTTCTCTATGGAAACCATGAAAGCCAAAGGTCCTGGATAGATGTACTGCAGAAACTAAAAGACCATGGATGCAAGCCCAGAATACTATACCCAGCCAAGCTTTTGTTCACCATAAATGGAGAAAGCAAAATTTTCCAAGATAAAAACAAATTTAAAAAAATATGTAGCCACAAATCTAGCCTTACAGAAAGTAGTAGAAGGAAAATCACAAACCAAGGAGTCCAACAATGCCTACAATAACTCAGACATCTAGTGACCCTTCATCAGCACAACTCGAAGAAGGGAAACACACAAACTCTACTACCAAAAAAAAATTGATCAGAGTTAACAACCACTGGTCATCAATATCACTTAATATCAATTGACTCAATACACCTATAAGAAGGCACATGCTAAGAGATTGGATACAAAAACAGGATCCAACATTCTGCTGTTTACAGGAAACACACCTCAACCACAAAGACTAAATCTACTCAGAGTAAAGAACTGGGAAAAGGTTTATCAAGCAAATGGACCTTAGAAACAAGCAGGTGTGGCCATACTAATTTCTAACTTCTAATGTGAAGTTGACGTCAAACTAAAATCAATCAGAAGAGATGGAGAGGGACATTTTATGCTCATAACTGGAACAATATATCAGGATGAAGTCTCAATCCTGAATATCTATGCCCCTAATATAAAAGCACCCACTTATGTAAAAGAAACATTACTAAAACTCAAGGCAGTCATCAAATCACACACACTAATAGTAGGAGACTTCAGCACTCCTCTCACACCAATGGACAGGTCAATCAGACAGAAACCTAACAGAGAAATAAGAGAATTCATGGAGGTAATGAATCAAATGAACTTGACAGACATCTACAGAACCCAAATTCCACCCAAATAGGAAAGAATATACCTTCTTCCCCGCAGCTCATGGAACCTTCTCGAAAATTGACCACATACTCGGTAACAAAGCACACTTCCACAGTTACAATAAAATATTAGTATAACCACCTGTGTCTTATCAGATCACCATGGATTAAAGTTAGAATTCAACAACAATGCTACCCCCAGAAAGCCTACAGACTCATGGAAACTGAACTTCTACTTCCTTCCTGGTTGCCCTGCCTATACTTCCTGCCTGGCTACTGGCCAATCAGAATCTTCTTAAACAAGTACAAGATACAAATTGTTACAGGGAAAAACCATTGTCCCACAGCACCATAGCAACTCTCATAAAGGAAAGCATTTAAGTGGAGTTTTCTTGCAGTTTCCGAGGGTTAGTCTATTATCATCATGACAGAAAGCATGGTCACATGCAGGCAGATATGGTATGGGAGAAAAAGCTGAGAGAGTTATATATCTGGATCTGCAGGTAGCAGGAAGAGAGAGGCCCTGGGACTGGCTTGAAACTTTGAAACCCTAAAGCCAACCCCCAGAGACACACTTCCTCTCATAAGGTCATATTCTCTAGTCTGTGTCAAGCAGCACCACTCCCTAAAGACCAAGCATTCAAATATATGGATCTATGGGGGCTATTCCTGTTAGACCACCACAGACACTAGCAACTTTTATAGGGCAGAGAATGATGGATTAAAACCACAGTACTGTGGAGAGGTAGACATGTTGCAGATCCAGAAGCTAATTGCCTTGTCTTGGACTGGTTCTGGCATTCCTTGCCAACCTCAGTCTCAGAACTAACACCTTGTGACTAATAGATAAAAACCTTTCTGAAATCTGTCAGTGTAGCAGCCCACTAGCTTCCACTAACCCCAAAGCCAAGGATGTCCCGAGATAACACTGTAGGCCTATGGAAAGCTCGCTCCATCTTTCTTCAACTGCCTCTCTGATGTGCCCACCAATGTTTTTATGTTGTCTTGATTTGTGACTTTTTGTTTGGTTAAAAACTTCCTGATAGGGGGCTGGAGAGATGGCTCAGTGGTTAAGAGCATTGCCTGCTTTTCCAGAGGTCCTGAGTTCAATTCCCAGCAACCACAGGGTGGCTCACAACCATCTGTGATGAGGTCTGGTGCCCTCTTCTGGCCTGCAGACATACACGCAGACAGAATATGTATACATAATAAATAAATTAAAAAAAAACTTCCTGATAGGGAACTGGAGAGATGGCTCAGCGGTTAAGAGCATTGCCTGCTCTTCCAAAGGTCCTGAGTTCAATTCCCAGCAACACATGGTGGCTCACCACCATCTGTAATGAGGTCTGGTGCCCTCTTCTGGCCTGCAGGCATACACACAGACAGAATATTGTATACATAATAAATAAATGAATATTAAAAAAAACTTCCTGATATTGCTGCTGATATGGATCTTTTGGGGGGTAACCTAAATATGTGATCTTGGGCCACAGTCACCCATACATACTCCAGAATAAGCTGAATCTTTAATTCTTTTGAAATGAGAGCTGTTTCTGCAACATTACCAGACTTAGAGAGTCCTGTTATTACTAGATATTGCACACTTATTTATTTAGAACTCAGTAAATGATGTTCTTTATAAAACCACAAGGTCATTATCCTTCATTTACACAATCCATGCCATCTCACACTAACCCTAGTGATCGCATAGTACTGGAGGGCTCCTCTCACATAAGATGCTATTTCTATTCTACACAAGCCCCTTTGTTTAACTTCTGTGAGATTAGACATAGTACTTATAGGTTTAACAAATCCCACTTCAGGTCTAAGCATGGAACCAATGCTCCTTCCTGACAATACTCTTTGAATCAAACAATTCGCTTCTGATTCCCCAGGAAGCCATAATTTCCAGACAGTAAATTTATTGTTATTTTTTGGTGGAAACAGTTCTTAGTTTTTTCTATTTCCTAGTGCCACTTGTCAGCCTGTAGGCCTGCATACAACCACTCTACTGTAATTTTTACATAAGTATAGCAAGAGTCCTAGGAACCAGGGAGTATCTCACTCACATGTTTGCATTGCATTTGTGTGGTGCAGAGTCTCATCTGTTATGGTTCTGAGGCTCCTAAAGCATCAAGAGGAAAGCTGCAGACCCTCTCAGCTCCCAGCACCCTTTCTGTACAGCTAAGAAAACCATCTGCAAGTAGCTAGGATATATGGCAAGAACGGACTGGGTTATTTGCAGTGGATTATTTCCCTTATGAGTATTTTCCCAACATGTAGCTTATTGTATAAATGAAAGAGCCATCACATGGAGACATCAAACAGGGTTAGGTATATACTATTGAGATTGATGTCAAAGTTCAACTCATTCACTTTAACAGTCAATATAACATAGGACACTTTCATCAAGGAAAGCAGGGGAAGCCTTTGCATTCTAGAAGTTAACTCTTGAAATTATTTATTAGTTTGGTCAGCCCCCTTAAATTATTTACTTTTAATACTTAGGATCTTACTAGAAATAAATAAAAAAACCCACAAAAGTAACACCATCATTGTCGGTAAAGCATTTGGAGGACAGGAGCATATTTCATGGCAGTTGAAAATGATTTGGCATGCTTACTTAGGGGACAGTAACTACTGAATATATTAGTATTCATAGATATTGGTTCTTGTGTTTTTCCATCATTTTTCCTTTCTTAAGTCACTTTTTATACGATATTTTCTTATATATTTCAGTCCTCTATATTTATGTTATGAGCACATGGTCTTTTGATATTTCACACAAAAATGACTTTTATCCTCAGTTTAATATCAAGCTGTCTATTTTGGCCTGTTGCAAATTTGAGAAAGAAAACATTTTCAGAGACAGAGAGACTACAAATAACTATACTACCATATACTTAGTGATGCCCACTTCCTTTCTTTTCCCATTGACAACAGAGAAAGAGAGAGAGATTTATTTTTAATGTCTTATAACTTGGGCAATGGATTGTTTGAGGATTCAGTATTTACTACTTTACATAATGCCTTGGTCAAATATCTTTTAAAAGGGGATTTAAACAGAAGAAAGTTTGATTTGGCTCACATTTGAGAGATTATATTCCACTATGGCAGGAAAGCATGGTTTGGGGATTGTATAAAGACCGTGGCCACAGAAGTATGAGGCCACCTGCTCTGGTTTTGGGACTGAGGAGCAGAGAGATGAGAGAAAGTACAGCCTAGATCTAAATCCCACCCAATGTCCTCCCTTACTGACCTATGTTCTCCAGGGAAGCTCTACCTCCCCAAGATCCACAGCCTCCCAAAATAGTATCATCCACTAGGGACTGAGTGTTCAAACCTCTCAACCTGATGGAGGAAGGTCATTGGTTAAATAAAAAGAAACTGCTTGGCCCTCATTGGTTAGAAGATAGGTGGGAGGAGTAAACAGAACAGAACGCTGGGAGGAAGAGGAAGTGAGCTCAGACTCGACAGCTCTCCTCTCGGGAGCAGACGCCTCAGAGAGACGCCATGCTCCCAGCTCCCAGGCAGACGCATGCGATGAAGCTCCGACCCAGGATGGACATTGTCTAGAATCTTCCCGGTAAGCGCACCTAGGGGCGGTACACAGATGATTAGAAATGGGCTAAATTAATATGTGAGATTTAGCCTAGAAGAGGCTAGATAGAAATGGGCCAAGCAGTGATTAAATGAATACAGTTTGTGTGTTGTTATTTCGGGCATAAGCTAGCCAGGCAGCCGGGTGCTGGGGACGCAGCCCCGCCGCCCTTATTACTACATCAACCTATTGGGAACATTTCACATTCAAGCTAGAGCTGGCTCTCTTTACTAGTCACAAAGTGTTCTGCCTAATTTTATGGTACTTTGCATGCAGTCCTAATAACATTCCTGTCATTTTTGTTTCTCTTTAGAAAGGAAAGTTTTATTTTGGACATAGCCTCAAAGGACACAGTCCTTGGTGGCCTGCCTCCACATGGCGGCAGGGGCAATGTGTACTTCTTAGCATATTGGAAGCAGAAAGTGGAGGGAGTCTAAAGAACTGGAACACACAGATTGAGTACTGGACAGTGCTTTCTTTGATTTTGATTATAATCTTTAGTTCTTATTTAAAAGACAGTGTTATATTTATAGGTCTGCCTGGTGTCTCCTTTTTTCAGTGATGCGATCATTGAGTATTTTTTATTAATTACAATCTAATTATATTTTAGTTTCTCTGTAAATGAAAAGTCTTCACCTATTTTTGTATTGTGAAAATTCATTGATTTCTGCTATGTGTTCTCTGAGTTTTTGTTGGTTTGAGGGCTATCTGTGGGGAAACAGTAGCCTTCCTTCTTCTTATTTCTTGTCCAGTTTCTGCTTTTATCTTTGCTTAGGATTTTGTTACCTCAGTGATTTATATGGTTAATAAATTTGTTATGGATTTTTAAAAAAATGTAGAAAGAAAAGGGGATCTTGCCTACTGTGGGAATTGGAATAAAGCCTTAATGATGGGGGACTTTCTAAGAAGAGGATTCAACATCTGCCATCCCCGTGTTTAAATGTTCCCATCATTTTCAGGTTCCAAAGCAAACAGAAGCATACTGTGTCCAATTTATCTAATTATCAGACTACATGCTGGCTTAGCCCATTAACAATCTGCCAGTCCATATTCCCTGTAAAATAACTTCCACAAAAAGTAAACAATTACACACAAAACACAGATATCCACAATATGGTCGTAGATATATACATACATGGATATTTATGTGTTATATTACTTAACTGTTTTCAATTTCAATGCTACTAAGTTTAGCAAGCACTTTTATATCTCTCAGATGTTTCAGGAAGTAAACAAGGACATTTAATTTGCTTTTAGTTACTAAGACTGTGTGTATAACTGATATTAGCCACATTCATTCTTTCCCCCTTTTTTATTAAAAATGTGTGTATCTCTGTGTGTACATATATACACGTCAGCTTCTTCTTATAAGCCATGTGTAATCAGTCACTCCTTTATATTAGGAGATCACAGTTACACTGAGCTGAAGTGTTAAAAAAGAGATCCTGAAGCAGCCCAAACCTAACTTCAAACCTCACTGTCCCATTCAGAAAACTCCTGGCCTGGTTGTATTTCTGCACCCCAGACTCTGTATCTATAAATATTAATTTGGGTGCAGCAGTTTCCTTGTGGTGCAGTCCTGACGATATAGCAAATCTCTAAAGCGTGTCTGGTTCCTCGTAAGATGCTAACGAATGCTGCTTCCTGTGTTTATTTTCACAAAACTGAAAGTCGCTGTGCTGAAGTAGGCATACTTTTCAGAAAATGCAAGTGTTGGGGGCTAGAGTGATGGCTCAGTGGTTCAGAACACATATGACTCTTGCAGTGGATCTGAGTTCTGCTCCCAGAACCCATATCCTCATGTGCACAACTCCAGCTCCAGTTAAGCCAAGGCTACTGCCCTCCACAGGCAATTGTACTCACATGCACTCATATTCCAGGCACTTTCAAGGGCTGACTTTGAAGGACCAATAGCTTTGGTTTTTCTTTGGTCAGGAGAACAAATGACTCCCCCTAAGGACATCAGAGACTTTTGGGATCTGTCTGACTATATTTGGATCCAATAGTCACTAAAAGTTCAGGAGAGGTGGGAAACTACACATTCAGCATGGAGGCTAACCTCTTCAAAACATTATCAAGGCTGTGCCAGCAGGAAAGGAAGATAGATGAGATCATATGAGTAGCTTTTCGTTCGTGTCAGAGCTAATATCATGGAAATAAAATCATGTTTCTAAGACTTGAATATAGGCACCTTTGTCTATTTGTTATTTTAGTGGTCAAGTATAACAAGGAAGAAGCACTCTTCCTTATCATATGCTGGGACTCAGAAGCTTAATTTCACTTTTCATAAAAGGGGTAATTCATTCTGAAATCATGATGTATCTTAGACAATTCTGCATGTATGTATGCTTCTCTTTCACCTTGGAAAATGAAGGCAGATAGATAGATGGCAGATATATAGATTCATAGATACATAGATAGATAGAGATACAGATATATACATACAGAGATAGATAAATATAGATAGAGAGTTGATAGATGGATAGATAGATAGATGATAGATAGATACACAGATATAGATAGATAGATACAGAGATACAGATATATAGATACATAAATATGAAGAATAAGAAAGGAATGGAAAAAGGGTGAGAGTAAAGGAAAAAGGGAAGCAGGGAAAGGAGACTAGAAAAGGAAAGTAAGGGAGACAGGGAAGAAGGGAAAAAGGGAAGGAGAAAGAGGGAAGAAGGGAGGGAGGGAGGTTCACATGAGCACGCAGCTTAGGACACTTTCCCCAATATCGCTCTGCTGCATCCCTCCGCCTAAGCACACTGAACATTTTCATTCTGTTTCTTGGATGAGCCGTGCTTGTTCTCATCCCAGGGAAAGGTGCGTTTACTTCTTAGTCTGAGAATTTACTTTCTGTCTCCCTACAACTTTATTTTCCTATGTCCACTTGGTGAAATGTTTGTTTACATGAATAAAATAGAAGACACTGACCAGGAGAGAAAGAATGCACCCTCAGTTCATCCAGTGATTACATGGACTGCAGCACTGAAGGAAAAGTCTCTATGTATAAAAAATTCATTAAGACTATTAAAATTGCTTTTCTGAGAAGTATGTGCCTAAGTAATACATGACAGTCCCAGTGAGGCTTGAATTTTCTCTCTTGGAAAGTAGAGTCTTTCCGTCCTAATGAAATAAAGTGAAATGTAATTACACACTGAATATCACACTAATTAGAAATCTCTCATGGAGAGAAACACATCAGCATTACCTTGGGTGGATGGAAATGCTATTACCTAACTTTCTTTAAGTAATTTGTTTTGGTTTGTTATAGCTAATCATTCTTATCATAGTTTTCTCTAATAATTGCTAAGATACTTGGTTTTTGTTTTGAAATTTTCTTAACTGTTTCAATCCTTTTGTTGCCCTTTATTTTAAGAAATGGTCTCTTATTGAACTCACATTTCCCTCTTGAATATGCGAGGCATGTGGTCCTCAACCTGTGGGTCATGACACCCTTGACAAACCTCTGTCTCCAGAAACGTTTCTATTACAATTCATAAGAGAAGCGTAAGTAGAGTTATGAAGTAGCAATGAAAACATTTTATGGTTGAAGGTCACAGCACCAGGAATGTTGAACCTCACTGCACTTCACACTATCACCAACAATTACTTTAATGACATGCAGAGAACCTGTTGGTCTCACTAACCCAGCTGTGCTTGTTCCACTGTTAGTCAAGAAGGATGGATTCTGAATCTTCTTTCTGACTGGGGGATGCCAACCCCATTTCACTTTGAGAACCTGTTAGTTGCCATCAATTCCCTCTGCATGAGTTTGGGCTTCACTTAGCTTCCCTCCTCCACAATTTGCAGTACTCTGGATCAATCCAAGGGCTTTTTGCATGCCAGGCAAGTGTTCTGCCACTGTGCTCTGTCCCTCCTGGTTCCTTTGAGGTAGAATCTCACTGTGTAACTCAGGCTGCCTACTAACTTCCCATGTGGCCTAGACCACCCTTGGACTGTGGTTCCTCTGCCTTTGCCTTCCAAGTGCCAGCATCACAGGTGTGAGCCAGCATGCTTGCTTAATATGTTTGACTTCAAATCCATAAGGACACTGATATCTTCCTAAGTTTTATGGTTATATTTATTCAAGTGGAAATGCTATTTAACTACATTCTATCTTTCATTCAATATATCCAAAACCATTATCACCTGACTTTATATGCCTTGGTTTGTTGAGTTCATAAATAGCTACCTTTGTCATAGATATTTATATGGTTAATCATGAGTACAATCTGGCAGTTATTATATTTCTTGCACTTTTGACACTTTGCTAATGAGTTATTTTTAATGACTTACTTTTCTACTCATTGACTCTCCCCTTCTCTTTCCCATGCTTTCTCTTACCATTCTCTGCCTCCATCACTCCCTGCCCTGTTTAAATCACACTGTGTACTTAAGGTATTCATTGTAACTTCTGACAGCTTCGTGGCTATTCTTGTTTGTCAACTTGATTACTTCTGGAATTAACTAAAGCTCAAAAGATTACATACACCTCCGAGGGATTATTTGAACCTTTTGAGGTGGGAGAGTCCATCTTCAATCTGGGCCACCACTTCTGGTGGCAGCTCTTTGCCTGCTTGCCCTCACTCTCTCTGGAAGGTTCATTCCTTCCTGGTATTGGAGCCTACTTCTTCAGGATTCCAGCATACACTGAAGATCAGCTGATATGTCCAGCCTCACAGACTGAACAACTACTGGATTCTTGGACTTTCCATCAGGAGATAGACATTGTTGGAATAGTCAGACTATAACCCGTAAGCCACTGTAATAAATCCTCTGTGTGTGTGTGTGTGTGTGCGTGTGTGCGTGCATGTGTGTGTGTTAGCGAGAGAGATGTTAGGTAGATAGATGATAAATGATAGGTAGGTAGGTAGATAGATAGATAGATAGATGATGGAAGATAGATAGATAGATAGATGATGGAAGATAGATAGATAGACAAATAAATACATAGATTCATTTGATCAATTCTGTTTTTCTAGAGCAACCTGAATAATACAGGCTGTGAGGCCATGTGGAGGTAGTGGTCTCTTTTCTGATCCACATAGTAGCACAGGAAACATGCCTAACCATGATGTAAAGCTAATTCATAAACTTTTTCATGCAAAACTTTGGTTTTTATGAGTTTGTAAATCAATCTGAGGTGGTGGAGAGCTTCTAGAAGCTATTTTTAAAGTGGACCTCCATGCTTCTGGTGGTGTGGAGATGTGTCATGAAAAGGGCCACAGGGTAGTTCCCATAGCAGGGGCTATGATCAGTGGGGTAGTGTGTCTTTTAGAACTGGGGAGATATTAGAAAAATTTTCTAAAGAGTAGTGGAGTAAAATTATAATGCCTATGGTATCTAATTCTAACCTGGGAAATTTGTTATTCTAGAAATATCTCAATGGATTTTCTGTAATAAACTTCACCAAGAATTATTGTTACCAAGTCATTGAGGGATTGATTTTCAATGATTATTGGTTTTCTTTCCAAAGAGAAACTCTTGCCGCATGTGTTTTAAGCCTGTCAAAAATCTTGCCCATTATACTGAAGAATGAAGTCTGAACATTGGCCCTGGAGGAAAGGCACATTATGAGAACATTCATAGAACTTTACGTTATTATCCCCTTTACGAAGTGTCCCTTTCAGCAAAGAAATATGTATCTATTCTCTGGGCCTCCCACTAGTACATGATGACTATGACTGGCAAGAACAAGGTTCCCAGCAGAATCTTACCCTCAGACATATTAGACCCTAACTGTGTGTGATGTTTTTTCAGGAATCCTATGTATTATGAATCTGATTCTTAGCTTTCATTCCTTACTACCCGGTGTAGGAACAATAATCTTTTAAAGAGTAAATCATACTTGTGCTGGGTCAGTTCCACTTTACCTGGAATAAACCTAGGTTTTGGCTAGGTCCCCTACATTACTAGTACTGTACATGGAACTTGACTTTCCCATTATAAATGAGCCCTTCATACACAGCACATGATCTAAATCTTTAGATGGTAATTTTTCATAAGGTTCTTGATATTGAGGTACCAGTTGTAAATATCAGTTGACCTGAGTCTCCTCTCCTCATGAGTTCCCTGAGTCGCTAGCATATTTTGATATCAGATCATTTCCATCTGTTCTGTATTTGTATATATGCCATGAGTATTATCCTCTACACAGAATTTCACTTTTATGAGGTCCAGATGGTAGGACTGAGATCTGATAAAAGATGGCATTTCTCACAAGTAAAAAGGCTTCACCACAGTCTGGAATCAAGTTGCAGGTAGCATTTCTAAATTTGGGAGAATGGGGTTCTTACTGGTTTCTATGTCATTCAAAGGTTTGGCCACTATGTGACTTTTAGAATATAACAAACATAACTTTTAGAATTTACAAAGCAGTGTGTTCTTTGTGATCACTTACATGCTGTCTTGTGTGTACATTATAAAAGTATGTGAGCTTAAAATATGCATACATAATATCTCTCTTTAAAATAATCAGCTAGATAGCATTTTTCTAACTTTTTGCTTCTGCTAATCATCTTTATATCAATTCTTGAATATTAAGGCCTTCTGGAGGACAATTTAAAATTTCATTTGCACACAACCCTTACTGTTCTCTAAGTGATAATAGTTTAGATGTGAAGTTCTTTCTGTCTGTAGTTATTAATGTCACACTTACTCTAGACTACTTCAGACAACAATTTTTTTAATATTTATTTATTTATTATGTATACAATGTTCTGTCTGTGTGTATGTCTGCAGGCCAGAAGAGGGCACCAGATCTCATTACAGATGGTTGTGAGCCACCATGTGGTTGCTGGGAATTGAACTCAGGACCTTTGGAAGAGCAGGCAATGCTCTTAACCACCGAGCCATCTCTCCAGCCCTTCAGACAACATTTTTAACAGGGTTTTATATATTTTTTATTGATTTTTATCAAGCTCTACATTTTTCTCTGCTCCCCTCCCTGCCGCTCCCCTCCCCTTCAACCCTTTCCCAAGGTCCCCAGGCTCCCAATTTACTTGGAGAATCTTTTCAGACAACCTTTTTATGACCATAACTGTAACTCAAAAGTTTTATGTGTTTCATTTTTAGTGTACTTTAATCAATTAAAATCCTGTTGTAGAATAATATCTCACTATTCTGGTACAGGAGATGTCTTACCTGAACCTGACAAAGTTCTTACAAGTTTACAGCATTCAGACAAATTTCTTATATTTGTGATTATCTAAGTACTACATCCATACGTATGGAGAAAAGCACATGATGTGAGCAGAATGAAAGAGATAACTATTTCACTTAACAGTTTGAAGAATATTAGGAAGTCTTCAGAACGCTAATTGAAGATAGAGAGTAGTATGTCTGTAGTCCAAAATTACTGAAACAACTGGTTAATTTCTATAATCCTACTGCCCTGGAGACTGAGACAGAAGGAACATGAATTCCAGGCAATGGTGGTAAGGTCACCTGACCCCAGTCAACATGGCGGCAGCCACGTGTTGTATGAAAAGGCAACAATTTTTGAGCTGTAAGGATTTTTAAGCGTAATAAGAGAGACCTAAAGGCGTGATCTGCCCTGTCACTGAGCTGCCATGCCACACCACAAGCCACAGAGGGGAGCAAAAGGTTGTAACCTAAAAAACTGCACCATGCCATGGCTGGAATTGAAAAAGCCAGGGAGCTGCCATGGGCAGTTGTTATCCAGAACCAAAAATTGTAAAAACCGGCGAAACAGCGGCACCCAAGGCCTATAACGGGAATGGGTGCAGATCAGCGCAAACACCCTGGACTCGTGGATGAGCGTCCTTGGACTGTGAGTGGGATGTTATGGCCTGGCTGGATCCGGTCATTCAGGGTGATGCAGAAACCAGAGAGGCTAGGGCCACTCTGAGTGGCATTTACGACTAGGGAAGAAAAAAGGAAAGAGAGGAAATGGGAAAAAAAAGATGAAGAAACTGGGGGACCCTGGGTCCCCAGTCGAGTGCATTGTACACCTGGCTCAGTTCAAACACGATTCTGGTTAAGGGAAGCAACTGTAGCAGAATGGGGGGGGGGGACTCACCAATTGAAGCCAGGAAGCTGGTGGTAGGAGTGGGAAAAAAACCTGGTTCAGGATCCTGACCCTGGGAAAGGAGTTTTGGGCAGGAGCACCTATCTGAGTCACATGGCACCAATTGTTAAAAATGCTGCAAGTTCCCCGGCAGCAGTAGGCAGCGGGCCCACAGAGCAGCTAGTCCCAGGCAGAGATGGCTGCTGGTTCCCAAGCAATGGCTGGTCCTGGGCAGATTGGTCCCAGCGAGATCAGGGGTGTGTAAGCAGGTGGCAGGTAGAAGGCACATGGACAGACCCATTGTACAGAATAGAATTGGATATTTATTACTTAGAGGGGAGAGAGAGAGAGAGAGAGAGAGAGAAAGAGGGAGAGAGAGAAGAAGGAGAAGAGGACAGAGATAGTGAGAGAAGGGAGCAGGAGAAGAGGGAGGCCCACACCAAAAGGGAACAGCGAGAATCAAGATGGCGAGAGGAGGGCAGGGGTCGCCAGGAGTGGGCATGGCTTGTCTCTTAAAGTGACAACCATAACAAATTGTCTTTTAGGTATCTACTCCTTGAATGTTCAGTATCACATGATCATCTCTCAACAAGGCAAGGCCATACCTTATTTTAGAATTTTAATAAACCTTGCCAATATACTCCGATAACACTGGGGTCTATCATTGGGTTAGGAAAGATGCAGGCAGATGTATCCCAAGTGTCTTTCATAAGTTTTTCATGCTTCAGCTAATAAAATGATAGAAACAAGAGTTACAGACACCTGTTTTCATTTAACAAAATACAGCTAATTTATCTCACCCTCTACCAAAACCCATCCAATCACAAAAACACTCAATATCTTAACTCTACTACTCTAAAATAGAAGGAGAAAGGTTAAAATGAAAGCTTATATACCAGTTTTGACAAATTACCACTTTATAATAAAGGACTGAGTTTTTGATTTTTAGAGTTTTCTACATAGTCTTTCAAAAAATTAAATAATACAGAAATAACTTGTTTACATAACCATGTGACCTGTTTCCTGTTTATTATAGGTATTACAGGGTAATTCAATTTTTTGGGCTTCTAATTTTCTGGGAAATCTTTCAACTAAATTAGTTCAGGGGCAATCAGGAATTTAAGAAAGATGTGCTGAGTTAAAACACTGAACCTTTTAGGATAGATGAGGATGAGGGCAAAGACTTTGGTTAAGAAAAAAAAGGTCAGTGCAACAATTCATTATTGTAATTTGATAGCTAATCTTGACTACAACTGGTTAACTAAAACCTAAACAGCTGAATACTGCTGTGAGGGGTTTAATTGTAATCTTTTTTGAATTGTTTGGATCCTAAATCAGGCTCATTTGAGGTCTGAAGATACACCCTAAATCTGAGCCATACCTCTGGTGGCAGCCCACAAAAAAAAAAAAAAAAAAAAAAAAAAAAAAGGAGACGGAAGTAGGAAGCTTTTGGGTTTTGCCTGTTTACCCTTATGTTCACTGGCAAGTCTTGAGCCTGAGGCATTTTTCACTGATGTTAGAACATAAATGCATTGGGATTCCAATAGATACTAAAAATTGGCATCTTTCTAGGACTTCCCAGATTGTGACTGTTCAGTCTCCAGAACTGAACAACTACCAGATCCTTGTCCTTTCTGTTAGGAGACTGGCATTGTTGGACTACTCAGATGGCAGCCTCTGAACCACTCTAATAAGAATACAATAATGCCTCAAGATCAGGACATACCCAAACATAATGAAAGGAACATGCAGCAAGTTTACAGTCAAATTAAATGGAGAAACTTAAAGCAATTTCACTAAAATCAGGAACAAGACTAGGTTGTCCACTCTCTCCATATCTATTAAATATAGTACTGGAAGTTCTAGCTAGAGTAGTAAGACAACCAAAGGAGATCAAGAGAATACAAATCAGAAAGAAATAAATAAAAATACCATTATCTGCAGTTTATATGATAGTATACATAAGTGACCACTAAAATTCTACCAAGGAACATTTGATAAACAGCTATAGTCAAGTGGCTGGATACAAGATTAACTAAAATAAAAATATCAGTAGCCTTCCTATATACAAATGACAAACCATCTGAGAAAGAATTTTGAGAATTACCATCCTTTACAATATCCTGAAATGATATAAAATATCTTGGTGTAACTAACCAAGCAAGTGAAAGACCTGTATGACAAGAACTTAAGGTCTATAAAGAAAGAAACTGGAGAAGATATCCGAAGATGGAAAGGTCTTCTATGCTCACAGATTAGTAGGATTAACATAGTAAAAATGACCAGTTTAACAAAAGCAATCTACAGATTCAATGCAATCCCTATTAAAATCTCAACACAATTCTTTACAGACCTTCAAAGAATACTCAACGTTTTAGGAAAAACAAACAAACAAACAAACAAACAAACAAACAAACAAAAAACCCTACAGCAATCCTGCACAACAAAGGAGCTGTCAGGTGTATCACCATTGCTGATTTCAAGTTCTACTGGATAGGTATAGCCATAAAAACCATATGGAATTGGCCTCAAATAAGATAGATTGATTAATGGAACAGAATTGCAGGCCTATTGTGGAAAATTACTTGAGCTACACAAAGACGCGTAACATCTGTTTGTGCTGTGGAATGCTGCTTTAACAGTGTAAAGGTGTGTTACACTTGTCTACGCTCCACTTATTTAAAAATGTAAGGACGTGTTACATCTGTTTGTGCTGTACATGTTTAACTGTGCAAAGATGTGTTGCATTTGTTTCACCTTGCCTGCCTAAGGCATCTAATTGATCTAATAAAAAGCTGAATGGCCAATAGCTAGAAAGAAAAAGGATAGGTGGGGCGGGCAGAGAGAATAAATAAGAGGAGTGTGGAAAGAGAAGAGAGAAAAAGAAGAAAATGAAGGAGAGAGAGAGGGACATGCACAGGGCCAGAAGGCAGGCATCCTCCAGCAGACGTGAGAAGCAGTGAAAATAAGATATACAGCAGAAAAGAAAGGTAAGAAGCCCCAAGGCAAAATGTACAAGAAGAGAAACAGGTTAAGTTAGAAGAGCTAGCAAGAAACAAGCCTAAGCTAAGGCTGAGCATTCATAACTAATAAGAAGTCTCCATTTCATGATTTGGGAGCTTGGTGGTGGCCCCAGAGAAAAAGCCTGATATGAAGACCCAGACATGAATCCACACCCTTATGAACACCTGATGTTTGACAAACAGATATTTTTAGTGTCTGGAATCGTTGTTCCTGAAAGCCCAATCACTTCAACTCCTCATCACATGAAGAAACTCCCCATTATTCTTTCCTAAAACGTTTTCAGAATACTGTGTGGTTTTTCACTTACTTTGCCAGAATAATACATGCATATGTCCCTAGAGAACATCTTAAAAGTTTGCAAGGATCTTATCTTACTATCCTCTTGCAAGCGGAATGTTTACCTTTCCACTGTCTATCTGTAAACACTGAGTATCCATCCGTGTCTACAGAAGGTGTCTCTTCTGTGAAGTTCTCTAATTCCAAATGAGCTTCCCATACAACTCAATAATATATATTATTGAGTTGTATGGGGGAAGCTCACATATATATATGAGCTTCCCCCATACATATATGTATATGCATGCACATATAAGTGAACTATAGTATATACATTTACTATATAATAGATATGTAGATATATTATATACATATGTGAATACATATACTTATAAGTGGAATGTGTGTGTGTGTGTGTGTGTGTGTGTGTGTGTAGAGGCACACATGCTCATAGAAAGAGAAGAAAGCAGCTTTTTTAGATCATACAGTTGTATGAGAATTATATTACATTCTAGACTAAAAGCTAGTGAGTCCTACTCCTACCTTCCTAAGGGATAATTTGGTGAATATGTTTTGGTCATTTGAGTTCTATTAGTTCTGGACTTTTAAGTAGAGTTTTTGTCACTGATACCCTCTGCAGCCTCAAACTTTTGGCTTGTTATTTTTAAAAATATGTATTACACTTACTTTTTATTTATTTATGTGTGATTTTTGTATGTGTGCAAGAGAGAGCGAGGGAGGGAGGGAGGGAGGGAGGGAGAGAGGGAGAGAGGTAGGAAGGGAGGGAGAACACAGGTGTATTTGTGTCATGGCTCAAATGTGGAGGTTACAAGACAACATTTGAAAAGCAGGTCTGTCCTACCATGGGATGCAGAGACAGATCTCAGTTCATCAGGCTTAGGAAGCAAGCACTTTATCTGATGAGTCATCTCACCAGCCATATTTATTTGTTTCTTTAGACGAGGTCTTTCATTATGTAGACCAAGATCAGGTGACCAAGCTCTCCCATCTTTACTTAAGTATACCCTGTCTTGTCCCCCAGTTTTCACTAAAATCCTCTTGTGACTTTAATATCTATAAATTATGAGTTGACTATTGTACCTTAAAGGCCTAAAATCAGCTTTGCAAGGTAAAATGGTATGCATTTTGAGCTGGGTGGGTGAATGAAAATGTTCCTCTTTCTACATATGGTAGAGAAGAATGGTTTTATCGAAGCTATAGGGGAGAGAACAGTCAGAGGCATCTGCCATTGTCCAGACTGAACACAGCCAGCAGAATAGACAGGGCCATGAGAGAGAGAGAGAGAGAGAGAGAGAGAGAGAGAGAGAGAGAGAGAGAGAGAAACTGAGAGAGAAACTGAGAGAGGAAGAGAGGGGAGAGGGGACCGGAATGGGGAGAACCAAGAGAACACATGGCCAAAATGGCTAGGTTATATAAAGGGAAGCAAAGCTCAGAAGGTGGAGAGGTTTAGGGTATGGGGCTGGGGTGGGGAGTAGAGAAGCCAGAGCACTGTAAGGAGTACTTATATTGCTGAGAGAGGCTGGCAGCCAGAGGTACACTTTGGTATGTTAAATAGGCAGCACAGGTAGCCTTTTGTACTGAGTTTCTCTGGTGCCTCACAACCTGAGAGCACAGGAGAAAAGAACTGGGGTATAAAGTGCATTATTTCACTGATATGTCTTGATTTGTGGCAAGTTTGTAAAATCTAACCAATACACCAGTTAGGATCAATTTGTACTACTCAAATATTTTTGCATGTACTTACTTCCATGCTAGTACACTGGCTTCATCAGTGAAGAAGAAATCCTAAAATCCTAACTGAAAAAAAATGCATTCATAAGATTGGTCAGTAGATAAGACTTATGACACTATTTTGATTAATTATTGATATGAGAAAATCCAGAACACTCTGTGTTGTGCTAACCCTAGGCATGTGGTAAGAAATCAAGCTGACCAAGTCATAAGGAGCAAACCAGGAAGCAGTTTTCCCCCTAAGTCTTCTGCTTTAGTTCCTGACTCCAGGTTCCCACATTAAGTGAATTTCTGGTTTTGTTTCTATCATTGATATAATGTGACCTGAACTGTATCTGAAATAAAACTCTTTAACTCCATAAAAAGATAAATAAATAAATAAATAAATAAATAAAGTGCATTACTGACTAGCACACCCCATTTCCCGGAGTTTGCTGTATCTTAAGGAATATTTTTCCCTTTTAACTCTGTGATGCTCTTTGGTATGCTTCTTACCAATCTGGGACAAAGTTAGCACACTGTTTCTGGATGCCTTCCAGAGAGGAGAGATGTGCCGATGAAGTTGCTGTGGTCCCTTTGTGTCCTACGAGCATCACATGGAAGATTATGCTTGTTTTCCACATAAGGACTTTGATACTCCGAGGTCTTAAAGGATATGCCCACTGCTGCAAAACTGATGAGACCCAAACAGGTTCTACTGAACTCCATGGGTCGTCTTCTTCTTCTTCTTCTTCTTCTTCTTCTTCTTCTTCTTCTTCTTCTTCTTCTTCTTCTTCTTTTGGAGAGAAGACATACCAAAGTACTTGCCATCATAATGTGAAAGTTTCTATTCAAATTGGAAAAAAATAGTAAGATTTGAAATTGGGAATTTAAATATGTTAATATCAGATACCTACTAATGCTCAGTAATAAATTTCTAGGGCAAGCATGTGTTTGCTAACAATAAGAATATAAAAATACCAACTACAGTAATTTTCCTATTGCTGTGTCATAAGTTATCACACATTATTAGTCTTACATAAGATAAAGACTCTACTACCAACGGTGAGGAACAAGTTGGTAATTGCATTTGGAAAAGGAAGGCGGGTAAAACTGCCATATCTGTTAATATTTAGAATGCCGTGGCAGTGGTCAAGTTGAGAGGCACAGATGGAGAAATCTGGAAGAAATAGCAGAATAATAGGAGTGTTTAAATTTGAGATAAGTTTCAAAGGAGAGCTTACAGGACAAACTAACCAGCTGAATATGGAATATCAACAAGAAGAAAAGATAAGAGGAGCTCTTCTATGGAGCTCAGTGACCCAATGGTGAGATGCTTTGGAATTAAAATTTTTAATCATATTTTTCTCTATTCATCAAGTTGGCAGCCTGACCAAGCCAGTAGAGCGCTCCAAAGAATGTCTTAAATGCAGAATATAAAACATATAAGAAAGACTCAATTTTTGAAAGGAAGTATCAAAATAATTTTAAATGTGATACTGCAGGTAATGTGCTTTTAATGATAGAAGTATGTGTAAAATAACATGGACTCTCCTAAGGTCCCAAGATTCCTACCTTAGCCTACCCAGCCCCTCCCCCCGTTGGGAGAGCTAAGCAGCAAAGGCTGCCTGCTGTTTCTGTGACCAGATGACTGTGTGCTAAAGGCAGGGAGATTGGTTAGTTTTGTAATCATTTCAGGTTGATTAATCAAAGGAGTAGATGGCTCGAAGTGTGTTGTCCCTAGCTAGGCAAAGCTTTCCAGAGACAAAGTGGCAGGGACACTTTCTTCAGATAGCTTTGACAAAACTCCTGTCATTTTCAACATAAATGGGACTACAGACTCAGAAGCCACCAATCTCCCTGCCGGTCCTCTAGCCAGGACACTGTAGTTTTCTCTGAGCTCAGCCATTAGTCAAGCCAAAAGCCTGTGTTTTCCTTCCTTCCTTCCTTCCTTCTTTCCATCCTTTCTTTCTTTTCCTTTTTTTTTTTGGTTTATATTACAAAAAAACAATGCCTACAGGCAGTTAAACAGGAAGTTCAAATGCTAAAGTAAACAGAAACTCAACCCTCAGTGAAGGAATTGTGGGCAAACAACAGCAAACACTGTAGGACAATAGAAGAGACATGCCAAAAATCAATAATTCAGAGCATAAAATACTGACAAGAATTAACAAAGCCCTGCATTCATCTTCAGAGACAAGAAAAGGCCCCACACTCCCATAGTCAACTATGCTACGATAATGTGCCCATGTGTATTCTCTCCAAAGTTCAATATGTCTATTTAAATGCTTCTAAAAGATATATTTAAAAGGCTTATGTTTAACTAATTAGATTTTAAAATAAACATTATAGATTCTGTTTTAAAAGTTTCTAAGGGACTGAAGTAATTCAGCTGGAATCTAGGCTTACGAAAAAGACTAAATGACTGTTCTTTCTCTTAGAAACCAACTACAAAAGGAAATCATGTTTCATAGTGGCATGAAACAAGAGCAATAGATTTGGGGAATCCAAACATCAGTTATAATTTTTTACTGACGAGAAAACCAAGATAACTGAAGAAAGAAATACGCAACTAGATATTGTCTTTCAAGAAGTCCCAATAATGAACAAAGAGCCCCTCTTCACAAAGGAAGAGTTTATATGCAGGGCTTGGTTGTGTGGGCACATACCTGTGATTCTAACACTGGGGAGATCTAGGAAAGCAGAGCAGGAGTTCAAAGCTAGCCCAGACTTCATGAAAGCCTGACTCAAAAAATAGCAATAATAACAAACAACAAATAAAACCCCCAAACAAAACGACACCCTCCACCAAGTATTGTACTAAATCCATTCATCCAAAGGTTAAACTCCTTTTACAAAGGCCACGTTGTACATTTAGAGCAGCACAAAAGAAGTACTTAACCTGAAACTACATACCTACCTCAGTATGATAATGTAAAAGATAATTAGGTATTTGAATAAGTGACAATTTTGTTGCATTCTTGATGGAATGTTTTACCAAGCAGTTGTGAAAGAAAAAAAAATCTCCAGAAGAATTTTAAATGTTTGAAGGCTCTAATATTATAAACAGAAAGAGTATGTTCAAAATATGGGGTTGCAGCCGGATTCAAGAGTGCAGATATGAATGGGGAGATTGATCAGCCAGTAAGGTCTCTTGCTGCCACGCCTGACAATCTGAGTTGGATCCCCAGTGCTCAGTGAGTAGAAGAACAGAACCAGCTCACACAATTATAACCCTGACACCTCAGGATGTATGCACGCATGGGCGCGCACACACACACACACACACACACACACACACACACACACACAAACACACACACGATTTAATAAAAATGCTTTTAAAATTTGCAACTCAACTAAGCAAGAATGAATGGATGATTATGATTTTCGCTGCAACATTAAAAAATAAAAAAAAGCCCACAATTTCATTCAAAGGGAAACGTTTAAGTCAAATATAAGTGACCAAGGAATGCAAATGCAGACTTTATTCAATCTAGATATTTATCCAATTGTCTCAAGGATGTTAGGTCACATGCAGTAGGGGTCAACAAATGAGTATTAAGGGGGTTAAGCCAAAGATAATTACCTCAGGCTGGCAACAGTCCAGCTGTCCACATTCCTTGAAGTTTTAACCAATCAGCATTTTAGAAATTTTAATTAGATGCTGTTTTTTTTTCCTTTGAACTTCAGCTCACAAGACAGAGATGGAGATGTCAATTGTGATAGTCTTCAGCTGAGGGAGCCCACAGAAGCAGTGTGTGCTTGACTATGAGCGAGCCCTTCCTCTCTTGCCTTTTTCCTACCACTCCTGGACACAGTAGAGAAATCAAATTCAAGTTGTATTTTCCGTTCAACCCCAATTTCTTCTCCCTCTTTCTTGCCTCACCCACCTTCTACTTATACTTTTAATTTTCATATCAGACAGAACTGGTAATTTCCAAGGTCATAACCCAAAGACAGAAGTTTGATTTTAAAATATATGTTTTAGAGAGTTTGAGGTAGTCTGTTTTTCTTCCCTGTATATCAGGTGAAATATAAAGTCATGATTTCTATTTAACACTGAAACTCCACTTTTACCTAGAAATATTATTCCTGTGTAACACATATTATGCCCTAAGTAGATTTTAGGCTGATTTCCAGAAAGCTGTTCGAGCCTTTGACCCTTGCCTCTTGCAGCTGGGAAATGTGATGGAGTCCCACCTTTACAGTAGAAACGACCTTGATGTTTGATTTTCTCCTCTGACCACATTGAGGAAATTGGGCTGTAGCTCAATCAATAAATACTTTAAAGTGGAACTGGGTTATCTGAACACTAATTTTATGCCCTGAACTGATGTCTAGGTGAAAAATAGATCCTGTTTTTGCTAGCAGACTTATAGAGTGAAACCCATTTGGCATTTCTGAAATTTGTAATGTCAGGTTACCAACACGGCTTGCTATTCAGAAAATGGAAAATATCTCCACTTGTCTAATGGCCTTAATGGCTGTTTTAGAGACCACAGATGATTTAGGTTATTATTACCAACCCATAAAACAATCAAAGAGTCAAATGTTCACACAGTTGTTGTACTCCAGAGCAGATTAGCTTGACATGGAAGATTCTCAAAATGGAACTAATATGGATAAACAGAATGCTACTTCTTTGTCCTACATTCATTATCAATGCCCTATATTTGAACAAAAATTACCGCGTTTGTCTTTATAGCTAATTTTATCATGTAGCTGTCAAAGTAAGGAGAATAGGGAACAGTTTTCAGTCTTTCAGAGAGACGCTCAAAAACCATCTGAAGACATTGATGTATCAGTATCCCTGTTCCACAAATAGTCTTCCCAATGCGTATTTATTTTATTTATTAATATTATTTGTGTATACGAATTGGGGTATTATGTGGGGGGTGGCAATCACACCACAGTATTTCTGTAGTGGTGAATGTATCGGCGTGGAATACTGTGTAGTTAGGAGTAGCCATGACACAGCATGCCAATGGAAGTGAGAGGACAATCAGTGGACTTGCTCCTCTCTGACATTCTCTATGGGTCCCACTTATGGAACTCAGATGGACCGGCTTGCGTGGAAGGAGCTGTACCCTCTGAATCATCTAACTGGTCTTTATTCTAAACCTTACCACATACAAAAACCAATAAAATGTTAGCAGGTTTTAACTTCCTGTATCTTTTATCCCAAATCTCCTAACATAATTGATAGAGATTAACAAAAAAAGAAGTAATACTGATTCATCAAAGAAATCTTAAGAGATGTCATTTTGTAGTTCTAAGAGATTGAAGGAAAAAAGGAGATTTTTCCCTAAAATGCAAATGGATCACTGCCATACTTAGGAAAATCTCACCAGTAACATATTCACGGTTTGTTGGAGATCTTTTCCTTCAGTGAATGTCTTAGAGATTTGCTTTCAGATTCCTAAGCATCACCTATAATATAAGAACCTAAATGTTTCTGCCAACAATACACTGTCCTTAAAATGGGAATTTAACAGTATACCAAAGCAGTGATTCTTGATCTCAGCATACAGAAAGATGAATAAGGATTGTTAATATAATCAGGACCATTCAATTTTACATGAGGTTGAGGCATCATTAATCTTTCCTTAGTTTCCCATATTATTCTGTTCATTAAACTTCCCATTGACTTTAGGAAACAAGTGAGTATAGGGCATTATAAAAGATAGATCTGAAAGTTCACAGTGAATATACAACCATCTCCTGTTCCTAAAATATGCATCAAGGGTGTTCATTTTTACCTACTTCCAAAGTGAGCCTTTTCATGCCAGCCTCCTCTTCAGCTGTCCAGCTCTACTACAAGACCCTTCTGGAGATTCCCTTTCAGACTTCCTCCATGATTTTCACCATAAGCCCTCAAAATGTGGAGCCCCACAAGCAACATTCCCTTCAGTCATTTTGTACTTAGAGTAACAGAAAGCTAATGAAATAACAAACTGATAACTGGCCGCTCCCCAGGACTGAAGTGTTGCAGGCTCTGTCTGATTGGCAGCTTAGACCATGGTACCTCATTCTCTTTCAAGGTGTAGTGGACACACCAGTCCCTAAATTGGACTATTCCAAGCTTGGAGTGTTCTCCTGCATTTTCACCTACTGTCTACTTGAATGCAAGCAGGTTTTCCCACACTCTCAATCACAAACATTCCTGAGCCGTCCAGGCAGGGTTTGCCTGTCTCCCTGTTATTTGTTCATTTTCTTGTTTGCAGAAAAATTTAAATATAAAATAAAGCACATATATATGCACATAACTCATCCACATGTGCCGATATCTCTACTTAGAAAAAAAGACTGAAGTAAGGGAACTAGGAAATAAACAGGCATCTATTTTTTTTCTTTGCTTTGTTTTATTAAAAATTTCTATGGCTCATTTTATAGAGGACTGGATGAATTTCATTTTTTCAATCACATCTAATATGTGTAAGCGCTCAACACATTTTAAAAACATTTTGCACATATGAATGAACTAAAATAATCCAGCAATAATGATAACCTAATTTTGGCAAGGTAGATAGACAGATGTGAGGCAAACTTCAGCATTTCAACTCTGAAAGCCACATCTACCAAGTCCCCAGAGTATCCTGCCTCTGTGCAAACCTGGCCTAGAATCCTTTTCCTGCACCCCAATTTGCTTGTTGTCATTGCCCTAAAATACAAATGTATCATGAGACATTGACTGTATCACGGGTGTTTTTGTATTACTGTATAGCTAGCTCCAAGACTTGAACAATATTTACTTCAAAACACGGATCAAATATTTAACATGAATGTAGGTGCTTAGATAGACAGTTATTTTTAACATTTGTTGATTAAATCTGAAATGCGTCGGAGGAGAACAAGGTTAGTTCAGAGGCTTGAGTTTCAGAAAATGCATGGCATTTCCTAAAGTGAATTTAATCTTGTCAAATGAGAGGCAAATTTACTTGCAAGAGAGTTCATATCATTACTAGGAAACATTTATCCATCTTGAAAGGTATTTTTATGAAAAGTAAGGCACCAGGTCGTGCCCATGCACTGAGCTTGCTGTGCGGTAAATAGCCCCCACATCCCACTTGATATATGCCATGTTAGGAGATGAATGTAAAGGGTGCCTTTTTAAACTTTCATTTCTAATCCAAGGGGCACTTACAGTAAGTTCATGAAGTAATAAGGGCTGCGGCGGGGCTGCGTTCCCAGCACCCCGGCCGCCTGCTCGGCTAGCTTATGCCCCAAAATAATTACACAGACACTGTATTCTTTTAAGCACTGCTTGGCCCTTTAGCTCTAGCACTTACAGGCTAATTCTCACATCCCGATCAACCCATCTCTAATAATCTGTGAGAACCGGTCTTAGAGGGAAGATTCTAGCCTAGTCCATCCTGGGTCGGAGCTTCATCGCGTGTGTCTGCCAGGGAGCAGGGCATGGCGTCTCTGCTGAGGCGTCTGCTCCGGAGAGCAGAGCTGTGGAGTCTCTGACCTCACTTCCTCTTCCTCCCAGCATTTTGTTCTGTTTACTCCACCCACAGGGCCAAGCAGTTTCTTTATTGGCCAATGACCTTCCTCCATCAAGTTCATATGCTAAACCCCCACTGCTAAACCACTTCCTTTTCATTGGGTAATAAAATAAAATGTGTTAGTTGAAGAGACCTTTTGTCATGGGGGATAGTAGGTGTCACTGGCGCTAAGAGGTGAGGGCTGGCCTTGGGTTCAGCCCTGAAGCACTGACCCCATTCATAAGAGTGCACACTTTCCTGTAGGTGCTCAATTCTCTTGTGATGCGTTAAGCATCAGAGCACAGTTACCCTAAGTAAAGTCACCAGGGATGTAATCCAGTGCATTCTGACAGAACAGCAAAGGGCTGAGATGGGGGTGCAGGGAGTGAGAAGTCTATCCCTTTTTTTTTATTGAGAAAAGAAAAAAAAAACAAATTTCCTCCTCCTCCCAGCCTCCCATTTCCCTCCCCCTCCTCCCACCCTTCTCCCCCTCCTCCCACCCTTCTCCCCCTCCCCCCACTCCTCTCCCCCTCCCTCTCCAGTCCAAAGAGCAGTCAGATTTCCCTGCCCTGTGGTAAGTCCTAGGTCCTCCCCCCTCCGTCCATTTCTAGGAAGGTGAACATCCAAACTGGCTAGGCTCCCACAAAGCCAGCACATTATGTAGGTTCAAAACCCCGTGCCATTGTCCTTGGGTTCTCATCAGCCCTCATTGTTCGCCATGCTCAGAGAATCCAGTTTTATCCCATGCTTTTTCAGTCACAGTTCAGCTGGCCTTGGTGAGCTCCCAATAGATCAGCTCCACTGTCTCAGTGGGTGGGTGCTCCCCTCGTGGTCCCGACTTCTTTGCTCATGTTCTCCCTCCTTCTGCTCCTCATCGGGACCTTGGGAGCTCAGTCCAGTGCTCCAGTGTGGGTCTCTGTCTCTGTCTCCATCCATCACCAGATGAAGGTTCTATGATGATATGCAAGATATTCGTCAGTATTGCTATAGGATAGGGTCATTTCAGGTTCCCCATCCTCAGCTGCCCAAGGAACTAACTGGAGCATCTGGGAGCCTCTCTAGGTTCAAGTCTCTTTCCAACCCTAAGGTGGCTCCCTTAACTAAGAACCATGCTTCCGTGCTCCCCTATCCAACCTTCCTTCATCCCAATCCTCCCCCTTCCCCAAGCTCCCCCCATTCTCCCCCTATCGCCCCTCTCTCCCCATCTCCCCTTACCCCCATCCCACCCCACCCCCAAGATCTCAATTTTCTCCCCGGCAATTTTGTCTACTTCCCATAGCCAAGAGGACAACTATATGCTTCTCCTTTGGTTCACCTTCTTACTTAGCTTCTTTGGCATCACCAATTGTAGACTCCGTGACCCTTGTTTATGGCTAGAAACCAATTATGAGTGAGTACATCCCATGTTCATCTTTTTGGGTCTGGGTTACCTCACTCAGGATAGTGTTTTCTATTTCCATCCATTTGCGTGCAAAATTTGAGAAGTCATTGTTTTTTACCGCAGCATAGTACTCTAATGTGTAGATATTCCACACTTTCTTCATCCATTCTTCCATTGAAGGGCATCTAGGTTGTTTCCAGGTTCTGGCTATTACAAATAATACTGCTATAAACATAGTTGAACAAATGCTCTTGTCATATGATAGGGCATCTCTTGGGTATATTCCCAGGAGTGGTATTGCTGGGTCCAGGGGTAAGTTGATCCCGAATTTCCTGAGAAACCGAAACACCGATTTCCAAAGTGGTTGCACAAGATTGCATTCCCACCAGCAATGGATGAGGGTTCCCCTTCCTCCACAGCCTCTCCAGCAAAGGCTATCATTGGAGTTTTTTATTTTAGCCATTCTGACAGGTGTAAGATGATATCTCAAAGTTGTTTTGATTTGCATTTCCCTGATTGCTAAGGAGGTTGAGTATGACCTTAAGTGTCTTTTGGCCATTTGAACTTCCTCTGCTGAGAATTCTCTGTTCAGTTCAGTGCCCCATTTTTTAATTGGGTTAATTAGCATTTTAAAGTCTAGTTTTCTGAGTTCTCTATATATTTTGGAGATCAGACCTTTGTCTGTTGCGGGGTTGGTGAAGATCTTCTCCCAGTCAGTAGGTTGCCTTTTTGTCTTGGTGACAGTGTCCTTTGCTTTACAGAAGCTTCTCAGTTTTCGTAGGTCCCATTTATTCAATGTTGCCCTTAAAGTCTGTGCTGTTGGGGTTACACATAGGAAGCGATCTCCTGTGCCCATCTCCTGTAGGGTACTTCCCACTTTCTCTTCTATCAGGTTCAATGTGTTCTGACTGATAGTGAGGTCTTTAATCCATTTGGACTTGAGTTTTGTGCATGGTGATAGATATGGGTCTATTTTAATTCTTCTACAGGTTGACATCCAGTTATGCCAGCACCATTTGTTAAAGATGCTTTCTTTCTTCCATTGTATACTTTTGGCTCCTTTATCAAAAATGAGGTGTTCATAGGTTTGTGGGTTAAAATTCGGGTCTTCTATCTGATTCCATTGGTCGACTTCTCTGTTTTTATGCCAGTACCACACTGTTTTCATCACTGTAGCTCTGTAATAGAGTTTGCAGTCAGGGATGGTAATGCCTCCAGACAATCCTTTATTGTATAGGATTGTTTTGGCTATCCTGGGTTTTTTGTTTTTCCATATAAAGTTGATTATTGTCCTCTCAAGATCTGTGAAGAATTTTGATGGGACCCTGATGGGGATTGCATTGAATCTATAAATTGCCTTTGGTAGAATTGCCATTTTTACTATGTTGATCCTCCCAATCCAAGAGCAAGGGAGGTCCTTCCATTTTCTGGTATACTCCTCAATTTCTTTCTTCAATGCCTTAAATTTCTTGTCAAATAGATCTTTCACTTCCTTGGTTAGAGTTACCCCAAGATATTTTATGGTGTTTGTGGCTATTGTGAAAGGTGAAGCTTCTCTGATTTCCCTCTCTGCTTCCATATCCTTTGTGTTTAAGAGGGCGACTGATTTTTTGGAGTTGATCTTGTATCCTGCCACATTACTAAAGGTGTTTATCAGCTGTAAAAGTTCTTTGGTGGAGTTTTGGGGGTCGCTTATGTACACTATCATATCATCTGCAAATAACGAAAGTTTCACTTCTTCCTTTCCAATTCGAATCCCCTTGATCCCCTTATGTTGTCTTATTGCTATTGCTAGAACTCCAAGTACTATATTGAAGAGGTATGGAGAGAGTGGACAGCCTTGTCGTGTTCCTGAGTTTAGTGGGATGGCTTTAAGTTTCTCTCCATTTAATTTGATGTTAGCCTTCGGTTGCTGTATATAGCTTTTATTATATTTAGGTATGACCCTTGTATCCCTAATCTCTCCAATACTTTTATCATAAAGGGGTGTTGAATTTTGTCAAATGCTTTTTCAGCATCTAATGAAATGATCATATGGTTTTTTTCTTTCAGTTTATTTATATGCTGGATTACATTGATAGATTTTCGTATGTTGAACCAGCTCTGCATCCCTGGGATGAAGCCTACTTGATCATAATGGATAATTTTCCTAATGTGTTCTTGGATTCGGTTTGCCAGTATTTTGTTGAGGATTTTTGCATCGGTGTTCATGAGTGAGATTGGTCTATAATTTTCTTTCTTGGTTGAGTCTTTGTGCGGTTTTGGTATCAGAGTAACTGTAGCTTCATAAAAGGAATTTGGCAACGCCTCTTCTGTTTCTATATTGTGAAATACATTAAGGAGTATAGGTATTAGGTCTTCTTGGAAGTTCTGGTAGAATTCCGCATTGAAACCATCTGGTCCTGGGCTTTTTTTTTTAGGGAGGTTTTTGATAACCTCTTCTAATTCTTTGCAACTAACAGGTCTATTTAGATTGTTCACCTGGTCCTGGTTTAACTTTGGTATATGGTATTTATCTAAAAAAGTGTCCATTTCCTTTACATTTTCCAGTTTTGTGGCATATAGGCTTTTGTAGTAAGATCTAATGATTCTCTGAATTTCCTCTGTGTCTGTGGTTATGTCCCCCTTTTCATTTCTGATCTTATTAATTTGCAAATTCTCTCTCTGCCGTTTGATTAGTTTGGATAGGGGTTTATCAGTCTTGTTGATTTTCTCCAGGAACCAGCTTTTTGTTTCATTGATTCTTTGGATTGTTTTCTGTGTTTCTATTTTGTTGATTTCAGCCCTCAGTTTGATTATTTCCAGTCTTCTACTCCTCCTAGGTGAGTCTGCTTCTTTTTTTTTCTAGAGCTTTCAGTTGGGCTGTTAAGTCTCCATGTGAGCTTCCTCTGTTTTCTTTAAGTGGGCACTTAGTGCTATGAACTTTCCTCTCAGGACTGCTTTCATAGTGTCCCATAAGTTTAAGTATGTTGTTTCTTTATTTTCATTGAATTCCAGGAAGACTATAATTTCTTTCTTAATTTCTTCCTTAATCCAGGTATGGTTCAGTAGTTGACTGTTCAGTTTCCATGAGTTTGTAGGCTTTTTGGGGGTAGCATTGTTGTTGAATTCTAACTTTAATCCATGGTGATCTGATAAGACACAGGTGGTTATACTAATTTTTTTTTGTAACTGTGGATGTTTGCTTTGTTACCGACTATGTGGTCGATTTTTGAGAAGGTTCCATGAGCTGCAGAGAAGAAGGTATATTCTTTCCTATTTGGGTGGAATGTTCTATAGATGTCTGTTAAGTCCATTTGATTCATTACCTCCATTAATTCTCTTATTTCCCTGTTAGGTTTCTGTCTGATTGACCTGTCCATTGGCGAGAGAGGGGTGTTGAAGTCTCCTACTATTAGTGTGTGCGGTTTGATGGCTGCCTTGAGTTTTAGTAATGTTTCTTTTATGTACGTGGGTGCTTTTATATTAGGGGCATAGATGTTCAGAATTGAGACTTCATCCTGCTGAACTGTTCCTGTTATGAGTATACAATGCCCCTCTCCATCTCTTCTGATTGATTTAAGTTTGAAGTCAACTTTGTTAGAGATTAGTATGGCCACACCTGCTTGTTTCTTAGGTCCATTTGCTTGATAAGCCTTTTCCCAGCTCTTTACTCTGAGTAGGTGCCTGTCTTTGTGGTTGAGGTGTGTTTCTTGCAAACAGCAGAATGTTGGATCCTGTTTTCGTATCCAATCTCTTAGCCTGTGCCTTTTAATAGGTGAATTGTGTCCATTGACATTAAGTGATATTAATGACCAGTGGATGTTAACTCCGGTCATTTTTTTAGTCGTAGAGTTTGTGTGTTTCCCTTCTTTGATTTGTGTTGGTGAAGGGTCTCTAGATGTCTGAGTTATTGTGGTCATTGTTGGACTCCTTGGTTAGTGATTTTCCTTCTATTACTTTCTGTAAGGCTGGATTTGTGGCTGCGTATTGTTTAAATTTGTTTTTATCCTGGAAAATTTTATTTTCTCCATTTATAGTGAATGAAAGCTTGGCTGGGTATAGTAATCTGGGCTTGCATCCATGGTCTCTTAGTTTCTGAAGTACATCTATCCAGGACCTTCTGGCTTTCATGGTTTCCATAGAGAAGTCAGGTGTAAGTCTGATAGGTTTACCTTTATAAGTAATTTGGCCTTTTTCCTTTGCAGCTCTTAATATTCTTTCCTTATTCTGTATGCTTTGTGTTTTGATAATTATATGGCGAGGGGATGTTCTTTTTTGATCCAGCCTTTCGGTGTTCTGTATGCTTCTTGAACCTTCATAGGTATATCTTTCTTTAGGTTGGGAAAGTTTTCTTCTATAATTTTATTAAATATATTTTCTGGACCATTGAGCTGCCCTTCTTCTCCTTCTTCTACTCCTATTATTCTTAGGTTTGGTCTTTTTATTGTGTCCCATCTTTCCTGAATATTTTGTGATGAGCGTTTGTTGGACTTGCTGTTTTCTTTGATCAGAGTGTTTATTTTCTCTATGGTATCTTCAGAATCTGAGATTCTTTCTTCTATCTCTTGTATTCTGTTGGTTATGCTTGTTTCTGTAGACTCTGTTTGTTTACTTAAATTTTCCATGTCCAGCCGGCCCTCTGTTTGTGTTTTCTTCTTTGCCTCCATTTCAGTTTTCAAGTCTTGCACCGTTTCCATTATCTGTTTGATTGTTTTTCCTTGGTTTTCTAGGGTATCATTCACTGATTTATTCAGTTCTTCAAACTTTCTGTTATATTTCTCATCCATTTCTATTAGGGCGTTTTTTACATGCTGTTTAAGGGCGTCAATCACTTTCATGAAGTCAATCTTTTCTACTTCTTCTTGATTAAGGTTTTCATGTCCTCCCGTTGTGAGGTCGCTGTTTTCTGGTGGCTTCATGTTGCTTTTCAGCTTGTTGGGCGAATTCTTGCCTTGGCGTCTACCCATCTCTTCTTCCAAATGCTCCCTTATGGATCTTCTTTACCGGATCAGGTCTCCTTGCCTACCCAATGCTGGCTCTCCCCACCGTTGTCTCTCCCCAACGCTGGGTCTCCCCAACACTGGGTCTCCTGGCGCCGAGAGATCAGGCCTCCATGCTGATGGGCAGGTGGCAAACAAAGCGCCTACCCTGCTTGGTGCAGGCAGGCCAAAGAAACAAAGGAACTCCCGCCCGCTTGGGTGCCCCGAGGATGGGGACCCAGTGCCCAGACAGGCTGGGCTGGGTGATGTTATGTGCAGAAAGAGGGCGGTGGGGCAAAGTGGGGAGGGTTCTGGATGGAAGCTGGGTCGGCTAGGAAGAAAGAGGAGGTATGCAGGGAGTGGGGGCCCTGCCGAGAGCTCAAGAAGGATAGGGGGCCAAGGAACCTCTGAACTCCCCTTCCCGGGCTGGCGCCGCGGGGCCAGAAACTCACCCCAATGCTGGGTCTCCTGGCGCCTAGAGATCAGGCCAAGTCTATCCCTTTTACTACTTTAATCCATTTACTGTTCCATTCAAAACTCTTAATTAGCCTTTTCTCTAAAATGGGCGCTCATGTCCCAGAAGATTTTCCATTAAAACCACAGCCAAAAAACTCTCTATATGCTGTTACATTCTATCCATTTTCCCATTTTAAGGGAACTGTTCCAAATGCTTTATTTTGAAAGGTACACTAAGGTACAAGTTGCATTTCCTTTATTGTTTTCATGAAGGGCTTAACTATTAGAGCCTGTGTTTGAGCTTTAGGAGAACCCTGAGATACTTGAAGTTACACTTGGGATAGCGATTCCTCAGTGTGCCTCTGTCATAACCTGCAATTGCTTAGCTCCTTTACCTGCTGTTATTGTGACCTCTGCTTTCATGGCTCCTATCAGTAGAATGTCAGCCCCTAGCTGTAACTGTGGTGTCAATGTTATTTGCCACTACATAGGCAGAACACAAAGTTGCTGAGCCTCTATTGCATTAATAACAGACTGGGAGATATCAGATGCTTATCTGCGTTGGGTTACACATGCTGTGCGAGGATCTAGAAGTTCTTGACTAATTTTGATAAACTGAATGAGAGGGGCTCTACATTAGGGTTGCTCTAAAGCCACGTCACTGAAGTGAGGTGAATCATGAATAATGGAACATGAGATGGAAGTAGGCTATCGATTGTGAGCAAATCGTCAAAGTGTCAAGAAGTTTTTAGAAAATCAAGACTTTAAGGGTAAAGAAAAACAGCCTAGTGTGTCAATAGAGCTGGCCTCCATACTACCTGGAGATGTGTGACATGCAGATGGGATTAATTCCCCTCCAACATAATCCTGGAAATACTCAAATTTGTAGTTTAATCTTTGCTCACAAAGTTTAAAAAGCTGAGTAGAGAACCTCTGGAGAGGCAGGAGGGCGACGTGTTATGGCCTTCTTCATCCTTACGTCTTCTTGTCTGAAAGTTAAAAGCAAGTCTTTAAGCACTGGTTATAAAACCAAAAGAGTGTAGAGCCATCTTTAATCTATTACTGCCTGAGGAGTGTTAACCTGGTGTGGTGTTACTGTGTTAACCACTTATCCTGATCCAAACATAAGAAAGGTGGAACTTGGGCTATAGGAAACATCAAAGAGCTGGCACTAATAATTGAGAATACTTTGCTAACAAATGTCACACTTAGTAACTTCCCAAGCCACATTATGCTAGAATGGGAGCCTCCCATGATCACAGACAGACCATGACTTTTGAATGTTGCATCCATCCATACTCATAAAATTCCTTTCTTGACTTGTATGAAAACCATATAAATATGGACTAAACTCTATGGGATTTTCACTTTTCTCTTTATTTGCACATGATGTATTATTCATGTGAACTTCACAGGATTTATGGTAAAAGCTACCAAATATGCAGTGAGAAATATGTTAGAGCCATGTCCCTTTCCCATTAACTAGATGGTGTCTTGAGTTATTCTGAACTTACTTATGATATCATTTACAAAGGCAAATCAGTTTTAGCACATGGAAATTCTAGCTTAAGACAATTAACAAAATGCTTTTGCCTCTTAATTGTAGCACCTGTGAGACTGTGGTGAGTTTTACTTATTTCAAAAACATAAATCATTTCTGGAAAGATTTCAAAAAAGTCACACTATAATAGATATTGTGAGGTGTTAAGATGGACTATAAGTTTTAGGGAAAGAAGAATTGATTTTGAAGTGTTTTACATTAGTATAAATATTGTATACATTGAATCTATCAGTTCAAGATGCATTAATGATGAGGATAATTGTATTAATGGTAAACTATGACTCATCCTCTATGTGGGGAAGAAAAGACATTCATCAATCCAAAACACATTAAGACGCCACTGGACCCAATGGCCTAGGTTATTTCACAGTAAAAACCATGAGGATGGCATGGCCATTGGGCTGTGACTACCATTACCTAAACAGAGGACAGGTAGGGACTGAAAGAACAGGAAACAATCATGGAGCCACCTACATGAGACTGCATTAGGTCCTCTGCACACTTGCTGTGGCTGTTTAGCTTGGGGTTTTCCTGGGACTCCTCCAACAGAGGAAGGAGGGGTGTTTCTGACTCTTTCGTATGTCTTTGGGACCATTTACCTCCTACTGGATTGCCTCATCCAGCCTCAGTATGAGGGTGTGTGCCTAGTCTTATTCCATCTTGTGTTCTGTTAATATCCCTGTGAGGCTTGTTATTTTCTGAAGGGAAAAAGGGAAATGGAGGAGCAGTGGACCTGGGGGTGGAGAGAGGAGGAGATATGGGAGGAGTGGAGGGAGGAAAGGCTGGGGTCAGGATGTATTGTATGAGAGAAGAATAAACAAAAAGAGAAAAAGATTAGGAAACACGAGGCATCAGAGAATGAGTTCTGCCTCCCTTTCACTTCTTAATCTGCTCTGCATATTTATTGACTCCAGAAGTGTTCTTATTTCTATGTCAGTCAACATAAAACCACTCTGTGAAGGAATTAAAGGGATTGGAGAGCACAGACTTTTAGAAGTAGGGCTTTTAGAGTAATGGAGAAATCTCACATGTAGAGAGAGTCCTTAACAAGATTAATCTCATTTTTATTTTTGAATAACAGTTATTGGATGAGAGACATTTGTTGCTTTTTAGATAATTATCCAAACCTCAAAGAATAGTTTAGGTGTAGGAGAGAGCAAAAAGTAACCCCAGATTGGGTTGACACCCAAGAACATGAGTGTAAGCTATGATCATAAACAAGCCAACATCACCTCAATTGTGCTTTCTTCACAAATAGAAGTAAACACATTTTCCTCATGTTTTATCAATTACTCAAGAAGCACAGGAGTATCAGTCATTACCACAGGGTTGACCATAGGTTCATTGTCACCCATAACCATTTTTTTCTAGTGTATGAGACAATATACAGTCCCGAAATGGAGCTAGTAGCCAGGCAGTGGTAGTGCACTCCTTTAATCCCAGCATTTGGGAGGCAGAGGCAGGCAGATCTCTGAGTTCAAGCACAGCTTGGTTTATAGAGCGAGTTCCAGGATGGTCAAGGCTACACAGAGAGAGGCTGTCTCTGGGCGGTTACGGGGGCTGGGGCGGGGGGGGGGGGGGGGGGGGGGGGGAATGGGACTGGCAAGCACAACGAAGCAGACAGGAAACAGGTTCCCGATTCAGCCCGCCTCTGGTGTGCGCTTGCAACCCCTGCAGTCCAACCCTTACTACGTCCTATCGCTCATGGTAACAGTACTCAGAGGAAGGCTCACTGCTTCCAGGTCTGGGCTGGACAGCACTGCCTTCGCGCTGAGGAGGCTCGTCCAGGGCACTGTTCATTCTGCTCTGTGAAGTCTCCACCTCGGGGCAATCCTTTAAAGAGATTTAAAAACCTCCTGACATGTTTGCCATTTAAGCAAGCTGAGTGCAGTTCACGAAGCAGCACGGGACCTGGGAGCGACTTTAGGAAGTGTCAAAATAATGAGTCTTGTTCCTTTTCTGCAAGAAGGGCTTCAGCACCTCTCTGCTCTTCCTTATGCTTGCCTGCAGGCAAGGTTTTAGTTTGGACAGAGTTACTCTCTTTGGGGTTTTCAGTTCCTCTTATATTTTCTAAGTTCCCCTCTCCCTCTTTTTATTTTTTCATCTCTGCTTTTATTTTGTTTTTCTTCTCTTCTTGTTGTCCTGTTATCAGTGAGGCAGTATGAACTGATGCCCTACTATTTGTGAATTATAAGAGGCCATAATGTCCCACGCTCAGAAATGCTCAGGGTCCTGTGGTAGGAAGATACTGTGTTCCAGTGCAGTTCTTCGTCTCGGCAGGACTGAGCACGGCGCCCGTGCCTATAACTTGGGATATGTGGCTTCTCTCCTACACACACCGTTTTTCCCTCAGTGGTACCCTCATATCCCTTCTCTCCTACACACACCGTTTTTCCCTCAGTGATACCCTCATATCCCTTCTCTCCTACACACACCGTTTTTCCCTCAGTGGTACCCTCATATCCCTTCTCTCCTACACACACCGTTTTTCCCTCAGTGGTACCCTCATATCCCTTCTCTCCTACACACACCGTTTTTCCCTCAGTGGTACCCTCATATCCCTTCTCTCCTACACACATCTTTTTCCTCTCAGTGGTACCTTCACATCCCTTCCCACTCACTACTGTTCGCTTTGTTGCTGTCCTCCACTCTCCCAGTTCACCTCCTTTAAGAGGTGCTGTGTTGTATGAGGCTTTTTCTTATGGGTCGCCAACCAGCACCCAAATCATGACACAGAGACTTATTATTAGTTTTGAATGCTCAGTGTTAGCTTAGCTCTTTCCTGGCCAGCTCTTTTAACTTAAATTAAACTGTTTCTCTCTCTTCTGCCTCAGAGCTTGCTTGCTTTTTTTCTTCCTTCCTTCCTTCCTCCCTCCCTCTTTCTTTCTTTCTTTCTTTCTTTCTTTCTTTCTTTCTTTCTACACATCTTAACTTTCACTGCATCTTGTGTCTGGCTGGCAGCTGCTTAGCTTCCGGCCCAGTGTGGCTCTCTTTCTTTCCTTCCTCATCTCTGGAGCCTAGAGTTCTCCTCCTATTTATTCTTTCTACCTGGAAGCCCCACCTATCCTTTGTCTGCCTAGCTATTGGCCATTCAGCTGTTTATCAGACCAATCAGGTGCTTTAGGCAGGCAGGGTGAAACAGATGTAACACATCTTTATTTAATTAAGCAGATGCAGCATAAACAAATGTAGTGCATCTTTGCCCAGTTCAGATAATATTCCACAACACTGTGTGCTCAATCTCTCCTTATTCTATGATGTCTAAAGGGACCACTGGCCTGCACACCAAAGCCTCATACAGAGCTAATATACTCCTCTTGATTGTCTTTACTCAGTGTGGAAGATCTTGGCCTGAGTTCACGCTCTTGGAGCCAGCCCAAGAACTATCATTTCTTGTCTTCCATCCTATATTCAAACATCAGCCAAAGATTAGAGTTTATAACTACTATATTTTTCTCAGATTGTTTTCACCTCCTCTCAAAAAAAATTTCTCAGAACTCTTTGGAAGATGTTAGATGAAGATGCTAGAGTGATTTCACCAGCCTTTCCTCTCTCCTTACATTCCCTCCCTGATCACTAAAATCATCTTTCTGAAGCTATGTTTTATTTTCATCATTTTGCGGCTTGCTTCTGTCTGTTGCTCCTAGATACATAAATGATAATATTTAAATATGTTAACACAGACTCCAGCTTATGCTGTTCTAATCCTAGTTCATCTGGTCTCTTGTCACTCTTCATAGAGTGCTCATAACTATGTTCAGTATACTGCCTTCAATTCTACTTAACAGGTCTCTGTCCTAGATAGTCCCCATCTGGTTTCCTTAGGCCATGTCAAATTGATATAGTTGTGGATAATATTTTATTCCTCTGCCCTGGACTTATACAGCATGATGGAACTATTAGGAAGCTGAGAAGACAGGAGAAGCTGTTGCCAGCAAATAAGAGATATGGGCTCTATATCCTTATAGGAAGATACTCCAATGTGTTCTTTGCTTTATCACAAAGGTCTCTATATTGGATCATTTTATGTCAACTCAACATAGTTACAGTCATTTTGGAAGAAGGTACCTCAGTTAAAAACATAAGCCTAGTCTGACCTGTGGGAAAGCTTATATGCATTTTCTTGATCGATGATTCCTACAGGAGGCATAATCTTGAGGTAGATGGTGCCACAGCTGAGCAGGCAATCCTGGGTGCTGAAAAAAATAAAGGATGAGCAAGGTATATGGAAAAAGCTAGTAAGCAATGTTCTTCCATTGGCTTCTGCATCAGTTCCTGCCATTCTCAGTAATGGAGTATGACCTGAATGTTGTAAGATAGAATAAACCCGCCCCCCAAGTTATGCTCTGTCAAGTTGTTTTAGCACAAGAGAAACCTTAAATCTGTTCACAATTATAAGTGACTCGCCAGGTCTCACAGTGTCCATCTACTTCTTAAGTCAAGTCTAGAACTTCTTTTTCCCATGTATCTGACCAACTCCACAGCTTGGCCTCAAAGGATCAACATTCATATGGACTGGTGGGCAGACCCTGTTTCCTAGATCACATAAAACACAGTCATTCCTGGATATCACTTTGAAGTGACGTTCACTGATTTTTGTAGCCAAAAGAGAGTCCTTTGTTTATTTGTTTTTTTTTTTTATTAAACTGTGCCATTCCTGATAAGGTTGTTTATTTTCTATTATATTTTGTTTTTGTTGTTGTTTTATTTTGTTTGAGAACTGGTCTGGCTATGCATCCCTAACTGGCTTGATCTGTGGCAATCCTTCCTCCTCAGCTCGCTGGTGCTAGAACTTCAATATGAACACCACACTTAGAGTAGGGCTGTTTCCTCATAGTCGTGATGTGCACTATGGTCCTGTTTCTAGTGTCCCTCTGCTTCTGTTTCTAGTGACACTCACTGTGTCAATAGTTGCCACATTTATTGAGGCTTTTCTAGCAGGGTGAGTGATCTGATTTGTGAGTAATTGCTTGAGGTGTTTATTTTGTAGGTGTGAGATAGCACACCATGCCTGTTGACAATGATTTTGTTGTGAGGGAACTCCCAGGAAGGCAGTGGCTTCTAAGATAATGACACTGTTGTCTTGGAGCAGTGTGTTCTCCAGTTCATATGCTCTCATGCTCCAAATCAGGTACATGGCCTCTATGCTTATTTTCTTCCTGTTTCTTTTGATGGGTGGCAGAGACATTCATTCTAGTTTTGAAAGGCATATTCCATATAGGTGTAGAGGAAAATGATCTTTTCAGTGCCTTTAGAATATTAAACACTTCCCTATCCTGGCTCCAGTTTCAATTAACCATTCAGATTTTCATTTGCCTCCCTGATTTTACAGACACCAGCTTTATTCTGTCTCTCTTTACATGAAGAGAAGTATCTCAATCTGCTAGTTTCTTTCAGGTTGAGCAGTTCAGCTTGGCTCAGCTTCCCTAGGAGATGACTCTCAACCCCGCATAGTTAATGGGGCACACACCCACTGCCCCCATGACTTCCGCTCCCTGGGGTTGCTTTTTATCATGGGTGTCTTAATATTTCACTCAGATTGCTTTCCGCAAAGGTAGAGGACTCCACAGTAATCCCCCACCCACACCTACGTTTCTAACAGTTCTTGAAAATTATTCTTGTCCTTCCTTAATATTGATTTCTACTTTTATAGACATTGTATTCCCACTCTGTAATTGCTTATTTTCCTTTTATCACTTTATTCCCTTAAAAATATCACTCCAACAAATAATTACACAGTTCAGAATGGAGGATTTCTTTTTAGTGATGAGGACAGGGCAAGTGGCCAAAACAATCCTCAATATAAACCTGTGTGACAAAGTGGAAACAACTCTTTATTACTTGTTTATATTTTTATTTAATTTTAGCTTGACAGTTCTCTCATGATTTTGGCCTTTTGCCAAAAATGTTTTCTAGGCCACATTTTTGCCTTACATTCAAGTATCTGTCTTTATCTTAATCTTTCCTTCAGAAGCTATTGACATTGTAGAAAGAGTTTTCCTCACTTTCTTTAACAAATATTTTGAACATTACCCACTAATGCTCTGTCTGGTACTCAAGTAAACCTTAGGGGAATTGCACTTTAACAACTGTTGGCTGTCCTGAAACATTCCCTCTTGTAGGGAAGCTCACTGGGTCTCAAAATACTAAAGGTGGGCTTGTTAAGACGCAAGAAAAGTCATGAATCTCAGGAGGCACTAAAACTTGCAAGACTCACAAAGTTCCCACGTCCCAAAGATGAATAAGCAGTCAGGACCACCGAGGAAAGAAGGCTCAATGTGCCAATGCCCAACTAATCTTTCGGACAACTCCAGGGTTTCAGCATCTATGGCCACCAGAGCTGGACTATGCTTTCTGTGAGCTGCCTTTGATTTAACCACACTCCTCGAATACTGTTCACTAATATTATTGTCTGTAACCCCAGTAAGCTGTCTGTTATGGGTTCCCTATCTGGGAAGAGAAGAGTTTGTGTGTCTCTCCCAGTGTCATACAACACATGATGAGTTTGTCATACAGAAGACAAATGCCAAATGCTTGGATCTTTATGGGATAGCACTCAGCTAATTGTTGCCTCTTTGCAACTCTTGACTCTGTCTCACTCCCTAGTCACCTGCCTTAGTCTAGTGCTGAGGCTACTAGAGGTAATTACATTATTTTAACATCATTTCAGAGATTTCTACACTCTTCCTTGTGGATGAATTAGCAAACCCAGTGTTAATTCTTGAGACTGAAGAATTGTTTCTTGTTCCTTTGTTTTTATTATGCAGGGAAAGAGAAGAGGATATGTCATAAAATTTTTATAGTTAAGATTTCAGTAGTGTTCAGAGGAAGAAGAGAACTAACTCTGCAACACAGAATTTTGGCAGAGTTGCCTGCTTTGTCATTTGCAGGCTCTTGTGGCTGTTTCTGGAAGCAGATGACATTTCATGCTGGTCACATTTTGTGTTGGAAGTCCTTTAGTTCCTGAGTCAGTTCTGCAACACAAGCAGCGCTGAGCCTTCATGCAGATCCTTCTGTGACAACGATGGAGTCTAATATAAAAGGGACCTTTGCTGTGCCTTATAAAGATCTCCTTGCTGAAGTGATTCTGTTAAACAGTGCAGCAAATGTTCTTCTAAAGTACTTCTCCACACTGCTCTTTTTCTAAAGGTCTAAGCCCATTTGTCAAAGGATAAATTTGCTGCAGCCCACTGACATTCACAGTATAAAACCCGCTGTTTTGGGGACTCTGACTCATAGGCTTACTTACAGATCTCCTGTTGGTTTATCATGCTTATTACCTCCAAAATTTACCCATTCTTTAATTTTATTTCTTAACAATTTGCCTAAGTTTCTATCTTCTTACCCACAACTCAAAATTATCAACTATTTATGCTGGAGTCTTGAAACACATGCTGTTTCCTTGCCATTCTTTGGAGTTTTTCAGTAACTTGATATAAAAAATTAGGTTTAGCAACTTCTTATAATGTCTTTGGAACCAGTAGCCTGTGCTAAATATTGGGCCATAGTTAATGCTGCATGATCTGAGATTAGAACAAGAACATACAAGCATTGCACTGTAAGATTTTCCACTCACATGGATTTGGTCCACTTGAAGGACAGTCTTTATATAGATAATAGTTTGTCTTCTTGTGTGTTTAGTTTCCTAAACTATGGAGTGACGTGTCATTATTTTCTGAAAGTGTGTTGATAAGAATAGCATCATTGGTGATTTTACATGCTCAGACACTGTGTGTGATGCTGCTGCAGTTTGCCCACAGTCCACGTTGGAGACATACGGCTTCCTTGGTGATTTTACATGCTTAGTCACCATGTGTGGTGTTGTTGCAGTTGGCCCACAGTCCACGTTGGAGACATACGGCTTCATTGGTGATTTTACATGCTTAGTCACCATGTGTGGTGTTGTTGCAGTTGGCCCACAGTACACCTAGGAGACATACGGCTTCATGAGGCCCATTTTGTATTAACACACTGAGTCAAAGAGGTGGCACACTTAATCAGAGACACAAAACGGCCGAGATACAGAAACTAACTTAGTCCTGATTGAGTTTTTCTCTGCTCTGAGGTCATCTTATGTTAAATTTCAACATAACGGCAGACTCTTTATATACTTCTCTCCCCCCTGAGCTTGCTATGCCAGCTCAATCTTCTGATCTTCTATACTGTAACTCCTGGTGTGATACACTCTCACTACTAAGGCTCAGACACACTCTTCACTTACATATGTGTCACAAATAGTCTCTGAGACTCAGTGAATTCCAAGTATCTTTCCCCAGCTGACCTGAGGGTTTAATGTATTTCTCTCACTCAAGTTAATGCTAACATTATTAGTAACGGGCATTACTAAATACCAGGGTGTTGGGAGCGCAAAGTCCTTGTACTCACAGACCTACAGGGAAAGCAGGAATGCTAAGCACACAGGAGCGTCTGCTCAATGGAATGGATACATAACCTGTTCTTCCATCCAGAAGATGGAAGGATTGGAGGTGATTAAGAGCCTGACGATCTGTGTTATCACTTGGGCTAGGCCATATCAAGCTCCTACAACCAGGACCGGAGATGGCTAATAATCTAACTGGCATTTGCATTATCTGTACAGTTGGGGGCTTTCCCAAACTCCCCAAGCAGGGCCAGAGATGACTCATAACCCAAATGACCCCTACGGAATGTATGACTGAGACCAGGTCAGATCCTTCCCTGGGCCCTTAAACTAGGACAGAGAGCTTATCTCGAGAATCCAGCTTCTGGGAAGAAATAGCACGTGCCTTGAATTGAGTTTCTGTGTAATTATGCTTTCCTGTGCACTGGGGATTGTATTACACCTGGAAACTTCCAGATTGCATTGTGTTTAAACATACTGGCAATAAACTGCCTGGCATCAGACTCAACCTGAACCAAGTTTGCAATCTCACCTCTTTGGGGTTCTTTCCCTGCCTGACACCTTCAGGAACTCCCTCAGCTTGGAAACACTGACACCTTTTTAAAGCAAAACTTCCTTATCTACATTCTCACCCTAAGTGTGATGACCCTTTCCTTTCTCCCTGGAGCTCCAGGCTTAACTCAGAGAAAACTCCCTTCTTATATCTGAGTGTCAGTTGCATTCACTTTTTTTTTAAAAAAATAGAAACATTAAGTTTGTAATAACAATATTGGGAAGTTGAGCAGCCTATAATTAGTGATCCTAGAGAAGCTTAATAAGGAGAACCCAAAGAAAAACATATAGGCATCCTCCTGAATATTAAACTTCAGCAAGTGATGAAAGGAGACAGAGACAGAGACCCACATTGGAGCACAGGACTGAAATCTCAAGGTCCAAATCAGGAGCAGAAGGAGAGAGAGCACGAGCAAGGAACTCAGGACCATGAGGGGTGCACCCACATACTGAGACAATGGGGATGTTCTACTGGGAATTCACCAAGACCAGCTGGCCTGGGTCTGGAAAAGCCTGGGATAAAACCGGACTCTCTGAACATAGCGGACAATGAGGACTACTGAGAACTCAAGAACAATGGCAATGGGTTTCTGATCCTACTGCACGTACTGGCTTTGTGGGAGCCTAGGCAGTTTGGATGCTCAACTTACTAGACCTGGATGGAAGTGGGGGTTCCTTGGACTTCCCACAGGACAGGGAACCCTGAGTGCTTTTCGGGCTGAGGGGGGGGGACTTAATTGGGGGAGGGGGAGGGAAATGGGAGGCGGTGGCGGGGAAGAGACAGAAATCTTTAATAAATAAATAAATTAAAAAATAAAAAAAATATTGGGAGCTGCAAAAACAAAAGTAAACATAAATTCTTTGCAACGTGTCACAGTCCCATTTATTTCTCTAAAATACCCACTCTTGTTCCCGAGGAGAAATCTGTAAACACAGACAGAGTTCAACACTCCCCGGATGTAGGTTTGGGAAGCTCTGCATTCAGAATTTGCTACTTCAGAATTGGCTGTGGAAAATCGCACCACAGAGAAAGGGTAGGCATTTGTGTCCTGTTATTCTGTGCTTGTTCTAGCAGTCTGATGATGGGATGTGGGCTGGAGAACTGAGAATCTTCTGCTGTCCATTTTAACTTAGTAACTAGATTCCTCTCTTTTCTGAAATCCCCTGTCCTTTAAATCCATGCTCTGATTGATCTCTTCAGTCCTATTCATTTCCAGGATAGAAGTGAGTGGCCAGTAGCTAACACTTTTCCACTTCTTGCTTATTACTATTGTAGACCACCAAAGTCAGAAACCAGTAAGATCACCCGAAGGTCAGCTGTGCTTTGTTCTGGCTTCCATCTCTCATGCACCCTGATTCCTGAGGGCTATGTTCTGTTTGCTGAGCACCACAGCTAAGGTTGGCCATGCCAACTCACTTCCTGCTTTTCTCCATCAGCAACAAGAGGATGCAGTCCAAGTTCCCAGCATTTGCTTCCCTATTGTGATTCCACTGTAGTTAACAGTTCCAAGAATATTAACATCCAGATGCACAAATGACTAGAATCTCTGCTGTTCATTAGAACTGCATTATACTTTAACACAAATTTCTTTTTCAGTTTACTTAGCTTTCCTTCTTCAATCCTCTTCCCCAAAACCTTTCTCTCCCCTTTCCCTTCCCCCCCATATCCTTTCCCCTCCCTTCCCCTCCACATCTCTTCCTTTTCCTCCCCTTCCTCTTTCCTCTTCCTTAGCTTTCCTCTGGCCTAAGCTGACTCCCCACCCCTCTTCTTCTTCCTTTCTTCCTTTCCCCTTATTGTTCCAGATTTTTTTGTCCTTTTGCTTCTTACCTGGTGTCTGAATGAAATGAATTTTCACAATCTCTACATCATACAATAGTTTTTCCTCTGATCTTAGAAACTGTAAAGATGTGTATAACAAGGAATATTTTTTGACTGTTAGAAGGGATTGTAGGACACTGGGCTGAAGGGAAAACGGTGTGAGAAATCAATTCTTTTAGCTCTGGAATCACAGATTTTTCTCAGTAGAATTACATCACTTGATGTTGCTAAGTCTTCATTTCTGTAGTGCTTAGATAACCATTTTGCTATAAATTAATAACTGCATTCCTTGTTAATTATTGATGGATAGTAATTAAAATTCTGGTGACTTGCAACTTTCTGGAAAATAGGAGATTTTTGTCATACCGTCATGATCAGAGGACTTTTAAAACAGAGACTTTGAAAAAAAAAGCCCTTAAAAAACCCACTTCCCAAATCTGGACTTGTTTTTAAGCCTGTTTTAGATAAGTTATCATCTGTGGAGCTTTCTTATATTGTAGAGTTCTAACTGCACAAATTTATTCCCAGGCCACTGTAACAGACCTAACAATAAGCTCAAGCAGTTTTGGATTTTTGCAACATTAGCCAATGTTAAAACATATAGCATTTTTTATTAAAGATTTCATTTTATTTTCTCTCTCATCTCCTTTAAAATTCCTTTCCTTGATATCTACTTCTATGATATAATAATGACAACAGAGAATAGGTACCAATATCCAACATTGGCTTTATGAACTATACATACATGACTTGTATTCCATTACATCATTTCACCTCATGCAAAGAAATTTCAGATATCATTCTTCCAGATGCCATTGTATGGGGTACAAGGTTGATCCAATCAGAAAAGTGTCATGTGCTTCAGGCCCCTACATCCCCATCTAGTTGTAGAACAAATGGGAACTTCTTTAACTAAGTAGGTGGCAAGGAGAACATTCCAGACTCACCCATATTCATTCCAGCACAAGTGTGAGGAAAGATGTAGCATAGCAGTGGCAAACTTGTTATACATGACTTTCCAAAAATACAATTCATCAAGTTTCTGGGCTTTTAAAGGTAGAAATGTAGCATTGCAAGAAGCTTCACACATATCAAAATGCTTCTTATTGTTTCCAGCAGCCTGTGTTTCAGATCATGTCATACACTTATACATGTCATACTCCCAAAAAGGTCAGGTGCTTCCAGGTCAAATGTCAAGAAATAACCAGGAAAGACTGTTGCTCCCTCTAAAAGTGCTTCAACAGATTCATCTCTAAACCCATACTAATAGCAACCTTGTGTATCAGAGATATTATTATGGAATTTATTTTGAAACTATAGACTAGGGGGAAAGTAATGAAGATCAAAGGAAGCATAGAATTCCACAGAAGTATAGAATTTTCCACTTGATAATATGTGAAACCATTATTCCTTTCTATCTATAAGACTGGAGTTTCTACATGACTCAGAATATATCCTAAAACATGAAACATTCAATGTCTGACAACTGTGGATCCATGCACAAGTGCCCTTATGATCTTTGTGACTTAGACTGCATAATTAATATCAAGATAGATTCATTTCACGGCGGCGGTAAGCATAAGGAATGAATCTCAGGGAAAAGGGAAACCCAGAAATTAGTGAGAGATCAGGGACAGAAAAATAAAACAATGTGTATGTAACATACCAGTTGGCAGCTTGAGATAGAGTTACAAAGCAAAGCTGGCTGAGAAAATTCTTTATTACCTTACACTGAAGTTATACCGATTATTTCCAAGTTGATGTATACTATGTGCGCTGATGTTTTCTAAGTTATGTATATTATGTGGACTGATGTTTTCTGAGTCGATACATACTATGTGCACTGATATTTTCTGAGTTAATGTATATTATGTGTACTGAAGTTTTCTAAGATGATGCTCACTATATGGATTAATGTTTTCTGGGTTGATGTATACTATGTGTACTGATGTTTTCTGAGTTAATGTATACTATGGGGACTGACTGGGAGGTTTTTTTTTTCTCCTAGTCTGGTTATTGAGTCATATATCATCTTCATTCATTCTAATCTAGTATTTTTCAGTAACACAAAAACTGTTTAGTTACGAAGCACAAATTGTTTCTAGAGCTTTGTAAACTTTCAACTTCTTTATAATTCATCATGACTTTTGAAAGCAGAACAAGAATATGAAAAATGACCTGGGTACTTTCTGAATTCATACCTATACATGGGCACTAAGTACTGAACCCATGAAATTCACAACAGTGTAGCTCTCAGGAAAGACAGAGGCCAAAACATCTATGCAGAGTTCTAAACTGGACACAAAGATACCCACACCTTATCCTAAATTCTTGAGAGACTAAGAAGGATGATAATGAGTTCAAGCCAGCCTGAGCAACCTAACCAAATCCTACTGAAAAACAAGTTCTTTGCATAAATAAATAGAAAAATGTTCTATTTATCATATAATTGATTTCTCCTAATTCTTAGGATAATGTCCTAAATATTTCCCTTACATTCATTATGACATTATATATCCAACCAGAAAATGCTAGGAAACGGGACAACCTTGTGTTTGCTTGAGTCAGAAGTGTTTAGCAGTATTATTGCACATTTATCACAATGCCTTAATCAAGATCAGAAATACATACACATATAACAAAATTGAACTTTTTCCAAATTAGCTACTCATTTATTATATGTGAACTGAGGCTCTTAGATTCTGAATCTGAAGCAGGCCCACCCATACCACCCATACCTCAGGTGGGAAAAGCAGATGCAAATGATGAGGCCAAACTGGCTCCCTAAAGTTCGGTCATGCAAAAAAGGTCTCATGATGGTGAACATCAAAAGACAAAAATGTGTCCTGAAGCCATTGTCTACTTAGAAGATTATTGGAAACTTTAAAGGTCTGGCCTCTAAGGTTTCCTCTCAGGGTTCAAAAGAAGGGCTCTACAAAATACAAAATGAACTAAAATCTGAGGGTTAAGAAATCTACTCACAATAAGTTTTTTCCATCTATGTCTCTTTATTGTTTGCTCGTCCATGTCGTCTGCTCTAATTCTTCTGTCCTGACTATAACTTCTTAGCCCGAATTCTTTGTCTCAATTCTAATTCCAATTACAGTTCTCTGCTACCTCCTCCTCCTCCTCCTCCTTCTCTTCATTTTTCTTTCTCTGCTAATTTCTGCGATACTTCAGCTCCAACTTCTGATCCAGCTTCTGTCAACTCTCTTTGTTCTCACCCATACACACACACACACACACACACACACACACACACACACACATATATATGTATATATATATATACATATACCCTCACAAAATTTGGCAGGCATAAAGAGTAACCAGGCAACCTATGTAAATGGACAAGGCAATTTTACGACCCTTGACCCTTTAGCACATTCTTTCAAATATAGCAATTTCTGAGGGCCTTTTAGCTCTGAAGTTTACACCTATTGCTATAAGTGGTTGAAACAAAGGAGAAATTACATTCTAAGGTACATAAAGCTAACAGGACACTGGAGCTTTTGTCTGACTCTTTCCTTTTACAAAGTTGGGGAGACAAAATAAGGCACAGTATCCTAACTATTTATACAAGATTTCAGCAGGGATAAAGTATCAATAAAGGAAGTGTTGATTGAATGGCAAAAACATATTACTTTTGTTGTAATAACAGAATGTTAGCATATAGGATTTCTAAAGCTTCCTCATATCTCCCTTGCATGTACTTTTAACTTTTTTTTTTTTATCTTGGCCATTGGGGAGCATTAGTGGAGAGCCTGCCTCTACTTGGAAGGTTCTGGAAGATGAATTCCATGCTGCCCCTTGCTGTCCATTCTGTTCCTTCCTCTTTGAGGTTCTCTTGTAACAGTGCCAGTTGCCATGGTGACCCTGCTTTCTTTGAATGCTTCCCAGAATGCCACTAACACCAGAAACTGGGCACAGCAATGGAAATATATAGGCACAGCCATGAAGTCCTTTCAAAATTCAACAAGTGTCCTGTAGCCCTGCTTTGCAGTCTGAAACTCGGCCTACAGATTGGTAATATTTATTCATCTGGCTTATTTGCTTAGTTCCTAGTTTCCACTCCTTTCTGAGTAGCACCTTTTTCCTCTTAAGCATCTTCCCACATCATGTGTCTTCAAACATCTTCGCTTATTTAGAAGGAAATGAATGCCACAGGAGGTGTTCACAGTAAGAATGTAAAGGATCTCATCCTTACCAGTAATGCTTTAACATATCTCACCAGTACTCAGACATTGTTGAATACCTGCCCAGGGTAGGGAATATTGCCCCCATGACCTGTGTACCTATGACCTTCCCTATAAGAAAAGAAAGAAGGAAGTGTCTAATGTCTAGACAAGCAAATAAATAAAGCATATATTGGATGAATAGAGAAATTTATTTGGCTAACTTGTATCTAAACATCTCTCTCAAAGCATTCAGTAACAATGGTGGGGAGGCCATGGGTTTGCAACAGAGTGTGGAGGGATATATGGGATGGTTTAAAAGGAGAAAGGAAGGAAGAAATGCTATACAGTTCTATTATAATCTCAAAAATAAGGAAAGAGTAAGTGAAAATAACAGTGTCACAGGGAAATTATAAAGAGTACAGAATTCTTAGAGATGAAACAAAACTGGAGTTTTATGTCTGAGCTAAATCTTCTGACGTCTCCTTTTTTACAGTGTTTAAAATCAGCATACAGTCAACAGAAAACCTAGTTGAGGTTTTAACTTCTGATCTTCAGAGGGAGGGTGAGATGCAGCATTGTGTTTAGAGATGCTGGATAGATGGTAAGTCAGAGACACCAGGGTGAACCTCGGATGCTGTGCAGGGTATTTAGAGATGCTAAAGAGCTAGTAAGCCATAGTGAACCTCAGATGTTCTTCAGGGCACTTAGAGATTCTGAATAACCGGTGAGCCATAGACACCAGGGAGAACCATAGATGTCCTATAGGCCACTGTGTTGCTAATTTCCTAAGCCCTGACAATTAATTGATCATGTGGATTGAAGTGCTGAAAGCATTCTTTTTGACAGGGACCTCATGTAGGGCCTCAAGCTATCAATCCTCCTTTCAACATTCCTTGGAGCTTGGATAGGTGTTAACCACCAAGACTAGCTCTAATTTTAATTTAATTTTTTTTTTTTGGTTTTTCAAGACAGGGTTTCTCTGTGGCTTTGGAGCATGTCCTGGAACTAGCTCTTGTAGACCAGGCTGGTCTCGAACTCACAGAGATCCGCCTGCCTCTGCCTCCCGAGTGCTGGGATTAAAGACTAGCTCTAAATTCATTTTTATCTCATAATATTTTCAACTTACTATGAGTATTTGGAGGATTTAACTCCACAGAATATCAAAAAGATACTTGTATAGAGAATTTGAAAGAAATTGTAAGGGATAGGAAGTGGGAGACAAGCACATGTTTTGCTAATACACATACGGTTTCAATATAATACATTTTGCACACACACACACATTTTGGTAGTTATGTACATGTTGTGTTCACCACATATTTATTCACTAAGAGTTCATTTTAATTTTCCCAGGAGTCATTAGAACTCTTTCTAGATAATCCTTCTTTGAAATGAAGTTTCAATAAATGATGCCTCGTTTTACACCCAAGTTTCCTAACATTTAGATACAATCATATAAAACTCTGTTGCTATTTTCTTCCCTTTGCCTGTGCCCTCACATTTGTGTTAGTCACCTGAAATGCGTCTAGAGATGGTAGGAACTGTAGGAGACTTTAGCTAAACAGGACTTCCTAGTCCCGGGAGTACATCAGGCTCAATTCCTTCTGGGATGTCTGTCTTCCTCTTTGAGCTGCTGTCTGCTCTGATCCTGAATCAAGAAGGTTTAAGGAAACCTAAGGCAGGCAGGATTCGGTCCTTTTTATCCCCTTCCTCTCCTTTGGCACACAGCTGACAGGGAGCGCCCTTCTGTTGCTTAAGCTATGGTTATGCCCTCTTGGAGTCAGACCCAGTCAGCGTTCTCATGGGGCCCAGTCAAGGTCGTTAGGAGTTAAAATAAATGTGAATAGATGGAATTTCTGAACCACTGTGAAGTCTAGAAAAGAAAAACATGGATACAAATGAAAGGTGGTCATTTCATTATTCCAGGGTTGCCTTTGGAGTTGTTGTCTGTGTAGAATTGAACTAGCCACAGAGTCACAAAGACCTGGGGGGTCATTTTACTTCTGGCTTTAGAGTCTCCTCTCATCTCTCCTCTCTCTCTCTCTCTCTCTCTCTCCCCCCCCTCTTCCCTCCCCCTTTCTCTCTCACTCTCTGACTAAACACAGTCTTCAGAGGGGCTGAATCTAAAATGAGAAACTAGCTAAATCAATAAAGTTTCCACCCATAGCCAGGCAGAAGATTCATTTCACATATCAGACAGAATTTGAAGTCATGGGTTCTTCTATTTAGTGGGCAAGGTGTTTTAGCACAGATACACAGCATTAATAAAACAACCAGCACATCAATTCTGTGTCAGCTGGGTTCTATTTCTCTGTGATGAATGGTCTGGTGATGCCTAGAGCAAGTTCTTCTGAAAATATTTATTACTTTTCAAATATACTTATTCTATCTCTGGTGTGAATTTTTTAATCACAAAGGATTTAGTGCTTGCTTTATCCATGAAGACCAAATATTGCCACAATCTACCTACCCCCTACCAGCACCTGTGAAGGAATTAGTTATGTTTCCTTACAATTATGTATTTTATTTACCATATTTTCAGCAAACACTGCATAAAGGTATGATACATACTTTAGCTATGGCTAAATATCAGCCATAGCTATAAAACTGATTTTAAAAGAAGAAAGGAAAGCAAGCATGAAGGGAGAAAAGAAGAGGAGCACATGTTTATTTAACATACCTTCAAGAGGAAAAAACTCAAAATATTTAAAAAAGTATTGAGCATGTTGGGTAGTTCGACAGTTATGGAGAACAAGCCAAAATCCCAGTTGTGGTCAAATATCTAGTGAGTTCTCTTACTGGAGTCAGATATCCGCTGAAGTCCACACTGGTCAGTAAACAGGATGTCTGTGCTGTGACCTTTAGCTCCACCTGGGAAATGCTTCTCTCCACCGCACACTCTGTAGAAAATGGGTGTTTTCTTCAGTCTGCCACTATGAAATAGCTGCATATGTTTCTGTCCATCTTAAAATTAACTCATCACTCACTCCAAGAATCATTCTTTCTGAAAAGGATCCCTGAAAAAAGCCAACAATAAACAAACAGGTACACATGAATGTATACACACACACACACACACACACACACACACACACACCACTCATGCATATATAGATGCAGGTTCATACACACATATGCATACATGCGATTCATATGCACACACATGTGCATAGATGTATGCATGAACACATATGCCACATGCACACATACACACACAAAGCATGTGCAAACGATACTTAAACTCTCAAAGGACTTTTTCCAGAGCAGACATTCTTACCAGGAACTTAGTAAGTCTGTCTTCAAAGTATCCTACACTGAATTAAGTGTCCTGTGAAATTATGTAACTTTGTAAATATGAAAGCAACTGGAACTTTTCCAGGGTGTCTTGTATATTTTCATAAGTATCTCAAAGAGAATAAGCATCTCATTAAGTTTAACAAGCATCATTTTCTTGTGAGCTGTTATAGAAAATAGAAATATTAAAATACCAAAGATAAATAGAAGAAAAGTATCCATCTAAATTTTCCCAGATCTTCCACACAGATGGAATGGCTTCCTCAATTGCTTTTGTAGACAGAGTTTTGCTTTTAATTTTTCTTTTTCTTCTTACTTAATTTTTAAAATGTTACTTCTTCCATGTAAAAGCTGATACATTTACAGTCATGAGATTTGGACCAGCTGTTACTGAGCAGGGATATCGGTATAGAAACTGCCTAGCACAGCTGTATTAAAAAAGACATTGTGACTCCCATCTCGCATTTACCTCTGGTATATGCTCAGTGAACAGCATGTATAATTGCTTGTTACTGCTGACTTTCTCCAATATACTGTCTTTGCCATACTTCCAACGGTACCTGACTACATTTGGAATAAATCCTAGTATCCCAATAGGAACACAAAAGTAGGTGGCAGGGCCATGGCATATGGCTTGAGAAATGGGCTGTAAATAAGGCTGACGTGACAGATGTCTGAATTCAAGAAAAGTGTAAGTGATAATTCCTTCAGTTAGCCTGGAATTATTAGACCTCTCACAATGTGATATCAAGTTGAAATATCTGCATTTTAATTAAAAAAAATACCCCCAGATGCTGTCACAGTAAGGAAAGCACTTCATTTTCAAATCTTTAGCATTTCAAAGTGAAGGCATAAAAGGTTTTATTTATCAAAGGAAAGGAACAAGAGTAGGCAAAGCTCATGGTCGTGGGCTGGTGGGTGGGCAGGGAATCTAATCGACAGCTGAAGAGGAAATATGTCTGTAACATCAACTGTCTGTAGCAAGGAAGGGTAAAGTACACATTCCGTTGCTTGCTTCAGATCTTGAACCTGAAAGACATAAATAATATTTAAAAGAATACTATAGAAAGTGCTTAAACATAAGGTAAGAAAGCCTTCAGGGCCTCACAGAAAAACATAAACTCACATCGTTTATCTAGCAGTGTGTCCTCCCTGTTAACATGCAGATATGCTTCTTTAATAATATGTATATGTAAATTAATTGTTGTAAATTACTTTTGATGATACATGAACAGTAGTTCCATGATTCATACATGTTCTTTGCATTTTTCTCAGCCAGGATTATAGTAAGTTTATCTAATGAAAAGATAAATTTCTCAGAAAGAATGGAAAGTTTTAGAAGCTCTAATCTAAGAAAATTTTTTTCCATATGTCTGGCAGCCTGTGAATAATAGCAGAAACAGAGTGTTCCAAAAAGTGCATTCTGGTGACTCTGTGAACTACACTTGCCTAGGAGCAGGGTGTGACCAGAGAATGGGGTGAGGCTTGTAATCTGCTGTTACAGACAACTCAGCAAAGACAGAGAAGGAAAGAAGTATAAGGGAATAGCATTTACAGAATGGAAAAAACAAACTGTGATACAGCCAAATCCCGTTAACAGCTACCACAAAATGATCAAGAATCTAAGAACACTATTTGTGCATTTCAGAAAATTCAACCCCATAAAAGAATCAAAGAAAGGAAAAGAAGGCTTATCACAAACATCTATGAAAAGTAAGGAAGCTCTCCACTGCAATTTGGAAATAGCAAGATGATTATACAATAAATTCTATTAGATACTCAAGAATAAATATGTCATTGAGTTTAGCAATAAATTAAGGTAATAAAGAGAAATTACCATTATTTAAAATGCTATTGTTTATTACGTAGTAAATTTAAGTTTTTTTCAAATAAGTGTTTTAATAAATTTTCACTAAGACAGAATCATGTATAAACATCTCATTCATATAAAATGGGGGTTTAAAGAGTTAATCTTGCTAACCACACTAGCATATTCTCAACATCTCTCAGCTGAATATAAGTGGCAAAGAGCTGTATCAGTGGTAAAGAACTATGACTTTATCACAATAAAATGTAATTGAGAAAAAGTATTAAAGGCTGTAAGTATTTAGTAATACATGGCTTACTTACAAGGAGTATGTAAGCATCAACTACAAATCTGCAATGAAAAACATTAAGGGTATTGAAAAAAGCTAAAGGTTGTGGGAGCATCCTGGAGGGGAAAATATGTTAATGCCATTTCTGCAACATGCTCATTTATGAACCACATTGTCATGCATACTACAGGTAAAATCAGATGCTATTCAAAGCCACCAAACTTACTGAATTTTAAAAACAATCTTAAAAATACCAGTAAAGATAACAATAGGAGGTGACAAAACTTCTCTAGCTGTCCTACTCCTTAACTGACCTGTGCAGTTCGTTGGCCACAGTTATCAAACAAATGCATGACTATGCAAATGTTCTGTGGAACACTCATTCCATTTATAGGCATTTAAATGTTTTCTGGTATGATTATATTCACATCTTAACAAGACAAGTCACATGAAATATCCAATATCCATATCAGTCAAAAGTACTATTCATAAACACACAAATAGTGGAATTTGAAGCAAAGATTGCCAAAATATTGTAAAGAATGGATATAAACAACCTGGTCATGCTTCTTTGGGGGAAGTGATTGTGATGAATGGGTGAGTGTAAATTGATGTTTCTCCCATATTTTCAATTCCCTACATCTAAGATATATGCAGCATTTAATGGCTCATGAATTGTTTACCTGGGATTATGTCTGTTGTTTATTTTTCTTTGTGTATCCAATAACACAGGAATATCCATATTTACAAATCTCTGTAGTCAAGAATGACCCCTACATGATACATCTTTTGTAATGGGTGAAAAAGGGCTTTTCTCATTTTCTCTTTTCAACATCACTTTGGAATTTCATCAAAAGGAGGAGTCACTGAATACATAGTGAAACCAGTTATGGGAGTGAGTAAAGTCACATGGCTCAAAGAAACATGGTTTCCCATGCAAAGCAATTGAAAATCAAGATGGCTATGAATGGATGATACAGTGTCTGGAATAAAAAGATTAATTTACATAATTCATGGTTTCAAAAATAGGAGTATTCAACTGGCAATTAAATGGAAAAATATTCACAACAACAATAAGTTCAACAAAATGAGTAGTAATTACATATAATTACATACACATTGTGGTGCTCAAGTGTAAAGTCCAGCTAGAATAATATATGAGACTATGTGTAATGTTAGGTAGCTACATGCCCAGATGTTATCTATATCCGTAACATAACTGAGGGAGTCCAGTTTCAATTAAAATCTACAGAAAACTAACATTATAATTCTAAAATTCATTGAGAAGATTCAAAATGCAAAAACTTGTTGGTAAAATAAGAACAGTTGGAGGAAGCAAACTTAGGAAGAATGAGAATTAAACAACTTTTAATGATGAAATCTTTATATTTCTTTGAAATAGAACTTTTTATAAATGAATCAGGATATAATACAAAAATACATTTGTTTCTTTTTCTTTTATTGTTCACAGACTGATAAGTGGTTGATAGATGATAGGTGATGATTGTGATAGACAAGTAGTAGATACATAAATAGACAGATATGAGATAAAATATCAATTAATAAGTGATAGATAAAGAGACAATTCTTTTATGATACATAAGAGATAATGAATAGATACATAGGTAGGTAGATAGATAAACAGATATTTTCTACATAGAAAAAGTATCAAAATCTATATCAAATAATGAGTTTAGAAATAGATTAGAAAGCTGTTATGATTGGATTCTCTCTCTGTATATTTGTATATTGATATTATAACCTTTGACATACCAGAAGTAAATTCATTTGCAGATAGAATCTTTATAAAAAACAATCAAGTTAAACTATGTTTGTTATGGTGGGGAATAAATAGGATTAGATTCTTATAAAAGGAAATAAATTGAACACAAAATCACAGAAAAAGATGACGTGCAGAAATTGGGAGAAGAAGCTCTCTACACAGTGAGAATATTCTGTCACAGTTTCCAAAGAAGCCAAGCCTGAACCAACTTGAATTTTTAGCTCAAGACTCCAAATTGTGACTCAAACCATATTTTCATCATTACCCATTCCGTATACTTTGTTGTGACCATCTCTAACAAGATCTAACCCTACTAAAAAAAGTAGGTAGAACTGTAGAACTGATCCAGACAAATGGAAGCAAAAAAATTATAAACATGGAGCCATTATCTCACAGAATACCTGAGAAGTATTTTAGAAAGTAGTTGTAAATCTGTGCTGATAGTTTCTGTCAACCCAGCACAAGCTAGAGCTATGCAGAAGAGAGCACCATTGGCTGAGAAAATGCCTCTATAAGGCTGGTCTGAAAGGCCTTTGGGGCCTTTTCTCAACTAGTGATTGGCATTGGAGGGTCTAGTTCACAGTAGGCAGTGCAACCCCTAGCGTTAAGTCCTAGGTATCACCAGAAAGCAGACTGAGCAAGTCATGGAGGAAAGGCAGTAATCAACACTCTTCTGTGACTTCTGTATTAGTTTTTGCTTCCTGGTATCTGCCTTGAGTTTCTGCTGACTTCCCTAAATGAGAGACTACAAGCTGTAAGGAGAAAGAAGCTCTTTATTCCCCAAATTGCTTTTGGTCATGGTCACTATCACAGAAACAGTAAAGTAACTAATAAAGATTTTATTTCTGTGCCCTTTGCACATATTTTTTCAAGGGTAAAACAGTAATTTCCTTACCTGAACGTGTAGAATAATATCAAATATAAACGAATGTATTTTAGAGAATTCAAGCTGTCTAGCACATATTAAAAATAAACTTACTAGTTTTTGCCACAGAAATAGTTAAGGGAATATGTGTATGGCCTCATACACTGATTTTATTACTCTGTAAGAAAAAGAAGAGTGGGAACATGCTAAACATGCAGTGATAAGATTGACTGAACTGCACACAGAACAGAATGTGTCATAGCACCTGGCAGCAGGTAGGACCTCTGAGAGACAAGCAGCCAATGGTAGAGCATGGGTGAAGGATGAGCCTTTCTGATTATTCATGTCTCTAAAGAAAAGTTGTTGGAAGATAAAGAAACACTTCCTTCAAATAGAACAACATACTGTGATCACCTCTGTGCATTTCCACTCTCTAGAGTTATGATGTTTGAAACTAGAAGATGCTGATTAATTGCTTAAGTTCCTTGGCTCTATTTCTCTAAGTATTGTAATCTTGTTCATGATTACTGTTGCATTAACTAAGCAATAGATTGTTTGAAGTCCTGAAGTATATTTTATCACGAAGGTTAGGAACACTAAATATGATAATGTAATTAAAACTGATTGCAAACTATAAGAAAAATAGCAAAAAAGAAATAATAGTTATATTTAATTTAATGAAAAATCATCAATGATGAGCAAAAGCAATAGTGAATATTGCTACATGTAATAAAGAAGGAAGAAGCAATAGACGATAAATTTTATGGAAAGCACCCTGGACATTTAGCTCCACACTCATAGCCAGGTCAGCATTCTTGTTCTGATGTCAGTGTATTTTTAGAGCCATGGCTGAGACAGGGAGCATGGAGCTGACTGATAGACCACTTCTATAATAGCGTTGCCCTTGGAAGGGATTTCTTGTCTCATTGACTCAAATATGTCTACTGGAAAATAGGATTACCAGGAGTGCTTACCTCCTGAAGTTCTTGTGAGTACAAAATGAGTTATATGATCTCTCATGCAAAACATGGCCAATGTTTTTTTTTTTTCATCAGTTTGATTTATAATATATATGGTATTCTGGGGACATGTTTATTGTACAAGAGAAACCAAAGGCATGAAATCACACTGTACTTTTAGGTGAGACAAAGATGAACCATTATTAATATTATTATTATTTGTTATTTGACTCCCATTTGTTGGATTGGGTCATCTGCTTCAGGGCCATTGTAGAATAACCTGCTTCACAGTTACATACCATTCCAGTTCCCTCCATGCAAGAAGAAGCTAAAGGGTGGCAAACACCTACACTTGGCAAAGAAACCACAAAAACAAAACCTAAAGTAGTCACTGAAGCCTACTCTAAATGAAATAAATGTCTTAACCACTGCTAAACTCCACAGTGCAAATGATTGTTCTATATGTCTGCAGAACACCCATGAAATTCACTAAGTTTCTCAGGAGTAAAGACACGACTTGTTTAGAAAACCTCATTATTTACATTGGAGGTCAACACTCTATAAAGTTACAATTTAATACAAAAATGTGGGTGAAGCCAGTATCTCACGTTTTATAAATGAACTAACATGTAGAGAGTCCTCGTGCCCTTTTCTACAAGATCACAACGGAATTCAACCACCTTTCACTGTGCAGGCAGGGCTCTCTAGCATTTCCTTGGTGAAGGGCTAATTACAAGTTGCTGAAATCTTAAACATGGCAATGTCACTACCGCTGTCTCTATCCAAAGAGCACACAAATAATTTACAAGAGCAGGTTTTGTATTCATTTTATTTCCCTTGATGGAAGAAAATCAGTCTCTGTGTTTTCCTGTTTATTTGCTTCTCATGTAGTCAAACACTCTCTTGTCTGGACCATTGTATGTCGGCTTCTGTGCCCATTCTCCACACCTTCACGCCAAGCATTCCAAACTCCCAATCTGGCCTTGTCTTTGCCCGACTAGAACACTTTCAGTTCACTATTATTCTCCAAACAGGGTCCCGAGTCCTAAACGTCACTTAGAAGCCTGCTATGTCTCTTCCCCTCTTCCCACGTTTTCTTGCCAGCTACCAGATCTCCCACTCTTTCATCGGAGCTTCACGGCTGACATTTATTCACTTAAAATAACTTTATTGACACTGGCAATACAAGTGCTTTCTCCCTTAGTCTAGCTAATTCATATTTACCTTTAACATATTTTCTTTCTTGCCGCAGTCCCATCGCTCGAGCTCACATCTACACACAGGCAAACCCACATTTACTGCAGGCTGAGCTTTCCCTTGAATGTCAGCTTCATCTTTCTGTCCAAGTTCGCTGGACTTTCTGTGCTCATTGACGGTCTTTCAAAGTAGTTGTTCTTTTCCCGCCTGCCTTTAAGACCAACAGTGGTTCTTGGACGTATGGAAAATGAAATACATTTCCCATTGGGTTTTCTTTCCTGTGGACCAAGGGTGAAAACGAGTCCCCTGCTTTCAATTTGGCTCTACCCTACCCTCCATTGTATTCCGCAGTATAAAACCTGCTGGCAAACATCCGGGGTCTGGCATGCATCGATGGCACTGTGAATGTTCCGCTTCCTGTAGTACTCCACGAGTGGGGTGGTCTGCGTGTGGTAGCCTCCAGGCAGATCTTCAAGGCCTTCTCATTGTCATCTGACCTGAGGATCAGGGGCTCTCCAGTGATATCATCTTTCATTGGCTCCTTTGGAGGGTTGAACTCCTCATGGTAGGACCAGCCACTCTTGGGGTGAATCTGTCTTCCAGCGATCCTCCGGATCAGCAGGGAGTCTGGAATGCTGAACTCAATCACTGAATCAAGCTTCTCCTTCCTCTTCTCCATGAGGTCCTCAAGCATTTCAGCCTGCCTCACAGTCCGAGGGAAGCCATCAGTTTTCCAGCATCCGTCGTCGCCTTCAGCTCCTTGCCCAGCTCTGAACCTGAAGCCACCATGGCTCTCAGCATGTCTCCAGTGGCCAAATGGCAGACATAGAAGTTTTCTGCCAATCTGGGCTCCTGGGTCCCCTTGCCAGCCCCGGGCGGCCCCAGCAACATGGCCCGAATGCCCTTCCGACTCTCTGGCTCGGGAGCCAGCGCGCTGGGAGCCATGTCTGCCAATCTGTATCTGCAATGTGTCTTGCTTTGAAAAAAGTCACATAGACCTAGAATCTAATAAATGATTAAGACAATAGATTTGGTTACTTGGGTCTGGACATGTTAATCAGCATTCTCACTGGAGCTGAGTTCCTGGTTCTCTGTTCCTGATTGTGGCTTTTGTCGGTGGTGACCTGTCTCAGACAGCCAGGGTCCTCACACTCTGGACAGTGACAGTAGTGGTTACTCATGCCATTCAATGGTAGCAGGAGAGAGTAAACACCAACCTGAGAAATCCCCAGATTCTCCCCAGGTGTTCTTTGTTTTTTTTTTCTTCCAAACCCTTCATTATAACCAGACAATGTCATTATCCTCAGACAAGATCAAATATTAACTGGTTTAGACTGGCTCATAAGTTCCACTCTTCAAGACAGAGATAACTGAAAGTCATGAAAATGTGTATCTGTTCCAAAACTGGTGATGTTTGCACAAAGAAAAAAGACATGGGCAAAACAAACAAAATGTGTTCATCCTCCATTTCAAATGACCAAACTTTCCTCCAGGAAGAAACCATTCCGGATTTGTACCTCTGTATTAAAATATAATATGTGCCACCCAAACTGATACAAACAACATGACAGTTAAAACAAATTTAGAAATAAAAGGTGATATTAAGATAATTGCATATTTATTTAAAATCCCACACGGGGATGTTGACAGTCCTATTTTGGAATCAGAACCTTCCCTTCCGGCTTCTCTGTGTCCCCTCACGTATGCTCACCCTGTAAGGAACAAAGTGAAGACACTGGAAACAGGATCATGTCTTGTGCTAGTACCACTTAATAGTCGGTTTGAAACAGAGCAGTGACAGCTAAAGTTCTGGGAGTCAGAACGAGGTCAACTATAGCAACTTCTTTACAATTTCTAAAAGGTTTCTTTCTATCCCCCCTTTGCATTTGAAAATGCTAAAAGATGACTAGCCTAATTTATTTCATTAGAAACGTGCCTTGCTTCTAATCAATATAAAGTTTGTTTTTGTTAATATTATTTATTATTATTATCTCTAAGTATTAGTTACTTTTCATGTTATTACAAAACCCCTGACCAAAGCAACACAAGGAAGGCTGAAGTTGAACATAGTAGGGAAGACCTTGTGGCAAGAACATGAGGCCACTTGGTCACATTGTTTCCTCAGTCAAGGGGTGTCAAGAATTGGAGTGATTGGTGCTCAGCTTGTGTCTCGTTTGAGTCTAACTCCCCAACCCATGAGATCGTACTGCCCACATTCAATATGATTCTTCATACCTCAGATAAGCTCTTCTAGATATATTCTCATAGACACACTTAGTCATCCTGACCATGGCAATCAACTAAGGACACTCGGTGTTCTCACTTTCTGGTGCACAATTAATAGAAACCCAGACCCTGGCCAGCTGGCCTTGGTGAGATCCCGATAGAACATCCCCATTGTGTCAGTGTGTGGGTGCACCCCTCGTGATCCTGAGTTCCTCGCTCATGCTCTCTCTCCTTCTGCTCCTGATTTGGACCTTGAGATTTCTGTCCGGTGCTCCAATGTGGGTCTCTGTTTCTGTCTCCTTTCATCGCTTGATGAAGCTTAATATTTAGGAGGATGCCTATATGTTTTTCTTTGGGTACTCCTTCTTATTTAGCTTCTCTAGGATCTCTAATTAGCCTGGGATAAAACCGGACTCTCTGAACATAGAGGACAATGAGGACTACTGAGAACTCAAGAACAGTGGCAATGGGTTTTTGATCCTACTGCATGTACTGGCTTTGTGGGAGCCTAAGCAGTTTGGATGCTCACCTTACTAGACCTGGATGGAGGTGGGTGGTCCTTGGACTTCCCACAGGGCAGGGAACCCTGATTGCTCTTTGAGCTGATGAGGGAGGGGGACTTGATTGGGGGAGGGGGAAGGAAATGGGAGGCGGTGGCAGGGAAGAGACAGAAATCTTTAATAAATAAATTTTTAAAAATTAACTAATCAATAAAAAAGAAACCCAGAGAGAGAAATTGTGGTTCAACCTGAAGGTCAGAAAAACAAAACAACCACTGGCTCTTAACTCTGCCTCAGTCCAAAATAGCAATCCTGCCTCCAGGAATCTTCAGAATGAGACTGTCTGTCTGGGAGCTGTCTTCTCCCACCTTATATTGCCCTCTAGTGCTGGGACTAAAGGTGTGCACCACAACCGGCCAGCTTCTAAGGCAAACTAGTGTGGCTACTGGGATTAAAGGTGTGTGTCACTACTGCCTGGCCTATAAGGCTGACCATTGAGACTGTTTTACTCTCTGATCTTCAGGCCAGCTTTATTTATTAAACTACAAATGAAGTATCACTGCAACTTTCAAAGTAGAATAACTTAACATTACTTAAACATTTGTTTAGGAGTATAAACACGTGGCCTAGTAAATTTGTTCATGATGAGTACTCAGTAAGCAATGCTTTAGAAGTAGAATGTAGAGGAGACTGGATGGCTGTACCTTCTCTTGTAGCTCTAACAACTGTTCCTGATGTGTGCATCCAGAGAGGACTGTGTGGAAATTGAAGGGAAAGGAAGGACCTTTCTCCATGGTCTTCCAAAGTCCGACACTGTTGTATGCACTGTTTCCTGTTTTTTCCTCAATGGCCTTTGACAGGTTCCTTCTGTTCATACTAAATGTCTATTTTCCTCTCTCTCTCTCTCTCTCTCTCTCCCTCCCTCTCTCTCTCTCTCTCTCTCTCTCTCTCTCTCTCTCTCTGTGTTTGTGTGTGCGCACGCGTGCGTGCATGCATGAGAGAGAGAGAAAGAGAGAGATACAAGTATATACATACTTCGCTTTCTAATCTAAAAACCCCAAGCCTCATGTACTCTGAAATCTGACAGACTGTTGGAGGTTTAGGGATCTGGGGATTAGAGTCATCTACCCAGTAAATAAAAGTATTCTGAACTCCAAAGTACATAATGTACAGATGAATAAACTGAACGTTTTTAAATGTAAAATTTGCTCCTTTGTCCCCTCAGTTAGACTGCCTACCAATTCTGCGTGTCAGCTCATTTAATGTCAGTGTAAGCAGGAACCACATCTTTCAAAGTGATCCAACCCTAAAGAGGACAGTGCAGCCACCAGATGCCACTAAACTTGCCTCATGCTCCTCCCACGCAGTGCTGCCTTACTGCCCTCCTCCTAGACCTCTGATTCCACCATCACAATGGAATCAAAAAAACAATGTAGAGTGTATCACTAAGCCAGTGGAATACAGCAGTCCGCCGGGAGCATCCACTGGGGTTTAAGAATAGTAACTTTATTACAAACTAGAGAACTATTCACAAGGGATGTTTCGCTTTAATGTGTTTTGCTGCAGAGCCCTGCATGTGTCTAAAATTCAGTGCTTCCAATTCCTGTGTGCGTGGACTAGCCTCTGCTCATTCACACAGCCCTTATCAAAGGCAAACTGTCAGCTGTTAGAACCAAGGTGTCTATCTAGTAAATCTCCTACTATACATACCCAGATGTTCAGAAGAACTGCAAAATAGGGTAGTTATATGAGAACAGTTAGCACACCAATGATGCTCTTGCGTTCCCTGTTATTATATAGTTTGCCATTATGTTGCGATGTTATGTTGTTGCTGTGTTGTCGCGACTACGGTGATGGCTTTTTCATTGTGATGTTGAATGTGCCCTGTTCTCTTCCGCCACGTTCCTTAACTTCTTTCTTGGGAGTGTTTGGAACTTGCTAGCCTTACACATGGAAGAGATTTCCCCCTTTTCCTATGGGAGTTTCAGAGCTGGTTGTCAAATTTGAACAGATATGAGATTAAAAATACCCAGATTTGACACCCACTGACACATACCACTAAAGCAAATGAGATGGCACTTGAGCTTCAACAGAGTGATGGGTACGGAAGCTGGACAGAGGCAGACTACTCATTCCTCAAAGCAAAAGATGATGTGTCTCAATAAGAAATATAAATGTCCTAACTTACTTCTAAGGAAAGAGCCCAGCATGTTCTTTCTATCTCGTCTAAGGTCAGGAGCCCACAAGTGATTCCACACAGTCATGTGTGCTCCCTTCCTATGTCAGGGATCTATTAAAGACTGTCTGTCCTCCAGCGTTGCCTCACAGTGCTTTCTCCTCTCTCTGATTCACTAGACAAAGGCTGCATTTGCAGTTGGCTCCTGAAGCCACTCCCACGTGCTGTGAAGATATGTCTAAATAGCAGCATTTGCTTGTAATTGGAGTGTGCTTCTCCCTGCCACTTCTGGGTGTGAGAGAGACAGGAAAGACAGCAGGAAGGAAGTCTCTACCTAGCATGGAATCTAACATCTCCACATCGCAACATGAGTAGTAGGACATTTTCAAATAATACTCTGAGGAAACAGCATGTGTCACCCATCTATACCAATTGCAGTCACAGGAAGTGCAGAGTCCAGTCTCAGTTCATGTTCCTAGAAATAGACACCATTACAGGTAGATTTAGGGACATGTGCCTGCCCTGTGGCTTCCCTACATTTGTGGTCTGTAGGGAACTTTTCTTCCTTTATGTGGCTTTACATAAGGATCATGGAGAGTTGTGCTGTGGGGAAGAACATGCTGTCTTAAATAAATTAAAGTTACCTCTGCAGAGGTCCTCATGGGTTAGAGAAGCAAGGGAATGGCATCGCCTCCTACAGATAATATGCCTTGGACTCAGCAACCCATATTCCTATTGAGACAGCTAGACAAGGACTGAGTAAAAGTTAAAGAAAACCAGGTTCCATCTAGCACATAAGAAAATCCTAAGAGGCCCCATCAGTCAGTAGTTGGAAACACAGTGCACAATTGTGTGAGCTTGGAGTATTCAGGGATCCCCTACAAGACAAGGGTGATTTTTATTTTCATTACCAACAACATTAACTTATTAATAGGTGTATTCATCAATTGGGGCCTTTCTGTGGTGACTGCAAGGTACCTGTATTTTAAAAGACTTGTTTTTGGAACACCCAACATATTTACTTTCTCCTTCAAGTGGAAGAAAGGCCGCCCTCCTGTTGGGACTCAAATTGTCCTCTGGTTCTGCCTCTGCTTCAGACGTGGAGGGAGACCAAAGCCTAATCCCTTAATCTAAGCCTCTCTACCACACATCCTCCGCTAGGGTCCTAATGCAGGTCGTTTAGAAGATACTGTAGTAGCAATCGCAGCATAATCAGCACTGTCTTCCCTCTGTGGGATCATTTTTCCTGGGATCCTGCCTGTTTACATTCCTAGTCCTATAGCAACCATTCAATCCGAAGAAAGTGCAAGACCATGTCACTGCCCCAGCCCTCCCTCCCTCTCATAAACGTGCGCGCGCGCATGCTCACACACACACACACACACACACACACACACACACACGTTAGCACAATAAGGAAACTAGCAGCACAATCTCCACACATACCTTAAATATTCTAATTTTAGTATACCTGTCTCGAATATTTTTTAGGAAATCAAGGAAATTTTTCCTGGGTCAAATTATCTATATTAAAAATTTTGAGTATTCCCCCTGGCTATCTCTTTACTGAAAGGAAACAAACAATAATTTGATTGGATTTCATAGCCTCATTATTTGTGGGATAAGAATCAGAACAATTAGCATCCTCTCTGATATCTCAGATCCCAAGCCAAATGCAAAAAGAATGACAACCAATACATAATAAACTTAATGGTATTTTTATAGACTTTTTGTCTCATATTGCTTTGGGCATTTTTGCCTTGCTTGTTGTGTGTGTGTGTGTGTGTGTGTGTGTGTGTGTGTGAATGCACTTTAATCTCTTATATCACCTTTTAACCATCAGGCAGCTCCCTTCTCTTGCAGCGATATCCTATTCTCTTCATTTATTATGTATAATTTCCAGACTGTACACATTTTCTTCTATATAATGGACATTACCCTGGCCCCATCCTTTTGTTCAGGGCTATTATATTTGTGCATCAGCATAGTTATGAGGTGCTATTGTTTTTTGTTCTCTCACACAGTTTCTGGAAGCTCACCTGTGTCTCGGTACTCATCCAATTCAGTAGTTTCTCTCTGAAGGAAGGGTTTTCTCTCTGAGCACTCAGTCACTAGCCAATGGGAAGGATTTCTTTTTTTTTTTTTATTAAGAAAAGAAGAAAAAAAACATAAACAAAAAACAAGTTTCCACCTCCTCCCAGCCTCCCATTTCCCTCCCCCTCCTCCCACCCTTCTACCCCTCCCCCCACTCCTCTCCCCCTCCCTCTCCAGTCCACAGAGCAGTCCAGGTTCCCTGCCCTGTGGTAAGTCCTAGGTCCTCCCCCCTCCGTCCATATCTAGGAAGGTAAACATCCAAACTGGCTAGGCTTCCACAAAGCCAGCACATTAAGTAGGATCAAAACCCCGTGCCATTGTCCTTGGCGTCTCATCAGCCCTCATTGTTCGCCATGTTCAGAGAGTCCGGTTTTATCCCATGCTTTTTCGGTCACAGTCCAGCTGGCCTTGGTGAGCTCCCAGTAGATCAGCTCCACTGTGTCAGTGGGTGGGTGCACGCCTCGTGGTCCCGACTTCTTTGCTCATGTTCTCCCTCCTTCTGCTCCTCATTGGGACCTTGGGAGCTCAGTCCAGTGCTCCAGTGTGGGTCTCTGTCTCTGTCTCCATCCATCACCAGATGAAGGTTCTATGATGATATGCAAGATATTCGTCAGTATTGCTCTCGGATAGGGTCATTTCAGGTTCCAAATCCTCAGCTACCCAAGGAACTAACTGGGAGCCTCATGTTGGGCACTTGGGAGCCCCTCTAGGGTCAAATCTCTTGCTCACCCTAAAGTGGTTCCCTTAACTAAGAATTGTGGTTCCGTGCTCCCCTATCCACCTTTCCTTTATCCCAATTCTCCTGATTCCCCAAATCCCCCCTCCTTCCCTTCTACCTTTTCTCTCCCCATCTCCCCTTACCCCCATCCCACCCCACCCCCAAGGTCCTAATTTTCTCCCCGGCAATTGGGTCTACTTCCCTTAGCCAAGAGGATAACTATATGTTTTTCCTTGGGTTCACCTTCTTACTTAGCTTCTTTAGGTTCACCTATTGTAGACTCCGTGGCCCTAATTTATGGCTAGAAACCAATTATGAGCGAGTACATCCCATGTTCATTTTTTTGGGTCTGGGACACCTCACTCAGGATAGTGTTTTCTATTTCCATCCATTTGCCTGCAAAATTCGAGAAGTCATTGTTTTTTACCGCAGCGTAGTACTCTAGCGTGTATATATTCCATACTTTCTTCATCCATTCTTCCATTGAAGGGCATCTAGGTTGTTTCCAGGTTCTGGCTATTACAAATAATACTGCTATGAACATAGTTGAACAAATGCTTTTGTCATATGATAGAGCATCTCTTGGGTATATTCCCAGGAGTGGTATTGCTGGGTCCAGGGGTAAGTTGATCCCGAATTTCCTGAGAAACCGAAACACTGACTTCCACAGTGGTTGCACAAGATGGCATTCCCACCAGCAATGGATGAGGGTACCCGTTCCTCCACAGCCTCTCCAGCAAAGGTTATCCTTGGTGTTTTTGACTTTAGCCATTCTGACAGGTGTAAGATGATATCTCAAAGTTGTTTTGATTTGCATTTCCCTGATTGCTAAGGAAGTTGAGCACGACTTTAAGTGTCTTTTGGCCATTTGAACTTCCTCTGCTGAGAATTCTCTGTTCAGTTCAGTGCCCCATTTTTTAATTGGGTTAATTAGCATTTTAAAGTCTAGTTTCTTGAGTTCTTTATATATTTTGGAGATCAGACCTTTGTCTGTTGTGGGGTTGGTGAAGATCTTCTCCCAATCAGTAGGTTGCCTTTGTGTCTTAGTGACAGTGTCCTTTGCTTTACAGAAGCTTCTCAGTTTAAGTAGGTCCCATTTATTCAATGTTGCCCTTAATGTCTGTGCTTCTGGGGTTATACATAGGAAGCGATCTCCTGTGCCCAGCTCCTGTAGGGTACTTCCCACTTTCTCTTCTATCAGGTTCAATGTGTTCGGGCTGATATTGAGGTCTTTTATCCATTTGGACTTGAGTTTTGTGCACGGTGATAGATAAGGGTCTATTTTCATTCTTCTACAAGATGACATCCAGTTGTGCCAGCACCATTTGTTGAAGATGCTTTCTTTCTTCCATTTTATACTTTTAGCTCCTGGGAAGGATTTCTTACTGCATTTTCTTGCTCTGTTGTGGCACCTCTGCTCTGTTCTCAGATCTAAGCACTTTGTTCTCACTCCACTTCTAGTAACGCAGGAGTGCGACTATTAAACTCTTCAAGTGGATTAGAATGTTTGGAAGATTCCACAAGCACACTTAAAATGTTAATTGCCCATCAGTTTTCAACAGTCCTTTTCTTCTGCCTCCTGTTTGTCCCCTATTTGATTCTCACCAGAACAAAGAGTGACTAAGCATCTGGGAGAATCAGAAGCACACCGAAAGTTTTTAACTCACGAGAAAACTGTATTTGAAGGGAAGCATCATTCTCTGAGTTTTAGTTTGTAGTAGATGTCATTGCCATATGGCTATGGCAATAGGAAACTGTGTCACATGATTATATGACATGTAGGGAATTGCTTGCTTGTAGCACATTTTCATGATCATTGTTTAAGAGACAGGCATAACAAAGTAGAAACTGAGGCTTGGGACTATCACAGTAAACCGATGTTCTTGGTGACAGCTGGTGACCAGTTGAGCTCTGTCCCAAGGACTCTCCTCCCTTATGCCAGCTTTAACTGTTAAGGATGCTGTTGGGACAGTTTCTCTTGCTCTTTTTTTAATTGACCAGGTGCAGGTGCACGAGGCCTTGAAGATGGGAGGGTAATTAAAACAGATGCTATGATGAACGTTTACAGACCTGTGCTCTCAGGCCCTGTAGTCAGTCTAAGTGCACAGATCACAGGAGGCAGGCCTCAGGGAAACCCACAGGTAGGCACACACTGAAGCAGATTGAAAGGCCTCCCAAAATTCAAAAGCAAAATGGTACTTAGTGATTGCAACACTTACCGTCCACACTGAATATCTTACAGAGAAGATAATTTCCTTGTTTTGAAAACAATTGAGAGGCCATAAATACAAATGAAATTCATGGACCATTTAAATATCATAAGCCTCACTCTCACAGAACATCAGGGCAAATGGAAAAGTAGTTAAGAGCTGGATCACTGAGCCTGTATGCCGTGCAGCGGGCATGGAGCGAGAGTTCAGCTGAGCTCTCAGAGAAGCCATGTGTCGGCACTTCATCTTTCCTTCTTCCCGCAAAACATCAATTTGAGTGCTGAATATTCTTTCTGATCAGGAGACAAAGGGAGCCACTGAGGAGAGGTATGTCAAGACGAGCACCTACTGGTTCCAAGAAAAAGCTCATAATACTGGAGGCATCATTCATGAACTCATCATTGTGTAGATGATTGCAAGAAGACAAGAACACAGAGTCTGGAATCAGATATGAATTCACACACCATCTCTGCCCTTTATGAGCTGCTTGCAAGGCTCTTCCACTTTTCTGAATGCCAGTTTGCCCACTGAATAGAAGTGCCATGCCTTTCTATACACCTCCTTGGCAGTAAGAAGAATAACTCAGACAATAACAGAAAGCCTTGTGGAATCCTGTACCTTTCCTTCTGGTAACAATTCAAGTCTACTACCTGATAGAGACTGACAGGCATAAAACTGTCAATATGCTGATACTGGAGAATGGCAGTGACTGGTGGGAACAGAGGTAGGACTGAGAAACTCCTTCCATGTGTATAGTTATTCTTAATGTTCTAGTGTACAAGAGGTTTTCCTGGGAGCCAGGATGAAATGGGGATTTTGGGACAGATGGAAAGAGTCTGATTCAGCTAGTCAGGACTAAAGCGTGAATTCTGGCTCATGGTTATCCATCCCAGATGACACTGAGGAATGCCTAGGATCCTTCCACCAGATCTTTCTTCTGTGTCACAGCAGCTTTCTCAGCAAGTGGATGACAAGTGTCTTGGGAACAAAGACAGGAGTTGATAATAAATTTACTCCTGTAGACTTGTAGAGTGTGAGGTACTTGGGATGATGTATTCAGCTGAAGAGGTGCTTCTTAAGTACTTGTTCATTAGCTTAGTTAACTTTAACACTGGTTATTTCCTACTTTAGGCTTTCTGGTTTCACAGTTAAATCCATGCTATGAATTAGGATACAGTAGTAGTGCCACAACCATGACAAAGAGCCAAAGTTCTTCTCAAAGGCTGTTTTCTTCTCTTAGAAGACAAGCTCTACATTTGTCTGGGGAAATGATCACTCAGAATGACTTCCTAGAATTGTACACCTGACTTATGGCCACCAGTGTATCAAGAGAAGAAATGATGGCAACTTTAGTTTGCTTCAAAAGAGAAAGCATTTACCCTTTTACTTTTCACCTTCCCTGGTGGTAAAGAGAACACTTAAAGATGAAACTTGACAGAACCAGCCAAGAGTCATGTCACAGAAGCAGCAGGGCACAAAAGGTAAAGAGGTCAGCTTATAAATTATACAATGAACATCCAAGGACCTCTAATTTCTATGACAAAATTATATGGTCTTAGGATTTGGGTGTTTTGTGGCAAATCACAAAATAAAAGCCTCAATTGAAGATGTAGGATTTGGACGACATAATACCATACCCTACCATGCAGAACCACAGTTGCCTCACTTGCTAAATTACCTCCCAGCAAATGAGACTGTGATAAGAGACTCAAATGTGTTTGGTGAGAAACCTCCTACTTTGTAGGTGAACCATGTTTTTGGCTGCATATGAATAATTTTACAAATTAGTGTTTATTTCTCTAGGACTATTATAAAAACACCAAAGTTGCATAATTTGGAAAGAAAAGAGAATCCTCTACCTCTAGACTTAATGGGAACTGACTGTATGTGGCTTTGGGACCTTGATTGTTGACTGAGAGCAATGAGAGGAGGACACAGGGACAAAGCTAGGTTCTAAGGCCCTTAAAAATGTCAAGGGAATGTCTGTGCTGTAGATATTAGGAAGGAGAACCAGGTAACAAATTTATTATTCATGAAGAGTGCACAGCCAGGCTCCTGATAAAGGGTCTTTGCGTTACAGTCTCATCATCATGAGAAATAGCCCATCACTGTACTGGAGATAGAAAGATTCATGGCTTGTGCATTCTTGTCCTTGAGTGTCCTGCAGAGGAGTGACACCGGAGTTGCATAGAAAGTGAGTCTCATGGACCGGTCAAATAATTTGTTTTATTTAAAAATCAAGCAAGTGTGCACTGAAAGTCTGGGGGTGGTTAGTTTAAGACATTTGCAAGTCATGTAAAGGGTTTACTTTAGCTAGGAGCATACAACAGGTGTGAGATGTCGATTGCATTCTGTAGGTATAGCCAGGGTTGGTTGTGGTATCTGCTGTGAGCAGTATTCCATATACTTAAATGAAGAGGAGACTGGAAAAGAAACCACAGTGCTTAATTTTTGACTCAGTACAGGCAAGTTTCTTTGAGGCCAAGATTTTGTATTTGTAATGAATCTCTAGTTGAAAGAGATGACATTTTCTATCCATGGGGGTTACAGGAAGTTCTTAAGAAATTTGTCTGTTTTTTCTATGTCTTTGAATGTACGGTGTTCTATACTTAGACATTGGATTATATATTGTAGAGTGTAGTCTATGCCTTCTTTGGCATATAACTGTTGTTTTTACTCAGGGCAAGAACTACAGAGATTATGCAATCTTTTCTCTTTTGTCTTTATAAAAAAAGTCCTTCTTTTCTTCTTCTTTTCCTCCTCCTCCTTCCTCCTCTTCCTCCTTATCCTTCTTATTTTTTTCTTCTTCCTTACACATTGTTCTAGATGAGAATGGGTCTTTTTGTATTCATCTGTGATGTAGAAAGGGTATTATAACCAAACAGCATGGCAATACTGTGGCAGAGAAAAGTACCCCTCCTCAAGAGTATGTTTAAGAACACTGGTGTCCCAGGGCCATGGTGACATCTGGACCCAAGCTGCTTCTGCCGGCCATGTCTTGCCATGGCCCTACCTGCAGTCGTGATCTGTGTTGATGTCTGTTGACTGTGTTAACCACATGGGTTGAATCATGTGTTGAAGTACAAATGCTGTGCTGAGCTGGCCCTGCCCCTCACTGCCCTGGGGAGATCCACTCCACCACACCAGAGAGCTGACTCTGCCCCACACTGGCCCTGATATAATGGAGTCCAATGGCTCCAATACAGGAGAGTTGGGCCTACCACCAGTAGGAAAATTGCCTCTTCTCAATACTATCTTGGCACTTGGGTTAGCCAGCCCTACCCCTTACCACAGACATGGGAGAGCTGATTCTGCCTCTCACCAGAAGGTGGTGGTCCCAGCAACCAGGTCATACCAAGTCAGTTACCACTCAGATATACTTTCAGGACTTTGAGTTAACACTTCCCAACAGCTACACAATCTATGACCAGCTAGAGCTCATGAATGAACTGCAGAGGTGTATCAGTGAGGGTTCAGTATTGATGGTGTACCAGAATCCAGAGGCCTTGAACCTGACCAACAGCACATTACATAATGAACATTTACAATTAAAGCTACTTGGACAAAAGGGCCTACTGCATGATACACAGCAGCTCTCAAAGCCAATACAATAAATAAGAAAACAATGGAGAATCAAGAAAGACAGAGGAGTGAAGTGCTTTGGTTTTTGTCTTGTTTAAAATTTGCTTGCTTTTTTGTTTGTTTGTTAACTAATATTATCTGTATTTATATTTTTATCTTATTTTATTGAGAGGTAGACACTACAAGGGTGAATATGGAGGGATGGGGAAATGAGTATGGTGGAGGTGCCTGATGTGAAATTACCAAAGAACTAATAAAATTTATGCTAAAAAAGGAGAATTCCACGGGTGTCAAAGACAAGGGATTGAAGGGATTGGATATTTGTCAAGACTTTTTATCTAAATCATGATTTTTGTTTCAACTTGCAAGGTAGACTTAAAAGATTTTTTAATCATAATATGTGTGCTCTTTGAAATCTTATAGGCTCCATCACTTGAAGTAAAAAAGTTTTGATGACACATTATTGAGTATTTTATAGCAAACAACTAAAAGTAGATATGCATGAAGCTTCTATTTGTGATATATGAAATAAAGACATTTAAAATTTTAGCCTAATAGAGATGACATGATGATCCAATGAAATAATATATTCTGTAAATTATTTTGTAAAATCGCAGCCACAAATAAATAACAAACACTAAACGTGTTCTTACAGAGACTCAGACTCAAAAACCAGCTTTATTTTTCTGTTATTATTTAGTGGTGGCAGTAAAAGCTGATAGAGGGACTCTCTAGCATACTTCATCTCCAGTAATGCATAGAGAAAAAGTCTATACTGCTAAAACCAATGCCAAGTTTATTTCATGCAGAGCTTTGTATAGGTCCACTATTTTAAAAGCAGACTTAATCAATACCAATCATCTAGAACAATGTGCCAAAATTTTCTATACTTTACCTTTCTTAAGATTAAAATCTGATATCTCTTTCATGTTTAGCACTCAGTGTAGCAATTCCAGGTTTATTTCCTAGAGGACAGTTGCACAGATCTCAGGGACTCTCTAGCTTCTCCTCTCAAGTCTTTAGTCCCTGGGCAGCTCCACTGTGTTTGCCTCTCTTTGACATTTCTTATTGTTTGTCTAACTCCTGAACTCTCTAAACACAGAGAAGCCTCACTGCCTCCACAGATCAATTTAGGAGGCGCTGAACTACTTCATGAGCGGTGAAAGAAAAGGTTTGCCGTAAACCTTACTGCAATATAGAAGTGTTTACGTTATTTCATTTCTGTTACAAAATATTTTAGAAGGCAACTTAAGGATGGAAGGACTTATTTCCTCTTAGAGTCTGTATAAGAAAAGTCCATTATGGAAAAAAGGGAAGGACGTGTTGCACTTATAGCAAGGAAGCAGAAAGCAATCAATGCTAGTGCTCATTATTTTTCTTTATTTCCCCATTTTATTCACTGCCAAGCTTCAGCCCATGGGATGGATAGTGCTGTCTACAATAAATTCGGGTCTTTCTTCTTTACTTAAACCTTCCTACAGTAGTCTTCAAAGACAAGTCCAGAAGTGTCTCTCCTAGATGACTCTAAATCCATTCAAGTTCACAGTAAATATAAACCTTCACACATGCAGAGATTACGTTTATACAGGCATAATCCAACACATCCAAACCAGAACTCCTTTGTAATGGAAATGAATTATTACTAACAGAAGCAGAATGTTCTGTCTTCAAAAAGATTTGCCTGGTTCAGAGGTTGAACAAAGGGAATTCACAGAAAAATGTGACTGACTTCAGTAGACTCTTACATTAAACAAGTATTTAAACAGAAGAAAAATTCAGTGAGTCATTGGTTCAAATTACACCTGAAATCCTCCATAATGATAGCCTGTACTGATTCAGAAGTGCCACCCAGAAGTCACTCAAGTTACTGCCCTGTTGATTCAACAAGATGACTCTGCATTTTCACAAGATGAATAGCATATTAGTATCATATTAAAAATGTATCTTGTGCTGACCCTATGTTAGTCACTGAGCATGATTTGCTTGTTAAATACATTATCGGAAAAGTGGGTCATAATATTTCTATTGTTTCATGAATTATAAAAACACAGAGAGAGAAAGAAATGCAGAAATTTTAAGATTTTTCTGAAGCTGCAGGTTATAAAAAGTAGGACTAATACAAGTTTTATTGACCAAAGGACCGAGTCACTATTTGATATTGCTTTCATAGTGTTAGGAATTGAATGTGATGTGAGATGGAACTAATTAGTGTAGCAAATATGTAATTCATGTACTTAGTATATTGAAACTTGTTAATAATTTGTCTTACAGCAAGTGTTTAAGACATGAGCCTTCATTCTCACTCATCCTGGGTTCTAATATATAGACACTTCCATAGATGACCTTGAAGTTCCCATTGCCTCATACTTGTATACACTGTGGGGCCCAGGGTCAGTTCATCTGTAGAGTTACCAAAGTTTGTTTGGTACTAAAGCTAAATGCCATCATCTTGAAGCTCTCTTATGATTTGGAACAAATCAAACCAAGTTTAGTGCACAACTCTAGTCCTCAAATAGCTTCAAGGAGAAGACTTCATGTGCTTCTCAAGTTTTGATATGTCAATCAGCAGTTTAAAATTCAAGTTATTGAAGTCTACTTTGAACTGAGACATCTGCCCAGCTCTGGAGTTGGCGTGGCCATGTTGGTGCTAGCCTTAATTTTATATTATTAAGTCAAGTTGTTGCCAGGTTTACTTAATTCTGAATCAGCCTGCAAAATTATGATTTTTTAAATTATCTATTACTCTACACAAAGACAAAATCATACCATTATATTCAAACAGAGGAGTGATATTGATACAATTTTAATTGCTATAGTTTTGTTCCAATCAAGAATCCTTCCCACCACATACTATGTTTTTCTTTGAAATAATTTTTTTATCCTTTTTTTTTTACCAAAGATATTTAAGGGTGTAGAGTTCTGATTTTATATTTCATAGTATATTTATGTGTTATTTTTCTTTATTGTCAACATGGAATGATTCTAGAATTCCCTGAAGTCAAGTATTCTTTCATGAGCTAGAAAAATAATTTAAAAGATATTCTACATATATTTACCTTGGCTTATAGGCAGTTGAGAATTCTAGATGTGAGCCAATATCCTCCAATTTATTTACCATCAAATAAATACCATCAAAGTAATAATGTAGATTCTGGAAACAGCACATAATCACATCATATAATTATCTGAAGTGTTCATTGCCTCTTAGATTTAAGTTCACACATGTAAATTTTATCCAATTTAATTCAAAACGTGGATACCATTATTTCTGAATTTTAGTTAATATTACATTAACACAGTCAAAAACCTTATAGGATTTGTCATTTCCATGTAATCTTATGCAAGCACATGAATATACACATATGTGTATTATACAAGTACATGGATTATTATCATTTTTCTAAAATTTAGAGCAGAATTTTATATATTTCCTTTAAAAATTTATTTTCCACGTAAGCAATATGAATATACATTACAGAGATGAGTTATGGATCTAAATTATTCTTTGTCAATGCCTATGTAATGAGCATCTGTATTGCAATCGTTTGTTTTTTGTACCTCTTGTCTTTCCTAATTAGGAAAGTGGATAATTTAAAAACATTTAGTACACAATTCATGTTTTTGTTTCTAAGACTGAAAACAGAGCCTGAAAGACAAATGTCACTGCATAACTAAGAATGAACTTAACACTCACTACTGGTAAGCGAAAACTTTA